>NC_064421.1:24025000-25225000 GCF_023375975.1 Astyanax mexicanus | reverse complement strand
AATCCAGCCTGTGGTGAGCATTCATGGGTCTACTCAGCACAAATATACAGCAATGAAAAGATGCATTATATGCTGTTACTGCATGCATAATGTGCACCGTTTTATAAGGCTCACTGACGATTTTTGGGAAAATGAAAGGATTTTAAGTGCGCCTTATAGTGAAATATAAAGTAAAAATGAAAAGAACACTTGACAGATTAAACGTTCCAAGAACATTAATTATAAATTTCAGAAAAGGTTCTACTACACAAAATATTGTTAGCGTTCTTACTGTACATATGTGATTGTCTTCATTTATTTTATTTTTTTTTTTACTATTTGAAACTTACTTATCAAATGGACAATTTCTTAATAAGAAATAATAGATAGTGTATTGGACAGATTTAAGATGATGTCACTTGCCAGATTTTTTTTTTTTTTAAACAGTACTCCCTCTACTTCTTACCACCTCACACATCTCTACCTCCACAGATTGGCTACTGGCTACACCCCCCATCCGCCCACCCCCCCAGCACACACACACACACACACACCCTTCACTCTCAGTCGTCAGAGCTGTGCCGGTGCACAATGCGAGCCCGGGGCTTAGTCGCCCTGTGATGGATGCATTTTCATGGCCATCGCCGTTATCTCAGCCAAACAGGTCCCCAGCTCCATTCTCTCCGGCTTTTCTGCCCCCCCCCCCTCCTCCTCTCGATCCTCCACCTCTAAACCCCCCCCCCCCCAAGCCTTTCCCGTCCCACCCCATTTTTCTAAGGTCACTCATTAATACTGCTGAGCATTAACGCTGACCCCGTGACCCCCTGGCCTGAAAGCCTGGGTCTCGGGTACTGGAGCACACAAGCACACAAGCCCTTGTAGGGTAAGCGCTGAGGGGCCGAGTTTGCCAAGGTTAAGGGTGACATGGGCCCCAAAACAATACCACGGGACCCCCCTACAGCTCCCCATCTCCATAGACGCTCTATAGCACAGGATGCTGGATTGATTGGTTATGCAGCACGACTCCAAGCCAATCAATGACTTTCATTCAGCGAGAGGAGCCACAGAAATCCATCAGCAAGTGACACTCCAATTTTAGCTCAAAGGGGGGAAATGGAGCTGCATTTAGGTCAACTTATAGTACTTATATTCTATCTGTTTGCTTTTTATTTATGGATTAATGGAGGTTTTAGAAAATTGTGGCATGAATAGCCCACCTTGGGTTCAAGGTCGTCGTCAATGTGGATGTGTTGAAATAACACTGGTGTGAAAGAGATAACATAAATGTCACCTTCTCAAAAAGACAAAAAAACAAGAAGAAAAAGAACAAGAAAGAAAAATATATATGTTTGGTTCCAGACTCCATGTTAGTACCAATCAGTTATCGTATAAAAAAAGGCTATTTTGATTAGAAATGAGAGAAAAAATATATATTTTTATTGTATTTAAACTAAGTTTCTGTAAACATCAGCTATATGTCAATTAACGAATAAAGCTGATATTTGATGAATGTTATAATGTTAGCTAAATATTACCTACTGCTTGCTAATGTTAAGTATATGTATAAGATGTATGTTAACCGCTAAAGCAGATAACTAGAAAAAAAAATAGAAGAGTTTCTTTGATTTTACCAAATTGAAAACCTCTGGAATATAATAAAGAGGAAGATGGATGATCACAAGCCATCAGACCAAACTGAACTGCTTGAATTTTTGCACCAGGAGTGTAAAGCATAAAGTTATCCAAAAGCAGTGTGTAAGACTGGTGGAGGAGAACTTGCCAAGATCGGTGAGAACTGTGGGTAAAAACCAGGGTTATTCCACCAAATATGAATTTCTAAACTTTTAAAACTTTATGAATATGAACTTGTTTTCTTTGTGATATTTGAGGTCTGAAAGCTCTGCATCTTTTTTTTTTTTTGTTATTTCAGCTATTTCTCATTTTCTGCAAATAAATACTCTAAATGACAATATTTTTATTTGAATTAAACAAGAATTAAACAACAATGTTCATTTTACTCAAACATATACCTATAAATAGCAAAATCAGAGAAATATATTCAGAATCTAAAATTGTCTCTTAATTTTTATCAGAGCTATAACTGGTGTTTACTACAAGTTAATTAACTAATAAAGCTGGTGTTAGCTAGATTTTCACCTCTGTAGCTAATGTTATCTTGATGTTATCTGTTATAGAAAATGTTGTGTTGATGTTAACTGCCGTAGCTATTATTAGCTAGATGTTAAAGCTGTTGTTAGTCATGTATACTACTAAAGCTGACATTACCTAGATCTTAAAGCTGATGTTAACTACTATGTTTAGGCTATGTTTACTACAGCTAACATTAGCTAGATGTTACCTACTAAAGCTGTTTTTAGCTAGATGTTAACTACTAAAGCTGATGTTAGCTAGATGTTAAAGCTGATGTTAGTTATTTTAACTACTAAAGCTGATGTTAGCAAGATGTTAAAACTGATATTAACTACTATGTTAAAGCTATGTTAATTACTACAGCTGTTGTTAGCTAGATGTTAAAATTTGGCTTTTAAAGACATTTCATTATGTTACCATTAAATTAACACTGATAAATTTGCAGTTTATTGAAGACAACTACGTTTGATATGAATAATCTGTTATTTACCCATACAAGAAAAATATGTTTTAAGTGTTTAAATGTTTGAATGTCGAGTTTGTAGTACATCATACACAAGTACCTCATATTCTCAGCACTGCAAAGAAGATGAGTAAATGTAGCTCATTAGGACTCCTCTTTGGCAGTAACACTAAATGCAACCTAAATATGCAGTAAGGTAAAAATAAACAAATGAGTAAATAAAAGAATCCCCAGTTACATTATAACAACAAACAATGCATGAAAAAAAATCACCATAGTTTAGAGGTAACCTATTTACGTATCTTGAACGCATGTACGGCTTTAACTTGAATGCATATATGAATAGTTAAAGAGCCCACTACGGCGTTCCAGGCGCATTAAACAGCGCGATACATTAAGCTAACTCTTCACGAGGGTGGCCAAAATCTTCTTTCATGAATAATGAAGCCGTATACAAGTTTACAACACTGCTAATTAGCCAAGGAAAAGAGAGCCAAGTGAAAGAAAGCCCACAGAACTGCCTCATGCATTTTCCATCAAAAAAAGAAAAAAAAAAACAGAACAACTAAAAAGAAATCATTTCATTTTAAAAGAAGCAACACATGGATAAAGACAAACACAAGCCAAATCAAGCCAAGGGCAAAAATCCAGCATGAAAATTGCATGCCCCGAGTCTTGTTTTCAGCGAGCGCACAAGCTTCTAACAAAAAGCTCCTTCATTCCTGCAAGCCGCGAGTTTCTAGGGACTCAGAGCTTAGCAGGTTCACTGGGGCGAGGGGGGGGGGGCTTGATGTATCACGTATCTCTGTGTTTTTCAAGCCAGCTCCTTTCTGAGAGTCGAGAGGTCAAAGGGTGAAATAAAGCAGAAGCCATTTAAAGGCTGACAGGGCCTTTGGAAGTCTGAACCTGCAGCAATTCCTTGCAGCCATGCTTCAGCTGAGGCCCCATCCAACAAAGTGCAGTTTGTCGCAACCTTTGCAGAAAAAAAAAGATACAAGAGAAGGTCTTATTGGGTGTTCCTTTGACCTTCTGAGCCCCAAGTGATGAAAAGCATTTCTATTTTTTCTTTTTTTTTCTTGCTCGCCACAACAGACCGCAATTGCACCCAGAGATTGTGTCAAATGTGTGATTTTATCTGGTTTATCTTTTATTTAGGAATTTATTATTTAATAATTATTTGACATCATATTGTTGTTGTCCAATGAAACACAAAAATCTCAAATTTTGACCATTTTGAGTTTGATACATTTTATGAATACACAAATTGTTTGCTGAATGGACCAATAGAAATGATCCAAAATTACTCTTTTTACATTAACTTCAACTGAAAGTTCAGAAGGTTTTTCACCTGCTGCTCTTTGTTTTTCATTTGACAGCAAATATATGCAATAAGAAAAAAAAATAAGAAATTACAAATAATTTTCCCATAACTTTTTATCTTATTAGTTAATAAGTTTTTAATAAGTGTCTCAAATAACTGTTTAGTTACACATTAACAATCATGTAATAACAGTGCAACTACTAGTAAAGTACACATTTATTACAGTTGATTAATTATCAACTACTTATGTAACATCATTTTTTAAATTTTGACTTATAAGTTGTTTATAACTGTATGTAATTTTTCCAGCAGCTCTTTTCTTGTATGTGATTATGGCTGTGATTGTTTTTTATTACAAAAAAAATCCCATTATTCCCATTATAGGTTAGAAGAGAAGTATAAATACACAAAAATAGGTCTGCAATGGCAAACAAACAATACAGAGGGCAAGGCAAGAGAATAGTCAAAAAACACAAAAACATGTCAGTTACAAAGGAAAAGTATAAAAAAAAACACATCAGAGAAGAGCTAGAAAACTAGATTCAATACTTGTTGAGGAGCAAATGAAACAGAGGGGTATTTGTAATAACACAGACCGGGTGTGTGCAATCAGAAGCTGGGGGAGTGTGAACATCGTAGCATCACGTGATCTTTAGTGTGTGAGTTCAGAGCAGGCAGACTCACAACATCAGGACTGGCGACATGTTCTTAGCTTGGTTTAATTTGCATAAATTCTGAAGTGTATAAATTCTGTTTTTTTTTTTGTTTTTTTTTTAAATATCAATAACGAAATACGAAATAAATAAATAAAAATATTTAGTATAGTGTATAGAAACAGCAAAGGTCTGCAAATAAAAAGAGTAAATGTAGTTCATTATGACTAATAATGAGCAATATTTAGCTCATTATTAGTCCAGTTTAGTCCAGCGAAAAACATTATTTTACAGCAGAGAGATAAAACTTCTTAACTTTCTATGAAAAGGCAATGTAAAAATAGTTAATTTTAGGTCATTTTGGAGAGTTTTTACTGGTCAATTTATCAATAAATTTTGATACAGTGTAAAGGACAGTTTGTTTGGTCAAATTATGTAAAAAAATAACAATTGACAAAAAAAATTATATATTTTTTATATTTTTTCATGATCGCCACAACAGACTGAAATTGAACCCAGAGTTTGTGTTATATTTGCATATATTCACAGTACATGGCTAAACAAATTACTATACCAAATAAAAAACATTTGTTTTTTTGTAAACAATTTCAAGACAAAAGTACAGACAGATCCTAAGTCCATCACACTGTAACACACTATAACACACTATAACTATAAAACATGTATCTCCAAAACATTAACTTTACAGGAGAGAGATAAAACTTATTAACTTTCTATGAAAAGTCAATGTAAAAAGAGTTTATTTTAGGTTATATTGGAGAGTTTTTACTGGTCTATTTATTAAGAAATGTTGATACAGTGTAAAGGACATTTTGTGTGGTCAAATTATGTAGACAATTATATATATATATATATATATATATATATATATATTCATGATCACCACTACAGACTGAAATTGAACCCAGAGCTTGTGTTATATTCACACCGTCACACCGCGACATGACACAAGCACATGTTCTGTCCATTTATCACTGCAATTACTTTTATCTGATTTATATTGCAATATATATTTTAGGTAGCTAATTACATCATATGCAATATGTAGCACGCTGCAAAACCGTCTTACTGGGCACGGCGGAGGAAGACCGGCTGACCGTAACTGGATTAAATCCAACTGCCACGTTAAATCATGCATGCTCGGGTGCACTGTCAGTTCCACAATGCTGCTTAAAACAGCATTTTGCCTTATAGAAAAGTATCCATCGTTTACAGCGTTTACGGGGTAGAAATTAAATAAATAATTAAAAAAAGGAATAAAAACATGTGAACGAGTTTTCGCTCATTTTTCCCCTTTTTTTCACCATTTACTGAAAAACATATTATCAAATCTTGTTTAAAAGCTTCTTACTTAATACTTAACCCCCGCCCTCTTCCTTTCCCAACTCTGTTATGCAGGCTAATGGTGTGGGCATGAATAACCTATTAAAGGGTCAATAGTTTTATTAAGATAAATGAGAGGGGCGCTAAAGGCTAAGCTGAATCTCCTCGGTTTCTGAGCTTTTAAAGAGCGAACAGAAGCGAGCGAGCTTTTCCGCTTTGCCACTTTTTTATTCCACAGCTCTGTTTTGAAGAGCTGATACGTGAACCGCCGAGCTGAAGTAAATTCCGAGATAGCACTTGAATTAAGGTGCACTGAAGTGGAGAACATTGAGGTTATTCATGTTACGGCTTAAAAAATAAAGTGATTCAATACAGCGAGACAAAGCGCACATACATATGCCTTTGAGTTGGGTAGAAAAAGAAAGAAAAACACAAGAAAGAGGTCTTGTAGGCAGCAGCCTATAGCTATGAACCCATCAGCCCATTACCCAACAAGCAATCCACTGATGATGTAAGCATTAATTGCTTTGATGCCCCTAATCTGGCTGTTTCATGGCCCTAATTCCACTTAAACACTAACTTGGATGAGATTATATAAAAGAGTGCACAGGAACATCTGGCCCACATCATCTGCGTGAAAAAATAAAGTAACAGGGGGGCGGCAACCTGGGAATTTCAACTATCCAGTGGAAAAGACTAATGACAGTAAAATCTGCTTAAGCAATTACACACTCCAAAGCTTATCAGGCTTCTTCCAGTTTAAACGTGTTGATTTTCTGTCTTTGTGAGGACCCAAAATCAACCAAGAAAGTGTTGCATTCTGGTGAAGCTATTCTTGGGAAAACTCTTGCTGTGTGTAGACAAACCTTATAATGCTAAAAAAAAACTGCCAATTGGAAGTTCTACCTTAATAGGAAACATGTGGGTTGTGGGTGTCCTTCATATCACTACTAGGGGTGACTGACTGTCCCTAGATCATCAAATCATCAAATCTGGATGACAGACAGCCAAGATGGTCTGCAAATTGTCTAAACCAACATCTAACATCTTTGGAATGACTTGGATTTCTGCATAAACTGGTCATTAAATGTGTTCTGCTCTTCATCTAAGTCACAACAATAGACAAACACAGTCTGCTTAAACTAATACCATAATACAACACAGAATAATTAAACATTTCCATGGTTTTATTGAACACAACATGTTAACTTTCACAGTGCAGGGTGGAAAAATGTGTATGAGTACCTTTGTACCTTTGAATTTAATAACTGGTTGACCCTCCTTTGGCACATCTGTTTAGCTGCGCTTTTCACACTGTGTAATTTTCTCTGCTGTTCTCAATTTGTTTATTACTAGAATATTAGTTTAATTCTAATGTCTTGTATTTACTTGAGGTCATGAGGCCACAGCATCTCAATTGGGTTGAGGTCAGGACTCTCCAAAAGGCATATTTTGTTCTGTTGAAGCCATTCGGTTGTTGATTTACTTCTATGTTTTGGGTCGTTGTCCTGTTGCATCATCCCTCCTCTGATGAGCTTCAGTTGGTGGACAGAGGGTCTTAAGTTTTCCTGCAAAATGTCTCGGTAAACTTGGGAATTCATTTTTCTGTTGATGGTGGTAATCTGTCCAGGCCCTGAGGCAGCATAGCAGCCCAGAACCATGATGCTCCCTCCACCATATTTCACAGTTGGGATGAGGTTTTGATGATGGTGTGCTGTGCCTTTTTCCCCCGCACATAACGTTGTGTGTTCCTTCCAAACAACTCATTTTTTGTTTCATCTATCCACAGTATATTTAGTCGGTACTGCTGTGGAACATCCATAGGGCATAGGGCACCAAGTGCCCGGGCACCAAAAAATCAGGCTTCTGAAAAATCATAACAATAATACAAACTGAAAACTGAAAAAAATAAAAGAAACTGAAAATTAAATTTATTTGATTAAATGACACCACTGAAGTTTTGAATAACACTTATAATAGTATTTGTTGTGTATGTTTCAAGTAATAATACTGCAAGAATTTGAATTAATGGGACGACAAATGTAGAAAAATTTGTATTTTTTGTATTTAGACCAGATTTGGAATTTGAAGTAAAACCTGTGAAAATTGTCTAGTCAGTTTAGCATAAATCAGATTTTAGAGTCCTATAAAACCAGCTAATTAAACTGTTATCAAATGACTTTTAATCCTTAAAGAACCCTTTCTATACTATTAATGACATACAGGGGCTGGACAATGAAACTGAAACACCTGTCATTTTAGTGTGGGAGGTTTCATGGCTAAATTGGAGCAGCTTGGTGACCAATCTTCATTAATTGCACATTGCACCAGTAAGAGCAGAGTGTGAAGGTTCAATTAGCAGGGTAAGAGCACAGTTTTGCTCAAAATATTGCAATGCACACAACATTATGGGTGACGTACCAGAGTTCAAAAGAGGACAAATTGTTGGTGCACATCTTGCTGGCGCATCTGTGACCAAGACAGCAAGTCTTTGTGATGTATCAAGAGCCACGGTATCCAGGGTAATATCAGCATACCACCAAGAAGGCCCAACCACATCCAACAGGATTAACTGTGGACGCAAGAGGAAGCTGTCTGAAAGAGATGTTCGGGTGCTAACCCAGATTGTATCCAAAAAACATAAAACCACGGCCAGTTCTATGTGCACTTCAACTCTGCTGTTTCCACCAGAACTGTCGTCGCCACAATAAATTATTGTGGTCTAAAATCAGGTGTTTCAGTTTCAGTGTCCAACCCCTGTAAGTATGAAGTGATATTACTGTGCCATTTTGTAATGTGAGGTCAAACTTAGGAAAAATGCCGGCCCTGTTCACAGAGGAATGTCTAGCAGCCAAAGATCTCTCACCAAGAGATACACTACCTTCTTTTAATAGTAGATAGTATGTAATCTAACAGTAGTTATTAAAGAGATATATGGAATTGTTTTATTCCTGCACAGCCAAACTGCCACAACAGAAAACCGTTAGTTCCAGAAAAAGAGATGTCACAAGACAGGAAAGTCCTGCGGGGTCACATCCGTTTGACCGACCTTCTTTCCCCTTCTGTTTCTTCTTGTTTTCCAGGGCGAGCGTGATGCAGACAAGCGTCTTGGAGGCAGTTCCTGAGCTCTGGCTGTTCAAACAAACAGTGCTTTGGCATGTTTCTCCTGCAGTCGCTCCTCTCTGAAAACAGCACAGCTGCATGCACCCTGACACGCTGACAAGCTGCAGGAGCCGCCGCTGCGGTTGACCTCGGAGGCCGGCGGTTTGGTTCACTGCTTCACTCCTCCACGAAGAGAGCGGGACTGGGCTTCTCCTGCCTGTCTGACCATCCGAGCAAGCAACATGAGAGCGGCACAAATTGACATGGAGGAAGTCACCCTCTCCTGTCAGAAACACAGCTTTTTTACTGAGGAGACAGTGACCTCAAGTACTTCTCACAGGAGCACAGGGCTCACAGTTATAGGCCCTGTGCACATGTACCCAGACATTATTTAAAAAATAGCCTTTAGTCCCGTTCAGATAAACACAGCTGTGTAATTGTTTTTTTTTTCTAAATTGATGATCTAAACAGTATGTTGACTTGAAATATGTATGTTGCTGACTTGGTAAAGTTGGTACAATGGGTTTACATTTTCAAACACACTGACAGAACATCCTGCTCAACTTCAAAAGTTTAGAGCATTTATGTGCATTATAAATTATATATAAAAATTATATATACACATTATATATATATATATATATATATATATATATATATATATATATATATATATATATATATATACATATATATATACACACACAAACACACACACACACACAGGCTTTCCTGCTCTTCATTCCTGAGATTATTATACTCATCAAATTAAGTTTTTAGAAATTCAGAAATCCTCACAACCAAGCTGAGACATTTACAATCCACTTTATCATGCATTCTTTATTCCAATACCCTACATTGATTTTATCTCTCCTCAAACATACAAGTATATCCTATTATTTTAATTTGATACACTAATATACGTATAATTGCATTTTACATTTCTTACATTCATTTTTGATTTACATTTAAATATCCACAAAAAAGGATGTCTGAAGAAAAACAAATGCGATTAATCGCAGTTAATCACATAATTTTGTTGTGATTAATCTGATTTTTTTTCTTTTATCGATTGACACCACTTATTTTTAGCAGTCCAGTAGCAGTGCTGTGTAATAGTGCTACTTTACACAGACTTTATTAGCACCAATTCATCTGTGTAAGTCTGAGAATTGATTTGAGTGGTAAGTTAGTGGGCTTATATTGTAAGAAATACAAAGGCAAACTAATCAAGGCATGGGTCTTTCTGTATTGGTAGCACTTAAAAAATACTTTTAAAAGTTATCTGTGTTTCTGTGTCTTTTTTCTTGCTTGGTTATGAAAGTTTGAATGTGCTGTGTGAGGTGTAAATACTGCAGTAGAGAGTGCAGTAACACAGTATATTTCAACACTGCTTTACTAAAGACAAAGGCTTTGTAAATTGTCATATTTGCATGCATTTCCACAGCTCAACTGAATTTCTTGTGATTTAGCGAGTATCTCGGAATCTTGATATCATACCTGTGATTCCCAACCCTACTGGCCACTACAAGAAAAGGGATATAAAATAAAAATAGACTTATGATGCTTGTAAGACAAAGCTCTCTATTGTACACCCTGCACAAGGTGTGTTGCGATGCTTTTTGCTATCTTAAACCCCGTCAACACTCTTTTTTCACATCTTGCACCCGCATCGAAGTTTATGAATAAATCTACACTGATGAGTGTCGAGGTGTGTTCAGGTATATTTTTGGTATTTTGGTATTTTGTTGGTGGAGAACACAGGTGCGCCACTGACTGAAATAAACCTAGACAACAGTCAATCATCAAAATCCATTCTTATAGGTGCGCCATGAGCTATACACCTCTACTTATTAAACACACACACACACACATGGACATGCTTCAGAGCACAAACCTGACTTTTAACTCACCAATAAACACAATAAAGAAAAAAAAAATAAAATGAAGAAATTGCTGTTCTCTTAAATGAGCTGCTGGCGTATCCTCGTATCAGCATGAACATGCAGATCAGTATCCTCTGCTGCTGTTTTGCTGTTAAGATACGAATGTGCCAAAGTCAGAGCTCATCTGGCTCTTAAAGGGAATGATAGATGGAACCCTGATTGGTTCATTTCATGTTTCGCCCCAAAAAACACACACATGATTAAATTAAACAAGATAATTAGTACATGCCTTCTGCATGTTTTTAAGCCATGCAAGGTGTATTTTTTGTGCCCTCATGATACCAAAGACAAAGACACACTGACAAGCCCCAAATCAAGCTGTGCAATCTGCAAATGAGCAACTTCAATCTGCTTTCCAGAATTTTGTCCTAGAATTTCTGGGCACATTTTAAACACTCTATGCTACTTTATATAAAGCAGAGTATTTCAGCAGTTTCTGCACTTAATGCTTGGTACCTGAAACTGCAAATGAAATATTTACTTTAAGCCAAATGAGATGTTACATCACGCAACCTCCCCCCCCCCCCTCGCTCTGTGTAGATCACATGGAATACTTCACCTGTTACTTCTGAAATCAGGCTGATGAAAGTTTGGCACTGAACAACACCTCCAGTTGGAGAATGAGAAATGAAAGTACACAGCATCAAAAGCTGAGCATTTCCACCAGCAAAGGCATCGGTACGAAGCTACGGCTCATATCACACACTGCGCTATCGAGCTACCGCCTTCTTACCCTGCTGCTTAAACCTGGAGAAGTCTATTAGATTATTGACCTGAGTTTTATAGAATTCCTTTGTACACACCACAGCAGCAATCAAACGCAGCGCGATGAAGGCATGGATCCCTGATAAAAGATAAGCCTCTGTTCAAAAGCACGTAAAGCTTCCCGAGAACACAGCTGGAAGGAATTTCATCCCGAATCTTAAATTCCACGTCCGAGGTGGACATGCGAGCGCGGGATTCCTCCACCGTTAGGTTCAAAGGTGCGGCGTGTGCTTTCATTAAAACGCCACCATTGATCTGCTTCCTGAACGACGACTCCGGTATTGACTGCTTCTTCAAAAATACACTTTCAAGTCCTTAGGTTTGATGCAAGGAGTCATTCTGTGGTGAAACTCTTGATCATACTCAAAAGTTTCCCTCCACTTTTTTGGCTGCTCAGCTGAACCTCCAGTCAGAACTGAGTAAATGCAGTGTGTGCTTTAACCTGCAGCTTTTTCTTTCTTTACTTTATACTGTATATGTGTGTGTTTTAGATGAGTGGTGAGAGCACCGACATGGAAAAACACTCCTGTTTTCCTTGCCAGAAACAGTTCAAAAAGTTCAATATATGTTCCCTCATCTTTCTTAGCCATCCCATGTAAAAGAAAAAAAAGTGTTTTAAGTATATTTTTTAAAAGTATACTTAAAATGAAAAATGGAAAACACATACTTTTTAAAAATAAAATATGTACCTAAAAATACATACCAAATGTACTATTTTGAAACAACTTATGGCAACTTTAGTATATTCTCCAAAAATATACTTAACATGGAAAATGCCTACTTTTTAAATTCTATAAGTTAAATAAAAAGAAGGGGAGTGGGGGTTTCTGTGAAATTAATAACAAAAAAAAAATCACAAATACAAAAAAAATATATATACAATTATTTTCATCTGCTGCATCAGCATAACAGTTCTGCTAAAACCCACTTTACTGGAAGCTCCGCTTTACGTTTTGGACGTGTTCTGTAAGTGCGCCACTGCAACTACAAACCAGCCACAAAGCAATAGTGTAACAATTGTAAAATTCTTTCTGGTCCATCCTTTCAACGTATTCAGGCAGAAAATGAATGCAAAAAAGTAATGCACAGTGACTTGGATAAACTTTAATTTGATTACTGGATTGGAAATAGTAATGCATTAGATTTTTCGTTACCAAAAAAAAGAAATGGTTAGATTAGTAAAACGCGTTACCAAGTAACGTGTAACCCAGGTTAAATTATTCCTAATAATTACCACTGATTATAAGAATTTAATAAGTTAAACATAAGATAATTAATTATTATAGAAATATATATATATAAAAATTTGATATTTCAAAAAAAAAAAAAAAAGGTACTTACCTCTGAAAATAACCTAATAAAAATAAGGAAATGTAAAAAGAAAAAAATATATATATAATATAAAATAATGGTATTATTAGAAAGGCAGTGACGGTACAAAGAACCGCCCACTACGCCACAACCTCACCAATAAAAAGCAAGTTAACCACCCACTGCGGAAAAATATGACTGATGAGTAGAGTCACAAAACAAGGAGTTATACCTGCTACTGAGGCTGACAAGCATCTGCTGCGTCAATTCTGTTGTGGTTGTTGGGACAACGGATTGATAGCAGATCTTCATTTAGAACAGAAGAAAAACAGACCCCCACCATTCCCAGAATTGCTACTTCTACTTCGCATTGAAGAAGAAAAGCACACAGCAAAAGAACAACGAATGAAGAAGCACCTAGGTAATGTCAGGCATCGCGTTGGTTCTCATGCAGTTCAGGCTGAAATTCGTGATGCAGAAGAAAAAGAAGGCTCGATTAACAGCTATGGTGAAAGGGTTAAAGAAACAAGTGGGTGAACTTCAGGGGCAAATCAAGACCTTAAATTTCCAAAAGAGTCCTGATCCACCAGAAGATACATCTGATTTAAAGAAACAAATTGTTCAGCTTCAAAGTCAAATCACCCATCTGCAAGCTTCACACTCACAAAGGACAAGGTTGGTGAACTCTGGAGAAAAGACCAAACAGGTTTCCAAAGCTGTGTCACGTGAAACTCAGGCTAGTTCCTCCAAACCACTCAGTGGAAAGCCAAGGCCCTGGTACTGCTTTTGTTGCGGCGAAGATGGGCATATCGCTACTTTGTTGCTGATCCAAACCCATCCTTGGTGGCTGTTAAAAGAAAGCAACTGCGAGACAAGCAGCAAGCTTGGGAACTTGAGCATGACTCCCAACCTCCTTTAAACTGACCTCAGTCTCCGTTAAGGGACGAACAGAGACTGGACCAAGAAGAAGTCCCTACTCTAACAACAGATCAACAACAAAGCTGCCCATGCTACATGCCATGAACAACTGCCACATAGATTAGTGGGAACGAAATGTACCTCACATGTGACTATCGATGGCCAAAGTTACAACTGTCTTCTTGACACAGGGTCCCAGGTAACCACCATCCCGCAGTCGTTTTATGAAACCCACTTGCCGCATGTAGACTGTAAACCTCTTAACGACCTACTGGAGGTGGAAGCTGCCAACGGACAACCTGTGCCTTATTCTGGCTACATTGAGTTAAATATCACTTTTCCTAAAGATTTCCTAGGCACCTCTATTGAAGTCCCCACTTTAGCACTAGTGGTTTCTGACACATGTGGATCAACTCAGTCCCCCTTGTTAATAGGCACCAACACATTAGATGCTCTCTATGACAGCTACTGTGAAGGGAGTTCAGCAAAGTACCAACCACAGCATCATGGGTACAAGATGGTGCAGAGAACCCTTGAAGTTAGACACAAGCAGACTGAAGACAGCAAGGTGAGCAACGTAAGACTCTACAGTGATGAACCGCACGTCATCTTAGCACGTCAAAGCTTGGTGTTGGATGGCTTAGTGACCTCAAGAGGCCCAGAAAAGCTGTTTGTTTTACAGCAACCCACAACATCCCTTCCTGGAGGTCTTATAGTCACCAGTAGTCTGCATAATTTGCCCAACAAACTCCAAACAAAATTACCAGTGCTGCTAAAAAACGAATCGGATCATGACATAATACTCACTCCTAAGAGAGTCATAGCCGAACTGCATGCTGTGCAACAGATACTTACCAGTGCTCCCTCCACAAGAAGTTTAGTCCCAAATCCACCATCACCAGTTCCAATGTCAGGAGTGCAATTTGATTTCGCTGATTCCCCTATCCCTGCAGAATGGAAGGAAAGAATAACCAGTAAACTTAACGCCATACCTGAAGTGTTTGCCCAACACGATCTTGATTTTGGTCACTCCAGCAAAGTGAATCACCACATTAGGCTGAGTGATGAGACTCCTTTTAAGCAAAGAGCCCGTCCTATACACCCACAGGACATCAATGCTGTGCGGCGGCATTTGGAAGAGTTGCTAGAAGCTGGAGTAATTAGGGAATCTGAGTCTTCATTCTCATCGCCAATTGTTGTGGTCCGTAAGAAGAATGGCGACGTAAGGCTTTGTGTTGACTACCGCAAGCTGAATTTACAAACAGTAAAGGATGCTTACGCCCTACCCAACCTTGAAGAAACATTCTCAGTGCTAACTGGATCACAGTGGTTGACCTAAAATCCGGTTATTACCAAATTGAACTAAATGAAGCAGACAAACACAAGACTGCCTTTGTGTGCCCCTTAGGATTCTGGGAGTTTAACAAGCTCCCGCAAGGGATCACGAATGCTCCTAGCACGTTCCAAAGACTAATGGAAAAGTGCATGCCTGACCTAAACCTGAAAGAAGTCATTGTCTTCCTGGATGACCTCATAGTATTCTCTGAAACGCTGGAGGAGCATGAACATCGCCTGCTGAGAGTCCTCCAATGATTAAAAGAATACGGATTAAAGCTGTCCCCAGAGAAGTGCAGGTTCTTTCAGACGTCAGTCAGATATCTCGGACATATTGTGTCTAGGAATGGTGTTGAAACTGACCCAGAAAAGATTGAAGCCCTCAAAAACTGGCCAAATCCAAAGAATCTTAAAGAGCTCCGTTCATTTTTAGGATTTGCAGGGTACTATAGAAGATTTATTCAAGACTTTTCAAAGATCGTAAAGCCCCTGAATGACTTAACCGCTGGGTACGGCCCTACCAGGAAGAAGTGCAAAGCTGAAAATGTAAAGACTCATTATTTCAAGCCTAAAGAGCCATTTGGAAGCCGCTGGACAGAGAGCTGCCAAGAAGCATTTGACACCATCATCAACAAGCTCACTTCGGGCCCTGTCCTGGCCTATGCTAACTCTAAACTCCCATACATTTTGCACACTGATGCAAGCACCACAGGTCTTGGAGCTGCACTTTACCAAGAGCAGAATGGTCAGATAAGAGCAATTGCTTTCGCCAGCCGTGGACTTTCCCATAGCGAATCCCATTACCCTGCCCATAAACTTGAATTTTTAGCTCTTAAGTGGGCAGTAACTGAAAAATTCAGTGATTATCTTTATGGCAACTCGTTTACAGTCATCATAGACAGCAACCCCCTAACATATATCCTTACCTCAGCAAAACTAGATGCCACAAGCTATAGATGGTTATCTGCCTTATCCACCTTTTCATTCAAGCTCCAGTACCGCCCCGGAAAGCACAACCTGGACGCAGATGCTCTTTCACGACTTCCTCATGACACTGGTATAGACGACCCTGCCTCACAAAAAGAGCAAGACAGGATCCGCCAATTCACATTGCAGCACCTACCTGAGTTTGCTCATCACACCAAAGTTGGCCCTGAAGTAGTTCAAGCCATTTGTGAAGCCCGTCTTGTGCGCCAGCCATCTGACTCTGCATCCCAAATTTCCAGTGTTCCATTGGTGGAATCCCTGGCATCACACCCAGATTCCCTGCCTGATGGTTTTGTACAAGGGGAGTATTTCAAAGGATTCCCCGTCATTTCAAAATTGTCTGAGGTAGAAGTACGTGAAAAACAGAAATCTGATTCTGTTATTTGGGAAGTGATCTCCTCTCTAGAAGGGGGAGGGGTACCCTCTCCTTCTGCTAAGAAGGAGATGCCACAACTACATCTTATGTGCAGAGAATGGAACAAATTGCTTCTGAGAAACGGAATACTGTACAGGAAACGACAAGAAGGGCATGAGGTACAGCACCAGCTAGTTCTTCCAGAAGATTGGAGAGAAATGGTCATGACAAGTCTACACGATGATATGGGTCACTTAGGTGTAGAACGCACCCTCGATCTAGTAAGGTCACGGTTCTATTGGCCAAGAATGGCAAATGACATTGAAAACAAGATCCGAACCTGTCGTCGCTGTGTCCTCCGCAAAGCACCATTAGAGAGAGCAGCCCCCTTAGTAAATATTCGTGCCACCAGACCTTTAGAGTTGGTCTGCATGGATTTTCTATCCATTGAGCCTGATCGGAGTAACACTAAAGATGTCTTAGTCATCACTGATTACTTTACTAAGTACGCAGTGGCTGTACCGACTCCCAACCAGAAAGCTAGAACAGTTGCCAAATGTCTATGGGAGAACTTTATAGTTCATTATGGTATCCCAGACAGACTACACAGTGACCAAGGCCCTGACTTTGAGTCAAAGACCATCAAAGAGCTGTGTGATGTTATAGGCACACGGAAAGTTCGTACCACACCGTATCACCCAAGGGGAAACCCTGTGGAACGCTTCAATAGGACTTTGCTGAGCATGATCGGAACCCTGAGAGAGGAACAGAAGTCACATTGGCATGACTTTGTGAAACCTTTAGTGCACGCCTATAACTGCACAAAGCATGAAAGCACAGGATTTACCCCCTATGAGCTCATGTTTGGAAGGAAGCCTCGATTGCCAATTGACCTTGCCTTTGATGTTACCTCAGGTCAACAACAAGGAAAATCCCACTCTCAGTACGTACACCATTTAAAGACACAGCTAGAAGAAAGCTACAAGTTGGCTATGGAAAATGCAGCAAAGTTGGCTGGGAGAAACAAGACCAGGTTTGATCGAAGGGTAACTGAATCTATCCTAGAAAAAGATGACCGAGTACTGGTCAGAAATGTGAAGTTGAGAGGTAAACACAAATTGGCAGACAGATGGGAGTCCACTGTCCATGTTGTTGTAGAACGCGCTGGAGAGCTTCCTGTGTACAAGGTCAGGCCAGAAAACAAAGAGGGCCCATTGCGTACACTACACAGGGATTTACTACGACCCTGCAACTTTCTGTCAATAGCTGATGAAGAACCCCCTAAAGCCAAAGCAAGGAGGCCCAAAACTTCCCGTTTTGCACGGAAGTGAATCAGAGCCCTGTTGGATTTGGATGAATATCCTGTTGACTACTACACAGGTCCCTTAGTATCTGAACCAGTGGAAGTCATTCGTTTCCACGAAAGCAAGAACCTGGTAACTATACCTACACCTGAACTCCAGTCTAAACTGATACCGAGTCAGCCGACTGCTGAAGGCTTACCTGAGAAATTTCCTGAAAATTCACCTGAAACGACTGCTGAGAACTTACATGAGAAAACTGCTAAAGACTTACCTGAGCAATTTCCTGAAAACACACCTGAGAAAGCTGCGGAATACTCACCTGGGAAAAGTCCTGAAAACTTACCTGAGAGAACTCCTAAGAAAGACAACTCCTCTGAAGAATCCCCTGAAAAGAAAAACTTACCTGGAAGATCCCAAGATGCTATCTACTCACCTGCAGAACCTGTAGGAAACATGGAAGAGAATGTTCAGATTCAAGATTCACAGTCCCAGTATGCATCTGAAGATGATGAAGTTGAGATCCCAGTAAGGCATTCCACAAGACACAGAGAAAGGGCTAAGAGGCTAACATACCCCGAACTAGGAAACCCCCTTGTCTCCATAGTACAATCTCTATTCCAAGGCTTAAACACTGCCCTTACTGAATCTCTCACAAATGCCCCCTATGTAAATTCATTCTCACCTTCTTGAAATGCCCTTTGCATGCACAGGGACGTGCATACAGTTTAAGGCGGGAGGATGTAACCCAGGTTAAATTATTCCTAATAATTACCACTGATTATAAGAATTTAATAAGTTAAACATAAGATAATTAATTATTATAGAAATAATAAAATTAGATATTTCGAAAAAAAAAAAAAAGGTACTTACCTCTGAAAATAACCTAATAAAAATAAGGAAATGTAAAATGAAAATATATATATATATAAAATATAAAATAATGGTATTATTAGAAAGGCAGTGACGGTACAAAGAACCGCCCACTACGCCACAACCTCACCAATAAAAAGCAAGTTAACCACCCACTGCGGAAAAATATGACCAATTAAAAAGTTATCAAGTTAGTTAGTCCAGAGCCACCCACTGCGGAAAAATACAACCAATCACAAGTTAGTAAGCAAATTAGTCCAGAGCTACGTGAAATTAGTCACTCTCACTTACGAGTTGGAAGCTGAGCCAGCTGGATCGCGGCGCAGCGGTTGAGCCAGGAGACGGAGCGAGCCGTTTAGAATTAGATCTAACAAGTGAATATCGCAGATCAGGAGCTATTAGCCGCTTTTGTTAAAGCTGGGAAACTAATACGCTAGTTTAGCCTTGTCAATCTGCCGAGTGGATTGGACTTCTGGAGTCATCTTGAGCGCGCAACCGAGTTTTCGCCGCGGGTTGCCAGATAATCTGAAACTAAACGATTCCGGATCGGATTTGGTGAGTTTTGTTTTAAAAACTGGCGTATTAACTAAAATTATATTAGTAACTAAAGGTATAATTGCTTAGCTAATAAGATAACAGTGGGTTAAGTTAGTTCTGTTTGTTTTGAGTGTATTATCTTGCTGTTTAGATGAGAGTTTACCACTGTGATGTAACGCTGTACTGGTGTAATATGAGATTGTATTTATACAGAATCCGTGAATGTTATATTTGTAATTATAGTAATGTGAACCTTAGGGTAATGTAAATAGTTAAGAAAATGTAAAAGATTAAGTACTAAAAGCCCTGTTTTATATGAACAGGCCAGTTTTGATTGGGATACACTACTGATAAGAACCTGCCGCCTGGTCACGAGAGCCCAGTCGAGTAGAAGACGCGATGGCGAGCCTCAGCCCAAAGGAACTTCGTACCTGAGCATTGAATCTTGAGTATCCCTTCTGTTTTTTTTACGGTTGGACTTTTTTTTTTTCCTCCTTGTTCCAAGTGAGTTACACTGCGTTACCTGCATAGCGAACAGAAACTGATAAACCGATTCTTGGACGGACTGAAACACTTAAAGAACAGACTTTGCTTCGTCCAGTCACATTTAATGTGAATCGAACTGAATTGATTTACATCGTAAATACTGTGGGTTTAATTCTAGTAAGCTGATACTGAATTTTGCACTGTTTTGTTATTTTATTTTATTACTTGGGCGAATTTGTGAATTATTGGGTTTTTATATTGTGTTGGGAGAAAAGGTATCTTGATGTGTGACATTCCAGAATTATAACTACAGGTTCAATACTCACCTCTTAACCAATTGAAATAGACAAGTGAATACTTACCTTAATCCTCTAATCAATAATTATACTTACCCTAATTCCCTAATTAATAATTATACTTACCTTAATAATTATACTTACCTTAATTGTCAAACCAAAACCTAAAAGAAAGATAACAAGATAATAGTAATCCTTAAAGTACTAAAATTATTCCAGAGGACTGAGTTATAAAATAGGAAACCTTTAGAATATTATAGACCTTGAGACATACCACAAAGGGAAAACCAACTATATTTTTGTGAATATATTTTTTTATATACTGATTGTTTACTTTGTTTTTTATTTGAAATCTTGCTTATATTTTTCTGTTTTATTATATCTACTGTTTTATTTACATTTCTACATCAGTTGCCTCTATTCTAACAGTGCCAATACATTTACTGAAAATTTCTAAAGTCAGATTGTGTGTCTTTTTCCTTTCTGCTTCACGAGCGAACCTAGACTGGTCCATCTTCTCTCTTTATCCTTTGGGATTAAATTTATACCTGCAGCCGACCCCCAGGGGGCGCTACGGGTTACTGACATCACTGGTTACAGTCAAGGGATAGCGGTACAAAAGAGAAATGGGATTGGGCCATAGGATACCCAGCGAGTGATTCATTGTAGCTTTAGTGCAAACACATTTTGAGGTATAATAGTAGAAGAGGACAAAAAATTGAAGACAGGTCAGGACTGTTTTGCGTTGGATTGTTGAACAATGCAGGGACGTCTCTGGAAAAGACGCTTAAACTTGAAGGCAACATACAGTATTTTACTTTAAGATCTCAATAAACTTTTTTTGCACTGGTGTTACCATTACAAAAGTGTTCATAGTGACAGACACTCTTATACCATGACAGACCAAAATTGTGTTCAAAAGTTTTCCTCCAGTTTTGTTGGCTGGTTGCACTGCAGTGTATGCTCAACCCTGCAACTCTTTCTTTCTTTATTCCTCTTTCTTTACTGTGTGTTGTGTTATAGATGAGTGCTGAGGGCATCCAGGTGGAAAAGCACTCCTGTTTTTCTTGCCTGAAAGCAATAAAAATTCAACAACAAATCAACCACCAACCTCAAGCACCCAACACCTGAACCGTTCTCCACCATTCAGCTGCTGAACTGTCAGCATCACCCGAGAAGCTTTGAAGGGCTTGGAGCTGCCTGCTCTCTCTCTGTTTATGCCATATTCATATTTTAACAACCGTTGGTCGCATGAACGCTACACTTGTGCATGGCCTGTCAGCTTTCTGACTGCCTGTGTAAGGTGAATGATAGCCGTGACCAAATATCCTAACACAGCTGAGTGGCCTAGCGTACCTGCACTCCTCCCCAAACCCGCATTTGAACCCCCGGCTCCCCTGTGCCCGTGTCAAATCACTCAGCAAATCACTCAATGTCACATGCGCCGAGACCAACCAGACCTTGCAGACAAATTCCCTTATACTGTCATTTGCTTGGATTCAGATCGCCGCCCGCAAGACTGACTGGAATGCAAAATAAACAAAAAAACAAGGGCCGTAAATTCTACTGGAATATGGAATATTACAGCCTATGAAAAGGCCTTATCGATTTTATATTCACCTCCGTTGGGTTTTGTGTCAGCTTGAGCACTTTTTGGCAAAAATCGAGAGAAAGAGGGAGAAAACTGAGAGAGAGAAAAAGATAAACACAACAAAAAAGTTCCCTTATAAAGGCTAAAAAAGGTACTAAATATCCTAAACATAAGGGATTAAGTTTTCCAGGTTATTTATCCTATTTGTCGCATTCTTTCTGCATACAAACACATCTTAAAATGTAATGATTTAAGTTTAAGTAAATTGTCATTTCTCATTTCTCCACACTTTCTCTATTGGGTACAGGCAGAGGTAGAAAAAGTACTGACAAATTGTAATTAAGTAAAAGTACCTTTACTTTGCTAAAATTCTACTCAAGTAAAAGTAAAAAAGTACTCAATTTAAAATTTCCTTAGAGTAAAAGTTATATAGTTACTTTAAATTGTTTTTATGAATTATTATTCCAAATAATAATTTGGACCTTTCAGGCAGTATTTGACCACCCTATAAAACATTTTGAAAAACAAGTGGCATAGGTTTCTATGATCCTTTTTTTTCTTTAATGTTAAAAAGTTTGGTCATATAGGTGAATGTAAACCGTATTTTTATAGTGTTATAGTTTAATGAACACAGCGTCTCTCTCACTAACCGTAATAAACACTGCTGGAAAAAGTTCAGCTGCGCTGCCATGGAGAACAACACTAATTTTTTTTTTATTAGACAATTCGTTTTTTTCCCCTCCAGCATTTAATTTTTTACTCAGTAACGGGGAGTTTTCCAATGTAGCAAAGTAAATTACTTGAGTCAAAATGTACTTGAGTAAAAGTAAAATTACCTATTTTAAAAACTACTTACTCATAAAATCTACTCAACTACAGTAATGTGAGTAACTGTAATTTGTTACTTTCCACCGCTGGGTACAGGTCAGTACTGCAGTCAGGCCAGTCCAGTATGTGTACCATCTTCTTCCACAGCCATGGCTTTGCAAAAGTCTGCAGCATGTGATTTTCCATCGCCTTGGTGAAAATCAGTTTACAGGCAGTCATCGACGAAAGTGTTGGCATCCCTGATATATACAGAAAATGAAGTATTTCTTAGAGAATCTTATTGTTGTCACAATTTTTGCTATACACGTTTATTTCCTAGAGGTAAAAAAGCCAAAATTTATATAATTTTCAAGCAAAACTAAAAAAGAAGGGGCTCGACACAAATGTTGTTACCTTTTCAGATTTGTGGTTAAATAACTTTGTTTTATTTATAAGCATGAGATTGACCTGTAGCAAGTAACATGTGTGTGCAACACAAACATCACACCTGAAACCAGATAAAAAAGAGATAAGTTGACAAAAAAAAATGTCATTATGTGTCTGTGTGTGCCACACTAAGCATGGAGGATAGAAAGAGGATAAAAGAACTGTCTAAAGACTTCAAAGAATCAAAATTACTAAAAAAAATATGAATCATTCGAATCCAGCTTTAGAGATTCCACCCACTTCCTGCTTCCTTACACTTTTTGGCAATTTGCGTTCAAATGTGTGAAAAGGATTTATTACAGTATAGATACTAGGGTTTAAAATACTTCTGTGGGCTCTGAGTGGTCCAGCAGGAGAAGCGCTGCCACTATGATCGGAAGATTTTTTGGTTCGAATCCTGGTCGTGTAGCTTGCCATCCTGAAAGAGCACAATTGTTTTTTCTTTCTTTCTCTGGGTGGGTAGATGACGCTCTCTTTCCCCACATCACTCCAAAGGGTGATGGCGCTCTGCACGAGGCACCTGTGAGCTGATGTATCAAAACCGAGTCGCTGCGCTTTCCTCCGAACGCACTGTGATTCTACTCGGCAATTCTGCATCAGAAGCAGCAGCAGTTTGAAAAGTGGCAGTGGCTGACTTCACATGTATCGGAGGAGGCATGAGCTAGTCTACACCCTCCTGGTGTGTAGGGGCATCATTGGTGATAGGGAGAGTCCTAATGAGTGGGTTGGTTAATTAGCCTTGTAAAATTGGTGAGAAAATGGGATAAAAATTAGAAATATAATTCTACAGAGGCGAAAAAGTCAGCTAAGAAATAATTACTGCCATTTGATTGGATTCAGATCTAGGGTTGTAAACTATATAACTGCCGAAATACGGAATGATATTACAGCCTATAAAAAGGCCCTATCACTTTTATTATATTAATCTCTGTTGGGTTTTCTGTTTTCTGTCAGCTTTTTTGCAAAACAGAGAGAAACAGAGAGGAAGGAAAACAAAACAACAAAAAAGTTACCTCGCTCTAAAGGCCAGCGAAGGTCATTTTAACTAAACTCAACTAAACAAATACTCAGATCTAATGCGGTGCGCCTAACTAAAATAATTACGCAAATGTGCCGCGCGGCCATTAAGCTACGCCGGCGCTAGGCAATGAAACTGGAGCGCATTACCAGATAAAAAGATACATTTTCACATCAAGTGTCATTACAGATCCTTTAGCATTTCCCATGTTGCATTTAACATGAAAATTTAATGCCCGGTATGCTGTTTTGTTGTGTTGCATCTGTTCAATTATGCTAATCTAAAGGTGTTAGCGCAAAAAAAAAAACTGGAAACGAATCATCATTATTTAAGCCAACATGGGAAAAGAGCGCTGCGCCGCGCCAGATCACTGAATGTCATTTTCGGTGGTTTGATGAATAAAAATGTTTCGGGGGAGCATCGAGTGCTTAGTTTGAAGTAGTCTGAAAGCCTCTTGTACCTCTGTTTAAAACAAGTGCATTCATTCACTGTGGGCTTTTATAATGAGTCCCTCTCTCTTTCTTCGCTCATTCCGCGATATGATATGCCCTGAATAATACAGTCGCAATCGCTCTGGCAGAGGCCCATCCGGCTCTCTTTCTCTGCCTTTCGTTCATTATTTGCTTCAGTTCAGAGACCGCCAGAGCGAGAGCAAGAGAGAGCGAGAGAGCAAGAGAGAGAGAGAAAGATGTGGAGAGGTTGGAGATCATAGTGGAAGCTCTGCATCTGCATTCGTTCACCCCATCTTCTCCCAGCCTCTCATCTTCTGTCTCTCGGCCACAGAGCAAGAGAAAGAGAGAGCTAGAGAAAGAGAAAGAGAGAAAGAGAAAGAGAGAGCAATTACCACGAGTCTGTTCTGAAGGATCAACTTCACTTCAAAAAGGCCGAGACAGAGAGAGCGTGTGTCTCCGTATCCAGACGTGAGGCCTGTAAGTGTGGGTAAACACGATGGGATCACAAGCCCTCTAATAGCACAGCCCCGTGTCTGAAGAGGTCCCTACCAAGTCCCTGCCTTTTAGATGCATGATAGGCTCAAGGCACTGAGTACTTCTTGCTCAGGTGTGTGTGTGAAGTGCTTCTGTGTGTCTGTGTGTGTTCTCTCTGCCTTGAAGATGACCTGCTTGCAACGATGAGCCCGACTTTATGAGATCCACATATGTAGATTTTAATAGACTGTTAAATACTGTATGTTTTATTGAGCAGTGCAATGGGCACTTCAAGAACCTTCAAACTGAGTGGTCCACAGCGACTTACAAATAATGATGTACATTAGCAACCGAGGACAAGATAAATAAATAAAGATCAAGATAAAAAAATATTTTTAGACAGGGCCTAAAGGAGGCCAAATAGAAATAGTGGGATAGAAGAGGAAAGGAGGGGAAGAAGGAAATGAGGTTAGAAGTAGTTTATTCGTTTGTTAGAGGTGTTAGGAGAGTTTGTGATCTTTAAAGAGCTCTGTCTTCAGGAGTTCAGGAGAAGAACACTAATGTTAAAATAAGTAACACCATCACTAACGTTACACTCCTGAAGGCTTACGCTACCTCCCGGCCGCTGCGCTCCTCCAATGAACGACGCCTCGCTTTACCAAACAAACATTCACACAAAGCAATCCAGACTGTTCTCATACAGAGTTCCCCAATGGTGGAACAAACTACCTTCCACTACCAGATCAGGAGAATCTCTCACTATCTTTAATAAACTCCTGAAGACAGAGCTCTTCAAAGAGCACTTACTCTCCTAACACCTCTAACACACTAACTACTTCTAACCTCATTTCCTTCTTCCCCTCCTTCACTCCTCTATCCTATTACTCCCCTTTGACCTCCTTTTATCCCTATCCAAAGATGTTTTACCTTTAACTTATTTTACTTCTGTACTTGACTATTGTAAGTCGCTTTTGAGAAAAGCGTCTGCCAAATGTAATGTAATGTAATGTAATGTAATGGGTAAAGTAAAAGATTTCATGTAATTTCATGTAAAGTTACTTATTACTCCCTTTTATATGGAGTGTTTAACTCTTTTTTAATAATTAAAATCTGTTAAAAGTGAAAGATTTCATGTAATTATAGGTTATAGTTCTTGTAAAATGACTTATTACTCCCTTTATAAGGAGTTTATGACACTTTTTTAAGAAATAAAATATGTTAAAAGTGTATCATGTAATTATAGGACAGTTTCTTGTAAAATTAATAATTATTTTGTTTTATAAGGAATGTATGATACTTTTTAAAGAATTAAAATCTGTTGAAAGTGAAAGATTTCATATAATTATAGGAAAAGTTCTTGTAAAATGACAGCAATAGTTGTTAATCATAGCAAATACAATAACAGATTTTTTTTACGGTTTATATCTGTTTTAAATGTGACAGTATTTTTACAGACATTTTCTGGTGCCTCCTGCTGCCAGAAAATTACCGTTTTTTTTATACATTTCTTTTTTTTTTTACAGGTTTTTGACAAGTTTTTGAACTCTATTTTACAACATAAAGCATCACATGAAATAAAAATGGTACAATGGATGACTCTATAAAAAAGCAGAAAAAATATTGGAAAATCAGGTCACAAACACTAACGTCAGGTAAATTACACCCATAAAATATGTTCCTCCACTAATAAGTTAGGGAGGGAGCCATTTTGGCTCAAAAGAGGTCTCTCTAAAAAAAAGCTTTATGAAAATATTTGTTGTAAAAAGCTTTATTAAAACGCACATGAGTATAATTTCATTTAATTTTATCATAGCCTGTCATAGAATAGCAGTATCTAAAGTAAGTAAGACCATAAGTGTTCTTCAGCTTCCATAGAACATGGCAAAAGTCATGGGACATGATATACTGTAGTTAACCTGTCCTGTTATTGTATAATGTCAGTGTATAATCATGTATAATTAGTATAAACCTGTCAGTATAAAAATATTGTAGATGGCTGTAAAGTAGCTAGGTGAATACAATACTGTTACAATACAATAACAGTCTCTTGTTTAAATACAGAATAAAACTAAATCTGAAATCTGCATAGTTTGTGTTGTTTTGGACATAAAATAAAATGAAATGAACTATCAAGTAATTGAAAATCTGTACACAGATTGTGAAGATTGGATGAACCTTTAAATTAAAGTTCTTTACACTCACACATTTGTTTTTTGTTTTTTTAAAAGGAAAATGGATCTTCTATGACATGTTAGTATCTTGGCATCTTGACAACATTCAGGCCAAAACAAGAGCCAGGGGGATTCTCTAATATGGGTGCCTTTTGATGAAAAATATGTATATATTAAGTTAAATATATGGTTACATTAGCAGCAACACTTTGGCATGGATTTTTTTTTTTTTACATATGCACATATGTTTTCTGTCTACTACTAGACAACACATTTAAAAACTATACTTATTAATTATTTAAAAAAGATAGATTTTCACACCATAATGCAAGGTAACCTAGTAAATGATGGCATTAATGATGACATGATTTCTATCAATTAAAAATCTTTGAAGTAGGGTTGGGCCACCTGATTCAGAAAATCACCACTTGACACCGTTCTCTCCAGCTTCAGGAATATGACATGTGATGGTTTGGTTGTTTCGTTAGAACAGACAATTTAAATGACACATTTCTGAGTAATGAAATATTTAAGTGATCTAAACAATCATTCTGGAAACTGGAAGAGTCTCTCTCCATCTGCAGTTTGTGCCACAAATCACAGCATCATCTCCAGCTTCACGCTTCAGTGTTTGCTCCCTGAAACTGTTCATTACGCTCAGATGAAGCTCTGCTTCTCGGTGATGAATCTCTCCACACCGCGTAGACGTCTCACACCAGCAGCTGATTAAAACCGGTGGTGAAGCGCTGAAGTCCTGGCCGTTCTTGAGCATGACACCTCCCGGCCCTCCCTCCCAGATGCGCATGGCCCTCGCCCAGAGGACTCCGGCTCCTGAGGGAGCTCCGCCCACCAGATGCTGGCGCTCCCGTGGGGCTCCTGCCAGGACTTTGGATAAGGGTAAACAAATTGTCAACAGAGTCATTATTGCAAACAGGGCTTCCCTTTTCACGGGCGGGTCGGAGAGAGCAAGGTGAGCGGGGCTTCGTCCCTCCTGATCCGTGTGGGCAGTGATGGATTCACTGCCAGAACCAGAAGAAACGAGAACAAGAGAGGAAAGAGAGGATCAGACTAGCTTACACTGCAGATGTAGAGACCTGAGACCTTGTCGTTCATCACAAGGATGAGACTGGAAAAGACAAAAGCACCACAATTTGGACATAATTAATTTGATCAATTCAACACAGTGAAGTGGTATTTACAAGTGGGATATTTACCATTCAAGCTACATAGCATTTTTTCCGATCCCACTGTTCTGATTGAATGAAAAGTAAACCATCATTTTACTCAAATTTTATGTAGATGATGGTGTGTTCAGGACACATTAAAATCTGACTTCTACATTTTACTGTGGTGACGCAGAGCAATGCTTCCTTCAAGTCCTGCAATGCCATCGTTCACCCTTCTAGTGTTGGAGTGGAGGGTGAAAAAGAGCTCTGTGGGTGGAGCAATCATTTAAAGAGAGAACCACTGTTCACAGGCAGTCATTTTGTGCTCTATCTCTACTTAAAATAAGGTTTCTAAACAGAACATGGTCAGGCTTCCTTATTCTACACACAGTGTCACGTCACTACAGTTTTATGCATCATATCACAAGGTTCCTACCAGAGACTGTAAAAAAGATGGACGCCGTGTCGCCGTTCCCATTCATTCAATGAAAATGAAGCCAAAATCTTCCGCCATTTTGGTGATCCTGATACCCGAGTCTGCGCAGTAGAGACCAGAGGAGGGAGAAAGACTGTGGAGAGCTCCTACTAATTTAAATAACCCCGCCCCCTGAGGGCTGCCTCGCGGTCACAGGCTGCAGAGCGGAGCGGAGCGGAGCGGAGCTGACGGTCTGTTATTGGTGCCGCCCATAACCAGCCCTTTTACAACAACCACACCTTTTTTGAATAGAGCTGAATAACGTTTTAAAAAACAAATTCTGTGGGTATATAAAAATTTTACAATATAAGCAGAGGTGACACTAGCTGTTGCATTTAAATAATGGAGGTAGAATTACAGTATATTGGAAAAAAACGTGTTGTCTGTTTTGCCATTGAAACCTATGGGAATGGGTGGAGTTACACAGCTTTCTGAAACCGAACAGCAGGGGTCGCCCGACCTGTGGTGGCTTCACTTTTGAGAGACGATGCTCCGTCCAGCTATATACAGTCTATGGTTCCTACCAATACACATCTCTAATGCTCAGAGGATTAACCAGTGCTGACTACAGGAGAGATTAATTATCTTTAACTGTTGTTAGTTATTAACCTACCCACAATACACAAAACAGTTACAATTGCAAATCTTGCGAGAGTTTCTCATAAACTGTTACATTGCAAGAGCTAGTGGGAGTTTCTCGAAATTTGTTACACAACAAGAGCAAGTGGAAATTTCTTGTGAACTGGATTCAAACAAAAAAAAAAGGATATTGATGAAATCATGGTTGAGAAGAAGGAGTTAAATTGAGGTTGAGGTAAATACACACAAACATACATAAATACTGTATATACAGTTCAGACAAACCTTTTCAATAAATGTTTTAAATGTTTATGAATACTGTATATACAGTTCAGACAAACCTTTTCAATACATGTTTTAAATGTTTATGAATTTATAGTCACCCAGACTATAAAGGAACACATAAGGAATCATGTAGGAAACATAAAACTAAAATACTTTTGTGAAGCATTTAGACTGGCTTTTATCTAGGGTGATGGTGACTTGAAGTTTCTGAGGCTGGTAACTCTCACTAATTTATCCTGTGCAACAGAGGTAATTCTTGGACTTCCTTTTCTGGGCCGGTACTGATAAGAGCCAGTTTCATCATACTGTGTTTGACTGACCTTCATTACTTAAAGTCATTTTTTTCTTTACTTAATTGAGTAGTTATTGCCATAATATGGATTAGAACATTACTCAACTAGAGCAATAAACTGATGCTCAAATACATTAAGAGGACAAGAAATTCAAGTAATTAACTCTTGACAAGTTCAGCACAACACTGCACATTTTCTTCCATAAAAATCAACAGTGCACCTCATGTATGAATTTTAAGGAGAAGTAAAGCACCTCTGCTGAAGTACTGCTGGATCAGCATTAGCATTAGCCGCTAACCACACTCAGCACTAGCTCTTTCACTGTTCGTTGGTGCGTATTATCGGCCTTATCAGCCAATATTAGCATTAGCCGCTAAACGCAGCACTAGCTCTTTCGCCCGTTCAGAGGTGAGTATGTTGGACTGTAGCCTGCGTGTTTACTGGGTTAAAACAAGCTACATGAGACGAACTGCTAGCTAATATGCTTAGCGTAGTGCTGTCAGGTGGCATTAGTGGAAATCTGGAAATCTACGCTTACTGTAAATAAACGGAAGTGCTTTGCTCACCCAAATAAACAGTTTTTTGAGGAGAGAAATTCGTGTAGATTAGCAAATAAAATGTTTTTTTTTTTTTTTTTTTAAGAATTACAGTTTTGTTTACTTAGCTTAGCTTTACAGGTCTCACAACCCAGCGGCCAGACCTGATGAATTTGAAGGGAAACATGGCGTCACCCCTGTTCCTTACTAGTGTTGCATAATGCAATTTATAATCCGGTGCACTTTATGTATAAAAATAGACCAGAAAATAGACGTTCATCGATAGTGGACCTCACAGTGTGAAAAACACGGTACATGAGTATATTCTCACACAGCTGTTCTGGATTCTGGAAGCAAGTGTGTGATGATTTAGGCATGCTGTATGCACAATGCTAATAATCAGTGTACGTACACTTCCATTTCTTCTTAATGACATTTGCCTCACAGCTCCAGCGCAAATTATGCATTATAAACGGTGTGCTTCACCTGTTTTCTGAGTTTCTTTCTCTCAAGCTCTCTCTCTCTCTCTCTCTCTCAGCAGTGCTGGAGCTCTCTGTTACCCTGCTTCACCAAGAGAGCCTCGTGAGAGAGCAGCAGAGCTAGAGTTTGCTGACACAGAGTATCTTCAAGACCCTCCACACACATACACACACACTCTCTTTTCTGTCTCCTCTTCCTCTTTACAGCTATTTAGGGACTCGTTTTCTTTTGTGAAAGTGTGTTTCCTCACCGCTCCGCCTTGGAGCTGTGTTGGTGTGTGTCGGTGCGGGTGTGTGGGCGTGAGAGTGTGTGTTTGGGGAGGTTCGGGGTGGAATAAATCTCAACTTTGTTCAGTGTTATCTGTGGAACTCCACTTTTGTTTTCTGGGCCTACCCATCACGCCAGTCCTTGCATTTATTATCAAAGCGGGGAAGATAAGAACAAAACCAGAGCGGTTTGTCGCTGCATGCGTGGCGGGAGAGGGGGGAATACTTATCTAGCGCGCTGGAGAAGATAAAAGGCGGAATATTCCTCGAGGAGATCAATAGTGGTTATTCAGTCCTGACTCTCAGCTCTGAAAACAATGACAGCGTCCCGAGACGCCGTCAGCGTATTGATTTTAATTTATTTTTAACTTAGTGATGGATATGGGACAAGCTGAGAGGACGGTGTGGGCTGGATAATTACCAACATCTATTAATTGGATGATGAGATGGGACACTCAATATTAATTTAGTGTAACAACTGGCTTGCAAATGCGCGTGGCAATTTGGTCTAATGCAATTGAATGTGTCTTTCATGACCGTAAAGTGTAAAAGATAGCGATAGTGTTACCCGCTCTGAAACTCTCTGAGTGATAATTGTAGGTTTGTTCAGCTAGGAGGGGGAAAAAAAAGCCTAATTAGAGCAGATTTCTAATATTCTCTTGTGAATCATTTTTATTCATAATGGACAGAATGGGAATCAAATATTATACTGATATACTGATATGAAGAAAAGAGACGCACCCAGAAGGAATCAACCGACAGTAATGAACATTTTTGGGTTGCCCAAATGGGTTCCAGCAACACCACATGAAGAGTTTAAAGAAACATATGAAGGATCATGTAAAAACCATGTAGTAACCTAAAAGTAAAATAGGTTAAATAAATCAAAATACTCTCTAAAACATTTAGGTGCTCTTTACTGGGGTGCTGTTAACTTGCAGATACTGACTCTGGTAACTCTGATGATTACCCTGTTCCTGGAATGGTCCTGATGAGTGCCAGTTTCATCATAGCATTTTTGATGGTCTTTGCAACTGCACTTGAGGATACTTTCAAAGTTCTAAGTTACTCAAATAGGGTTCTATTCACCATACGTATACCAACTCTACCTCTGCACAACTCAACTGATGATCTCAAACACATTAAGAGGCAAGAAATCCAAGTCTCCAACTCCAACTCTTGACTCTTGAAGTTGAAGCACAGCTGTTAACTGAAAACCATTCTAGGTGACTCTACTCCATAAAGCTGACTTGGGAAATCTAGCAAAACTGTCATCTAAGCAAGATGTGATACTTTTGAAGAATCTAAAATATAAAATATATTCTGGTTTGATGTACACGTTTTTGTTTACTATATCATTTCATATGTTTTTCTTTATGTTTTGTATGATGTTGTCAGGTGCGGGTGCAGGGAGGACGCGGAGGCGGACGCAAATGCAAACAAAATGGGATTTATTAATGAAAACAAAAACAAAATACACAGGGATTTACCGAAAACAGGACTGAGGGAACTGGGGAAAACATGGAGCACTGACAGACGATAAACGTGCAAGGATCGACCCTGGGGAAATGGAACACGGACCTTAAATAGAGGTGCACACACACAGGGAACAGGAAACACCTGGGACGAAGGGGCGGAGCTACAAATGAACACAGGTGAGTGGAAAAACACTGGGAATGAAACACAGACCTGAGAATAACACAGACATAAGAAGCAGACAGACTAAAGACCTGACAGTACCCCCCCTTTAACGAACAACTCCCGGGGCGCGTAAAAACAGATCCCCAGGAGCCGGGCAGGAGGGGGTGGAAAACACAACAGGACACCAAACAAGACTAAGACTGAGCACAGACAAGAGGAGACTGGCCAAAGGACGGGACAGGAAACTGAAACACAGACTGGACCCTAGACAACAAAGGGGACTGGACTGGAGATCGAACAGGGGACTGGACTAAGGATGTGAACGGACATTGGACGTTAGACTGGACACTAGACACAAATGGAGACTGGATATTGGGCAGGACAGGGGATGGGAAATGAGACTGAACAGGGGACTGGACAGTGGGCATAAACGGAGACTGGACATTGGGCTGGACAGGGGATACAGACTGGGACTGGAATGGAGACTGGGGAGGTGGGAAAAGCAGAGACCGGACAGGGGACGAGAACTGAGACTGGACAGAGGGCTGTACATCGGGCAGGGATGCAGACAGGGCAGGGGACATGAACAAAGACTGGACAGGGGACGGAGACTGGACGAAAGACTGGACAGGGGGTTGGACGTTAGACTGGGACAAAGACTGGACTGTGGACGAGAGAACCGGGACAAATACACTTACAGGGACAGAAACTAGCACAGTGACGGGGACAGGAACAGAAAAACCTAAGGGGACAGGAACATGAACGAACACAGATACGGGGACCAGGACAGGGAGAGACAGGGGGACCAAAAACATAGGAGGGTGCCCAGGACCAGCAAAAGTCTGTGGGGACAGCCTGGGCACAGTACTGGGGGCAAAGTCAGGAGGCCTTGCTGGCCTAGGGACACGGGGCCTAGGGCCAAACATTGTTCTTGGAGCAGGTACAGGAACAGGAGCGGCGGGCACCGCTGGCACTGGAGCTGAAGCAGTGGGTACCACGTGGGTGGCAGGCACTGCAGACACAGGAGCGGCGGGCACCGCTTGGGCAGGCGCGGCGGGTGCAGCTTGGGCAGGCGCGGCGGGTGCCGCGGGCACAGAGTCAGAGGCGGCCGGAGCCGCGGGCAGCGCTGATACAGAGGCGGCCGGAGCCGCGGGCAGCGCTGATACAGCTGGCGAAGACGCCGATTCAGCGGGAGCTGAGAGTGCGGCTGCCGCCAAGATCCGGCCTGGAACCGCACATTCAGCAGTGGGCAAGGCTGTAGAAAACGGACCGGAGCTTGCTTCTGGAGCAGGAGTCGCAGAACTGGAATCCGGCCGGGCTGGAGAGCTGGAAGCAGGTGGGGCTTGAGAGCTGGAAGCAGGTGGGGCTTGAGAGCGCGGTGGAGCTAGCAGGCTAGCTAGCTTAACCGGAGCTTAAGAGAGCGGCGCTGCCGCCGGCGCTTTCTCGGGGGGCGGCGCGGCCACCGCTGAAGTCTCGGGGAGCGGATGAGCCGCGGGGGTCTCGGCATTAATGCTGTGAACACAGAGGTCCAAATTACCTTTGCTACAAATATTGACAGACCCTTGCTTTTTGACTTTTTTGCTGATAACAGTCTTGATGGTCCATTTTGCTGTGATGCAGTCATGCTGAATTGGGCCGGTTTCTTAATCAGAATCTTGTGAGTTGATGCATTTTGAGAGAAGAAACATACCCTACCTAATATATTAATGTATATTAATGATGTATTGCCATACATACAGAATAATACACACAGTGATTAAGTAGTAACATAATATGTGAGGAACTACAGAGAAGTTAATTCCAATCTGCTACAAAGAGGCAGCATATGACTTACAATAAAAATAAGACTTATGAATAAACCTTAAGTGAAATATAGTTCAATATGATGCAGTTCAATATGAATTAACCTACAGTGTATAGAAAGGGCTATGCTTTATAAAAAAATAAAAAAAAAACTGGTCGTGAAAGGAGTGAGTTCAGGCCCTGCACATATCCTTGAAGTGAATAGATATACATATACATATAATACATACATATGAATAGAATACTAAATGAAAATACCTCAAGTGAACATGTGCGAACTCTGTGAATTACTTTATATTAAATAGATATAGGCTCTATGAATCAGTGTGAAGTGAAAACAGGTACATACTATAAACTATGAATTAACTGAAAGTGAATTTCTACAGGCTGAGTACCTGAGCAAGTAGGAGGAAAATCTTAATCAAAGCTTCGCGACGCCTGTAGCCGCCTCCATCTGTTCCTTACTCGCACCCGTCTTCCAAAATAAATCATATGCCATGTAAATCTTCCGGAATTTACAATTCCGTGCTCAGAGGATTAACTCATTGTTTGCTCTTTTTGATGTATTTGAGCAGGTGAGAAGGGGAGCAGCAACAGATGGTGTTTATGATAATAATCACCAACACCTATCTCATCAGAACGAGAGAACTGGAGAATGTTACCACCACTGTTGCCAATCCATGGGAGGAAAAAAAAAGAAGAAAAAAAATCTGAGAGAGAGAGAGAGAGCACAGAGTCCGACTCCAGCCCATCAGGGACTGGAAGATATCACTCTATACACGGCATCACTTTGCTCGCCGCCAGGCAGACGGAGTGGGGGCCCGAGCGGCGATCAGTTATTGAACTCGACTGCTCAGCTGCGTGATTAAAAATGCAAGGTAAGGATCTGCCCTTCAGGAGCGTGGCTATCAAACACCTGCCTGTCAGCCCGCTAATCTCCTCACCTCATTGGCTTTGCATGCCTGTTAATAATTCAGTAAGTGAAAGATTAATTGTTGCTCATTCAATTAACTTGCTTACCCCCTAAACCCCCCCTCCCCAACACGCAGCTCCCCAAAACCCCTTTCAGCAGGTAGAGTTTTTTACTCATTCGTGGCTAAATAAAGGCCAGAAATTAGAGACAATTATATTGTTTTATATTATTTTACATTATTTTATTTATTTTCTGCATTGTAGATTAATGCTACAGTAAAATCATCCAAACTATAAAGAAAAACATATGGAATTATTTAGGAAACCAAAAACGTGTTAAACAAATTAGAATATGCTTTTTATAAATTTTAGATAGAAGCACCTCTACAGTACAGTAACTCTTCAGTGGCAACTTCTTTAATTCAATTTCAGTAAAGATTCTGTAAAGTTTTTGGCCATTTGGAAACTTTGTGCCATTTGGACAATAGTAGACGTTTTTGGCACTCTTTGGTTAATCTTTAATAAAACTCAAACCATTTAAGGTAGCTCAACAAATAGATGGCTGCTTACAGACAAGCAGTTATTACATCTGACTAAGCAGAATTAGCTTGATATCATCATGTACTTTCAATATATGACGATTTGTGTGGAAAAAAAATAGGCGATTTTCAGGTTTTTCGGCTTCACACTTCACACTATCCAGCGAAGCTGCCCCGAACTCCAGCCCAAATACTCTGAGTTTGCACCCCCCTCTCTTTTATTTTTCTCTGCCCAGTCAAGGGTGTGGGTCAATACTAGCAAAATTATTATTTACACATAGGAATGGGATATATAGGAATTCAAATGTAATGTGAGATGGTAAGTTTAGGGGGAAAAGTCTGATTTTTTGCTGTTAATAATTCATTTAGTGAAATATAAATTTTTAATTGTAGCTCATTCAAATATATCATGCTTATCCCCTTTCATACACCTCCCCAACATACACCTCCCCAAAAGCCCTTTCAACAGGCACTTTTTACACATTTTCACAAGTGTAGCTCAGGACTGTGAGAAGGAGCACGTTCTAGAAAGAATCTGTCACACAAAACTCCCTTACTTCCTCTCAGGAAAGAGAAAACGAGAGAGAGATAGTAACTTAATGAAGTTTTTTTTTTCCTCATTTCCTCTTCAAGTAAAGCAGAGGTGAAAGGAAAACAGGGCTACATCTGCTAGCGGCCGTCGCTCAGAAAGCCTCCCACACACACTTCTCTCACTCTTTCTCTTTTCTGTGCATCCGACTGCATAACAGAGCGGCGCCAGGGTCACGGTTATAACTTAGCGCGGCGCTAACCGTACAAGGCACTCAGGGAAAGACACGCAACAGCAGAACCATAAAAATGTCAAAACACATCAAAGTGTCAGCGGCGGCAGTCTCTCCACCCGAGAACGTCTTTCAGGGGAAGGGGGGGGGGGGGCAAATGAGAGATTCATATTTTGGTCCAAGCGATGAAGACGCTCAAAAAAGAGGCTGGCAATAACTAAATATTGCAAAAGCATGGCGATGCAGGTCAGGGAGAGACCGGCGCGCTTCTGACGTCCCTCTCAAGCCACAACACTGCAGAAAATGCCCTGAGCAGTGGGTGGATGCCAGCCTAGCTGACAACACTCCAGCGATTCTCACAAGAACCTTGCAACCGAGCGAAAGAGAGAGACGAAAAATAAGTCATTATTTTTGATCAGATATGACAGCTATTTTGCCATAGACATGATGCACTCATCTCCAGCAGAACTTTATTTTCAAGTTCTTCTGAATATCCGATAAGACAAGTGAAGTGAGCTGCGCTAAACACATCAACACCAAGAAGAACGATGCCTGAAAAACAACCGATAAAACAATTCCACAAAGAAAAAGAAGAAAAAAAAACATAAGATGGATTAATCAACATAAATTAATCTGAATAAAATCAAATAAGGTTTATTGTGACATCAAACTAACACAGGTCTAAAGATGTGTAAAAAAAAAAAAACATTGGTGTATAGTGACAGTTAAGATCCAGTTCAGGCAGGATAAATCTAATTCAAACCTAAATTATATGTCTGTGGCGGAAATTGTACAAGTTTTTTCAGAAATAGCTTAAAAATATTAAGTGTAGAAGCATGAAAAGCCAAGCCAAGTCAGTTCCTATGTAAAGCAATTTTTTTATGTATTTCTATTTTTTTCTGATAGCAGTGGCGAGTAGCCAGCACACTCATTTCAGATACATTAGCTCACAGATGCTTTGTGCTGATCGATATCACCCTAGGAGTGGTGGAGGGGAAAGAGCGCCATCTACCCACCCAGAGAGAGCAAGACCAATTGTGCTCTCTCAGGGCTCCGGCAGTTGATGGCAAGCTACATAACCGGGATTCGAACCAGCGATCTCCCGATCGCAGTGGCAGTGCTTTACCACTGTAAACTTTACCACTGCTGGACCACTCGGCATTTGTAAAATGTAAAGCATTTTTTTTTGTTTGTTTTGTTTTAGTTATTGATTCTGGAGTAGTAATAATAATAATAATAATAATAATAATAATAAGAAGAAGAAGAAGAAGAAGAAGAAGAAGAAAAAGAAGAAGCCAACAGATTAGAGTAAGTACAGCCAAATGTATTTGTCTGAAGGCACCACAGCTTATGTATTTTACGTTGAAATAGATATGGACTCAGGCTTATTATTCAATATTAGTTCATTTTTCCATTAATAGCCGAAACATGTTCCTTTGAAATAATAAAACACACCAGTCCTGATTAAATGTTTAATATACATTTCCTAACCTTTAAAAACACTTTTATCAGCACCCTCGCAGGTTCAACTGTGCCATAGACAAGGAGGAAATGTACGCAAACACATCACAATATGCAGATCAGTCAATCAATAATACCGCCCCCCTGCTGGCGTTCAAACACCTGTGTCTCACTGGTATCAGGGGCACAGTCCTGCTGCTGCTGCTGCAGCTCAGCCAATCAGCTCTCCTTCCTGCCCTGCCTCTAAACCCATACATCACCCAGTGCCCCTCCCAAACTACCCCTCTCTTTTTCAAATTTGAGTTGAGGGTGTAGTCAGCAAAAAAAATGTAGGATATCTATAAGATATATAAGTATGTAATTTAAACATAATTTAAGCAAACCACAAATATAGCCAAAAACATATGTATAATACCAATGCTCATAGATTATTATCTGTGATACATTATTTTTTCAGCTCCACTGAGCATATAGCGATGACCCGCACAGCACTGCAGAACACTCATATCTGCAAGTCGACTGTTTTCTGCTGCTGGACGATGCTTTTGGGATTTAGAGCAGCAAACTTCATTTTCTTACACAGTTTGACAGTATAATCTATTGATGGGGAGAAACCTCCGTGCACAGCTGGAGTCTGTCTGTCTGTCTGTCTCTCTCTCTCTCTCTCTCTCTCTCTCTCTCAATCTCTCTCTCACCACCACCAACAGGCCAAAAGAGACATGACAAAGGCCTTCAACAACTGAAACACAGGAATTCTAGGGGCAATATATATACCTGAATCAGTTTTTCTGATTTTGCTATTCATAGGTAAATGTTTGAGTAAAATGAGCATTGCTGTTTATTCTATAAACTACGAACAATATTTCCCAAAAAAATCCAAATAAAAATATTGTCATTTAGAGCATTGATTGGCTGAAAATGAGAAATGGCTGAAAGATGCAGATGCAAATGCAGATGCAGAGCTTTCAGACATCAAATAACGCAAAGAAAACAAGTTCACATTCATAACGTTTTAGGCGTTCAGAAATCAATATTTGGTGGAATAACCTGGTCACAGTTTAATTACAGTTTAGTCTAGGCATGTTCTTCTCCAGCAGTTTTACACACTGCTTTTGGATAACTTTATGCCACTCCTGGTGCAAAAATTCAAACAGATAAGTTTGGTTTGATGGGTTGTGGTTATCCATCTTTCTCTTGATTATATTATAATTTTATATAATATATATTTTTTTTATTTTAAGTGATATATATATATATATATATATATATATATATATATATATATATATATATATGTATATACATATATATATATATATATATATGTATATACATATATATATATATATATATATATATATATGTATATATGTATATACATATATGTATATATGTATATATGTATATATGTATATATATATAAACTACAGGCAAAATTCCAGTAGGACACATTTTCGCTGGGGCCAGCCACTAATTTTTTTTTTTTTTTTGCATTAAATATTAATATTTGCTAATAAGAGGTTATTTACCATCAATAACCATCAACAAACATAATTCATGATCAATTATTGCACTTTTATATTATATTTAAGCAACTGTTATGCAATTGACTTCTGTATTGACATATTGTAGCATCACTGTTGCTTTGGTTTGTGGTTATGTTTGATTTTTAGGATCTTCAGAACTTGTTGTGGTGGTTCCACTGGTGGAATTTTTTTTTTTATCCTCCTGAGTTTGGAGTGGATGGTGGATAAGAGTCTAATTAGGTGAGGCCACCATCTTGCCGTTGCTCATTGAAGCTAATTTTATACTCTCCCCCTGTTCTAAATAAAGTTGCTAAATGGGACTGGCCTGGTTACATCCCCCTCCAGTGTTGCTACAACATGAATTATTAGGCATCATTTTCCATGCATATCTAAAGCACAAAAACAGAAGATATTTTGATTTGAGTGCGGGTGCGAGGTGTGAAATCGACTGTTAACGGGGTGTAAGATAACAATAAGCATTGTGACGTACCTTGCGCAGGGTGTACAGAGTACAGTAGTTGCCCTTGGTCTTTCTTTTCTTTCTTGGGGCAGTCCTGATGAGAGCCAGTTTCATCAACGTTTTTTCCTAGTCTTTGCGACTGCACTTGAGCATACTTTCAAAGTTTCTGTACATTTTCAAACTGACTGACCTTCAATTCGTAAAGTCATATTTTAGGTGTGTTTTTAATTGAGTTGAGGCTGGTAACTCTGATGAACTCTGATTATCCTGTTCAACAGAGGTAGCTCTCGTTCGTCCTTTCCTGGTACAGTCCTGATGAGGGCCAGTTTCATCATAACGTTTTCTACCTCTTCACAACTTTACAACTGATGCCCTCAAACAGAAATTAAAGAGGGCAAGACATTTAAGTTGTTAATTATTGAAAAGTTCAGCACAGCTGTTAACTGAAAGCTGATCATTTCAGATGACTCTACCTCATTAAACTGACTCTACCTCAAAAAAATCCAACCAAGATGTGCAAAGCTGTCTCTATCTAGGAAAAAGGGCTACTTTGAAGAATGTAAAATATTGAACGTATTCTGGATTAACACTGTTTAATGCTTTTATTTGTTTAGTAAATGATTCCGGATGTTTTTCTTCATAGTTTGGATGACTTTAGCATTAATCTTCAGTGCAGATGATTTTAAACTAATGAACAAACATTGCATTTAATGTGAAGGTGAACTGGAAATATGCTATTGTATGAACTGTTTCTACAGTTCTGCACCTAGAAGAATGAGATTTGAAAACCACAGGCCCATAATGTGGAGAAGAAGGGAAAAAAGGGGGAAAAGAAAGAGATTTCCAGGATAAATGGAAAAATACATTAGAGTGGTAGAGCAGGTGCAGTCCACATGCAGAAAAGGTGCCGATTAGTATTTCCTATAGGAAAGAAGGAGGAAAAAGGAGAAAAGGGGCCCAGTGTGGGGTGAGGAGAACATCTGTGCCTGTTCCAGGTCATCACAAAGGCTGAGAAGAAGAAGGAGGAGGAGCAGCTTCCCTCCACTCGCTCAGACGAGCCTGTTTTTCCTCCAAACGGGCCTCGATTGTGCAGCCTAATTTAGAGCTCTGACCCACAGCGCTCATTAGCATCTGAAAACCGCACTCCTCCGCTGGCGTTCTGGAACTCTGACACTGACCTTAATCTGTGGACTCAAGTGACCATCCTGAATCTGCTCTGCCTTTTAATCACAACCTGCAGTGCTTTCATTTCTGAAAAAAAAAAAAAAAAAATCTATTAAATAATAATAACACCAGAATTAAAAGTGGGCTATGATCTGGATCTGTGTCCTCAAAAGAAGCTTTTAGTATACTCAGTATATTTCATTAATCGCTTAATAAACAAACACTATAATATACGTCTCCTGGTGCAACATCTACACGCACAGTATTCTCGCTAGGATTCCACAGTCATTTGCAATTCGCCTTGAATAGTTAGAATGAAAAAAAATGTGTCTTACCCATCTACAGCTTTTTTTTTTTTCATACATGCACTTTTAAGTGTGTCAGCTACTTAATGTTCAGAACTACTTAAAGGACATCACAGTGAAGGGCTAAAAAAAAAATAGACCCTCTTGTGTTGATTTATAGGCCATGAATCACTGTGTACATGTGTAGACTAGAACATTACATATTTAAATATCATAGACTTAGAAAGTTACCCTAAATATTCCAATACATTCCCATATATGGCTCAGTTAAGTGCATTAATGAATGATTAATGAATGGTAAAGTTGAGTGGTTCATGGCCTGGATGTATGCATATAGCAAAACTTTTCATGGATAAAGTAAAGTTTCTTTACATTATGTGTTTTTTTGTCTTCACACAAAATGTACTCAATTCGGCACATCCAGACTTTGTTACTCAATACAGTTACAAGATTACTGATGTCTTATAAATTTGATTTTATCACACATGTATATAGGTATGTTATATAACATATATATATATTTTATCTTGCTATGTTTTTTCTTTTGAATTCTGCCAGCATCCTGAACTCACCTCTGGTGTTTGGTGGGTTCCATTTAGTGCAACTGTCAAAACTGTCCGTTTAGTTAACAACCTGTGAGGCCTCTTCTTCTCACTGCACAAGTAAGATAGTTATCTTCTTTGCACAGTTGTGCATCAGGGACTTCCACTCTTTTGGGTCAAATGTTTTATGGAAAAAAGTAAAATCTGCAATCCACGTTTTAAAAGTCAAAAGAAAAAAGTGTCTATATGAATATAGAATATATATTTTTAAATTTACTTGGTTACTTTATTATTCTTTGTAGTTATTTAAACATGTGTTTGAATTTTTATAGCCTTTGCTTTCATTTCTGTGTTTTTGTGCATTTTCTGTGGATTTTGCTGCTAAATACTTTTGCTTCTGGAATCTCTTGTTTGCTTCTAGTAACTTTTTTTTTTCAGTTTTTGGGTAGGTGGGGTTTAAAAGTAGGCGTTCCCTTTGAATTTTCATTGGTCACCTGATTTTGGACTGATGGGTACTCTGAATCTTTGTCTGAGACTGACCACACCCACCAATTTCTATTGCTCAATTCTTTATGACATCCAAATGGAGTCAAAACAGCAAAAATACAAAGAGATACAAGGTATGAATTTTATGGTGGCAGCTGTGTAAGGTTATGTAAGGTGTGATCACCTTTACACATTTATTATGTGTTAGGATTGCTTCTTATTTCTGGTCCTGATGTATTCAGTAATGTGTAAATAATTACAACTTAATCCAAGACATAAATTCAGCACTTCAATTCAGAAACAACAACAATAACAATATAAACAACATTTTTGTAAAATGTATTTTATTTATGTTTAGCATCCTACCACTGGATGCTGCAGCTTAACCTAATCACCAAATATCCCACCCTCTAAATATACTCTATTGATCTATTGATTTAGATTGGATTACCCTGTAATACAGATGGAATGACAAATAAAGTCATTAATTGCTCATTAATGACAACTAACAAATATCAATAATTATTCATGCTAGCTTCCTAAAGCCAGGAGCCGGTCTGCAGTAATATTTAAATATTATTGGTGGCATTCAAGGACATATTTATTAGATTTACCATAAAAAGTTGCATTTTCTATGTAGCTCTAAAAAGGAAAATCAGACCTTCTGGGACATCTCATATTTACAGTCATTCTAGCAGCACACGAACACAGCTAGACATTTTTTTTTTCTTCACTTAATGAAAAATGTGTTAATTAGCTGAGAACTGAGAAAAATTAAACTGTGCAATAACTGAGGAGCGCTGTTACAAACACTGAGCGGTAAAGCAGCCAATTTATTATGGAATTACTGATTTAAAGATGATTTAACACTTATTTGTGAATACACTGGAGTCCTGGCGTCTCAGAAAACAATGAAAATCAATTAATTATGTTTGTTTTCTTCTTATTTTTCTTCATTTAATCTGAAAATCATCAAAAGAATGTTTTGGACTTATAAAAAAGAGCAACTAAAAACGTGAAGAATGCAATTAAGGATACATATATTTAAGATTCTGCATTATTTTTTGGTAAATAAGAAATAATAAACTATGAGAAAATCAGAACTGACTACTATCTGCCTTCTCATCCTTCTGAGCGTGACACTTGGTTTACCTTTCCTGGGGCAGTCCTGATGAGAGCATTCATTCATCATAACATTTTTAATGGTCTTTGCGACTGCGCTTAAGGGTGCTTTAAAAGTTCTTAAAGTTTTTCGGGTTGACTGACCTTTAACAAGTTCAGCACAGCTGTTAACTGAAAGGCATTTCAGGTGACTCTACCTCATAAAGCTGACTGAGAAAATCCAGACAAGCTGTGCAAAACTGTTTTATCTAAGCAAGAGGTGCTACTTTGAATCATCTAAAATATAAAACACATTCTGGTTTATCACTTTTTTGTTTAATAAATCATTCTAAATAATGGTTTTCTTCATAGCTAACATGACTTTAGTATAAATCTACAATAGATAACATTTTAAAATAATGAATAATATGGCTCACGAGCAAAAAAAAGGGGAATTGTGTGCACGCTGAACAAAATATTGCTCTCGAGCTTCATTTTTCTCCTCTTGACAGTTTGGGGGCGGAGTCCGGGTCGCCTACCTCAGCGAACGCTATTGGCTGATATCTCCAGAGTTTGTGACTGACCGCCTACTAACAACAGCCGGAGGAGTGCGGAGAAAAAAATGGCAGCAGAAGAGTTAGCTAGCTGGCTATGCTAACATCCAAACAACCCGCTCTCTGGCGCTGTTTGCCGGGGTTTAGTGCCTGACTCTCTTGTTCAGTGCCTGGAGCGACCGACCCTCCAGCGCTATCTGCCTGGGTTTACTGCCCGGAGTAACACACATTTGCACTCGCAAGAAGTTAATTTACACACACAAAATGTTAAAACACACTGGTTAATTTTTTTCACCTGATATTTTTGCACCCTTGACTTTTAACATTGATGTGACGCCATAGAAAAAGCCTTGAATTTAAGGTGTGTCCAAATGTTTGATTGGTACTGTATGTGTATTTTAGCGCTAGTACTATTAGTAGTTCTATCAGTGTCAGTACTTGGTGGCCTGTAGTTAAAAAAATGTTAAAAGCCTGAGATGAGCTCATGGCTGCACCATTTAAGTTTTATAAAAATCCACTTTATCTTAACCAAATGTTAAAGCTTTGTCTTTAACGTGCAGCTTAGGGGAAATGCTACATTGGCTAGGTGTGCTTTGCTCGCCAAGGCAATTTGTCAGTGCAATTTAGCGATTTTCCTCAGCAGATAGAGAGCTATGTACTGATGATGATGATGATGTTTTGTTTATAAATGTTCTTGGCTTAGTTCCGTATCACGAACCCCACTATAAAATGCTAGAAACAGTATCACCAGAATGTTCCATCTTGTAATGATTTGAATTGTGCTCAGAGAGTACTTTACTCAAAACAGTTAGCATGGCTTAGAGTAAATAAAGCTACAGGAGCCTATAATCATGTTACTGGCTTACATTCTTTAGACTGCATTACAAAAAAAAAATCTGGTAAGAAACTGCTGTCTCCAAGTCTGTGCATTCTGTTACTGTGAATTGCACGCATCTACAGCTCTGGAAAAAAAATAAAAGGCCACTTAAAAAAGATGAGTATCTTAGATTTTACCAAATTGAAAATTTCTGGAATATAATCAAGAGGGAGCTGGATGATCACAAGCCATCAAACCAAACTGAACTGCTTGAATTTCTGCACCAGGAGTGGGATAAAGTTATCCAAAAGCAGCGTGTAAGACTGGTGGAGAAGAACATGCCAAGATGCATGAAAACTGTGATTATTAAAAACCAGAGTTATTCCACCAAATATTGATTTCTGAATTCTTAAAACTCTTTAAGAATATGAACTTGTTTTCTTTGCATTATTTGAGGTCTGAAAGTTCTGTATCTTTTTTGTTATTTCAGCCATTTCTTATTTTCTGCAAATAAAGGCTCTAATTGAAAATATTTTTATTCGGAATTTGGAAGAAATGTTGTCCGTAGTTTATTGAATAAAACCACAATATTCATTTTACTCAAACATATACCTGTAAATAGTCGATCTATTCTGAAGTGATGTGCTGCTGTTATTGCCTCACGTCTGTCGTTTCCCAATCCCAGTAAACGTGGGAGACAATGCACAAAAGATTTAAAGTGATATCAAACTATAAATAGCACAGACATCATACATCATCCCTGAGTAATGAGGAAAAACAGAGCTTGGATTCTGTAGGCTGGTGGATGAAGCCCTGTTTTGTTTTGCATGACTTCTTTGCACAACAGCTGCTCTGGCTTTGGTGGGTCATCAGTAATAATTGTCATATTGTCAAACGCTCGATCATGTTTCCCCTAGCTGGTCTCCAGAGATGAACAAAGGCGGTTCCGGCAGGAGTGCGGTCAGCATGTTTTATCGTTTACTGAAGATAAAGCAAAAAATGGGGCATTTGGATCAGAAATTGTGACAGAAAGCCAATGGCATCAAAACACTGTGACATCTATGGCTTGAGAGAAAAAAATTAAGCAATTAATAAGAGATGGAGGCAGGGAGGGAGAAAGGTTAGAGAGAGAGGGAGTAACAAGGAGAGAAAGAGAACCAATATTACACTTCTCTGAGTGCACAATATGCAGTACTGTGTAAATGTTTTGGCCACGTATCTGAATCAAAGTAATTAATCATTAATTTGAGTGTTTATTTGTTTAGAAATAAAAGAAATCACATATAGTAACATTAAAGGAACAACCTGTAAGTTTTTGGGGATTTGGAGACCTCTCAGGTGAGAATGTGTAATTGCACAGAGCACGTGAATGAAGCCCAAAATTGATTACTTGCTTTAGTTAATTAATCCTTCACTAAGTTAAAGTGGAATTCCACAATTGCTTTTTGTGTAATTAATTAAACATTTTAGATAACATATTTTGGCTTAAAACTAATTTTATAAGAATACATTTCTTGCTGACAGAACTATGCAGCCCAACAGAGCAAAAACTGAAGAGTTGATGCCACAACACAAAAGGAGGATGAAAGCACAGTGACTCGGTTCCGATACATCAGCTCACAGACGCCTTGTGCTGATTGACATCACCCTAGGAATGATGTGGGGAGGGAATGTCATCTACCCACCCAGAGAGAGCTCAGGGCTCTGACAGTGGATGGCAAGCTGCATGACTGGGATTCAAACAAAATCTCCCTAACATAGTGGCAGCTCTTTAGACTATTGGGCCGCTCTGCGACCAATTCTAATGTGCTAATGGTCTCTCTCCCAACAATGTCAGTATCATTCCCACAGACGCTCATTTATCAACAATGAACAGTATATCTGTTCTATTAATTATTTTAAAGCCCACAAACGAAAGTGGGAACATATCTTTCTATTCATTACACTTTCATTAAGCATAATTCAGTAAATATGTGTTGGGAATGTTTTTTCATGTCTTAAATATTTCCCTCTCTTAAAATGTATCTATAAAGTTACAAATATTATTCAACACTTATGCATGTTATAGCAATACAATCTCATTTATTTTACAGTCATAGATCTTTATGTGAGTGAAGGCATAAACTGATATTAAACATACATCAAATATTGCTTTATAAATACATAGTTCAATGATTACGGATGTGCTATGAAGCCCCAATGCACATAGTCTTGAAATTAGGTGTTGTATTTATTTTATTTATTTTTTTTGCTTATGCAAGACTTTTCTGTATGTCTTAACATTAAAGTCTCATCATAAACTCTTAACAATATTATCTTAATATATCTTAATCTGCACCCTAGTGGAAAAAAGTAGGTTAAAGTATATTAAGCATTATTATACTATAGCGCACTGAAGTGTATTTGTAGCCACATTATTAATCAGTATATTTAAAGAGTGCTAAAATGGAACAAATTTTTTTGTACTTCAGTCAGTCAGTAAAAGTATAAAAACAATACAAAAGTCTTACTTAAATTGTGCTAAGTGTACTACACTTTACTAAAATGGAACTATTTTAAATAGACTTAACTAACATTTAAACATACTACTACTTCATGTATGTAACCCCATATTTTAAATATGCTTACAGTAAAATCATAATACATTTAATATTGAGTATTACAACTGTATCACTATTATACACAGAGTATATTAGAAATGTACTAAGAATTGATGTTAAATATATTTACATTAGAGTACAAATATTTTTCTTGTTCCTGTCGTTTGTAAGTAGCACACTTTTAGTATACTATAATTTACTTATATTTATATTTTCCTAATTATAATTAAAAAAGAATTGAAATTTCATTTTAACTGTTATTGTAACTGTTAATGTAATACCTAAATATTTTTTTAAACATTTTACTCATGTAGTTATTTAATTTGCCTTCTAAAAAAGTTACATGATACATTGTATACAAGTATATTGAATTAAATTAAACTAAAGCTGTACTTCATATTAGTCTATTTATTAAAAATACACTGTATTGTACTTGTATATAGGTATATAGGTCCACACTCTTTGGAGTTAAATCAACACTTTCAAAATAGTTCAACATTTAACATCTTGCCAGAGTTCGTTTTTAACTCACATTTGTATTTATTTAACTTCCTAAATTGTTACACTAACACTGAAAAGAGTTAAAAAAATATAAATGAAAAGAAGATTAGTCAATTGATGATACTTTTTATTATTTAATTAATATTCAGGACAGGTTAGCGTGTAATTTTCCATTGTATTTCTTAGTGCATTACCAACACTTTATCACAAATTACTGTACAAAGGATGGTAACTTGCTCTTATAGCCTACAATATATTTGCTACGCAAACAACCATTAAACAAACATAATGCAATTCCCAATGGAAGGTAGCCCTGGTTGGCAAGATTTCACACTGATGGTAAGTTAGGATCTGGGGGACACACCCATTATGCAAATAACGTGTTTAACTGAACTGGGCGGAGTTTAATTAAATCTCTGTGGAGTTGGCCAGTATTTATTGGGTTAAGTGGGATTAACACTGAAACATTCAACTCTGTCAAATAACTCCAACACTGAATTTAAACACACATTTAAATCTGAATGAGTTAAAAATTACACTTTGAGAGTGAAAATCAACTCTCAGCTGTTAAACTCTGAAATTTCAACTCTCCTGTTTTTGCTGTGTAAGTATACATATATATATATATTTACCAGGGCAGGCCCTACACAGTTGAGAAAAACACATATTAATACTGTATTTCTACATCACTGAGATGATGCGTAGTTCTTCAGATGTATGGAGCGGCGCTGGTAGAGATATTGCTATGAACATGAAGGACACACTAAGAGCCAAGGCTGATTTGTTTAATATCTTAGCGAGTGTTCTATTGACACTCTGCTGCTGCTGCCGCTGCTGCGACGTGGCCTGATGGAAACGCACCTCTCTAGCCACAGTTTTGACCTGAGATCCCCTCATCATATTCATGCTTCTGTCTGTGTGCTTCTCTCCTTTATTTTCTCTCAGTACTCGTGAGTGTGTTGTGTGTGTGTGTGTGTGTGTGTGTGTGTGTGTATCCCCCAACATATCGATGTAAGCTGGGCCTAATCCTTCCAGTCTGACGGCTTCAATGACAGAGGCACAGCATCAGATAAGGGGTCATTGAACTGCAGCCGCCGTCTCTTCATTCAGAATGAATGGGGTGCACAAAGAGTGCACCTTCACCGCGAGACACACAGCTCCTCTCATAATGAAAACCTAATGCATTTTGGGATCCTGCCTCCATCGCTTTTGTGGCGAATATTGAGCCGTGGTATTGTGGAGTGACACACTATATTTGTACTTCAATAGTAAAGCAGAGAAAAATGAAAACATTTTCAATATACTGATAAACCCGCAGAAATAATACGTTTTTTTTTTTCCCAGTATCCCGGCCCACTAGAGGGATTTCAGAGAGTCTTCTCCTCTATCCACCGCGGGTCTCTATATGAGCACTGTCCATTATGGGGAGCACTATAGGTGTGATATACCCATAGTGCTATGGCTAAAGTGCACCATATATCCACCCACAGCTCTCGTCAGACTTCAATTTCATGTTAAGCTACAGAAGCTATAAATTCTTACACAGCTTAACAGAGATAAGCTCATAACAAGGGGCTAACAAGGAGTGGAATGGAATGGCTACATGCTAGAATACTACTTAGAGTCCTGTTCTACTTAGGTCTTAGGTGGTCATTAAAGGTGTTTAAACTACAGTGTCATAAGCAGTGGTGAAAAGTAATGAATTACATTTGCTCACGTTACTGTAATTGAGTAGATTTTATGAGTAATTTGTCATTTTTAAAGTAGTTTTTAAAATAAGTCATTTTACTTTTACTCAAGTACATTTTGACACAAGTAATTTACTTTGCTACATTGGAAAACTCCCAATTACTGAGTAAAAAATAAAATGCTGGGAAAAAAAAACTATTGTCTGAATTAAAAAAAAAATAAAAAATGAAAGTGGCACGGATGCTCGCGCACTGAATGAGGCAATAACGTCCTCATGCAATACAAAATGTGCCCCGCCCTGCCGGACAGAGCTGTCTAGAGCTTCAAAACTTCCACATCAAACATGAGAAAGCATGTGGTGGTAAGTATTTTTATCATTAAACAATCTGCTTAAATGTTACAAAAAAAACATGTAAATAGCAGTTAAAGCATAGCAATGGCAAGTTAAAAAATAAAAATGAACTGTAAAACTATAAAATTACAGTTTATAGTCACCTATATGATCATAACTTTTTAATAGTAAAGAAAAAAATGGATCATAGAAACCTATACCACTTGTTTTATGGGGTGGTTTGAACAAATACTGCCTGAAAGGTCTAAATGATTATGTGGAATAATAGTTCATTAAAAACAATTTAATTTATGATTTGTTTTTACTTTTTTACATAAAATAATTAAAAGTAACTATATAACTTTTACTCAAATTACATTTTAAATTGAGTACTTTTTTACTTTTACTCAAGTAGATTTTTCGATGGGTACTTTTACTTTTACTTGAGTAGAATTTTAGCAAAGTAAAGGTACTTTTACTTAATTACAATTTTTCAGTACTTTTTCCACCTCTAGTTATAAGGAAGCAACATATTTCAGTGCTATTGAAAAAGAGATATAAAAGTTACCAGCAACAATCAATTATTAAAAATGTAGAAGCATATGGGCAATTTGGACATATTGTTGAGCTACCAAACAGAAGTATAGTGTGTAATTTCACATGTAACACTTGTTTTGCTGTAATCAATCCTACGCAGCTTTATTATTCTCGTACAGTTCCACACCGCACTGGCCTGCACTCATCTGTTTGTTGATTTTTTTTACATAACTAACTCCTCCCATACATTCCCATTTATTTTCACACATGCCCAAGTCATAGAGTTTCTATGTCCAGTAAGCAGACAAACTATATGTGCTCCCACAGCAGAAGTAACTATAACATCTAACCTCATTCCAAATCTGACCCAAACTAATCTACTTACCATTTTATCCCTTTTTCCTCCTTCTATTAATTTTTGACCACAATCAAGGCCTTGAGTTTAGTTTACCTAACAGCCAAAAAAACTGCAAATAAAATTTAAGTTTTCTTTTAAATGAATTTGTTGTCAGAGGTCCATTGTGTGAATAATAATAAAAAAAATCTTTGAATAGTTTTCAGAGCACAAACATAATGACAAAAATGTAAAATAACTTTCATATTAGGATATAACCATTTTTGAGCATTTTGTGAGACTTCATTTAACCTTCAAATAATTTTCACACAAATCTCTTTTTCACACATTAGTTCTTTCAGAGCGCGCGAGTGGTTCTTCCTTCACAGCATGACTCTGGACCCATTCTGAACGGTGTTTGTCTTTATCTATTGTAAAATCAGTCAGACATCAAAGCTCAAAAAAGAGAAATCTAAACAGGAAAGCGTGCGCATAGCATGTTGCCCAAATGAAAGATGTAAATGATGCGATTTGGTTGTAGTTGTGAGCTCCCTGACTGAGAAACATCATCTTATTTACTCATGCATTGAGTCACTCGGTATGGAGCCTAACAATCAGTGGCTGTGAAGAGCGGCCTGAGGGAGAGGCTCACATCGGGCATTCTTTTAGCTGCTTTCAATCAAGCTTATGCTGGAAAAAAGAAGATGCAGAGGTCATTTCAATGCTATTGGCATATTTTTTTCATTGAAAGCACAGGAGAGAAAAGATAAATACGAGATTTCTGGCTGGTTTGGGAGCAGTGTGCTTTGGTTAGGTTGAAAAAGACTGAACATCCTGTTGAATCATGAATATTGTATGGGAATTTATTGTATGGGAACTGACTACTGAGCAGAAAATGTAAAAAAAAAAAAAAACTAACTGTATGACATAAATACCTAGAGTATATTCTAAATAAATATCTCTACTTAATGAACCGAATATACCCAATAAAAAAAGAATTCTGTGATTTTTCAGCGATTGCTCAGTTGTAGGCTTTTTTAACCATCTTAACTTGTGATATAAAATAAAATGAGAAATAATATTTTAGTTTCAGTTAATGCCGACCTTACACATAACGATTTTCAAGTGATTTCTCAGTCGCAGACAAATCTCCAGAGTCGGGATAAAATCACAAGTGTCTGGCTAGATTCAGGCTGCAGTCGAGTTGCGTAGTAGTCCTTGTAGAACTGTGTGTGTAGAACTAAAGATCGGAAAGCAGGTCGCAGTTCCCGTGAGCGTTGGTCGCGGCCGCATCAGAAAACTTGCAGAATCTGATTTGAGCTCAGAGTAGCTCCGGCACAGACACGAGAGCACCGCTATTCCTCCTGTTACACCTCAATGCAGCGCTGCAGTGAGTTTCAAGCTGTAATTTTACTTCTTTAAAAAGATCAAAAATCAAGGAAATCCTACCTAGTGCTGCTTTAATATTATTGCAGGTCTTAAGACTCGACTCATGCAAATAGTGATGTGAACGATGTCGACAACCAATAGGAGAAGAGCTACGGACAGAGGCAGAGAATATTTTTCATGTGACTGTTTAGAAAAAGAACATATTTTGCAGTTAATAGGTCTTATATGGTTCTTACTTTAATACGTACAGTATTTTAAACACAGGTAGCACTTTAAAGTTATTATATTTATAGTTATTTTTGTTTTGCAATACTTTGTCTTATTGTGCAGTGTTATTTTTAATACAAATATGTTTAATAAATACACATTTTGCAAGAATGATGCTCTTAATTGCATTAATAAACTATTCAAGATTGTAGCAAAAAAAGGGGGGAAAGAAGCTTATAGACAAAGCTGAACACAAAATGTATTCTATTAAAAATATCAAGAACAAACAGTGTGGCAGAAAAAAATAAACTAATGGAGACAAATGTGGTGCGTCTCTGATAAATCACAGTACTGACTGTAATTGAATTATTTGTAATTTAATATGTATTATGTATTTGTATGTAAACTCCACCAGAAGCATGATGGGAAATAATCTAGTTGCAGTCTTTGTAAAATCTTAGTCTGTGAGTATAAAGTCTGTGACTGGTCTTTAGGTGTGAGAGTGTCTGAGACTTCACTCTGTTAAAAGTCTTTTCAGAGTCTTTTCAAAGTCGTGTAGTGTATGGACAGCTTAAGTCAGAAAAATCAAGATAATTCCAAAGCTTTTACTTACTTTTTAAAGCATTTATTTTTTGTCTGTAGTCTCTATTGTTATCTAATGTTGTTTAACAGCTATACTGACTAAAAACTTTAAAATTACTTATCATACAATGCATGCATAATGCTACCTTCCATTTTGTAGTCATTTATATATTTTAAATAAAGGTTGATTTTCTGTCCACATGGTTGTAGGACATAAGAGCAAGTTACCATTTTCTTCACTGCAAAGTATGACTTTGTGATGGATTCAGTTTCCTGTTTAATGGAAAAACATGTTTGCACAAGGATGGCAGGACAATCTTATCCAGTATTAGGAAATAGATACTAAGCTAAAGTGAATAAAAGCCAACAGCACTTAGTAACAAACAATCAATTTTAAATAAAGAGCTGAAATGCCTACTGGCAATCACATTACTTATTCTTTCTTTTACGTATACTTTGAATACACAAAGGGAAGGTAACCCAGGTTGACAAGACTACACAGTGAGGGTCAGTTAGGGGTAAATAAATGGCAAATAGTGGGCTGCAAATCTGTTAAACATATTTATTGTATATATATATATTTTTTTTTTCTTTCTTTTTTTTTAACCATTACCAAGTTAAATTTCACAGAAATAAAAAAAAACCCTCCAAATTAATGACTTTTTAAGCATTTACTTTTACTTTCTATTCTCCAAAGCTCTGTACTGATGTCTTGGAAATTAGTGGAGTTTTATAACGTAAATTTGGGAGTTTGATCCACGCCCTTACTCCTCCCACTCTCCAACCTATATAAACTGTCACTTCCTCTCTACCTGTGTGTCGAACAACCTCGCACCCACCTCCTGCCCTTCATTTATTTTCTCCCTTTCTCTTCCCGTATCTCTTTGTGTGTGGGGGGGCTTCAACTTCACGCTTTTCCAGCGAATCTGCCCCGAACTCCTGTCCAATCATGTGAGTTCGCCTCCCCTTCTCTTTCAGTCAAGAGCGTGGGGAAATACTAGCAAACTTCCAAATAAAAATGCAGTTTACTTTCATTTTTAAACAATTAGAAAGTGACTGATGGAGAAACTGAAAACCAGTCATTACCATCACCAGGTGTTCTTATCATCACAACAATGTCTGTGCTGGTAATGACATGTTGCAGTAATTACAATGATCACTTTTCAGGAAAAAGCTCAAGCTAAAGTATAAGATTACACGTAAAAAATTCGGTGCATATTTATTTTTCTTTGGTGGTGCAACAAATAATGCACAGTCACAGAAGAATATTATGACCACCTGCTTCACACTTCATACTTCTTCAATTGCAGATTGTACTCCTGTATCAGCCTCTCCTTTGACCCTGTTCTTCAGTGATCAGGACCCCACAGGGAGGACCACCACAGAGCAGGCACTATATTATTTGATTGGTGGGTCATTTTTAGCACTGCAGTGGCACTGACACAGTTGTGGTGTGTTAATAGTAGTGTGTGTTGTGCTGGCATGAGAGAGGATTAGACACAGCAGTGCTGCTGGAGTTTTTAAACCTAGTAGGTATAACATGAACATAAACATAAACATGGCTAATTAAAGGATCATAAACATAAACTGCTAATTAAAGGATCATCCTAAACAAAGGTGTCTAAAAGAATTACAAAAAGAGCAGTGCCTTAGAACAGTGGTTCTTAAACTTTTAAAGCAATGTGCCACCCATGATCAAACTAAAACCCTTTAAGTACCACCTACCCGGGCTACTGCACTGAAAAAAAATTGGAGTATGATTTACTTAAAAAAAGTTAGGAAACCTTTTTCACGTAAAAACAGCAAGTAAATTTAAGAGCATATATTCAAGAAATATTCACTCATAATTCTAAGTGTATTTAACTACAATTTTTTCAGTAAATGTTACTTTGCAACAATTCAATATTCAATTAGATTTTACTCAGTGTGTCTTAGGAGATTTTACTACAACAATGCAGCGCCACATTCTCCCATGGCTTTTATGGTTTACTAAATAGTACTAAATAGCACTGAGTTAAAACAACTTAAGTGTTCAATTTGTCCTTTTTAAAAAATGATCTGTTTAGCCAAATAAACCAACAATTTATCTTTATTTTAACACACACTTCCAGGTTAATAAAACTTTAGTAATATTCAAACAACTTAATTTTAACCATAGGTATTCTCAACATATTTAGTATATTATTATTTAACTGCCAATACTGACAGTATAATACTGGAGCAATACAGGAGTAAACTCAGTAAAGAGTGAACTCTGCAGCTTAAAGTCAGCATACTGTGATCGCAGGAACACAAAATAAAGTTAATGTGCTCTCACAGCTCCACATCACTGAGAAATCAACGTGTATATTATAAACACTGCACGACTAGGATGAGGTAGCTTTGGGCAACAGACAACACAAAGATGGCAAGTAAGGGAGAGGCCACACCCAATATGTAAATATATGGTTTTCAGTTTGGCTTCTCACAAAAAGAAAGAATTACAAAAACTTTGTACATTTTACTTTGGCATTTCGACTGAAATTTACAAATGTATTTGATGACAAACACTTAAAAAGAAACACCCAGTAGTGCTTATAATTATATATGAATTTCTTAAGTAACTAGGCTGTACTAGATTATTCTTGTAGATAGTATTTAAATACATTTAATTAAATTTACAAAGTCAAAAAATCATGTTTTACAGTGTGTGTAGGGCTTACCCACTTTGCAATTTGATTTGATTTGTTTCTTGTAAATGCAGTATGTGCCTACACTGTAAACCCATATGTGGCCTGAACTCAAATGATTTAAGTCTGTTTTTCATAAAAAATGGAGATTTCTAAACAATACTCAACTATTTTGATTTAGTTGAACATTTGTGGGCACATATACACTTAAACTGAGATCTTTGAGTTGAACCAACTTATAATAACTGAGTTTAGTCTGTTTCCATTAACAGCTTTTTTTTCCATTGGCTTCTGTCACAATCTATTTGCATACTGGGTGTGTCCAACAGTTTTTGACAGACATTCACCATCAGTGTGTAGTGATTCCCCCTGGGCTACCTTAGAAATGAATCAAGCTCACCTTTAGATGTCATAACTTAATGATTTAATTTATGTTAACTTAAGTTTTTATTTCCTTTGTTTTAAAGATTTGAGCAAACCAGCTGCTTTAAAAAAGTTAAGTAAACTCAGCTTATCTGGTTTTACAGTATAACAAAAATGCAAAAGTTAAATCAAATTCCCATATGGTTGTAGTAACTTGATGTTGTAAGTTATGCTAACTTAAGTTTTCTTTACTTCCATTACTTAACTTTTTTAAGGCAACCGGTTTCGTCAAATTTTGTAAGTGAATTCAACTTAACCGGGCTTATAGAGTACTGAGAAATGTCGGAAAACTTAAGGCAGAGGGAAATACCAGGCATGTAAGAGAATGTAGTGTACTAAACAGCAACCCCTGCACTCTAAAAAGTGATTGTGTTTTAGTCAGGAGAACTAATATTACCAAGTTGAGTGAAGTTACCGGTCAATACAACTCAATAAAATGAGTTTAGAACACTTCAACCTGGAAAAAAACACTTGTTGAGCCAATGAAAAAATGTGATTTTAACCAACTTTTATTATACTACACGTGTCAATGCTTTTTCTACAGGGTTGGTTCATACAGCTTTCTCATAGGCTCCTGGCACTGTATATTTGCATATTGTGTGTGGCCTCTACCTTACTTACCATCTTTGTGCTGTCTGTTGTTCAAAACTACCTTATTCTGGGCACGCAGGTGTACATGTTTTGACCACCAGGCTTTGGTGTTGTAGGCTACAAGTGTAATCAATTTATTTTTTCTGTTGTTGTTTGGAACTACAGCGTTCACTCTTTTATAGAGTACAGTATGATGCTGCCAGTGTTACCAGTTCTATAAAAATATGCTAAACATGTTGAGAATACCTATACTTGACAGAGTTAAGCTGAGCCAATGAATATTTTTTTTAGTGTTGAGTACCACAGTGTTCAATTGTAGGGCCAATGAAACTGTAAAGAACTGAAGTGTACAGTTGTGGTCAAAAGTTTACATACACTTGTAAAAAAACATAATGTTATGGCTGTCTTGAGTTTTCAATAAGTTCTACAACTCTTATTTTTCTGTGATAGAGTGATCGGAACACATACATGTTTGTCACAAAAAACAGTCATAAAATTTGGTTCTTTCATAAATTTATTATGGGTCTGCTGAAAATGTCACCAAATCTGCTGGGTCAAAAATATACATACAGCAACAAAATTTGTCAATTTTGGTGATGTAGCGAGTTGTGTCAATCAAATTAGCTTCATGTCATGGCCTCTTCACTTCTTGTAAGTGATTCTGATTGACTACAGCTGTTGACTTCTCATGAGCCCATTTAAATAGGGCTCATTTGACCCAGTGATTAGACTCAGCTACAAATGCTACAATGGGAAAGTCAAAGGAACTCAGTGTGGATCTGAAAAAGCGAATTATTGACTTGAACAAGTCAGGGAAGTCACTTGGAGCCATTTCAAAGCAGCTACAGGTCCCAAGAGCAACTGTGCAGACAATTATACGCAAGTATAAAGTGCATGGAACAGTTGTGTCACTGCCACGATCAGGAAGAAAACGCAAGCTATCACATGCTGCCGAGAGGAGATTGGTCAGGATGGTCAAGAGTCAACCAAGAATCACCAAGAAGCAGGTCTGCAAGGATTTGGAAGCTGATGGAACACAGGTGTCAGTCTCCACAGTCAAGCGTGTTTTACATCGCCATGGACTGAGAGGCTGCCGTGCAAGAAAGAAGCCCTTGCTCCAGAAAAGGCACCTTAAGACTCGGCTGAAGTTTGCTGCTGATCACATGGACAAAGATAAAACCTTCTGGAGGAAAGTTCTCTGGTCAGACGAAACAAAAATTGAGCTGTTTGGCCACAACACCCAGCAATATGTTTGGAGGAGAAAAGGTGAGGCCTTTAATCCCAGGAACACCATGCCTACTGTCAAGCATGGTGGTGGTAGTATTATGCTCTGGGGATGTTTTGCTGCCAGTGGAACTGGTTCTTTGCAGAAAGTAAATGGGATAATGAAGAAGGAGGATTACCTCCAAATTCTGCAGGAAAACTTAAAACCATCAGCCCGAAGGTTGGGTCTTGGGCGCAGTTGGGTGTTCCAACAAGACAATGACCCAAAACACACATCAAAAGTGGTAAAGGAATGGCTAAACCAGGCTAGAATTAAGGTTTTAGAATGGCCTTCCCAAAGTCCTGACTTAAACCCCATTGAGAACATGTGGACAGTGCTAAAGAAACGGGTTCATGCATGAAAACCATCACATTTAGCTGAACTGCACCAATTCTGTCAAGAAGAGTGGTCAAACATTCGACCTGAAGCTTGCCAGGAGCTTGTGGATGGCTACCAAAAGCGCCTAGTTGCCGTGAAAATGGCCAAGGGACATGTAACCAAATACTAATGTTGCTGTATGTATATTTTTGACCCAGCAGATTTGGTGACATTTTCAGCAGACCCATAATAAATTTATGAAAGAACCTGTTTTTTGTGACAAACATGTATGTGTTCCGATCACTCTATCACAGAAAAATAAGAGTTGTAGAACTTATTGAAAACTCAAGACAGCCATAACATTATGTTTTTTTACAAGTGTATGTAAACTTTTGACCACAACTGTATGCTTACATACAGGGTCTACCAGGTTAAACACTAAACACAAACAAACCTGATGTTGTTAAAATTAGATGAAAACAACTCGTTGCATTGACAAAAAATATTTATTGGCTCAGCTTAACTCACTCAATTTATAATTTTGCTTTAACTTAATTAAGTTTAAAATATATACTATTTTAAGTTTATTCATCTCAACTGAGTAAAAATTAGATGATAACTTGAATCAGTTTATTTAACTTAAATGAGTTTTGTGCACACAACAAAAGCGTCATTAACCCAACTGTTTTGTTCAAGTATTGTGGGTTTAAGGAATTAAGACTACAATATATATACATATATACACATTTATTTACTTATTTACTTATTTATATATATATATATATATATATATATATATATATATATATATATATATATATATATATATATATATATATATAAACCCATGTACAACATTAATCAATGTCCAGGATAAGGTATAGCTTTGGGCAACAGACAGCACAAGATGGTAAGTAGATGAGGCCACACCCAAAATGCAAATATATGGTGCCAGAAGCCTTATGGGAAAGCTGTATGAACCAACACTGTGGAAAGAGCATTGGCACATTGTGTAGTATAAACTAAAAGTTCATTGAAATCACTCAACAAACATTTTTTACGTTTTCAGGTTGAAGTTCTCTGAACTCATTTTATTGAGTTGTACTGACCAGTAAGTACACCCAACTTTATAATATTAGTTCTTCTGACTAAAACACAAAATTGCTTTTTTGGAGATTTCAATCTTAAATATGAATATTTTTGTGCATGCTTTAAATTTCCTGGAACATTATTTTATATAATTTTTAAATAACCATTTTTGAGTTGAGATAAGTGAATACTAACCATCAAATATAATAAAGGTCCAATAGCGATAAATTCTACTGCCCAAAACCACTTGGGCTCTTGTATTATTATATAATACAGTTAGAAACACAGACCAATCCAGTCATTACATATCTCACATTAGCATACACATACTCCATGTTCCCTGTGTCTCCTTTTCATCATTAAGACTCTGTTATCATTAGGAGCAATTTAAAGCATTGGGGGGATAATGAGAACCGCTCGGAAACAAAGCGGGTCAGTTTGAGAAGTACGGAGGCTTCTTTTGTTGGCATGTGTTGGATGACAGAGTAATGGCGAGAGAAGAGACAAGGCGAGGGGCTCAGGAAAAAGTGTCGCTCCCTGAACAGATGATTTCTTCACTGTACAGGATAATCACAGCATGCAGAGCCTCCCGACATCTCCGCTTCTCGATCAAGGTCAAAACAAATTCCTGAAAGGTGGGAATTCAGTTTCAAAACACTCGCAGATGCACAAGGTGTGTGGATCCATTCTTTTCTTCACACGTCTGTTTCATTTTTTTCCCTTTTTCTTTTTCTTTCATACACAGAAGGGAAGCTGGAGGGGGCTTTTTTTTCTTCTTGCTGTTTGCCTCCACAGGACATCTATTGCTTAGGAATATACAGTTACCACCATTCCTACCTTCAACTACTGTACATTTCAATCTTTGTTTTTTACTCAATTTAAAACTGCAAGCTGCTATTTTCACAGAATGATCATTTCATGATGAATGGACTATTAGAAATGGACCAAAATGACTGTACTTGGAATAAAAGCTCATTATACTGCATTAAAGAACATTTAGAAGTTAAGACTGTGTGTTTTATTAAAGGTTATTGAGTAAAAGTAATGGTTAAAGAACTGAACAATCCATTAAAATGCTTTCTACTGTCCAGAAAATTATTCTTTTTATGTGTGACCTTCAATTACGCTAGTTATGATGGTCATTATATTTTCTATTATTCCTACTCTTAAGCTTATTGTTGTTAATATTACTTTTACAACTAAACAATATATTTTTAACATTTTAAATAAAGACTATGTTTAACTCTCTGTGACCAGCCTGACTAAGCCTAACTAAGCTTGTTCCAGCTTTTATTCAGCCGCTTTTCCATTAGGAAAATTTGGTGCCTCTTAACTGGAATTGGGTACTATTTCAGTAACTGCTTGTTCATAGTTTGAAGCCAAATATGGATTAAAAGATGCTGGGTAAACTTTTCAGAGCACTGATTGGCTAAAGAGAATCATCACATTTATGCAGTACAGAAAATTAATCTTCCAAATCTATCCAAGTCAGTGTGCGTTACTATTTTTTTGTCATTTTCTGAGTAAAAAGTTATATTTTTGCTTTCCTCTTGCATCGAGGGGAGTGATGTCTGACCTATATAATAATGAATAAAAATGTGTTCAGAGAACTTTAACTTGAAAACTTAAAAATGTTTGTTGAGCTTAAAAAAAAGAGATGTCAATCAACTTTTAGTACACTACACATGCCAATGCTCTTTCTACAGTGTTGGTTTATACAGCTTTTCAATAAGGCTCCATATATTTGCATATTGGGTGTGGCCTTTCCCTTACTTACCATCTTTGTGTTGTCTTTGTTTTATCCTAGGCATGCATTAGTGTAATATATGCGTTGGTTGCCAGTCTCAGTGTTGTAGGTTGTAAAAGCAAGTTACCTTTATTCTGTGTTTCTAGTTGTCACAGTATGTTAGCTTAGAGCTTCAGTCTTTACTCTTGTGCTGCTGCAGTATAATGCATGCTCGTATTGGCTAGTTCTATAAAAATATGCTAAATATGTTGAGAATGCTTATATATATTAAAAACTAAAAGATTTAAGACCACAATATTTAAAAAATAAACTGTTGAGTTAATTAAACTGTAGTTGTGTGAGCAAAACTCAGTTAAGCTGAATAAATGAATATTTTTTTTTCAGTGTAAAGTGATAATTGGAAAAAGTGGTTGTCAGTTTTATGTTGAGGTGGGGGGTGTTGTCGTCAGCTGCAAAATTAAACTAGTAAAGTAACTTTTAACCTAACTTAATCACTTTTAAAATCTTAGAATAATCTAAAGTATAAGACATATTCTGCAAAAAATATTAATTGGCTAATTTTAACTCAGTCAAGTAATCATTTTGCTTTGACTCAGTTGTAAATACATACAATTTAAAGCTAGATGATAACTTTAACTTAACTGAGTTTTGTTCACACAGCAAAAGCTTAATTCATTTAATGTTTTTTGTGTGAAAGAATATTTATAAAGCTAGATATATTCAAAGGCTTTGTAAGTTCTGATAGCATGCAAAGAGCAGCACAAAAACAAACTCTATAGCTCCAAACCCACATAATGTAGCACGTAATAGGGGTGACTTGTTCTTACAGCCTACAACCCTAACGCTTAACAACCCATATACATTAGACTATACCATTCCTAGGATAAGGTGGCTTTGGGCCACAGACTACACAAAGATGGTAAGTAAGGGAGAGGCCACACCCAATATGCAAATAAATGGTTCCAGGAGCCTTATGGGAAAGCTGTGTGAACCAACACTGTAAAAAGCGCATTGACACATGGTTAAGTTCTCTGAACTCATTTTATTGAGTTGTACTGGTTGGTAAGTTCACTCAACTTAATAATATTAGTTATTCTGACTAAAACACAATCACTTTTTAGAGAGCATGTTTCCCGTATAGCTTTAATAGTTTTCAATATTAAATATACAATGTATAAAATTATTTAATTTTAATTTAATTCTAAAAAACACTGAATGAAAAAAGGTGTGTTTAAACTTTTGACAGGTACTGTATACAGAATTGGGCATTTTCCAGTCATTCTCAAAAATAACATTTCATGATTAATTGAAATGCTGCTATCCCATGATTTACAAAGGCTTTACAAAGACACAAGAGACATAAGAGACAAAACCACCCTGCATTACTATCTTGTGTTTAATGCTTGAGGTCTTCACATCAGGAACATCTGACCATCCTTCCTTCATTAAAGATATGCCTTTATGGCAGCACAAACCAGCACATGTACAGCGCTTCTGAATCTGATCTTTTCTTGTTGTTTTATTGAATGGTGGTGAGACCTAGGACCGTTTGCGCTGACCAGAGCAATTAGAACGAGCGGCTCCAGCGAGATAAATGTTTTTGCTTTGGCAGAGAAAAGCAAGCTCTGCTTCAGACGCGCAATCACTGAGCTGAAACTTCACTCACAGATCAATACGTTCAAGCTTGAGGGCCTCGGAGGTACGGCCAGAGCGGCCACAAACATAAACCAGCCAACAGCAGTTAAAAAAAAAAAAAGACTTAATCCATTCTCCTCGCTTTTCAGATACTCAGTTTTTCTGCCTCTCGCTTTTATCTGAGATGATGTATGCAGGCCGGCTCTTGTTTAAAGATTAACCTGTTGCTTAAATGTACTTCTTTCTGCTCTTTAAAGTCTCTTTGTAGTCTCCTCCATTCGGACGCTATAAACCTGAGGCAACACGCAGCAGATCTGTAGATACGCTCTACTGTGGATTATACAGAACTACAAAAGCATGCTTTTGGCAGCGACTCCTACTCCCCCTCCACCTCCACCATCTTTAACTGCGTTCCGGCAAGACACCAGCATGGAGACACGGACCCTACAGCATGCCTTCTGCTAGACTTCCTCGCTTTTCTCACCATTCTCTCTAATTAATAAGGAACCCTGGGATTACAGAAATGTTAGATTGCAGAGTTACTGTGAAACACTGAATGTTGTAGTGGTCCAAAACCCTGAGAGAGCTTGAAAAACTAGGACAATATCCAATTTGGTACTTCCAAAAACCCTGTGCCTCCCAAAGGAATAACAGTGCCCTCCATAAGTATCGGGACACTGAAGTCTAAATTGTTTTCCGTTGTAAACTCAAGCTGATGAAAGGCTATTTAGAAGAACAGAGATACAATAGAGATAAATAGTAAAAAGAATAAAACATTGTCTTGGTCTGACTAAACTTAATAACTGGTCTTGATACAAATTAATTAATTTAAGATTTTATTCATAATTTTATTTTCCAACTTATTATTATATTTTATATTTTTTTGTTAGATGGCACCACTGTGCATTAAAAAAAACAATGTACAGAAGCAAAAATCACCGGTTCTATTTGTGTTTTGTGCAATTTTAGACCTGAAACCAGTGATGGTTACTGTAAAAAAAAAATTATCTGATTAATTATTATTGATTACTCCTTTAAAAAGTAATTTAAATACTTCATAGATTACTTGAATATTTAACAGTATTATTATTTATTTATTTATGCCAAAACTACTCTACAATCTGTAATACTTTGTATTTGTGTACAGTAGATAGATAGATAGATAGATAGATAGATAGATAGATAGATAGATAGATAGATAGATAGATAGATAGATAGATAGATAGATAGATAGATCTCAAGTTTAAAGTGTTCAGAAATCAATAATTGGTGGAATAACCCTGGTTTTTAATCACAGTTTTCATGCATCTTGGCATGTTCTCCTCCACCAGTCTTACACACTGCTTTTGGATAACTTTATGCCTTTACTCCTGGTGCAAAAAATCAAGCAGTTCAGTTTGGTTTGATGGCTTATGATCATCCATCTTCCTCTTGATTATATTCCGGAGGTTTTCAATTTGATAACATCAAAGAAACTCATCATTTTTAAGTGGTCTTTTATTTTTTTCCAGAGCTGTATTTGCTAGGAGTAAAAAATAATCTCATATCAGTGTTCAAACAAAGCAGTTTTTTTGTTGTTTGTGAATGCTAAGTGACTCGCAGAAGCCCCTCATGTTCCAGTCTGATCTCAAATTCCCTGTCTTTTATTCAGTGCACAGACAGCTCTTCCACGAGACAGACGGCAGTGGAAGGTCCTGACCCCACTTCCCCATCCTTCGTCTCCTCCGTGTTCCACGCTCGGCTTACCTTCACCGGGATTATTGTAATACTGCTTGTAGGAGCTGTGTGGCTTTGATGTAATAAATATGTGCACCTACAGGCCAGAACAGAACCGCACCTGATGGAACTCAGAGTAGACAGACATCTCCCCATCTCTAATATTCCACTGTCTGCTATAAATAATCAAACAAGGCCATGCTTTCTTTAATGCAGAAGCATGTGCATCTTTGCTGTGTCGACTTGCTTCTGCACAAACATGTTAAAAAATAAATTTATACACAGCACCAGTCAGAGGATTGAACACACCTTAAATTCAGTGGTTATTCATTATTTTTAATATTCTTTTTTCAAAGTATTACCTCTTGATTAGATATATTTGCATATCTTGGCTAGAATCATCTGGAATGGCTCTCAGTAAACAGCTGTGCAAAAAAACAATTATTTGAATTTTCTTGCCTCTTAATCTGTTTGAGAGCATCAGTTGTAAAGTTGTATAGAGGTAGAGTTGGTATACAGAGAATAACTCTATTTGAGTAATTTTTTAATCTATAACAGACAAACCAAGTCTCCCTGAAGCTGCGGGAGTTTCCTGCATTTCGGTAGTGGCTCCCTGATGCCCGCAAGTCACATATAATCTCCCGGAATTCAGAAGGAGAGACAGACTTTTTTTTCTCTAATCCCTCATTTCACCTTTGAGTACTTTAAATGTAATTAAAAAAAAGTAAAATTAATTCATATAAAAGTGAAATTTCGTTATCCTTTGATGTGTGTGCAATTTTTTTTTTTTTTGGCAGGGGGGGGGGGCTGGGGCTAACCTCCCTGAAATCAACTTTTGCAACCTGGGATGTCTGCTATAATATGAGAAGCAAGAACTTCTCAACTAAGTAACTTAAACAATACTAAGGGTCAGTCAATCTAGAAAAATTAAAAGTATGATAAAAAGAAAAAAAAATGAAAAGTTTCAAAGTATCCTCAAGTGCAGTTGCAATGACTATCAAAACCATTATGGTGAAACTGGCTCTCATCAGGGAAGCCCCAGGAAAGGAAGACAAAGAGTCACCTCAGTTGCACAGGATAAGTTAATCAGAAACTGCAAGTTAACAGCACCCCAAATAAGAACCCTTAAATGCTTCACAGAGTGCCGCACTTAATTTTCCTAAAAAATTCAGTGTTTTAGAGTTTCAGTGACATTTCTCCTGCACTGAGGCTGGAGCAGTATTAGCATTAGCCGCTAACCGCAGTGCTAACTCTTTTGCCATTCAGATGGAAGTGTTTACCATGTTAAAACGAACTAGCTCGCTAGCTGATGCCCTAGCTGTGCCCTAGGTTACCGGAACACTCAATGTTTCTCAGTGTAATGCTATTGGGTGGTGTTTACTATCGCTAAGCGCTGCTGCTAATCTAAGCTTACTGTAAATAAAAGGAAGTGCTTTACTCACCCAAATAAACAGTTTTCAGGAGAGAAATCTGTGTAGAATAACATCCAGCGCTTGTTTGTCTGTAAAAGAAAATGTGTGTGGTATTATTTTAAGAAATACAGTTTTGTTTACTTAAGCGCCAACCAATGCAGCGGCAAGACCTGCTAAATTAGAAGGAAAACATGGCGACATCCATGTTTCTCACAATTGACGCTTAAAATACGCCTTATAATTAAGTGCGCCTTATGTATGAAAATAGATTTTAAAAAATAGTGCGCTTTAAAATACCTTATAGTAATATATATAATGCCTTATAGTCTGTAAAATACAGTATTTAGTAAAAGGAATTATACACACACACACACATCTTTAGACTTTACAAAGCATAGTTGTTGAATGGGGTGGGCGATATGGCTCTAAAATAAAATCACGATATTTCATGGTATTTTCACGATAACGATACTTATTTGTCATAGCGATATGACAAAACACTGAATTCGAAAAATTATTTAGAATTTTATTATTGCATGCAATATGATATAGCTAACTGAGAAAAATCTAAAAGAATTTTATCAGATTTGTAACAGAAGTCAATGATGCAGAATGTCATGATACTTGTAATGCATTTCAAATATCTCCATATATCCAGGATTAAAGTAAAATAAAATATCCTGAACAGATATAATCTGTCTCTAGTAGATATATAATGGGAAATGAGAACAGTGTGAATTTTTCTTTTTCTTTTGCTAAAAACTACAAAACAAAGTAGTACTCTGATGTGATAATTAGGGGTGAGTGATATGGCACGATATTTCAGGGTATATATCTTGTTATATATCATTCACAGTATTCAAAATCTTTGGCGATATTATCACGTACGATACGATATGGCACATCCCTGTTGTTGAATGGAAACTGCCTGCCACCTTTAATAACAAAACCAGGTTCTGTTATGGATCTGATAATCGTCAGGTTTGGGTATGGACATTAACAGTACAGCGTTTTATGCAGAACATCCTGCGGCCACACTGTAAAAAACAAAAGTTAAAATTGTTCTGCTTAATGTGATTTGTAAGTAAGCTAAATGAGAAATACTGAATTGCACCCTAAAATATAGCAAACTAATCACCCCAACTTACTTTATTAAGTTTCTTGTTAAAAGTTGGTCCAAATAAAGTTAGTCGAGGCCATGCCAACTACTCTGCACATGCTCAGTTTGACCCTTTATTTGATTGGGGTCTATGGAGCAATGTTAATCACACTATTTGCATATTGGGCGTGTCCTTCTACCTTTCATTCACCATCAGTGTGTAAGCATTCTCCACAAGCTGCCTTCTCATGGAATTTGCATATTTGTAATATAATTGTAACTGCCTGGCCTCAGTGTTGAAGCTCGTAAGAGCAGGTTCCTATATTCTGTGTTGCCAAGTCTGTGTTGTGATAGTCATAAATTCAAATTACCCAGTTGCTATGTTAAATTAACAAAAGTATAGTGTTGCACCCACTAAATGATCTTGATTCATGTAAAAAAAAAATATTGGTGCTACTTATTTTTTTTATTATTTTTATTTTTTTAGTTGGTCCTAAAGGATGGTCAGCAAAGCTTGCAATACACATTTTGTAGAATTTAAATCCGGCCAGCAAAAGACACAAATTACATTTTTAATTTGGTGAGATTTAATATTTAAAGTTTTAATACATGTGATCTGGGCTAAAGATTTCTGGTTGGCACAACTGCACGTTTTTCTTTTTTTTTTTCAAAACTTAAAAGACTGAGTTGGTCTCAAAACTCAAAAATGTAGTGCAGTAAGTTGCCTTCATATTATGAGTTTTCTTGATTTTTTTTATTTTTACAGTGCACATGTTTCAGCAGGATAATGCTCACCCACACACAGCAGGGGTTTTCCAGGAATGTCTCTACCAGATTGCATCACTTCCTTTGCTTGCCCATGAACCAGATTTATCACCAGTTATCCAGCATGTATGAGCGCAGTTGGGATGTTTTTCTGAAGCAGAAAGTAAAAATCTGTGCAACTACTGCAGACAGCAAACTGAAATCTTAGGCCATTCCAGGTGAAGCAGACAGTGAAGCGTGTTGTTTAGATCTCCTCTACTTTCAGGACTGACCTTGAGGTTTGACAGGGGGCCCTAGGCATCAATCATGTGTGAGAACACACGTCTGCTTGGTCATTCACAGAGGGAGCTCAACCAGGAACCTGCTCTCACAGCTGCCATACCATCATCACACCCAAACTCCGCCTGTCAAATTATGTCAGCATCCAGTTAGACACCTTTTGGCCTTTTCTGAACCGCAGCGTTTCTGTAACATCACCTCTGCCGTGTAGCCCACAGCAACCTCCTCTTAGTTAGGGGCACTGCCTGAGGTGTAACCAAACAATTGCTGTGGGGATGAGGGATGTGTTTTGGGCTAGAGTGCAAATAACTTTCTCAGCCTTCAGTGAGGGTTTGACATTTAAAATCAATCTAGGTGTCTGTCGTTGGTATTTGGGCGATACAAGCAGAAATTGCTGGATTACTGACAGATGATAAAGAGACACTTGAATAGAGGACTCTATTTATTTTCTAAAATATTAAACAAAAAGCAATATAACTGTCATTTTAAGAACATTTTATGCCACTGATACAGTATAATGATACATATACAGACAATTAGAAACAATAATCAGGCATTTAAATATAACAAAAGTTAGAAACACTTTACAAAAAGGGCAAACAACAGTTAACATCATTTACAACATTTAAAGTAACCAGTTAAGTAACACCTCAGGAAGCTATTAACTGAGACCCATTAACACATTATTGAAAACATAAAAAAAAAAATCCTTCTCTGCAACTTGCTCACATAGACTTCAACACTGTGGCCCCACAGCCACCATTAAACTAAACATAACTCCCTAATACCCAAGGAAAGTAACCTTGGTAGGCAAGAGTCCACACTAATGGTTAGTTATTGTAGGGGGACACACCCATTATGCAAATAAATGATTTCAGGGGCCAATAGGGAAGATGATATTTTTGTACATACTAAGAAATATTAGATATTTTAGTGGGTTTGTCTCTTGTTTTTTTTTGTCTCCAAAAATTTTTGTACCCGAAAAATATTCGTCACCAAAAAAATGTAAGACCCGGAAAAATTTCGTCTCCAAACATTTTTGTACCCAAAAAACTTCGTCACCCAAAAAATTTGGGACCCGAAAAATTTTCGTCACCAAAACAATTTGGGACACGAAAAACTTAATCTCCAAAAATATTTGTACCCGAAACATTTCCATCACCAAAAAAATTTGGGACATTTGGGAAATTTGGGAATTTTTGGAGACGAAGTTTTTTTCGGGTCCCAAAGTTTTTTGGAGACAAAGTTTTTTCAGGTACCCTAATTTTTGGAGACAAAGTTTTTTCAGGTACCCTAATTTTTGGAGACAAAGTTTTTTCGTGTCCCAATTTTTTTTGGTGACGGAAATTTTTCGGGTACAAAAATTTTTGAAGACGAAGTTTATTCTAACTTTACATATCATCTAAATTAATTTCAATATAGATTAATTTTGTAAAAACACCACAGGATCTTTTTGGTCAATCTGAAGTGATACACTGTTGTAACATGCTCACTTAATTTACTTTTGATTGTGGCAACTAAATTGTGATTCCTTTATTGCTTTGAACTGTTATATATGTTGTTCAACCAAAAGCTAGAATTAAACCATCTGTTTAATTAAACACACATTAACATTAAAAACATGTGATTATAAAAACAATGTCTTCTCGGGTTATTTTACCACCTGAAGATAAGACCAATGAAAATGTTCAAATGAGGGTTTGAGGGTTTTAAAGCAAACATCTTTAGATATTGTAGCTCTTAATAGATCAAACTGGGCCTAGACATTTCCCTCAGCAGAAAATTGATGTACAGCACCTGGTTCCAGTTCCAGTTCCCCAGTTGCTTCCAGGTCCCAAATGACCGTTCCTTGAAACACTCGTGAAAAAGTGCCTACAGGAAACCAGCAGAAGAAAGCGTGGAGATGAGAAACGAGAGCCAACAGACACACAAAGACCAGAGAAAGCAAACACAAGTACAGAGCCTTTCAGTCCTGCCTGCAGCTACTGCAATCATTCAAAACCCTGCTGAGCACCATCAAGGCCAGGAATCCTATAAAAGAGACTTGAGTTTCAAGGTCACCCGAGAGGTTCATTAAAGAAACAGGGCTGGTGGTACAGAAGATCTGACATAGGACCTCATTGGTCACTGGTCACAAAGGCTAGAAAGATAAAAGAGATAAGAATCTGTTGAGTGCAATGTTTCAGCTGCTTATGGAGAATATGATGATCGTTTATTTGAAACTAGTTAAATGTTGGTCATTAGAATTAATTATGAATGTTCTATTAATAATTCTGTAGTGCTAACATTGCCTACAAATGATTAAACTGCCTTTATTATGTGGAAAAAAGGACTATGCTTAAGTCATGTGACAACCAAAAAGGTTGGAGATGATTTTATTTCATTTTTTTTTTCACATTATTTGGCTAGAATAGTTTGTTTAAGCTGGGTTTACACCACATGTTCTTCATTCTGATTTTAGCTCCACTTCTCAGTCTGGTTAAGTCTTTGCTAGTTGCTTTGTTGTGAAACTAAACAGCAGGCAAAAAACCCCAAAAATTTACTTTAGGCAAAAACGTCCTACATTTTACTTAATTATAGACTGTAAAAAGTATATACACTGTAGAAAAGAGTGTTTGAGTTGAGTAGTTGAAGCAATGTACAATTTTGAATGAGAAAAATGTAACTTTAAGTTAATATAATTTAAATAACTACAGAAATGTGGGATCACTTAACCTGATTAGATCACACTCAAAAATAAATTGGTTAATTTATATAAGATCACATTTTTTGGCAAACTTTGAGTTGCCAAAGTTGAATTGATTCAGTTGAGTTATACTGACTATAGTGATTCATTTCTGTGAAATATGGTAACTGTTAGGGTGTGTCTTAAGTTTGACTAGTGCAACGTTAATTGACTGAAACACTTTTCCTATTGGCTCCTGTGACCAGCTATTTGCATACTGTGTGTTGCTCCCACTTTTACTCACCATCCTTCAGCAGTTGTCCCTCCTAGGCTAACCTTTCCTTTCCCGCTACATTGATTGTATGCTTTCTTTTGTAGTGTAATGTGGTGCAGGTGCCTGGCCTTAGTGTTAGCTTAGCACATAGTAGCGCTCAGCTGCGGCATGCTCACCTACAGCCCACAGCGCTGGCTCGTCTTTTGTGGAAAAAAAGGAAAGAAAATCGCTCGGTTACTGCTGTCTGACAGCCAGAACGCTTATCAGCCAGGCTAGGCTAAGCTAACTTAATGCTGAGCTAAAGCAAGCTACGCTAACCTAACCACAGTCCAGCCGGCTAGCTAAAACCAACACCACCCAGCAAAACAAGCAGAAATGCTCAAAAAATGGACAGCCTTCACCTGAAGACGACTCCACGGAGCAGGAGAGGAGAGAATTAGCATTATTTCACGCTTCTAACGTTGCCATCTTCGCTTATTCCCAATTTTGATTTCAAGCTAACTTTTGTGTTGTTAGTCTGTATGAACCTTGCACTGTTTTGTAGTTAAGTTTCAGATCTGTTACAGTTGTTGTGGAACTACTTTTTGGCGGAAGGCACGGTCCATATTAAAACACATTCATTCTTAATTTCTTAAAGTTCTTTGATTTATTTTCTTTATTCATTTTGTAAAAAAAAAAACTGTTGTATAAAAGCAGTAGAACACTCGAGGTCGTGTGTTATCACGAATAACATCACGGCTGTGATGATGTGATGATATTCGTAATAACACACTCCCTCTCGTGTTCTATTGCTTAAATATAACATGTTTAAGTCGCATTAAGCTCTCTTAAGCTGTGTTTGTATAAAAGTTAGCTTGAAATAGGTATTTATTTAATTATTAATTTAGGTATTTTGTAAGTGTAGAATCGTCTCGTAAAGTTTAAAGCAACAATTTAAAATGTGTACTTTTATAACCAAATAAAAACCAGAAGGTTTTAAGGAAAAGAAAGACATATATATATATATATATATATATATTTTTTTTTTTTTTTTTTTTTTTTTTTTTACAATATTTGTGTGTACTTGTTTAAAAACATTATTTGTGAATGAAATGAAATGGTGACAGTAAACTTTGTTTTCAAATAGAAAATAAGTGCAAATTTGTTATTTTCTTTACTGTAAAGCAATAACTTTCTGCTGCCAATATTTTACTGTTCATTTACAGTGTATGGCTATTTACAATTTTACAGAACTTAATTGGCATCTAAAGTACATATGGTTACTATAAATAATAATAACAGCATTTTGATGTACTCCAAAAAGGCTGGAATACTCTGTAATTGGTAAATTACTATTCTTAGTATACAGTAATATCCTGTAATACTGTATTTGTTCAATTATTTTTTTGGTAACATTTTTGCTGTTAACTTTTTGTACAAGTTGCAAGACACTTTCTACAGTGTGATTTTGAGCATAGAAAAGATGTACCTTTTGTGTGATGTACTAAAGGTTCTGTATTCCAGACCAGACCAAATGTATATTGTGCATTGTAAAGTTGCTTAAACAGTGAATGCTGAAAATATTGCTGCTGGTCTTTCAAACATAGTGTTTTCAATGGGATGCACAAAACATTCAGTGTGTGAACAGATTAGCATGGAGCAGCAGACTCAATGATTGTTCATAGCTTTTGGAATGATCTGTCATATATATATCAGGTTAAACTGCACCTGAACAGCTGCTGAACAGCAATTTAACAGGTGTGATTACTGATTTCACACCTGCTGAAACGAACCGCACCAAACAAAGTGCAAATAATCCATTTTGGTCCATTTTAACTGGATCAAATATTGCTGGTGTGAAAATGCCCTTAGTGACCATATTCTTTCATTGTCTTACCATAACAAGGTAAATCAAAAGCATTTCTGACCCATGTAGACTATTGAAGTCTAGTCTAAAAGGCCAAGCTAGGATAAAGTGGCTATTAATTCCAGTGCAATCGTTTGTCTTGAGTGGGGGTGAGAGGGCTGAGATGGTGCAGACAGTGCATTTGAGCTTCTTAGATAGAGTTCAACAAGGAGCCCGAACAGCCAAATACCACTGGGGAAATAAACATCTAGAAATAGGCAATGGAGGCAGGAAATGGGTTTTATTGGAGGACTAATCAAAAGGACGGTTTTAGAAAGGCGCGATTCAGATTTTGATTGGATTCTTGCCGGCATCGGGGTAATCATCACGTCTCACGCTGGGAAGCGTAATGTGATCCTTGATGTCCACACCGGAGCTTGATGCATGTCCTGCTGCACTGGCTGTGACTTTGGCTGACAGGTGGTGCAAGAATAAGTAGTTGTGTTGTGGTGGGTTTAATGGCTGAGGTATTTCAGAGAAGTGTTTGTATAACGCCAGGTACAATCTATCAGCGCAAAGTGATTCAACTGGTTTCTCAACCTGAAGCATTGTTTTAAGCTGCTGGACTCTGGGTTGGATAGAATCTTATGTAAGGGAAATTTCTTACATTGCATTGATCTCTCCCATGTAGCATTGTGGCTAACATAGCATCTAGCAGTGGTGTGCAGTGAGGCCCTTCTAACCCTTCAAAGAAGGGGTGATAATAAGTGCATGTAAATAGTTACTTAATTTTTAATCAGGAAATATAAATTGTAGTTATTGTAAGTGTAAGAATTTATTTTATAAATTAACTAACATAAAAAACAGCAACTAATTCAAAGCATTAGTCTGCGTTTTTCAGTTGCTACAGGACTCTTATCTGACTGACAGCTGTTTTAACCAATCAAAGCTTTTTAAAATGCTTTCTGACCCCTTGTGTCTGCGTGGACCCTTCTGCTGATTTTGAGAAGGGTTTAGCAATGAGTCTGTTAGCAAAGTCGCAGGACGATCTAACCAATCAGATTCATAATTTTCACTACGGGAGCTACTATTGCAGAAGGGGGACCCACTACATTAACTGCATGCCACTGGCATCTAGGCTATGACATAAAGACAAAAAAACAGTATGTCTTTAAAAAAAAAGTTATGCCTTGAAGGACATGTCAGATAATATGGGCTATATTTATTGAGCTACTCATACTGAAGTCATGTGTAATGCATGCAACAGACATCTCGACATGGAGTTGTAGAGGTTCCTAATGGTGTCCTTCAATAATCCATCCTAAGTAGCTTCCTGCTTTTGATAATGCATCCGAACAGTAACACATATTTTTAATCAGCTAAAGGTCTAGCAATGTCTAGGCTGACCATGGCATAGCATATGGGAAATGGCAGCAGTATGTGGACTAGCATTGTCCTGTTGAAATACAGAAGCTGCACCAGAGTGTGCAATCAAAAAAAAGGTTTAAACATTTTTCTTTAGAAACTGAAGCATCAACTTCAGTTTTTTCCCATTTTTACTCATGTTAAAATATAAAAGTACTGATTTCAAAACTATTTAAAGCATTAATAAAGTAATGTAAGGGGACAAAATTAAGGACAAAAGCTTAGGTAGAGCCACAGGAGTCTATAATGCTCTACCCTGCCTCCCCAAAACACATTTTTCTAAAAGCCATAATGCCTATAATGTTACATTAAAATGTTAATTTGGCTCTCTGTTTTAGCTGTATATATGCCCATTGAAAATAAATGCATTTTTTGTACAATGCAAATATATTAAAGAAGATAAATTTAAACATTTCGAGAGCTCACATTATCTTGACTCTCTTAGGCCACAAATCATCTTCATACTAGGCTACATACAGCTCTGGACAAAAATAAGAGACCACTTAAAAATGATGAACAAATTGAAAACCTCTGGATTATAATCAAGAGGAAGATGGATGATCACAAGCCATCAAACCAAGCTGAACTGCTTGAATTTTTGCACCAGGAGTGCAGTAAAGTTATCTAAAAGCAGTGTGTAAGACTGGTGGAGGAGAACATGCCAAGATGCACAAAAACTGTGATTAAAAAACACGGTTTTTCCACCAAATATTGATTTCTGAAAGCTCTACATCTTTTTCTGGTATTTTAGCCATTTCTCTCTTTTTTTTTTAAATAACTGCTCTAAATGACAATATTTTTAATTGGAATTTGGGAGAAATGTTGTCTGTAGTTTATAGAATAAAACAACAAAGTTCATTTTACTCAAATATATACCTATAAATAGCAAAATCTGAGAAACTGATTCAGAAAACTGTACGTCTGCTGTATTCTTGCTGAGTGTGGCGTTACATGTGCAGGTGTGATGGATTGTGTATAAACCAATAGAATGTAGGAATGGATTATGTTTATACTTTTCATCCAACTGCAATTAATTTCACTCTATTAGGATGGAGAGATTTATCTGGATAGGGTTTTTTTAATGATGAGAAGCCAGAATAAAAAAAACAAGTTGAAATTAACCAGGCTATTTTTAAAATGTAAGGAGTAGAAGTCAAACGTCATCTGAAGGAGAATTACTTCAGTAAAGTATAAATAACCAACATTTATACTTAAGTTAGGAAACAAGTACTTCTACTTCGTTACTTGACAGCTCTGGTGAAGACCAACCAAAGGTAATTTTTGATAAGGACTATAATTAGGTCATAATACATCAAGCAGCTCTGTTCTGAGTCCTGTGTTGTTTTAAATTCTTAACAAAATATTAAGTTTGATTAACAACTTGGGCTGTCTGCAATTAAATCCTCCCAAAAATGGAACCTCTGCAGTTTGTAACAGAACCCAGACCCAATTTGGCCATTTGTGTTGGTCCCAAATTTGATGTTAGAGCCAAATGACCAGAGCATTTCAGCTAAAAAAAAATAAATAAAAAAAACTAAAAAATGAATCACGCAATTAGCCATTGGATGAAAAGCAGCAGTCCTTAAGATCAGGTGTGTACTGTAGTTTATTTACTCAAAGACTGTTCCGCTGGCTGATCTCTCCTTCACTTGTCTGTTTTGCCTCAACCATCAACAGTAATGAATGTGTTTTATTGCGTTCAGCATCTGGTCCGCTCACTTGCATATCTGAACCTAATTTGGCCTGTAATCATGTTGGCAAAAGACATCAGGTTTCGACTGTAATCTTGGCTAATCACAGCGTTATCTCAGCATCTCTGCTACGACTGCTGCCTATTCGCAGATTTCGGGGAGACGTTGCCAAGTTTTAGATTTAGATTTAAAGTGCCCCTCCTGTGCCAGTGGAGCCTTTCTGAAATAAACTGGCTTAATGATCGTATGTTTTGTGCTTTTATTGCTTTAAAATCTGGAGGAAAGCTCTGAATTAGGCTCAATTTCAGTAGTCTCTATTTGTTTACAACCTGGAAACATGAATTATTACAAAGCTAAATAACCCAGCTCTCCGATGTTCTTTCTTTTAAACTCTGAGAATTCATTATGCAGAAACTATACTGCACTAGAGATTTTATATCTTCACATTTATTTTGTTTTTTAATTTTTCCCCATTGTTCTGTGTATGATAACGAACTGTTTATTTACCATTCAAATCATGTGAACACTGTAACAAACTGTCATTTTACAGGGAAACTTTCTTTTTAACAGAAATATATTTAACAGTAGTTTCAATCAGATACAGAACATTTTTTGTGGACCGAGAAGCTTTTTGGGATTTTTACAGCACCTCTATGTGAGTTTCCTAACAAAAGTAACACACTTCAATTAGCAATCAAAATAACCTAACAACATTTATTTTGGCCGATGCAAAAAATGATAGATCATTCTACTCTGTGACTGGCCAATGCAAAATGTGATGGATAAGAGCAAGAATTTACTTGGTTGTTGCAAAACATGATTGACAGTCTCATGTCCCAAGTCCTTGCCCATTTGGGCGTCTGGTCTTCAGCTTTCCCCTTCTCGACATTTCTGGCACTTCTGCGTACATGAGAAATACTTAGTACCTTTTTCCAAACTCCTTTAAACCATTGGCTGATGCACAAAATGACAGACAGGAACTTTACACTTTTGACAGGCCAATGCAAGAAATGATTGACAGTATCCCTGCCTATTCACCACGCCCATTGGTCCTCCAGCCAGCAGTTACATGTGTTAAGAGGACACTGGTAGTGTAAAGAGATGTCTTGTCTTAATTTTTGCATCTTGTGCTTTTTTTGGTGTAAAACAGTTTCTTTCATAAAAAAGGTAGCTTTCATTTAAATGTATATTTAGATGTTCTTTAAATACAAAAAGTAAAATTTTCCAATGGGTCCTGCCTTTACTTATATAGTTGCATAATTAATAGGCATGTCCTCCAACCCTCATTCACCATCAGTGTGTAGTCTTGACAACTTGGCCTACCTTCCCTTGGGTAGTCAGTTATGTGTTATATAATAAAGGATTTACTGTCCATTGTGTTCTAGGCTATCAGAGCAAGTTACCGTAAAGCTCTTTAAAAACAGCCATTAAAGAACTCACAAATGGATGAGTTCTTTCACATAATTGGGAGGGAGGGTCACTTATTTCTTTGACACAGAAAAAAAACAAGCTAAAATGTCTTGAGAGTTTAAGAAACAGTTAATAACATCAAAGGACTATTAAAAACTATGACACAGATACAGAAGTACATACACTCTAAAAAGTGAATTTGTGTTTTAGTCAGGAGAAATAATATTATCAAGTTGAGTGAACTTACCGGCCAGTACAATTCAATAAAATGAGTTAAGAACACTTAAACCTGAAAACTTCAAAATGCTGGTTGAGTCAACGAAAAATTGTGATTTCAACCAACTTTTAGTATACTACACAATGCTCTTTCTACAGTGTTGGGTTATGCAGCTTTCCCATAAGGCTCCTGGAACCATATATTTGCATATTGGGTGTGGCATCTCCATTACTTACCATCTTTCTGTTGTATATTGCCCAAAGCAACCTTAATCTAGGCATACAGTAGTGTAATAAATATGTTGATTCCAGGCCTCAGTGTTGTAGGCTGTAAGAGCAAGTTAGTTATTCTGTGTTTTTTTTTGTTTTGTTTTTTTGGCAATATGTTGATTTGAAGCTTCAGTGTTCATTTTTGTGCTGCTGCTTTAACATTAAGCATGTTGAAAATACCTATATACATATATTTAAAATAACCTAAATTCTTTAATTAATCTCTTAATTAAAAAATATTAGAACAAACCTCAATACCTCTACTTATTTAAATGCTACTGTTTGTAGATTGTTGTTGTTTTAGTACCGTTCTAATTAGAATTTGTTAATGGGTTAAAAACGTTCTTTTTTCAGGGTGTTGCTACTTTCTCAAATGTATACATAGGAATGGTAACTTTGTCCTAAAAGACTACACAATAATGGTGAGTTAGGGGGAAGGGAAGGCACTATGCAAATGAATGATGTCAGTAGCCAGTAGCAATGGTAACATGCTGGAATTTAATACACAGCAAAATACTGTTTATACTATAATAAATGACAGTGGTGGTAAAGCTGCTGCCAGTTAATTGCTGTTGTTTTACTGGACAGTTTTTTACAGGGTACAAAATATCAAACCTCTACTTATTTGTATGCTAATATTTGCAGATTGTTGTTGTACCTTTTGAATTTTTATATGTATATGAGCTATTCTCTGATTGGTTGTACATTTATTTTATTATTTTTTTTACTTTACACCAAATTCTTTTACTTCAAAAATGTCATGAAAAACTATGTTTTCTTGATCCATTTAAACAGCACATGCATTTGATCAGCACTATGACTATGATTTTCTGGCCAGCCTTAAAATAAAACGTTCGTAATCAATGTGATATGTGCAATAAGTCAAACACTGTAACCACCTGACCGCCCCCTGTCTTTCCCTCTGGGAGGAAAAAGCAACATTCATTGAGTCTGACTGAAATATGATGAGGGCAGGAAGAGGAAGAAATAGTTTTAGGATGAAATCTGTTTAAAACTGCTCTCTCTCTGTTCTGCCGAGATCCAGAGCTGTACTTTTTTAATGTGCCACATTCTAATCTCATTTAGGCTCCAGCCAAGACGAGCGATGCCAAATACCATCAAAAGCAGTGCCTTTGATGCTCGGGCCAAAGCATTAAAAATACTGGAATGTGGTAGTGCATGCGAGCGCCAGGTGTATACCACCCTGTAATTAGGCCTGAATCGAATTAAAGCATTACATAAAATACTGTGCCCCATATTAAGGTAGTATTTGTTATGCCGGCTTTAATATTCACAGGTTTCACACCGAGTCTGGACTGTCTTAACTGGTATTATTATATAAAATAAAAAAAATACAAAATGCTTTATGGTCAGGTATAAGTCATGATTTTTTAATTATTTCGCCCACATCAAAGGGCTTGGATCAAACTGTTCCCCCTTGCAGACTATCCCCGAGAATGAGAGACATGTTTTTTTATTGCTTACACATGTTGAGGCGTGTCAAAATAAGGCCTTTTCTCCCACTGTATAATTAGCTGAATGTGGGATTTCATGGCACCCAGCTGGGGTAGACCTAAGGAAATAGAGAATAACCTTATTGCATGTCTCCTTCCATCCCACATGTTCCAAGCATCTAGTACAAGCATGTCTGTGTGCTTTGAAGAACTTATCCAAAAGCTCCCAAGCTTCAGATTAGCTTTCAGGATTTTCTGCAATCCTCCAGCTTTAACTTCAAAACAGAAGACCTGACAGACCAGACGAAGCAAGGCCGTCAAATGTCAGAGGTCCTAATCATCTGAATAACCATGAAATGAAGGTCTTGTTTTTTTTTGTTCCGACAATCAGCAGACAATTACTGCTTCTGCAGGTGGAAACATACAGTATAATTGAGAAACTCAGCATCAAAGGTTCCCATTAATGACAAAACTGAGACAACATTCACTGAAAGAGAGACGTTTTACAAATAAAGAGAATAAAAGAATAAAGCTTATTGCATTCGAAGTAGGAAATGCAATAAGCTTTTTGTCCAAATTCATTGTTCACAATCATTTTGCACTTTGATGTTTCTCAACAAATACAGGAAATTGTGTCGGCTGTGATGGTTCAGTATCGTACAGTTTGTTTTGTGTGCAATACAGATTTTTCCACTAAAATATACATTGTTATCATTGGCTCCTAGCAAGATCTTCCCACCTCTCACTCACCATCATGGTGTAATCTTTTGTCCCAGGCTACCTTCTCTTAGTATTTACAGAGTTTACGTGTTTTTTGTGAAGATTAACTGTTTGGTCTTAATGTTGAAGGTTGTAAGAGCAAGTTACAGTGGTTTGGTTCAGCTGCTTACTCTTGTATTATTGCAATAGGGTTGGTAACTTTGGTTAATGTATTTAATCTTTAAGTTGGACCTGAATGTTCGCGTCCTTAGCATAACTTACAATATACGTTTAACCAAAACCTCAATTAGCCCAACTGAAAAGTTTGTGAATTTCTATGTTTGTACTTTTGTGTGAAATTCTTGTCTGAACTACAGATTTTCAGCTGGCACAAGTGTTGGTTGATTTTTCTTTTTATAAGTTCTCTTGAAATTTTGAGTTTCTTCAGCTTTTTTTTTTTACAGTGTTCTGCTTGTTGAGATACACTGTAAAATTGATAAATTTCACATCAGAGATTTAAGATTGAATAACTGTGATTGTGTCGGCTGTAATGGTTCAGCATTGTACATTTATTTTTTGTGCAAAACAGCCTTTTTGATTAAAATAAACATCTTTCCCATTGGCTCCTAGCAAGAGCTATTTGCATATTGGGCATATTGTTCTCCCACCTCGTATTCACCATCATGGTGTAATCTTTTCTCCCAGGCTGCCTTCTCTTAGTATTTGCAGAGTTTAAGTGGTTTGCATTAAGGTTGATTGCTTGGTCCTGTTGTTGAAGGCTGTAAGAGCAAGTTACCATGTTTTGTGCTGTTGTGTAAAACTATGTGTTGGTGTGATTCAGCTGGTTTATTTTTTATTGTCACAAGCTTTTATGGTTGAGATGTAAGAATACATGTGATGGTTGTCTTTAAAGGAAGGCATGAGACAAGTTTCCTATAAATTCTTCTACTTCGGTGGTTGACTTCACATGTATCGGAGGAAGCATGTGTTAGTCTTCACCCTCCTGGTGTGTTGGGGCATCACTAGGGATATGGGGAGTCCTAATGTGTGGGGTGGGTTGTTGACTGTGTAAATTGGAGAGAAAATGGGAAAAATTTGAAATAAAAACAAAATTTAATTATTTTTCTTATTAATTCAAAACATATGATTGCAACAACAACATGAATTTAATTAATGAAAAAAAGTTTAATTGATTTTATGTTTAAGTCAGTCCTGGTTGTTGAGGTTATCAGCATGACTTACAACACACATTTTACCAAAACCTAAAAAAAAATTAGTTTAACCAAAATATGGCCTTGGTCCAGATCTGCTGACTTGTCTGATTTGTTTGCAGTTTGAAAACACATTTTTGGATGGTTCATACTTTTGTAAGAATTGCAGGAAGGTGAGCCAGGCTAGCATCACTCAGAAGTAAAAAAAAATAACTGCTGTTGTGCCGAAATCCAATTCTCCATAAAGGTATTTAGTTGGTCGTCAATTGCCAGAATAACCATAATAGAAGTTCTTGTTTTTGTTTGTACCGACAATCAGTAGACAATTACTGCTTCTGCATGTTAAAATATACAGTATAACCGTGAAATTCACTTAAAGAAAGAAGGACAACAAATAAAAAGAATAAAAGCCTGTGTTAGAATTAGGAAACATTGCGCTGTAATCGATGTTGAATCCATCAGAGACGCCAAGTGACAAGCTTTTTGCCTCACATTCAGTACTGTGTTGTACCGAAATCCAACTTCCTAAAAACAGTTCCCTTTTGTTGGTCACCAAGTGCCAAAAGAACCGTAAAATAAACCGTTAAACTGTCTTGTTTTTTTTTTATATTAACAATCAGTAGACAATTACTGTTTACAATTCAGCATCAAACAATAACATAAATGACAATACCAACAACACAACATTGACTTAAAGCGAAGCAGTTCCACAAATAAAGAGAATAAAAGCTTGTGTGAGACCTGAATTAGAAAATGTTGCTCTCTCATTAATGTTGAATCCATCAAAGACACAAAGCGACAAGGCTTTTGCTCCACATGCACCAGCGCATACTTCACACGACCTCTGTCTGCATGCATGATGTGTAATAACATTATTCCCACTGTGCCTCTGGTGTCTCGAGGAATGAGACTATTAACCATGCTGTGCAGCTCCTCTAAAGCGGGAGAGCTCTGGGAGAACCAAAACGCTCCACTTTCTTCCAGCCTTCGAGGTTTCGCCGTTTTAACAGGTGCTAGAGGACAAAGTGGAATTTAATCAAAAACGGAGATGTCTACTCTATATGCTAAGTGGCGTTGGTTCTACGGGGCCTTCTGCAGGCCTCTCAGATCAGAACCCTCAGAGATGGATGCTTAATCAGACTGTTCTGTAGGGTGCTCGTGCTGACATGTAAGTCAGAGCTGTGCAGCAGTGGAAAAAAAAAGGACGATCCATAGGCACGAAAGGCCTAATCTTCATTCTGCATTATTAAGGTGGATTTATATTAAATATTAAATGGATCATATGCTGTTTTAATATTCATAGAACTGAACTTTTAGAACTGAAATACTGTTTAAACCAGTTTTATGTGAAGGAGCTGTAAGCTCTCATTATATTTTTAGTGATTGATCGCACTTTCAGAGATTTGGAGGGTGCATAGGTTTGAAATACCAACTTTATTCCTTTTTTTCAGCTGGATTTTAGGTCTCCATCCCTTTTTTAACTTATATTTGGTTTTAGATGTAAGGCAATTTTTTTTTACATTATACACTACTGTTTTTTTATTTTATTTATCCTCCCCAAGTAGAGTTGCCCTTTTGGAGATACAATGTTTTAGCATGACAGTGATGATCGTACGATGATATAAATGTGTCTAGCACTATTGTGGTATCATTTGAAAATATGTAATTTTTTAGTTTAAATCAGTTTCAGTTTTGAGGAAGATCTTCTGAGATCTTCTTCTCAGCTCTGTTAAAAACAGGGTGGACATCGCCATACCATATCAAAATTCAGTGGTTTATGAGTGGTGATCTTGTACAGCCTCCAGTCATCTCAAATATTCACATATCTCTACTTTACCATGAGGAAGCCATAGGCTGTAGGATTATTTATACATATATGATACATGAAGCACTTTCCAGCAACAAAAAAAAAAAACGGACAAAAAAAAATTAACATTAGGCCTGTGTCACACAGCAGTGCCATTATTACACACTATTGCACAAACCTCGAGCATTTTATTGCTTAATTATGCCATTGGATAAGGTGACATTTTGTTGTCAAAATCCGAGAGGTTAGTTGATTCTATATTATACAATGAAAAGGGAGAATTGCTGAACCAATTTAAATAAACTGCATGACTCAACCAAGTTAAATTGCATGAACACACATATCTTTAGTCAGCTCAATTTAATTATCTGATTGTTTTTAAATCAACAGTTTGCATTAATGCATCTTACATGTAAAGCAACCCAAATTTAAATCATCTAAGTGTTAATAACTTAAATGATTCAAGCTTAAATAAGACACTGAACTAATTACAGACTACTGAAGGGAATAAAGTTAACTCTCTAATTTATTTAAGTTGACATTACTCAAAGAACTCTTTTACATCTGGACTCTTAATCCAGTATCCAGTCCTGGATTTGTAATATTTACACGCTTACACACATGCTTTTTTATGCCTTAAGTTAGACGAACTAATTAGACTAGATTTACAGTTTAAAGGACAAAACTGTTGCACAGTTTTTCACTGTGATTTAGCACTTTGAGGATGTGCTAAATATATTAGCTACAGCTCAATAAAACTAGTTCAGAGAACTTCAGTCTGAACTTCAAACTTACAAAGACTTGTTGAGCCCATGATTTCAACCAACTTTTAGTAAACTACACATGTACATATGTCAATGCTCTTTCTACAGTGTTGATTAATACAACTTTTCCACAGGCTCCTGGCATCGTATATTTGCATGTTGGGTGTGGCGTCTTTCTTACTTACCATCTTTGTGTTGTCTGTTGCCCAAAGCTACTTAATCTTAGTCATGTATTAGTGTAATATGTGTTTTACCAGATTACCAGGTTTCAGTATTTGTAGGCTGTAAGAGCACGTCGCCTTAGTTCTGTGTTGCTGGTTGTTACAGTATGTTGGCTCGGAACTACTGAGTTTGTACTTGTTTTGCTGTAGTTTTATGCTAATACTATTGTTATTCTTTAGAAATACGCTAAATATGTTGAAAATGTATAGCGATATATGTATTATTTTGCACCATACTTGTACAAAAAAAAACTGTTGCGTTAATTTAGCTATTGTTGTGTGAACAAAACCTTGACTTAGTTAAGCTGAATTAACTTTGTAAATTTTAATTATTTACAAATTAACTGAGTCAAAGCAAAATAATAACTATTTCAGTGTGTGCATCATTTTGAAAAACAAAGGTATTTTTGCAAATGTGGACTTCATTTTCAAACGTCAGCTGCGCAACTGAAGAACCGGCTCCGCCAGCCAATCCCTGCTCAGCAGCTTCCATGCTCAAAGGAAGATCAAGGGAGTAAATCCTTGGCTTGTGTATAAGGAGAGGCCTCTCGCGTAAGTCTCTGGATTCAAAAGGCTCATTGGTGAATTTGTAGAGCGGGTGAAGTGTCTCTTTTTTTCGGGGTTCTCTAAAGCTCTCTAACTGGATTAATGCGGTGGAAGGGGCCCACTTTATCTCCTTTTTTTTTATATTTGTCTCAGTGTCAGACGGGGGGGCTTAAGGGGGCCAACACAGTTCTTTAGCCCCCGCCGGATTTAGGTGAAGCACCTTGACCAATTAGGGCCGAGAGCAAAGAGGGCTGGTGTCACTCTAGTTGTAAGAAAATTGAGACTTCTCCCGCCGCCTGTCTAATGCTCGCTCATTAGCCGACAAGCCGCACTCATTTACCACGCAACCCGTCCTTTTTGTATTGCGCAACCTCTCCTCGGCAGAGCGTAACCCGAGCCGCCTTTCCTTGACCTCTCCTCCACCGAGAGCTAATCAGACTCACCTGTGCGCTTCCCCCTGCAGCCGCAGAGCGCTAACTCAGCAACCGCTGAAAAGCTTCTAATCCCACAGGCAAACACGAGATGCCAAGGACTCCCACCTCCCCGTGCTCGGGTTCAGGAGAGAGGCCTGGTCTCGGATCCTGTATGAAATCACCTGTGGGACAGCAGGAGGGGAGCTGCCGTTCTGCTCTCCTACACATCAAAAGAAGGAGAGAGCGAGGTTAGCTAACCACTCATTAGGAGCTAGAGGATTAGCTAAGCTAGCTGTCGATCCCATTGTTTGCTGATAAGATGCGTAATAAACAACTCAGGGATCTAACAGGAGTCATGTTAAAGTAACATGTTAGAGCTAATCCAGCTGAGAGCGAAGGACAAAAGCTATAGCACTGATTAGAGCTCACAATTAGAGCTTAGATCGGGCCCAAAAAATCCAACCCGACCTGGCCCAAGCCCGTGCACGTTCTGCCCGAGCCCGAACCTACCCGACCCATAAATTGTCTGTTTTTGAGCTGTTTGAATGAGCAAAATCTGTTTAGAATGATGTTAATTAACACTGTAACATAAATAAGCATAGACCTATAATTTATTACAAATGTTTAAGAACAGCTGCACACAGCAAGTCAAACGCGGACAAGTGGAGGAGCTCATGTGCACACAGAGCTGCGCGATTATAACATTCTAACTAGTGCTCCTTTTTTTTAAACAGTTTAATTTGTTATTTACAAGGTTATAATAGTCTTAAATTTGAATCTGACTCCCCACAGAATCCGGCTCTGCTTCATGAGCAGAATCGGGACAACACCACCCGCTGTAAAACTGCGGGAGTGGAATTAGCGCTTATAAATAAATTAACAAACACGAAAAACAAAGGGTATTCTATCAGTAATTTAAATTTGTTTTAGTTAGATTTATAAACTCTCAATACAGTTCCAGTTAGTTACTTTTTTTAAATTACCGTTTTTATTACTTTTAGTTAACAAATAATGTTGTTTCACATTCAGTTTTTATTATGTCGTTCGTTTTCATTAATGATTATAATTGGTTACTTAGCTATGTTGTGATTATCACGCCAGAGCTTTATATAAAATAAAAATATAATTAAAAACAGATGCCTATGTCACAGACTATTTTCTGGAACCCGAGAATCTAAGCTCTACTCACAATGGTCAGTGGTGCTAATCTTAACTTTCAAACTACACTGTAAACCCACAAATTGTTTGAACTCAAATAAGTGAAGTCTGTATGACTTAAAAGCTGATCTTATAAGAAGACAGGGCTGCTCCCGACCTGCCTTTTGCTCTGCCAACTTTCTGCTCACTGCTTTCTGTAATAGCTACGTAACACAGTGCTTGTACTTTTGTACTTGTACTAAGTCTGTTTTATGTAAAATGTAATATTGTATATATACTCAACTCACCTTCAACATTTGTTTCCACATATACATTCAAACAGAGATATTTAAGTTGAAATAAAAAAGAAACAGTAAAAGAAAAACAATAATAACTACATTTAATCTGTTGCTATTGACCTCTTCTTTTCTATTGGCTTTTGACACAAATACATATTTGCAAAATAGGTGTCTTTCCTCAGCTTTTCTTTTGACTCACCATCAGTGTGTAATGGTTTCCCCTAGGCTACATTATCTAAATTTGGTATAAAAAAAAAAAGCAGGAGAATTTTTTTGAGATGTGAGCTGTGTGTTTTTGAGTGTATAAGATTTTTATTTCAGTTGACAACAAACTGACAACAAAACAAATCTTAAATATAAACCTACTTTATTAACCTGATCATACAGTTACATAATTATTGTGCAAAAGCAATTTACATAGCAAAAATTGACATTATTTTATATTAACTTCTAATACAGACGCAATAACTTAAAAATAATAACTCAGCCAACTGTACTTACAAATTGATGGATTTCTAGTAAGGTCTGATAGTGGATCCTAGATGGATAAGAGATTTTATAAGAGCCATTTAATGCATAATGCATGATGCACAGTGTTAGGTGTGTCCTGGGAATGTATGTCACAAAAGTCCCAACTCCCACAGCTACACTGTAAGCTCGGATAAGTTGAGCAAACCAGTTGTGCCTTAAAAAAGTTAAGTAATGGGTTATAAAGTTAGGATAACTTAGAACATCAAGGTATTATAACTAAAGGGGAAGTTGCTTTAACTTTTTTATTTTTATTATATTGTAAGACCAGATAAGCTGAGTTTACTTAACTTTTCTAAGGCAATAGGTTTGCCTTAAAACATCAAGTTATTATAACAAAAAAATATATAAAGTATTTTTATTCCAAATGAGTAAATATGCTGATTTCTTCTTACTTTTCTTTTGAACCAAATTTTATTTAAATAATTTTTTAACATTATTCACACTATAAACCTGGAAAAAAGTGAACTCACAAACCAAACAACTAATCATAATATATAACTTTCAAGTTTACTAAAAGTAGCCCTGGGGGGTATGAATACACACTGATGGTGATGGTGTTAGAAACTGGAAGATACACCCAAAATGCAAATAATTTGTTGCAACAGACACAACTCAAAGGTCTCCTTCAATAGTTGAGTAATATTGGAAAAATATATAATTTTACATAAAAGAGACCTAATTTATTTGAGTTCAAACTAATTGTGAGTTCACAACATAGAACGAGCAGTATTGAGAGCAACGCAAACAGAGAAAACAGGTAGATAACCATAATAAAGGAGCTAGAAGTTTAGATATGGTAGCCCAGGGGGAATCACTACACACTGATGGTGAGTGTTAGTCAGAAACTGTTGGACACACCCAGTATGCAAATAGATTGTGACAGAGAGCCAATGGAAAAGAAGCTGCCAATGCCAGCAGGCTAAACTCAAAGATTTCTGTTTGAATGTATTTGTGCCCATAAATGTTCAGCTAACTCAACATAGTTGAGGAATGTTTAGAAATATCGAAATTTATGTAAAACAGACTTACGGGTTTACAGTGTACAATACTAGTGTATTTTTACTGCATGGTTTGTATTTTACGTTTTCCTTCAATTTTCCTTCTTTTTTCTTCAGTGAACTAAAATGATCAACCCTAGCTGGTCCCTATCTGTTAGTGCACAACAACACAGCTTCTCTAAGGGATCAGCCACTTCATAAACAGCATACAACAGGCACAGTGTGAAGCTACATTTAACTAGTATGACGTCTAAAGATCTAACAATGCTGAGCTTTTTCCAACTTGCCATCTGAGATCACTAGTTGTTTTTTTAAAGCTTGTAGTTGACAGCATGATGTGCTTTAGATCAGAGTTCAATACAGATGAGACCAGGTCTATGCGGAGCACAAGGAAATCACTGCTTGATCTCATAAAAACAGCGTTTGCTGAAGTTTTGTGTTGCAGGTAAAGGAGGTGAAGTAATACAGTACACAGAACACAGACATGCGACTTTTACTGCGGGCTAAAAAAAGATTCCTCAGATTCCTCTCCTTCTACCCTGTAAAAAAAGCAATAATAATAACGACCTTCCCCTGATTTTCAAATGTTAAATTATTATAATTTTGCCAAAGGCCAATAATAATGCAAACTGGTGACATTCTCATTTGGTGCTTTATAAATTGTTAAACATTGATCTATGGTTTAATATTTGCCATCCAACAGCCACGACAATGGGCTATTACCTTGACAGAGGACCATAATGTGTTCTGACATGCAAGTAATTATTTAAATAAAGGGTGCCAGTAAATATATACCCGGCCCCCGAAAATGAGACTAAGCCAGTAGAGATGAATGGCTAGATTAGCAGTCGCACAGGGAGGCAGGGAGGTAGAGCGTGAATAATATACGATATCAATATGGAATTGGGAGATGCACCAAGTAAAGAAGTTATGAGGTTATGTAAGCAAGGTGATTTACAGTAAGGCCGTGAATACATCACAGCCTGGTGAAAGAAATTGGTGAAACGATTCTATCCTTCTGTTGGAGTCTGTATACTGTGCATAGAACACTAAATGCAGCAAAACAGCAAAAACAAAAAACAGTGATGTTAGTCCTGATGCTGTCAGTCTGCCTGATCTGGACTCTGAAGGACACAAAGACTCCATTTCCCAGCTTTCTCTCATTTAGGACTACAATAACTCATCGAATCATTCGGGTTCACCTAGCTATTAATTGTTTGCACCTAGACTATGAGTATAAATACCCCTCAGCTTTGACCCATTTCTGTATTACAGATTACTGCATTATTGTTTGTTTTGTGTTTCTGACCATGCTTGTATTTTGTATATTTTAATCAATTGCCTCTTCCCCTTCTGCTGGATTACCCATGTCCCATGTCATTCCTCCTTCCCTCCATTTAATCAGCTAATACTGTACGTGTTTTTGTCCATAGCTTGCATCTTGAGGGTTGCATTGAATTTGGGAACATATTAACTTTCCACAAGCATTAAACGCTAATGCTGCATTTAACTAAACATCAGAAATCCAGCAGAATAAGGTGCTATGAGCAGTATTATCCAAGAACTACCAGTTTGAATTCTAAGTTATGTTTACCATCAGCAGCCAGAGTCTGAGAGAGCACAACTGGCCTTGCTCTCTCTGGGAGGGTAGATGCCGCGCTCTACCCACATCACTCTTATGTTAGTCAGCACAGGCATCTGTTAGCTGATTAATCAGAGCTGGGTCAATATGCCTTCAAAAAGAGGTGATGGCCTTTTACGACTTTATTGGATCGTGAACAAAGTTTTTGTGAGGCTCTCTCAACTTTGCGAGAGTAAAATCTGTCTTGTGAAGGGGATTAAAAGTTAAAATTTCAGAATTATTAGCCTTGTAGCTGAGTATGTACACAAAGAACTTGTTTCCAGCTGAAGAAAATCCAGACAATGTTCAGGAAATGTTCTGGAAAGAAGGACAGGTACTGTGAAGCATGGTGGAAGGAGCATCATGGTTGGGGGCTGCATTATAAATATTATGAATATAAATACTTGTCTCACACTGCAGACTCTAGAAAATAATGTTCCCAGCTAGACGAATACTAACATTATGCTTGAGATTCATATGACAATGGTATATGTAGATTTACTGATGGGATTTCTAGCCGAAGAAACATTTTAACAACAATGGATCTCATGAAAAGGACAAAATAGTTGCTGAATTCTGGAGACTTTATTCAAAGATAAAGTAGGTGCCCCCATATCATCTCCCATTGGGCCAAAGGAGGACACATGGTTCAGTTCCAGCACCCACACCTGTTTCTCCTCCTCTCCACTCATAAGCTGTTGTTTTGTCACTGAGCCATGGTATCCCAGTATTCCCTAATGAGATTAGATGGGCCACTAATGAGCTCTGCAGCGAGGAAAGTCGGCGGGCGAAGTGAAGGTCAGAGATTTCATCACCGAATCTGCTGCTGGACTTCAAGAGCCATTACCGAATAATAAACAAATGATTTACTGGCCCAAGAGAATTTCTGTTGGCCTTTGCTTCACTCGTCTTCTCTTTACACCTTCCAGTTTTTCAATAAACATATCATTTATGGAAGCAATCCTCTGATATGAGATAATTTGAAGTGTCCTGTTTTCATTTAGAAACATTCCTGCTGGTAAAGGTCAGGTGCCTGAAAATCGTATTAGAGTGGAGACTTTCTAATACTTATCAAACACCAGAAAGCTGTTTCATTCACTTTAGGTACATATATACAGAGCTGAAATAAGACGAAAAAAGATAGATAGAGTGGACAGTAGAGCATGCAGCCAACACTGAGTTAGCAGCTCAGAAAACAATACTTGCTCTTACAGCCCACAACATAAAAAACAGGCAGTTTATCATAACACCAAGCATTAAGCCTTCCAACAATATGGTTCTAGAATTAATACTTAGTTTTAACAAGCCACGTTTGGACCCTTGAGCATGGCCCTTGTCCATTACATTTGATCACTGCACAGATGGGTGAAATTCTACTTGTGCACAACACAAGAATATTGTACATGGTGGTCTTGTCTTGTCTAGGTAGCTTGGGGGAAAACACTACACACTGATGGTGAGTGTCAGAAACTGGGAAGTCAGTAGCAACAAACTGAATTCCAAATTGATTCAACTCAAACTCTGTTTGCATAATTATGCACTGCAAACCCTAAGAAGTTGTTTACTCCAATCATTTTTCAAAACTATTTTTTTTTTTTAATTTTTAATACTGTATGAAGTTCCACAGACAAACAACAAGTACCTGACACTCAAAATGTGGTCTACCAAAAACTTTTACACTATTAACTATTGCAAAACTAGTCCATCTTACTTGTTTTAGTTTATTGTAACCATCACATTCTTTTTTTACTCAACATATGCATATTGTAGTTGTTTTTCAGAAAAGAAAAGAAAAATTAAAAAAGCACCACAAATAAACTCCACTTACACTCCTGTACTGCAAATAAATAACTATTGTATGATGATTCCTTCTTACATTTCTTCAGAATTCTATTTTATTTTATTTATTTGACAAATACTAATTCTGCAAGTCTAATAAAGGTGAATTTAAAGACCAGACAGTTAATCATAACATAAAAGCGATAAGTTTACCAAAGGTAGCCCTGGGGGCAGTCACTACACACTGATGGTAAGTGTTAGAAACTGGAGGACACACTCAAAATAGTTTGTCACAACAGACTCAAAAAACTCAAAAGCCCACAAACGTTCACATAATTTTTAAATAGTGAGGTAATGTTTAAAAAATGCAATTTTGCATGAAACATTTTTAATGTATTTATGTTCAAACTAACTGTAGAGCAAACAATGTTTAAAGCACAAGCAACACAGAACCAGTAGTTCTTAGAGCCTATAATATAGAAACCAAGCATTTAACAACACTAGACAACACTAGACAACACGCAAGTTTACCTAAGGTGGCTTGGAGGGAATCACTACACACTGAGGGTGAGTGTCAGAAACTGGAGGACACACCCAGTATGCAAATAGATTGTGCCAGAAGCCAATGGAAAAGAAGCTGACAAATGCAAAAGCTAACTCAAAATAGTTGAGTATTGCTTAGAAGTATACAATTTCATGTAAAACAGACCTAATTCATTTGATTTCAAACAAGTTGTGGGTTTACAGTTCATTAAGAAAGGTAGTTCCACTACAGCCCTACTAGCACTGCAGTGCTCAGTGGTGTGTGCTATTTTTAATGCATAAAGATAATACATATTAATTGTTCTTATCTGCTAATGTTGCAGTGCTACAGTATGTCTTTATTATTGCACGTTAATGTGTTGGAACACGACTTTCAATGTGACCCTCTGTAAGAAAAAAAAAGAAGGTGAATGACTCTGATCCTTCTCCCTCATCAGGACAGGAGGCGATGCTTCATAAGCACAGGAACTCACCATAGAGGAGAAGGGCTGAAATATCACTACCTAAACTGCTTATGTGAGGTCATGCGGTTTTTAAGCGGGCGAAAGACGCAGGCGGACTAATGATCCATATTGGCTTTTAAGACTGTGATATTAATCTCTGGCATCCCCTCGCTCCCCTCTCTCTCTGTGTAACTCAGTTCTGCTCAGGTTGAAACTGATTGACCTTCCGTCAAGAAAAATTAATTGTATCTGCTGCTCATTTTATTTGCTGCGGGAAAAAAGCTGCGTTGCTGGTCAAACGCGTTCCCCAGGTGTCAGCGTTTTCCTTTATTGGCATGTATCTAAATGCATGCGTTTCTGTGTTCTTTTTTTTTTTTTTCTTTAATTCCGCAAGGGTTTCACATTACATGTAATACCCTGTTAACCAGCGATAAAGTGAATTTCGCTTCAGCAATATTTGCGAGATGTAATCAACATGCAATTTGCTAAGTGCACAGAACTATCGTTTTTGTTAACATTGCATATTTGTAGGGTAAATATTGCGCCCGGCAGTATATTAACACAGGGGGACCTAATGCATCTTCCTATCAGACCGCAGAGATCCTTGTCAGTTCTATCTCCTTAATCGGCTTAATGCCGGTTACGTCCACGGAAATTGCAGGTTTACTGAGGAATGACTAATATCGACCTCATTACTTATGACGCCACGGGCTCATTGTACCTGATGTAGATTAGGTCTGGTTCTGGACTTCCTGTAAATATGCAAATCTTTCATTATCGTTCTTTTTTATGCTTAGCCCATTATTCTTATTCTTATGTACACACTGAAAAAAAAATATTATATATAATATAATATAATATAATTTGTATAATATATTATAATATATATATATAAAAAAATATATATATATATATATATAATAATATGATATTATAATATAATACTCTAATTAACTCAGTTATTATTTTGCTTTGTATAAATATAACATTTTAAGTTTATTCAACAAGTTTTGTTCACACAACAATAGTTTAATTAAGTCAGCTGTTTTTTTAAGTATTAGGGGCTTAAGACATTTAGTTTATAAAAAAGAGTAGATACATATATATATATATATTCTTAACAAATTTACCATATTTTTGAAGAACTGACAATACTGACAGCACAAAACTGCAACAGCACTATTACAAACTTTGTAGCTCCAAACAAACAACTGTGACAACTAAGAACACAGAACAACAGTAGTTTGCTGTTACAGCATACAGCTTTCCCATAATGCTCCTGGCACTGTATATTTGCATATTGGGTGTGGCCTCTACCTTACCTACCGTCTTTGTGTTGTCTGTTGCCCAAAGCTACCTTATCCTGGGTATGGAGTAATGTAATATATGTGTTGGTTGCCAGGCTTCAGTGCTTGTAGGCTGTAACTTTTTGTACTCTTTACAGAGTTTACTCCTGTACTGCCCCAATATTATACTGTCAGTATTGGAAGTTCAATAATAATATACTAAATATATTGAGAATACCTGTGTGTATACATACATATACATTAGTTCATATATATACATGAACTAAATTATTTAAGTCCACAGAACTTGAAAAAAAAACTTTAATAGAGTTAATTATTTATTTTGTTGCGTGAACAAAACTGAGTTAAGTTGAATTTTAACTGAATTTTAAGTTGAACTTAACTGATTCAAGTTATCATCTAGCTTTGACTCTGTTACGTTGTGAATACATAACATTATAAGTTCATTCAACTTAATTCAGTCAAGTTATCATCTAGCTTTGACTCAGTAAAGTTGAATTAACTTAAAATGTTATGTATTCACAACGTAACTGAGTCAAAGCAAAAAGAAAGTTAAGTTGAGCCAATGAATATTTTCTATTTTCTAAGTGAATTCAAGACAACAATGTTATATTAATCCAACATAACTCCATGATGTTGCATTTAATTACAGAATATATTGGTGCAATTAATTGTATAGTATTTTTCTGATTTAAGCAACCAAGTTTTGTGGGACCGGTTGATATAACTAGATTAGGTAAATAAAGTGTTTAATTTCTTAGAGTGTAGTAACTAAAAGTTGGTTGAAAGTTTGTTTCATTGGCTCAACAAACATTTTTTTAATTTTCAGGTTGAAGTTCTATGAACTCATTTTATTGAGTTGTACTTGCCGGTAAGTTCACAATATTAGTTCTCCTGACTAAAACACAAAATCACTTTTTAGAATGTAGAATCAGCCAAAAGTTTTCATTATTTTAAAATGTTCTGCATTGTAGATTAATACTAAAGTCATTCAAACTACGAAGAAAAACCTATGCAGTTATTTAGTAATTAAAAAATTGTGATAAATACATTAGAGTATGATTTTTTATTTTATATTATATTTATTTATATATATATTATATTTATATTTTAGATTCTTTCAAGTAGCACCTCTTCACTGCAAAAATATTTAACTCTCACCAACTTAACATTTTTAGTGATCTGTTGCACCTATGTTTTTTTAGATAGTCTAATTTAAGTGATTAAGTTCTGTGAGGTGCATATTTTAAGTTCTGCTGACAACCCTAGAATTTTGGTCCAATTAAAGTCAATGAAATATAATCTGTGAACCAAATACAAGTTGGTCCAACTACATATTTTGCATGGTGTCAGCTACAAAATGCACCTTGTGTTGTTAGTTGGCCTTATTTAGGGTCTATGAAATGTGTTTTGTAAGTTCTGCTGGCTATCTTTTAAAAGATCAAGTAAAATAATCAACTTGTGTCAATCACATGTTTTACATAAATCAAACTCACATAATGAGCACAAGACTATATTATTTGTTGTTTTAAGCTGGCAACTGAGATTTTATAACTAATTCCTATGTATTATCATATTAGCTTGCAGTAATGCATATAATGCAGCATATAGTCTATATAATACATTTTAACAAGAAACCTAATAATATTAGTTGAAGGACTTAGTCTGCAATAGTTTACGGTGCAATTCAATAATTCTTGTTCAGCTGACTTGCTAGTCTTCACCCTCCTTGTGTTATGGCATCACCAGTGATGGGGGATATATAACTGAATTACAACTGAAATGCATCTGAATGAGTGGGAAAATTAGCCTAGATAAATTAGGAGAAAAAGGGAAAAAATAGGAATAGTAAATAAAATAAACAGATGCAAAAAAAGTCAATGGTTTGTTGATGTAAGTTTTTCTGTACCATAAAAAAAGTTTATTCCATGCAGTTTGTGAGGGCTTCTATAAGACATCACATCACATTTAATGTAATAGTGCGGAAGTTCTTCATTAGAGGGGCACCTACCCGGCCATTTCATCATGTTTTTTCACTTCATAATGGTACTACCCTTTTCTACTGGAAGGTCAGAAGGGCACTTAACGATGGGCAATCATTAAGACAAATTATAAAAATTTCTTAAGATCTAGAGGGCATATCATCATAAATTATTGCAATAAGGAACATTATAGCAGCCAGGCGATCACTTTTTTCCCCTCAAAAAAAAAAAAAGAACAGCCAATGGGGCACTCTGGCTCTTTTTCCAGTCTTAAGGGCAGTTTAGCATTTTCTATTACAGAGTCACCAATGCATTAATGTGTTATAATTTACAATATAAAAAGTACCAAATCTGTGTTATTATGTATTATAACATAAGTATGTACAATAATCTTATGAACAGATAGTATAACGCATTAAATTAACTTTTTAAATATGTTACTACTTATGTGCAGTGCTGTGAAAACATATTTGCCCCCAACAGATTTATTTTATTTATTATTGTTTTTTTTTTTATCATACTTGCATTTTATATCAGACAAAGTTAATCTGAGTAAAATAAAATGCATTATTTAAAGGATCATTTCATCGAAAAAATCTATCCAAACCAACCCTGTTGAAAAAAAAGTATTTGCCTCATAATCCTAATAACTTGATTATGCCACCCTTGGCGGCATCGTCTGCAATCATGCATTTGCGAGTCTTTCACATCCCTGTGGAGGAATTTTGGCCCATTTTTTGCAGACTAGTTTTAATTCAGCTACTTTCAAGCATGATCTTGGACATTCTGGTGTGCTAATGTTCATTGTCCTGCTGCAAAACCCAAGCACACCTAAGCTTAAGGTCACAAACTGAAGGACGGAGATTCTCCTTCGGGGTTCACCAAGTTTTTTAGGTCCTGAAGCAGCAAAGCAGCCCCAGACCATCACACTACCACCACCATGCTTGACTTTCAGTATAACATTCTTTTTCTAAAAAAGGAACACATGCCTTCTGAAAAGTTCCAGCCCACACATTACTTTCCTGCAGTGCTAGGGATCATCAAGATATTTGTTGGCAAATGTGAAACAGGACTTGGTTCTTGCCTTGGAACTCTCCCATGGATGATATTTTCACCCAGTGTCTATCTTATTATTGATTCAAGAACACTGATTTTAACTGAGGCAAGTGAGACCTGCAGTTCTTTACTTGTTGTTCTGGGTTATTTTGCCACCTCCTGGATGAGTTGTCCATGCCCTTTTAGAGTAATGTTGGTTGGCCTGTCACTCCTGGGAAGGTTTGTGATCGGTCCATAAATTGGTCCCCCCCCCCCCCCCCCCCCATTTGTGAATAATAGATCTACTGGATGATTTTTTTTTTTTCAAATAGGGCCAGGTTGGTTTGGTTAGCTGTCTTCCCTCAATAAATGAAATCATCATTTAAATACCGATTATTATATTTATGTAGGTTATATTTGTCTGAAAAATCTGAAAAAAAAAATGTAACTATGACTAAAAAGCAAAAACACAAAAAAAATCTGTATGGGGGCAAATAATAAAGCATTGTATATGACTACTATATATGAGAAAGAAAAAAATGCAATACAATACAACACAAATATCTGCCCTTTTAGTCTGGTATTTGGTTAAATACCATCATATAAAGCAAAAAAAAAAGCCAATAAATTTGGCACAATCTGATAGGCTCTTTAAACGTATATCAGATCATACTGTACCACTTACAGTATATTTAATATAGCTCTCAAGCAAGTGTTAAACAACATCCAACTGATCCACAACATTGAAACAGTTCCATAAGCGGCTCCTCCGGAGGTGCTTAAGTGTGGGCCGTGATGTGATGATGTTCTGCTGGTTCCTGCCCCTCTCTGAAAGAACTCTGACATATGAGGTGTGCCACATTTAGTGAAGCTAATGAAAGTGCGGGCTCTGCCATTAACCTCGGAGAGGAAGGGAGAGGCCGCTTGATGCCTTCAGATCGGCGATGGCCAATATATCAGCATGACACGCATTACCGATGAATAATTAAAGTGTTTTACATAATGGTCGTATTGGAGAGAAGGAGAGGGAATTATGGAAGTGAAGGGTGGCAATGATTCCACAATTGATTTGCCTTTAAAACCAATCCGGAGATATTACCCTGCTCTCTGAAGATAAAGCCGTTTTTTGGGGCGCGCTGAAACAAATAGGTTTTTGATGGCCCTGCCAGAGTAGTTACAGCCATTAGGCTGGAGAACTTTCATGATGGAAGTGGTGTCCTGGAGTGAGGGCATCATGAAAATTTAAGTGGGAAATTTACACCAGAAAGACCGTGGCACTGGCATTGGAGGGGGCACGCCTGGGGACACATGTGTTCTCGCTGGGCGTAATGCTAGGCTAATGTCGCCGGAGATAAATAGTTAAACAAGCTGGGGATATTTGTGCTCCAATGGCTGCTAAAAAGCCTGGGAGAAACATCACACACTTGGGAGGACGGTCGCGAGACAAGCTTTTAAACAGCTAGGTTTATAATAAATGGCGCTCGCTGTGCTACATCTCTAAAGAGCTAAAATGAGCCACGAGATTGCATTTGAAGATAAGATAACCCCTTATCTAGTGATTAATGAGAGGATATAAAGTGGTTTTAACTATCCCAACCCAAGTACTAGGACATTATGTTTTTAATGGGCAACAAAGGCCATACAGTATTGAAACAGTTCTAATGGTGAAAAGCATTCCAGTAAAACAAACTGCAGCAGTTCTATAACTCAAGCAGTTTAAAACTGCTCAGAGGTCAGTATCAGCCTTGCTGTTACTGCAGTAGTTGCTGGAGGACATCATTCAGTGTAGTAAAACACAATAATGTGCTGCTTCTTTGTGCTTTTCTTAGGCATAAAGTGATAATTTCGTTATTGACTTATTGTACTATAAATGAACATGAACACGCCTTGATATTACAGCATAGCGTTTACTTTGGATGTTACTTTAAGCTAGTCACATTGTTCTGTTTTCTTGCCTGTGCTTTAAGCCCCCCCCCCCCACACACACACAAACAGAACAGTTTTACTGCTGCTGAAGTATTTCACACCATTTAATCAAGAAAAATACTGTAACTTCTGTTCAAATGCAAGACCTTCTTTTTAAAAACTGATCAAATCTATTCTCATAAGTGAAGCTCCTAAGCTCTATCAAATCATACTTTAAAAAATGTAAACTCTACAATACTTTTATATAATAAAATTATATGACAATCAAATATATGTTCAAGTAGGAACACCCAAATATATGATACTTTAAACGAGGGGCACATCCTAAGTTGTACTAAAGCACACTTTTTAAGTGCATTTTTAAAAATACGCTATTTAAATAATGCACTTCTTTTTGACATAGCAATTTATTGTAGCACAGTTACTTCCCACCCTGCAATGTGATTGGCTGAGAGGCGTCCTGTGAGTGCCATTATCAGCCGGTAATGCACTGTAACCGAAGCTCTCCATGTATTACTCCACTACATACAGGTAACCTAGCAACGATGCAGCGCTTACAAACCAAACAGCGCAGCTACAAACAGAGCAGCAATGGAACTATTTTATCTTGCAGAGTTTTTATAACCAAACAGATCGTATTTTCTCGTCCTTTTTAACTTAAAATCTTTCAATAAACAGTGATAATGCAACTGTGGTACACTGTAAAATGTGATAAGTTGATCTTACTTTTAAAAAAAAATGAGGAAACCTGCTGCCTTGAAAAAGTTAAGCAATTATAACTGTTATTTTCAAGTTAAGTTCACTTTATGCTTGCTATTTAAGTGTACTCAAATTATAGTTAAATCACAGTTTACTTGAGTTGTTTCTACTTTAAATAGCCTGTAAATGCAAGTTTTTTTTTTTTAAGTGTGTAAAACCCGATAAGTTGACTATATTCAAAACTTTTGTTGTAATCGATTACCTAATACATTTTAAGTTCATGTAATATAATTTTTAAACAAAGTGAACTTAACAAATACATATACATATATATTTTTATACATATACATATATAGTTTTCCTGAACTTGTATTTAGTCTTCTTTCTGGTTTCATTCAACTATGTTTTAAATAGAAAAGTAGATGAAAGAAAACAGTAAAGAATTAAAAGTACTGAGAACACAGCAAGAACACAGAGTTACTGCAGCTCAGTAAATGATGATTGTTCTACAGCCTACAACACAGAGGCCAAGCATTTTATAATAACAGGTGATCTACAAGTTTACCTAACCTAGCCTGGGAGGAATCACTACACACTGATGGTGAGTGCCAGAAACTGGGGGACACACCCAGTATGCAAATAGATTGTGACAGAAGCCAATGGAAAAGAAGCTGCCAATGACAACAGACTAAACTCAGTTATTATAAGTTGGTTCAACCCAAAGATCTCAGTTTGAATGTATATGTGCCCACAAATGTTCATCTAACTCAAAATAGTTGAGTATTGTTTAGAAATCTCAAATTTTATGTAAAACAGACTTAATTTATTTGAGTTCAAACAACTTCTGGGTTTAGGGTGTATAATTGCAATAATACACTCAAGGTTCTTGCTATAATGTAATATTGTAATATTGACACTGTTGTACTGATCTGCGACCACAGCAATATAACACATAATAGCACTACCCTTGAGTGCATTATTGCTTAAATAAATTATTGGTTAAATTTGCTTCAGTATGTGAAGAAATACTCTATATAAATACATTTAAGTGTACTTCCTCAGTTGTACTAAATCATAACTTTAAAGAGCTTTTTTTTTCATTTACGTTTAAATAATATATTTTAGTTTTAGTGACTTGTTTTAAAACAAGTTTTAGTATGTTTAGCAGTACATATATCTTCTATCAACACACTTATAGTTTAGTGTAATGCTTAATGCATATGGCTTTAAAATCAATGCTTTTGAATTCATTAAAATTGTTTTTTTTGTGTTTTTTTTTAAGGCATAAAAACTACAGAAATGCAGAATTCAGATGCTGTGGAGAAACAAAGAGAATATTTTTTTTAAATGGCCTCTTTAACTTTTCCCTTAAAAAAAAGCAATTAATTACACTGCAGACAGTGACTTTACATAGGAAAACAAGTGCAGCTTGAAGAAACAGCAGGTTTTCCTGCCAAACCTCACGCTCAGAGACTGCCGGCGTCTTCACTGGTACAATTCCTGTCCTTCAAAATTCTGACCTATTGCGTTCCGTGCTGCTTATATGTCCTTCTTGTTGCCTGGATGACAGATTTGCATGCATATTCATAAACACAGTGCATATGGCTTGCCAGTACCAGCGCTGTCTCTTCTCCACACGCTTCTGCCATGCCTGAGAGCTGCATGAAGACTGGAAGTTTAAGAGGGTCTTAAAGGAAGACTGGTCACAATCCTACAGAAACACTTAGTGAAATTGGTGTGTATTTGTGTGTGTGTTCAGGCTTGAGAGTCAGGCACATCCTGTAGCAGGCCTTTATCTGCTGTAGCTCCATCTGCCTGTTTGGTTCTGCAAAAAAAAAACTTCCACAAAACTTAAACACTCACTGCCTCTGCTTTGGGGTATGCACTGTTTGTTGTGTGGATTCGGTGGTTCTTCTGTTTATGAAATATTAAATACTTTGCTGCATTCAATTACTACGCACCCCTCCTCTCCCCTCAACCCTCGACTCTGAGCCATTGGCTGCAAAAGTAGAGGCTCCTAGTTAGGGAAGGGATTAGGTGAATGTACAGTTTCTTATGTAAAATATGCGCCAAAAAAAAGAGAGAGAGAGAGAGAGAGAGAGGGAGAAAGAGAGATAGAGAGAGAGAGAGAGAGAGAGAGAGAGAGAGAAGCAAGCAGCTGTTGTGTGGAATGGAAAGCACATGTGAGAATGCCATTGAGCTCTGGCATGATGCTCTGTTTCCACTTGGGTAATCAGGAGCAGTGTGCAGCCGTTCAGTAAACACTGGCACAGGACGGAGCAAAACTAATTGCATTGCTTTATTTCCTTCAGCCTGGGGATGCTAAAGTATGGCACCGAGATCCGCGTTTACTCCTGCGCCTTAACGCCGACGACTGACGCTCCAAAACCCCGAATCGCAGTTCCTTCAGTTTTCAGACACGCAGGGCCCCGCGTGCGCTCGCTTTTCAGGTGTTAGATCTTTGAGGAGTGAGGCGTAAGGCGACATGCTCGTATACGTCCACAAGACGCTCCTTTTAAACGAGGAGGAAAAGTGTTCGATTTAGTTTTTTACCTCAGCTTTTTATATATTTTTTACTTTTTTTACTTGCACAACAGTAAACAGCTAGTTACACAACATTCACGGTAATATAGACAAACACTGTGTGTCCGTTCAGTCAATTACAACCTTAGGATGCACAGATGAAGCATTATGTACCACTATGACAACCTCCTTATTTCTTGTTTCTACACCTATTATACTTTATTTTATCCTCTGATCATATAACAGCACTTTGTAGTTCTATAATAATTACTAAAAAACTGTATTCCTGCATTTCAAACTGTTTCTCTGCATACATTATTAATCCCCTTTCACTCTGTTCTTCAATGGTCAGGACTGCCACTGAGCAGCTATTATTAATTCAGGGGTGTCCAAACTTTTTTTGTTGGGGGCCAGAAAAAGAAATATATGTGCAGTCCCAGGCCACAGACTCTGTAATGAAACAAATAATGAAATATACCACTTATAATAAGACATGTTCTTGATTACTATCATTTACACACCATTTTACTTGACTTAGTATCTTTATCTATCTTTAACAGTGTTGTGTAAACTAAGATTTTTCAAACTGATGTTTCGTTTCATAATGTCTCTTAATATTATACTCCTAATTAGGCAACTGATTCCTGTCAAATTATACATACACACTTCCCTCTAAACTAGTAATAGTAATAGTAATTTTCCCAACATGCCTAAAATGTTCTGCATTTGCTTTCCATTTTTCATTTCTTTGGAGTTGTTAGACCCTTTGGCCTGTTTTCTAAGCTACAACTGCACACTCTTGCCACTTTTAGACTCTTTGCCCGTTTTCTAAGCTACAACTGTACACTCTCGCCACTTTTAGACTCTTTGGCCAGTTCTCTGCACTACAACTGTACATTCTCGCCGATTTTACACTCTTTGGTCGGTTTTCTGCTCTACAACGGCGCATTTTTGTCGCTTTTAACCTCTTTGGTCCGTTTTCTGTGCTACAACTGAGTACTCTAGCCGCCTTTAGACTCTTTTGCCCGTTTTCTGCGCCACAACTGTGCATTCAAAGGCCTTGCTCTCTCTGGGTGAGTTGATGGCGCTTTCACTCCACATCACTCTCCCAAAGTTAGCATAGATGTTTCTTAGCTAATGTATCGGAGCTGGTTGGCTGCGCTTTCCTCCAAATGAGCTGGCTACCTGGTACATGCTACATCAGCAGTAGCAGCAGCCGGAAAAAAGGCAGTGACAGACCAATATGCTTCATGCTCCTGGTGTTGGGGGCAACACTAGTGATAGGAGTAGGACTAATGAGAGGTTGGGTAATTGACCATCTAAATTGGGAAAAAATTGGAATAAAAATGTAGTTTACAGGAATTCTTAATTTTTGAATTCATTGCAGATGGATGAATGCAATGGAAGAAGGATAGAGGTATACATATCTATCTCTTCATTTACTGTCAGGCGAAAAACAGTTAAAGCACATCATACAGTACCCGTTTTACTGCACATCCAAACACGTTTTAGTTAAAGAGGGCATTAAAACCCCTAGTAAACATCAGCTCTTTCCGAGACCTCCTGCACCTTATTTTAATTACTATTATCTGTAATTATTTATTCATTGGTTAAATTGTAAGCACAGCAAACTATCATTTACTCTCTACTGGTCTCTACTAAGAAGCCGCAGCAATGAACGGAATGCCTTAAAGAGCTGCCTCAAACAGCCATATTTACAACCATAAAACAACAATAATTAGAGCTCTCCGTGTGCTGAGCCAGACTACCGGAAATTGGGCCAACTTTCAGAGTACTCTTGACCAAGGTCGGCGTCCGCACCACGCTAGGTCGGCGACACCGCTGAAGGGGGCATATGCACTTGTCTCTGACATCACTGCCTTCAGCTTGTTACGGTCATATTTAGCCGGCGCTGCGAGTTCCCCAGTCGAACAGGTGTTCCACCCAGACTAGGCCATCAATCTGCCCACGGCCCGTCTCTGTAGGATTCAGGGTTAATTATCGTCAAATAATCCATTAGAAAGAGCGATGGAAACGGGGAGAAAGTGGGATATGGGCTACTGATTAAGGAAGCCAGATATTACTCTGTGTTGTCATGTTAATTGGATCGAATGATAGCTCGCGCGCGAGACGAAACGGATGGGATCTACACGGCCCTTTTAAACGAGTGCCATCCATTAAGGGTAATTGTATAGCAAATGAAAGCACACAACTCGTTTTTTTTTTTTTTTTTTTCCTTTGACAGAGCTGGATCTTATCAATTCCCCTTTTCCAAATAATTCCCTAATTCATAACTGCTAAATGCCATCATGTTTCCTTAATGTGGTTAACATATTAATGTTACATTAAGACGCTGCTGTAAATTATTTCGCGGCGCTAGATGACACTTGACCTATGGTAAATTTTACACTGTGCTTAGAACTTCATTTATCCATGCAATGCCCCTGTGAATATTTAAAGGAGCCAATTAAAGCCCGGCTGACCCACAGGTCCGACTTAGCTCTGGGAAATGGAGCAGGAGAGATGAGCTCTGTGCAGCTCTAAACCTCCTTTTAAATAGTGTTTATGTGTTCGTATGCTCTGCCGCGATTGCGCTCGCTTTTAAGCCATTTCTCAAATTACTAATAATTTGCCTGAATAATTTAAACAAACTACACCAGCCCGTGCGGGTGCAGTTTTTCAAATTACACGAAGCGAAATAAGTAGTTAAAAAATAAATAAAAATAAGGCTAAAGCAGGCTGCCGTTCTGTCCATTATCACCACATTGATCATATCGATGGAGGTACTACTAATACCGTTTTTATTGTACTGTTAAAAGCCATTTTACAAGACGTATGGATACACACAGAGTGGCCCAAGTCCAAATCCCATTATATTAGCCTGAATAAACTATAGCTCCATCCAGCAACTTCCTCTTATTTGTGTAAATCTCACTCCATAAATGTTTAATACATTCGGTGCACGCGCCCGACGTGATGGACGACTCAAATATAACCTCATGTTAGGCTCAGAGATACAGCAGGTCAAATGACCATTTTATATGACACTTAATAAATATAAATCAATGCTTTTACACCTCACTAGCTACTTGGCACAGGATACAGCTCTTACTGTAGATTATCCCGCAAACAAATGGGCATGTTTTGCTGCTGATGAACCCTTCAAACCCTCGCCAAATGTTATGCTGATGAACCATATGCTTAACTTCTTAATACAGACAGACTCAGAAACTTCACACTTTTCTTCTACACGGCTTAATGGTAGCATGTTAACAAAACACTGCAAGACTTTTTTTATAGAGATAAAGTGAGTGCCATGTTGTACAAATAACAATTTTCACTCTTAACATTTTGTGTTCTTATCATTTCACAGCTTTCTTTCTTATCTAAAAATGCAATGTTCTCCTAGCTTACTGTTAGAGAGATTCTTCATTCTTCATTTCATGATAAAATGTTTATTTGTTTGTATAAAAAAAACATTCTCCTTTGAGGGATCTTCAGACAAACGTATACACCGATATTCTGGAGATATACTGTCAGCTGAAGTCATCCAAACTATACATTAAAAAAAATATATATTAAAATATTTAGTAAACAGAAATAGTTCTAAACAAAGAAGAATATGTTTTATATTTTAGATTCTTCAAAGCAGGCACCTCTGGCATAGATGACGGTTTTGCACATCTTGGCTGTTTTTTTTTTCAGTCACCTTTATAAGATAGAGTCACCTGGAACAGAATTCAGTTAACAGCTGTGCTGAACTTGTCAAGAGTTAATTGCTTTAGAATGTTTTTTGTCCTCTTAATGTGTTTGAGAGCATCAGTTGTAAAGTTGTGAAGAGGTAGAGTTGGTGGATACAGTAAATAGCCCTAATTGTCAGGTGCGGGTGCAGGGAGGACGCGGAGGCGGACGCAAATGCAAACAAAAAGGGATTTATTAAAGAAAACAAATACAAAATACACATGGAATAAACTGAAAACAGGACTGAGGAAACTGGGGAACACATAGAGCACTGACAGACGATAAACGTACAAGGACCGACACCGGGGAAATGGAACACGGACCTTAAATAGAGGTGCACACACACAGGGAACAGGAAACACCTGGGACGAAGGGGCGGAGCTACAAATGAACACAGGTGAGTGGAAAAACACTGGGAATGAAACACAAAGGAGCCGGGTCACATGAGAACATACAGACAAGAGAACAGACAGGACATGACACTAATTGAATAATGTTCTTGTCTTGCTTAATGCTTCAAGTTAAATATCTAATTTATTTAGATTTTTATTTAAAATAATGTTTATTTTTTATGTAAAAGGCACAGAATGTGTATTAGATCACTACCTTTATGATAGATAATGTTTTTTGTTTTTTTGTTAAAAAAAAAAAAGATGTTATTTTTCTTGTTATTTATCTTATGGTGTCACTTCCTGTTTGGAGGTGGGTGGGGTTTTGGGAGCTGTTGTTTTGCTTGTCAGGAAACTAATTAAGCACATCTACCTCCATCGTTGTCAAACATCATTGAGACAGTGCTGTAAGTTGTGTTAAACTTCACCTATTACTGGTGATATGGTTAGCAATTATGTTTGTTAAGTTAGTTAAAAAGGCATTGTGTTTACATTGGGGAAGAAGCTAACATCAGCATTAGCAGCTATGGTAACTGGTATATGGTATGGTATATATATATACTGAGAACACTACAGTTCTAATCCATATTATAGCAAGAACTATTCAACTAAGTAAAAAAATAAATACTTAAATACTAAAGTTAATGTCAATCAAATTGAAGTAAAAAAAAACATAAACTGTAAATGTATCCCAAGTGCAGTCAAACCATGAAATGATGAAACTGGATCTCATCAGGACCACTCCAGGCAGAAAAGGAGTTACTTCTTTTGCATTAAACAAATTCTGAGCATTCAAAACGAAATGAACCAAAGCATCATCAATTCAATATATTTAAATTGATTTACATATGCAACATTTTCAAATTTGATTAAAAGTCCTCACTGAGACAGATTTACCTGCACATTTTGTGAAATGTAACAATATTTTCAAACATGGACAGTGAATGAAAGATAAAGTGAAAGATTGAATGACTGAGTAAGAGATTAATAATTGTATGAGTCAAATGGCTGATGAATGGCTAATAATTCATATTATTAGGATTTTGTTTCCAGAGTTTCAAACCCTTGCTGAACGTTATCAGTCAGTGTCTGAGTCTTGCGGTGAAGTCCATTACTTTAAGCCTCTGAAGAACACAAGAAGCGATTTGAAGCAAAACATTTTCACAAATTGTCCAGGACATTGCATGGGCTCGGCCAATATACATGGCTCACACCACCCACCACCCCCCCACAACCCCCCTTTCAAATCAGGCCTGCTTCCAAGTTTCCAGGGGGAAAAAAAAGAATAAAATGTCTGGGTAGGGCACTATCATTATGGCAATCATTCCTCTCTGTTGTATCCATTTTGCTTTAAATGTATCTCTAAAGCTTGCACGGGCATTTCCAAAACCACTATCATTTCATGCAGACTGTGATCTCCGCAGGCAATCTGCATCTCGTTGGACATGTGTGCTGGGGGAATAGAAACCAAACACCTGTCTCTCCACTGTTTTCATTTATTTATTTTTTTCCCCCACTTTTTTTTCGTCTCCTTTTAAAGCCATGCTTGGCTCCCCCCACCATTGGAGCGTATTAGCACAGTAGCAGACACCGAGGAGCATGAGGAATGGGGTGACTTAGACAGGGGCAGCGTATTATACCTCGCAGGCTTCAGGGCCCAATAATCATCATGTTCGTCTGTGTCATCCCCGTTATTACTGTCATCTGGGACAGTAATTTCTGTTTCATATGGCTAGCCAATGCAATGACAGTGTTTGGAGCCGCGCTGATACAGGAATATGATGAGTGTGTGAGGGGCAGAACGGTGCCGAGATATGAGCCTCGGCTCGGCCAGCGTTCCCTATTTGAAAAGGAGCTTTGAAAAAGTCCTTGCTTTGGGCGGTTTCTGAGGAGCCTGCAAATGGCTTTCAATAGCAGCGCCGGTCTCCAACTTCAGGTGCCACATTTTAAACTTTTCGACACGCTCCGAACGAGACGGATTCAAGAAGTGCAGACGGGGGGAAATGACTCACATCTACGAGACACAAACTGTTTTTAGAAATTGCTTTATCCAGCCTTAATCACGAGCCTAAACGGCTGCCGATTGTCCCAAATTGCACTATTCATGGGGCTTTAAAAAAAATCACACCAAAGCCACAGCTGCTAAATGCAACACAGGCTGTAAGAGTGTATTCCATTAGCCGAGGGAGGACTCCGCCAGGGCAACAGCGCCATACCTTTCAACTCATATTTCATTATTCTATAGCTCTATCCATCTGGGCCTGTCTAATCAGTTGCCTTTCAGCAGGGAGGCGACTTCTGCGCTTTTGTTAACCTCTTCAGCACGGCGAAGACTTGATCGTTTTAAGCACAACACCCTCTGTGAACAGATGTAAACTGCCTTAAAGGACCCATATTGTGTAAGGCTATATTTTAAGGGCTACAACAAAACATTTGCCAGAACATTTTGTCCCTTTTTTACTATGTAATAAGTTTCAAGATTCAATAATTAAATAACATAAAAGTATTTTGCTTTATTTTTAAAGACTAAGCAATTATAAAGCAACAATCCTGTTTAATATCCCACCAACCATATCAAAAACAGCACAATACATTTACCCCGCTAGTGCAACTTTAATCATGTATGTATTTACTTTAGCAATGCTGTTTCAGTCATAAAGGCATCAGTAGTAGTAGTAGTGCTACTTAACCCCTAACCATCATTACTTATTATTTTGATGTCCTCATCAAAGAAAAAAGCAATGGGTGATTGCAGTTTCTGTATTTGTGTTTATTTGTTTAGAGCAATAATAAGAATGAAATAAATTAGGAAAAGAAGTATTAAAGAGGAAAGAAGTAATTAACTCTTTACACATTCAGCACAGCTGCTAACTGAACGTCTATTCAGGTGAACTGAGAAAATCCAGCCAAGGTGCATCTAAGAAAGAGGTGCCTCATTTAAAGAATCTCATTTAATATATAAAAATATATTCTGGTTTGTTTAACACTTTTTTGCTTACTAAATAATAATTCCCTGTGTTTTCATATGCTAACTTTTGGTTAGTACTGTTTGTACCAGTTTTAAAGATGCAGTTAGTTACGAAGTCTTTATATAGTCTTACATAGTCTAAAGTAAAAGAGTAAAGATAGGTAGGAAATTGCAGTAACATGATCTGGCACAAATGAACAATTGTCAGATACTTGGAGATCTTGCAGATGCAGACTAAACCTCTAATGTATCCAAAAAAAAAACAAAAAAACCCAGGCATATTTCCACTGAGCTAAAAGATCATGAGGCATCTCTACTTTTGCAATAGAGCTTGTGTAAGATTTTAAAGCACTTCATTTCCAGAAGGCTGCAATTATATAAAAGCATGATTAGCATTTCCCAATCAATTACAGTGAAGAGTGAGCAAAGGGAGCCTGACGGATGCGCTGAAATCCATCTCTGAATCCTCTCCGCCTAACTCCTCATTTCAGCTGCATTCTGACAAGCCATTTAGAGAGAGCACTTGTTCCACACTCGAGTACAACCTGGCCGTCCCTGGGTAATGTGCTGCTTTGATCAGGAGCCTTATTAGCCGTAAAAGCCAAGGCCATCGCGCACCTTGTGAACTCTTCTGCGCCGTTTTCTTCTCGCAGCCGGAGCCGGGCTTGAATAGACTCTCAGAGAGGATCATGAAAATATGAAATGACCCGGCCTGTATTTTTCCTGTGATTTCACCTTTTCTGGCGTCCCATTAGTAATAGAAGGGAACAGCTGGCGTTAGATGCGGTCTGGACTGTGGACTGTGCAGCCAACCCCCCCTTGTGGCCACTTGGGCATTGGATGAATTGCAGTGATTCATTCCCAAACTTTGGCAGCTTTGGTCACTCAGTACCCTCTTAGGATGAGATGCACCCACCCTCCCACCTCCTGCTCATCCTCTATTCTCTTCCTTTCACCAGCCCTCCTCCTCCCCGAACACCAGGTGGGCACCCTGCGTCATTAACATATAGAGTCTTTATTTAAATCCCATTCTCTCCACCATCCATTTTAAAGAGCGATGCCGCCGCGCAATAAAGGTGGCGTCGCGTGTGGGCCGAGCGCGCTCCAATTTGATCATTTGATCCGATTGCGGAGTAAACAGTCGGGTGATGGATACCATCTCATTACAAAGGGAAAGTGAGAGTTTAATTTCCTGTACGTGTTCCATCTTTATTAATGTCAGGAACAGCAGGTTGTCAATTGCATTAAGGCTCAGCTGCCTTGCTAGGGATCCTGCATGACACAAACAAGGTCTTCTCACAGAGGTGAGTCAACATACACAACAACGCAGCAGCTGCCATTCTCTCTTTCTGCAGCAGAAAACACCGTGCATTAGCATCCACCCTGCCTGCACTAATCAGAAAACATTTATATTAAAACTATCGTTATTTAATCGGATGTCTGGAAAGAAGGTAAAAACTGCAAAAAGAAAAGTGTTCCAGTGGAGACGACAATACCTAGGGCTTTAAGTACAACAAAAAGTACATACACTGCAAAAAATGATATCTTAGCAAGTAATTGGGTCTAAATATCTAAAACTGCTTATTTTGAGATTATTAAAGTAATATACATATACAAATCAACCACTTATTTCTAACTTACTTATACTTGTTTTTAGTGATTTGATCTACTAAACAGAGATTTAGACTTGCTAATATTTTGATTTTTGCAGTGTACTATATATAATTGCAACTTTATCATGGGGTAGCAATACATTGTACACTGTAAACTGATCATAAGCTGTTGCTTCAAAAATTGGCTTGGGAGCACCCACGATGGTGTAGGTTGTGAGGTGTTATCTTGTGAGTGAGGTTGAACACTGGTCAGGGTGTTCATGGTAAGGTGTGAAGTTGTGAAGACAGGTAGGTTGGTCAATGGAAAAAAAGCTGAATATATAGATAGGCGGATGGATGGATGGATGGACGGACGGACGGATAGACGTATGGGAATGTGAATATATAGATAGATAGATGGATGGATGGATGGAAGGTAAATGTATGGATAGGTGAAAGGATTGGAAAATAGGTGGATGGATGATGGTTAATGTATAGATAGGTGGATGGGTGGATGGATGGATGGATGGATGTATGGATGGATGGATGGATGGGAAGGTAAATTTATAGATAGGTGGGTGGGTGTATGAATTAATGTACAGATAGGTGGATGGGTGAAAGGAAAGTAAAGATAGGTAGTGGATGGATGGGAAGGTGAATATATAGATGGATGGATGGATATATGAGAGGAAAGTTGAATGTAAAGAAAGGGGAATAAATGGGAAAAAATAGTTTGATGTTTAGATCATGAAGGTAAATGGATGGTGGCCGGTAGAGTGTGATGAATATAGGATTAGATGGATGGATGCATAGATATATAAATGGGTGCATGGAAAGTTTTAAAAATGTATTATTTTTACATTAAATTGAAGTGTGATCAACAACCATCTCGTGTGTTTTTCAGGACAGCATTACACCTCTAAACTTAAACTGACAGCATACATTCAGAAAACTGGTCACAGAGCTATAAATCTTCCCCTGATTTAAAAAGCTTACAGATTTCTCCGTCTGGAGTAATAGTAGTAGAGGATAGGCACTAAAACCTGTTTTCCAAAAGGCATCAACAGATACAATCATCCTTATCTGTTAGAGTTAAAGTATCACTTCAGGCGCAGCCAAGCTGTAACTGATTCCCGCACTGGGAAACTTTGGACCAGGGTGGCTTTTCATTACACCAACGTGCTTCCAGACAGCAGGAATGGAGAGAGTTTCAGAGAGGGAAAGTGATGTTACTGAGGTAGTTTCTGGTGCAGGGATAAATAGGCTGGCTGCCAGAGAATAAGATGCGTGGTTTTCAGGAGATTGTGGCACTTGTAGAATGCGGGGAGCGGTACAGTATCAGAAGCATAGGTCTCATTTTAAATTCTGAACAGCAACTGCAGCAAATCCGCTCAAACCTTAAATCAAACATCAGATTTTACCTGAACTTTACACACTGTGAGATACTAAGCCTAGATATTTATATACCTACTGTTTAAAACCATAGACAGTAGAGAGAAAAAGAAATGTGAATATAGGATGAATGACAGTATAGAAAGGTTGATGGAAGTATGGAAGGAAAGTTAGATATAAAGGTAGATGAATAAATGGAGAGACAGTTAGGCTACTGTGTGAAAGTAAAGCTTAAGGTATAGATACTATAGATGGATGGATGGATAAAATGAGAAGTCGGACAGTATAGACAGGTGAATGGAAGTATGGAAAGAAAGTTGGATGTCTAGGTAGATAGATGGACAGATGGGCAAATAGTTGGATAGATGGATGGATGGATGGATGAGAAGTTGGACAGTATAAGTAGGTAGCTCCTGGATGAAATAGAAGCTTAAGGTATAGATACTATAGATGGATGGATGGATGGATGGATAAAAGTCAGCAGTATAGATAGATGGATGGATGAAAGGAAAGTTGGATGTATAGGTAGATGGATATAGTTAGGCTGCTGGATTAAATGAAAGCTTAAGGTACAGATACTATAGGTGGATGGATGGATGGATGGATGGATGGTAAGTTGGACAGTATAGATAGGTGGATGGATGGGCTGATGGAAGAAAAGTTGAATATATGGTAGATGGACAAATGGACAAATAGTTGAATGAAATGGAAGCTTAATGTATAGATAATATTGTTAGATGGATGGATGGATGGATGGATAGATGGATTGATAGATGAGAAGTTGGACAGTATAGATAGGAGGATGGATGGAATGATGGAAGGAAAGTTGGATGTATAAGTAGATGGATATAGTTAGGGTGCTGGATGAAATGGAAGCTTAAGGTATGGATACTATAGGTGGATAAATGGTTTGATGGATGGATGGATGGATGAATAAAATGATGGATGGATGAGAAGTCGGACAGTATAGACAGGTGAATGGAAGTATGGAAAGAAAGTTGGATGTCTAGGTAGATAGATGGACAGATGGGCAAATAGTTGGATAGATGGATGGATGGATGAGAAGTTGGACAGTATAAATAGGTAGCTCCTGGATGAAATAGAAGCTTAAGGTATAGATACTATAGATGGATGGATGGATGGATAAAAGTTGGCAGTATAGATAGATGGGTGGATGAAAGGAAAGTTGGATGTTTAGGTAGATGGATATAGTTAGGCTGCTGGATTAAATGAAAGCTTAAGGTATAGATACTATAGGTGGATGGATGGATGGATGGATGGATGCATGGATAGATGGATGGTAAGTTGGACAGTATAGATAGGTGGATGGATGGAATGATGGAAGAAAAGTTGAATATATAGGTAGATGGATGGACAGATGGACAAATAGTTGAATGAAATGGAAGCTTAAGGTATAGATAATATTGTTAGATGGATGGATGGATGGATGGAAGGATGGATGGATTGATAGATGAGAAGTTGGACAGTATAAATAGGAGGATGGATGGAATGATGGAAGGAAAGTTGGATGTATAAGTAGATGGATATAGTTAGGCTGCTGGATGAAATGGAAGCTTAAGGTATAGATAATATTGTTAGATGGATGGATGGATGGATAGATGGATGGATGGATGGATGGAAGGATGGATGGATGGAAGGATGGATGGGTGGGTGGATGGATTGATAGATGAGAAGTTGGACAGTATAGATAGGAGTATGGATGGAATGATGGAAGGAAAGAAAAGGAAGGAAACAGACACACATGTCAGAGAATTGTCTCACATACTGATGACCCATGTTTTATAGAAAGGGACTTTATTTATTTGTTCTTCGTGATGTAAATCCTTCCAGAGAAAGAAAGCAGCTGCGAGAGGAGATATGAGCTAATACTCAAGTGCGAGAGAGAAAGAGAGAGGGAGAGACATTTGTCTCGTGGTTCCCCCTCAGTGCCTGGGTTGGGATAAGTCAGTGCCAAAGCTTGTATCCCAAAGCTCAGGGGGACTGGAGAGTTATACCCTGAGTGCATGATCATTACTATGCTGAGTTTATATTGATTGCCACAGCTTAAGAGCTAAACACGGGTGCGCTCCCTGGATGCAGCCGCAATATATGGTCTGAAGTGATCTGCTAATCCAACAGCAGCAAGTGGTTCACATTTATTACAGTGAACGGAGCTCTAGAACTATTTCAGACACAGGACTCTTTTCCACTGTCAGGCCTAATGGTTACTAAGGCCATGCTTTTAGTATTCCATGCAGGTGTGGACCTGTAAACCTGGTTACTGTGTGTTTTACTTTTTTACAATGGCATAAAATAAAGTTGGGAATATAGGGTCAGCTACCGGGACGCCATCACAGGAAAATCTGAACACTGTATTATCTAACTGTAACACTAGAGCCTTAATAAGCAGCAGTTAATATAACTGATGGTATTCACAGCAGACCTGTAACAGATCATGAGCAGATCAATGTTCCTTTCCTCCCTCCGTGCTCCACTCTTTAACTGCAGCCCAAGCATTTAGAACTACATTTCTCTTGAAATACTATGAATTTATTTTTTTTAATAATATTAGGACTTTATTCTTGAAGTGAAATGTAAAATGCTGTCATGCTTTTTTCATTTGCTGTGTTGCTTAAAGGCAAAATAGCCTGTTTAACATCACTACTGAAGCGTTAGCATGCAAGCTACATACCTTGTTCCACATTACTAGAGTGGAGTTAGCTAGCCAATAGGCAGATTCCTCAGTCTTTAAGCAGATCTCTCCCATTGAACAGTATGATGGATTAACCGGAATCAGCCAGAAAAAAAAAAAGTCTAAGCTCAGAAACTTTCAGTCACTCACTGAAAAAAGGATATTTGAGTTGAGTAGCTGAAGTGATGTAAAATTTGGAATATGTACTATTGCACTACTATTACTATTATTACTAATAAAAAAACACTGTTTACATCCCGTAATGCTAGCCTCAATTTCTGGAGCTGCCATCACTGTACTGATAATAACATAGATATGTATACATAGACTCCACATAGCCTGCCTGCCTGCCTCCGTGGAGTCTGTGTTCATATGCCTGTCATTATCAGTATAGTGATGGCGGCACCCAGAGCTGAAAAGCTCACATTATGGGATGTAAACAGTGTTTTTTTAATAAGCTTCTTGTGCACTTTTTAAGTTATTAATGCCTCGTTTTAAATGTCAGGGCTCTCCGGATTCTACCAAGGAGGTGTGGAGCTACTTTGAGCCTGGATTATTGGTGTAAGAAACGATTTATCGGGGCAAAATATGCCGATATGGTGCTGGGGGAGTGATGGAGGGCTATCAACAAAGGTAGGTACTTTTTATCAGGTTTTTTACACCCAAAGCCAATTTTACACCAGAGTTCTCCTTTAAGTTTCTTAAACTTAAGTTAACTTCATTTGGAAAAACCCAATTAAACTCAATTACATTACCAATTAAACATATTTTTTAAAGTTGGTCCAACAATTCTCCTGTTTCAATGTGCAATGAAAGAGAAACCACAACGTATATGAATCTCACACCTCCCTCAGCTCGAAGCTGAAGGTCTCTTGTTGCAGCACATTAGACGATTAGGGACGTAGGGGACGCTAAAAGAATATACTGTATAATGATGTCTCCTCTTCACCCCCACCTTTAGCTCTGCTGTGTGTTTAAAGGTGCTGTTTGGCCTCTGTGGAAGCTTCTCACCACACATTTTGCTTATATGCTCGCCCTTGACATTATCAGCAGGTTGACGAGGCCCTCAGGCTGAAACAGTGCTGAGACTGCGGCCTCCTTTCGAGCCGCCCGGTGTCCGGCGGCGAATCGCTCAGTCAGAGAGCGGAGAGGAAAGAGAGCCGGGTAGTGGAGCTCTACGGAGCAGCCCACTGGGGAGCTTCCCTAATTAAACAGTGATTAAATTAAGGGCCGATGTGAGCGAAATGCGACTTGATTGACAGTCTGTTTTTCTCCCTCGTACTCTCCACTGGGTTAAGGTGCTGTGCACAGACTCAGCAATGACTTCTGAGGCTTTGCTCTCCAAAGGCTTCCCGTTTCTTCACATAACCTAAGCTTTAGGCTCGTTCTTTTCCATCCGAAATGGATTCTATCCTGTTTGGGAGCAATTACTGGAAAAAAAAAATCTAAAAAGACTAAGTACTTTCTTTCTTGGTCCAACATCCATGATATTCAGTTGGGAAACTAACCTTCACACTCTTAGACATAAATGGTGCTACTAAGAGTTCTTTGATCAACGTATAAAGCCTGGTTTATACTTGCCGGACTGCAGAGTGGCCACATTAATAGAAACATGCTGTGTGTTTAGCCTTTGACCAAAGATTTCATTTTGTTTGGTTTAGGATGAACACATTTATTTTCAGTTCGTCCCTAATTTTTATCTAAACTTAATTTAATTTCCAACATTTTTCTCTCTGCTAAGTAAAGGCATCTTGTTTTCATTAGAAATATATTAATGCACTACTTATGTGATATGACTTGCAAGGAAACATTTGTCACACAAACACATTTTATGTCCATTACTATTGATGCATTAATCATGAAACTGCCAGATCCCCCTGGTGAAAAAAAATGATACTTGTTGTAAAACTATTAAATGTATTATACGTATTATTATACTGTAAGCATATTTAAAATATGAGGTTACATACATACAGTAGTATGTTTAAAGGTTAATTTAGTTTTTTTTTTAAATAACTCCATTTTAGTACAGTTAAATACACTTAGCACAATTTAAGTAAGACTTTGTACTATTTTTATACTATTAAAGTATAATAAGTACAAACATAGTTGTTCCATTTTAGCACTCTTAACATATACTGATTAATAATGTGGCTACAAGTACACTTTAGTGCACTAGAGCATAATAATGCTTAGTATACTTTGATCATTTTTTTTTACTAGGGTCAAGTATGTCAACAAGTGAAATCAGCAAAAATGGAAATACAATTTTTTTTTTGTTTTTTGCAGGACATCACTAATACACTTATATTATGATGTGAAAATGCTTTAATGAATAGCATAATTGATAATTTGTTTTAACATTTTCTTTATAAAAAAAGGTTAACAAAATTGAAATTTTTGTTGAAAATATAGTGAGTGTAAGGGCATTACTAGTGTTTTTTTTTTTAATACAGAGAGCGAATTTCACTTGCTGAAGTGTTGTGAAAGCTGTTTTCAAGCCCGGGAGTGGTCGAGAGGACCGATCTCTGAGACTCCTAAAAAAAAGAAAGAAGTCTGGGGTTCAATTCAAACTGTGTTTAATGCAGACTTTTGCAGGTATGGTTACTACCTGCTCCCTGTGCTATGTGTGGGGTTGTATGATTGGTTCAGATTATTACTTTAAATATTATATTTTTAAATATTAGCACCTTCCCTGTGGGCTACCGGGTGAGACCAACCTGGGAGGTATATATATATATTTGGAGATATCAGCATCTGAAAGCAGCAAAAAGAGTGTGTAAGTCATGTTGGTTTAAAGACAGGTGATAGAAGCTGGTGATTGGTCGGAATATGGCGTGAAATAGCAGTAAAGTCTCCAGGTAGAACCTTTGGTAAAGCTTTTTTTTATGGAATCAATCAAAGAACCTTTTGTAGTATGAAGTATGAGAGTGAAAATAAAGGTATATAATGTAAATAACTTGTAGAATGTATTGTACTTCTGTGATTTTCTTCTGCAGAAATGCTTGTTTGTTTTTTGTTAGGAGTGCAGATGACCTTCTTGACAAAACTCAAACAGCAGAAGCCATAACTCTGTATAGACTTCTTTTTTTTTCTGTATGATGAAAAAGGCAACTACTGAAACCCTTCTTACGGATTTTTCATAAAGCAGCAAACCTGCTGCAAGTAAATTTAAGCACTGAAGGTTCTTAAATAATCATTTGAGTCCTCTGGTGGCAGGGCCCTCTCAGTGTACATTACAGCTTCAAACAGCTGCATGGTATATGGAGACGGATTGTAGCTACGCCTTAGAGCGTGAGTTGTTTGCGAGGATGACTCAGAGATGGCAGGTATTGATTTTGTGCTCAATAAGCACGGGCATACCAAAAGGCCCAAGCCTACAGAGCACATGAAAGGATCATACACAAGACTCGGCACACAGATGCGCTTTAAAGATGTCTGGAATAAACAACAGGCTGCAGCGCTCTAACGCGCATAGGTTTTCAAAGAACAAATGTTCTAAAACTCAACGAGAAGGGGTAGATAAAATAGCACCAAAACAACACTGTGCAGCTGATCACAGTGCAGTGCTGCTTTGATGTATAGCACACGCTGATTCATATTTTTAATTCTTTTGAAAATGTATATCTGTACTTTGTACCTTAGACTTCTACACAGAAATCATATTTTCACACTTATTCCACCCAGTCTAAGGAAGCTGCACAACAGGTTGGACAATTTAAGCGTGAAAAAAAAAAAGAATCCTGTGAAGAATCCTGTGTTTTCTGTGAATCAGTTAAAAGAGTTTAGTGTCGGGAATCATATTCTCCTATGCGCCGTTTGCATGCTCCTTTATTGTGACATCACAATAAGGAAACTTTCATAGAACCACCCTGGTACAACCCCACTTTCGTATATTTTGGTTAAGAACCTCGGACAGCTCACTGTAAGACTAGACAGCAGACTTTGTCTGATGAAGGGATCTGTTTCTATCACATTTAAGCTAAGAAATAGCTTGTTCGTGTTTTGCTATTTAGCACAAGCTAACACAAACGTGTGGTACATGCTTAGCATAAACATGGCTTGGCCAGCAACAGCTCATTTGCATAAAAGTGACAGAGCCCTTAAACGGCTCATTCTGAAACGGGCTGAAACTGACTGAAGACTAGAGCTGGTGAGATTTTATGTGCAAAGAACTTCATAAACATGATATTTTGTTTCATAGCCTATAGACTTATTATTTATGGTGTAATAAAATGTATATTATGTCTTCTTCTCACACAAAGCAATCCAGACTGTTCTCATACAGAGTTCCACAATGGTGGAACAAACTACCTTCCACTACCAGATCAGGAGAATCTCTCGCTATCTTTAAGAAACTCCTGAAGACAGAGCTCTTCAAAGAGCACTTACTCTCTTAATACCTCTAACACACTAACTACTTCTAACCCCATCTCCTTCTTCCTCTTCTCTACTCCTCTATCCCATTATTTCCCTCTGACCTCCTTAAGGCCCTATCTATAGATGTTTTATTTTTAACTTCTATTATTTTTGTACTTAACCTCTTCTATTATTTGCACTTCAATATTGTAAGTCGCTTTGGACAAAAGCGTCTGCCAAATGTAATGTAATGTAATGTAATTTCTAAAACATGCAGCAAGGGTCTTCAGTCCTTTAAAAAGAAAACAAATGTGAATGTAGTGATGTCACCAATGGTGAACAATAGTGCTGAATACTTTCTGCAAAGGCTTGGGCTTATTCCAAGTTGATAAAGTGGACAGAGAATTCTTGAACACTTTTAAAAGGCTTGATACTTGCGAAATGGGCTAAATGCAAATAACTGAACCAACTACAGTGCTTTTAGCCAATGCTCCTTATAATGCTAGAGATAGGGGCATAACAGTGCCATTGCAAGGAAATCACTATTTTTACACCAGTGACGAGCTCAAAGTAACTCCACGCTTTATTTTTCATTGGTATAATTCTTTGGAACAAATTGTTTGGATAGGGGAACAGATTGCAAAATGAATTCAGTGAAAATGCATGAATTCCAGCGGTTGCTGAAAATATCTCTGTAATATTCATGCAATTCCACTGAATTCATTCTGCAGGCTGTTCCTCTTTCCTACCTATTTGCTCTGCAGAATTCCCTGGAATTGTACCAATCGAGTGTGGAGCTACAATGACCAATTGAGTAAGGGTGTAAAAAATTGTAATTTCTATGCCCCTATTGCTTGCATTGTAAGCCCCTTGGGAGTATCAGCTAAAAGTGCTGTATTTACGAATGCTGGGGGTGAGAGATGTGCGATTTCTATCTGGAAATAGAGCCACTATTCTGCGTCTGTATTAGCTAAAGATGATCAATATCAAGATTGGATGTACAGTACAGGCCAAAAGTTTGGACACACCTCTTTTTCAACGCGTTTTCTTTATTTTCATGACTATTTACATTGTAGATTCTCACTGTAGGTATCAAAACTATGAATGAACACATGTTGAGTTTTATACTTAAAAAAATATGAAATAACTAAAAAAAAAAGAAATTATATTCTAGTTTCTTCAAAATAGCCACCCTTTGCTCTGATTACTGCTTTCACATTCTTGGCATCATTCTCTCAATGAGCTTCAAGGGGTAGTCAGTCACCTGAAATGGTTTTCCAACAGTCTTGAAGTTGGAGTTTCCAAAGGTGTTTAGCACTTGTTGGCCCCTTTGCCTTCTTCACTCTGTGGTCCAGCTCACCCCAAACCATCTGGATTGGGTTCAGGTCCGGTGTTTGTGGAGGCCAGGTCATTTTTTGTTAAGTACATAAAACTCAACGTGTTAATTCACAGTTTTGATGCCTTCAGTGAGAATCTACAATGTAAATAGTCATGAAAATAAAGAAAACGCATTTAAAGAGAAGGTGTGTCCAAACTTTTGGCCTGTACTGTACAGTACTGCCTAGCTTCAAAAACAAACTGTCAAATTAAGAAACGCTTGGAGTCGCAGCGACACACTTACAGAACGAGGTGGAGCTAATCTACCAATAAAGTGAGTTTAAACTGCAATCTTGAGGCAGCAGTAGCTTAAAAGTTACTTAAAACCAGAGACCGTGGAAAAAGGTGGACGCCCTTTTACAATAACCAAACCTTTTTTGAATAAAGCTGAATAAAAATTTGACAATATAAGCAGAGGCTACACTAGCTGTTGAATTTAAACACTGGAGGTAAAATTACAGTATATTAGAAAACAAACGTAATTGAAAGATGTCTGTTTTGCCATTGAAACCTATGGGGATGGGTGGGGTTACACAGCTTTCTGCAACCGAACAGCAGGGGGCGCCCGACCTGTGGTGGCTTCACTTTTGAGAGACGATGCTCTGTCCAGCTATACACAGTCTATGCTTAAAAGTAACTTACTTACTTTTAAAATCAAGTTATTCGTAAAAGTAACTAGGTTACTTTTTAAAGGGGTGATCAGATCAGAAGCCATCATAGGTAATACAATGTTTTCTGAACTTTAGGCATATTATTTTGATACTGATCTAATTAGTAAGCCGAGGGAACGGCGGAGTTCGGCACTTCCGCTTTCCTGTCGTTGCCTCTGCTGGTGTTGCAGGGCAAAGGCGGATGCCCCCAAGAACCCGAAGCATCTGAATGCAGTTTTTGCTGAGACACAGCAGGACAGGGGAAGCGATATAAAAACAAAATGCAGTCCTGAAGCGCAGCATGACTGTGGGCTGTGTTAGTAGTGAGCACGCCACGTGCAGATTGCCATAACAGCGAGAGCCATGCCAGGCCGGCTGACCTCATCATCCTTGACATTTACCACAACGCCTAGCACTGCGTTTTCCTTTCCTCCCACAGCACGCTGCAGACGAGTGTGTGACATGACTGCAGGCTTCATTGTCAAGCTCCACACCTCTAACAGCCCGTACTGCCCTGTTTTGCACCCCATGACTCCTGAGCAACAGAGTTATTCACAACAGTACTCACACATGAGAGACATACTTTTATATCCTGCAGTAGATGGTGTGCTAATTAGCACAGCTAATGCAAATCTTGTTTATGTTTAGAGCTCCAATAGGTAATTAAAATAACACTCAATATGTGATTCACTCTTTCACAATACAGTGTATTCCTGTTACACAGGCGTCAATGTGGATTGAGGAGTCTTGACTGAACAAATGCACGAATTTGAAACATTTGGCACCCATCTGGCACTATCAGCTACAGGTATGGGCATTTCCAAACCATTCCTTGAGGTAACTGTTCTTCATCAATTTATGCACTGATATCCCATGATTTTTGACATGTCTGTATATTATACCCCTGCTTTTGAATAATAGTAGCGCACTGCTTAGTTTACCCACCAGCCTCAAATCTATGCCACCTGTATAAAATACAAGAAAATTCAAATCTGTAAAAAATGAAGAGACCACTTCAGTTTCTGAATCAGTTTCTCTGATTTTGCTATTTATAGGTTTATGTTTGAGTAAAATGAACATTGTTGTTTTATTCTATAAACTACAGACATTTCTCCCAAATTCCAAATTAAAATATTTTAATTTTCATTTTATCAATTGTCATTTAGAGCATTTATTTGCAGAAAATGAGAAATAATGAAATAACAAAACAGATGCAGACCTCAAATAATGCAAAGAAAACAAGTTTATATTTATACAGTTTTAAGAGTTCAGAAATCAATATTTGATGGAATAGCGCTGGTTTTTAATCACAGTTTTTCATGCATCTTGGCATGTCCCCCTCCACCAGTCTTACACACTGCTTTTGGATAACTTTATTCCACTCCTGGTGCAAAAATTCAGGCAGTTTCCATCTTCCTCTTCATTATATTGCAGGTTTTCAATTTGGTAAAATCAAAGAAATTCATAATTTTTAAGTGGTCTCTTATTTTTTTTCCCCCTCACTGCCTCTACTGAAAGCAAATATGGCGCTGTACGGCTGATGATGTTTATACAAAATTCCAAGTTCCAAGAGATTGAAGGATGGCCTAAGCCAAATTCATTTGCATTTATGGTTTGGGTATCTAGCAGACTTACAGAAGTGCTTCACTGATTACTTCGAAAATATGTATAGCTAGTTGCGTAAAACAGGAATCAGAAAGAAACATTAAGCTTCTATAATGTTTAGACACCTAGGAGTAGGCCTTAGGTTTTAGTTTTTTTTAAATAGTGGGTTCAAAAGTCAGACTTCCTGTCGGGTGGAGCCAGATAAAACCAAGTGAACCCTGTTTTCATGATGAGATTAATGACCAAACCAGATCTGGTGCATATTGGACATCATTTATCCCCACTATTGCCTACATTTGTGGGTGCTATGTAGCCTCTGAACCACACCCAAGCCCATGCACTTTTTCATTTTTGCAATTTTTTGAGGAAATAACCCAAAAATGGATAAAAGTGTCCAGAATTGTTATAATATTAATAATAACAAGGGTACAACAGTGCAAATGTTGGGGCCAGATGTGATTTTTACAAAACTTGGAGTAAATTGCATTAACCTTTTGACCAATCCAAGAAAACATGATGCCTATAATGTTTACCATTTAAGAAAAAGCTTTGCCAAAGTAATAAAAACAGTATTGACTTTCTTCTGGAGAAGTACACAACCAGTCAAAATGATACACTTCTTTGGGACTTTATCTGCATTCAGTGCAGCAGAATCCAGGACCACTGCCAACAAGTTATAGCTCCTCAGGGTACATCAGATTCCCTATGCCGCTTAAACTGCCACAGACTCCTCCAGAAAATCACTACGTGAGACGCAAAAATACTCGCCATACTTCCAAAATAGGAGCTGAGAAGAACTGTGAACGACAGCTCCATTCTCCTACTGTCAACCGTCAGTCAACTAACTGATGCTAATTCTAGCACAGCACATTTAGCTTAGCTCAGATTGGAAAACTTAGCAGAGTTTCTGAAACTCAACAGAACAATAAACTAAAAATAAAGTAAATAGAACTGAGTCACAGGAGATTGTTTACATAGGCAATGGGTTTTGTCACATTACCAAGATGTGCAAAGCTGTTATCTAAGCAAGAGGAATCTAAAATGTAAAACATATTCTGGAACATTTGCACAACATTATAAAATAATGAAAAACACACTATAAGGCGAACTTAAAATCCTTTAATTTTCCCAAAAATCGTCAGTGCACCTTGTATGTATAAAATCTACCAGTCAGGTTGTAAGATGCTGAAGTGCAATTTTATAAAGGGGTTTCAGTAAAGCTGTATTAGCATTAGCCGCTATCTGCAGCGTTAGCTCTTTCGTCGTTCCGAGGTGAGTATATTGGACATGTCAAAAATCATGGGATATCAGTGCGTAAATTGATGAAGAACAGTTACCTCAAGGAATGGTTTTGAAATGCCCATACCTGTAGCTGATAGTGCCAGATGGGTGCCAAAAGTTTCAAAGTTGTGCATTTGTTCAGTCAAGACTCCTCAATCCACATTGACGCTTGTGTAACAGGAATACACTGTATTGTGAATTTGCATGTGTTTACTATGTTAAAACAAGCTACGTGGGACGAATCGCTAGCTAATATAGCCCTGGGGTACCGGAATAGTCCGATATCGCTGTCGGTCAGCATTTACTAGTGCTAAGCGCTGCTAACTGTGGCTAGCGCTGCTGCTAATCGTGCTGTTGAAAATATTGGAAATCTAAACTAACTGTAAATAAATGGAAGTGCTTTGCTCACCCGAATAAAGAGTTTTCAGCAGAGAATCTGTGTAGATTAACATCCAGCACTCGTTTGATTTTGAAATATTTTTTTTTTTACCATGCCTGATACCATGCCCGAAATATACATTCATTGATAGTGTGCCTTATAATACGGTGTGCCTTATAGTCTACACAGTCTTCTTCAGACTATGCAAGTCTGAATCCCTTTTAAGATGTAGGGTACATGGAATATGAAAATGTTGTTTAATAAAAAAAAAAATGCTGTTATTTTTCTTTGCTAAAAAAATGCAATTAATGGAATGTATCTATTATTTTCTTTCCTCAACTCAGCACCTTTATTTAAATAATTGGCAAATAATCAACTTATCAAATGATATCTAGGTAGTAATGTAATACAAATGACTATAGCTGATGCTACTACTATAGCTAACCTTTATCCACTGTAATCCTAAACCTAGTTGCTCCAGCCCGAATGAGCCTGTTGGCTTCAGCCATTTATTACTGCCGCAAACCACGCGGCTCGAGTCGGCCCTGATTTCTATCAGTTCTCTAACAGCAGTTAAAGCCCGTGACTTTGGGCTCACAGCGGCGGGAAAGCCGATCCGTATGCGCGTGCTGCAATCTAGCCCGGGTATCTGAGACTAATCTCTGAGGAAGTCTGTCAAGTCCATGCGCATAACGCTCTGATGGAAAGGGAGCGGTAAATGCTTCATAAAGCTTTCATAAATATGCAATCGGCAGGCTAATAGCTGTTTCTAAAACCTGTTTCAGGCCCCCGCTATCAGCCCGGGAGCCCACTGGGAGTTTTCATGGCACAGGGGGCAGGAGGAATAACTTTTCCATTCGCCTCCGCAGAATTCTGCCTCGCTTTGATCAAGTGCCCAACTAAACCATGGCGAGCGAGCGAATGTATTTGCGGGAAACTGTGCCAGATTTAACATAGACATATGTTTGTAGCGCCCATATATAAAATAAACACTGCACAGAACTGGAGAAAAACAAAGAAGGAATTGTACTGTATTTGTAGGATTATTTGTATGCACATTTCTAGCTAACACAAAATGTTATAAGAACGTTTAGCAATGTTTATAAAAGGTTTCAGGAAAGTTAGGCTGTAATGTTGCAAAAATAATGCTCCAGAAATGTTTGTATCACAATGTTAATAAAATGTTTTTCACATAACTGTCACATCCTGGTCTCGTCTCGTGTCTGTGTCTTCCCCACGTGACCTGTGCTCCTCTGTGTCTCCCGTCTCAGTACTTTTCCACCTGTTTCTCATTTGTTGCTCCACCCCTTCCCCAGGTGTTTCTAATTATAGTGTTTCCTGTTTCTTTAAATAGCCCTCCACTGCCACTTTGTCTCCGTCGGTCTTTGCACCTTCCCCTGTTGTTTTGTCTCTCTGTTGTTTCACCACGTTTCATAGCCCAAGTCCTTGCTCTGTGTTTACCTCTGTTTATCTCGTGAATATTTCTGGTTTCCTGTTTATTTCCATTGTTTTCTCCTTTGCCCTGCTTAGTTTAGTTCTCCTTGTCTAGTTTAGTTTCTTGTTTAGCTCTATGTTCCCTGTATATTACCTTAGTCATTTGTTTCTCGTTTATTTCTTGTTTTCACGTTTATAGTTTATTTCCTTATTTATTTTCTAGTTTATTTCCCATATATATATATATATTCCCTGTTTGTTTATAATTATCATCGCTCGTTTGTTATTGGTTATTTGTGTTTCTTTGTTTCATGTTTACTTGTTCCTCGTTTCCTTGTTTCTTTGTTATTTATTTAATAAATTATTTATTTATTTCGCCCTTACCTGCACTTGTGTCCGCTTTCCTCGTCTACCTGCCTGGGTCATCCGTGACAATAACATTCACAGCTAGACAAATACTTATGTCATAAAAACACTTAAAATGTAAACATTTTCTGTCAAAATGCATTAATTCCTTTTTATGATATTGATGCATTTTTTCTCCCCAATTTACAAGGCCAATTACACAACCCACTCATTAGGACTCCCCCTATCAATAGTGATGCCCCAACACACCAGGAGGGTGAAGACTAACACATGCTTCCTCCGATACATGTGAACTCAGCCACTTCCTCTTTTTGAACTGCTGCTGATGTAGCATGGTAGCCGTGTAGCATCACAGCGCACTCGGAGGAAAGCGCAGCGACTCGGTTCTGATACATCAGCTCACAGACGCCTTGTACTGATCGACATCACCCTTTTGGAGTGATGTGGGGAGAGAGCACCATCTATTCATCCATATAGAGCAAGGTCAATTGTGCTCTATCAGGGCTCTGGCAGCTGATGGCAAGCTACATGAACAGGATTCGAACCAGCGATTTCCCAATTACAGGATCACTTACAGCCCCAAAATATTCATGCATTTCCACTAAATTAATTTTTTTATCTTTTTCCTTATCCTATGTATTTGTTTGTGCTTGTCAGTCGACTTATTGTGACTTAATTTCAAGATGACGCTACCCAAAGAACTATCTAAAGGTACTTGGAGTATAAACAGTCTTTTGTAATAAACTCTGTGCACTTTCAAAGTTCTCATTGCCTTATTTAAAAAAATCAGGGCTCTCAAAAAAATGAAGTATGGAGTTACTTTGAGCTTGTTAATGGTGTAAAAGTTTTGATTTCTTTGCATTGGCAATGCTATGCCCCTATCACTTTAATTAACATACTACTAACTGAAGAGTAACTGTTTATTTTACTTTGAGTGTATTGACAAATATCTTTCAATTATGATTACTTATCTTAGTATCTATAATTACATAATCATTGTGTGAAACCTTGTATTTTATATGCATTAACCAATACTCACCTTACATTTGATCATTTTTACTCACAGTGCATTTTACACGCATTTATATAGAAGATTAACCAATAATCACAGTATATTCTTTACATATATAGTAAAACATTGTTTGATCAGGCATGTGACTAACACAGACTCTATTGTGACAAATTAACCCACACGATACATAAGGCGTTTACTAACACATAGGGTCTATTGCATGGCGGTCTAACCACGCGCCACTAACACATTAACATATAACATATGAGATTTATTGTGAGACTTGTGTAGCTCATGCTTGAAGCATTTTGTTTACTGCATGTCTCTGACTAACGGCCATCAATCATCAGCTAGTGCACTCTGTATGAACTAAATTGATACAAAGGAGGCTTCAGGACGAACAGTGTGGCCTTTCTCTCTGTGCGTGCAAAGTCCTTCACCTACCAAAGCGGGAGGAGGACGTGCGCACATAGGGAGGGCGGCACTGTCTAATTACTGGAACAATATCACACTGTCTGACTGGACCCAGTCAATTCTTAAAACAATACCACACTGTCCGGCTGGACACAATCAAGGCCAAACATTAGTGGTCCGGTCAGACCTGTGAAACTTGAACACTAACACGTGAGAATATGCATACTAACATGAGATGATTTTAGCAACGCCTCATCAGCAGGGTTCACGTCATTTGGGGTATAAACATGGAGTCAGATCAGAGGGGGGTCAGAACTTTTACTGGGACGGCTGTTAACTGTCTTGTATGTATTGGTTCTCCTGAATTCAGTAATAAATACTTGGTTTGCTTTCAACTTCACTCCACCTGTCTACGACTCTCTATCAAACGAACACGTAGGGGAGTTGTACCCCGGACGAGAGGTGGGGGTTAACCCACCTTTCATTTTCTTTTCTACAACATAACCAAAAATTGTTAGAAATATTATTGTTGGACATATTGTGAGGTTATATTGTTTTATTTCATATATTAATTGTTTGTGTCTAAAAATATGACAAGATAAAAAAATGATGAAATAATGAATGCAATGCACAAGAGTTTAATACATTGTTTTTGATTGGCTACAGATATCTGTCAGTCATTGTTAGGCTTGTACTCACCTATCGATTTGTGCTGTGTCTGTGCAGGGGCAGGGGGCCCTAAAGAGAACACACATCTCTCATACAGTTCTGTATAAGACAATACAAATATAAAACAACTCATATATGTAACGTATTGTAAAGTCACAAGCATTGCATAGTCTAGAACCATGTGGTTTATGTGTTGTTTAATCTTTGCTGTTAGAACCCTTTATGGTTAAGCAGAGATCTTCATAATTTAGTACTCTTTATTATAGTATTATAGTAGTAGTACTGGTAGCATGTGTTCAAATTACTGCTGTAATGTTTGTTTCAGATTAAAGCTTGTAAATGAGCAGTGAAATAATATATTTGTGTAATTTGTAAAGTATTCTAAATGTAAAAAAGCTACTGATGTATTTGAAACACGTCTGATCATTAATTTACACTTGGGACACATTTAGAACTTTTTTTCCCCCCACACAATTTTTTTCTGTCCTCCCTGTTGCCAGAAATTATATATATATATATATATATATATATTTTTTTTAACAGATTTTTTTATGGTGCATGACCAGCAACATAGAGTATGAACAGTTTGTCTTATGCACTTTAAAATACACGGAAAAAGCATAGACATATACATTCGTCATGGCTTCATATTACAGTATACAGCAGCAGAATCCACCCGTGACTCCTGCCGCCCGTTCACAGCCCCTCCCAGCCCGTAACAGCAGACAGTAGATCAACGTTCCCTTGGTTATCAGAGAGTAATGCTCATCAGAATGGCTGTATTTCTCCATAAACCTTAAGTCTCACACACAATGAGAAATGGCGAGATAAGGGCCCAGAGACCATTTCTCTTGACATTCACGACAGCAAACCCATCAGTCATGCTGTCAGAGGCAGTGGTCTGGGCTAGTTTAGGATTTATGAGGAATAATGATGGGTTGAAAATAGCAGTAAAGCCCTGCCCTTACTTCTGCTTTGGAGCGTTATTACTTTTGCTTTGGAGCGCTATGTGCTCAAATGGGCCCGGCTTGAGACGACATTATTTTTTTTTTTTTTGCCGCTGGCTTTTATATATTCTATACAGTTCCACAGTCTGGTGCCTTATATTATGGTGACTAGGCATATACAGAAAATATGCAAACTTTTTGGCAAATTACAAAACATGTGTTATACACATCTATTAATTTTAGTCTCTTGAGACCATGCATCCTCCCTCATCTGGGGACGTTACATTTCAGCTTCCCTTCACCATTATAATTAACTTTTAATATGATGACCCTTTATATATGAAAACACTGCCTTACCATCTAGTGGTCGCGTGACAACATTACACTCAGTCAATTGAAAACAACGTAGTGGGAATCCCAGTCAAAAGTTTCTGCAGCCAGTCCAGACAGAAATATTGGCCATTTAAAATTTCTCATGGAATTGTATGTTTAATATGGAGCTAAATTAGTGACAAAACTACGCAAATAAAGAAAACGTATTCTGTAAATATGATACTACTTGCAAACAAACACAACGCGTTTTACAAATACAAAACTCGACTCTCTATCACACACGGTGTGTTTTACAAACACAAAACCTGATGGTTGTAAATATATATGTAAACTTCAAATAAATACACAGCTGTTTTCTAATACATTGCTCTTTACAAACAAATATAACACGTTTTACAAATGCAAAAAGTAATAAATAAAACAAGTAAAACATTATTTTCAAACATTACCGTGTCATGACTCACGAACACGCACAGCCCATTTGTAAATCACGTGACTTTTGGCACAGTTTTAGCAGAGTCGCAAACTCGTGTTGAGATTTTCTCACAAATACACCCAACCCTCGTACAAATGCATCGCCCCAGAACAGCAGGTGGCGCTGTGGGACACTTTACGAGAGGTGGCTGCACAGCAAAGCAAGCTCTCCTGTCCAGCTATCCCCAGAGCATTAATTTACACTTATTAAGGTGTTTAATACACCTTTAATAATCACAACTCTACCATTTTATACCCGATTTACACACGGTTTGGTTTGTTACAAACAGCAGAGATGTAATTATGATATAGGACGCTGTTACACATCACAAATATGAGCTTTCATGCTGAAATACTTTGTATTATGCTCTTTAAAAAAGAAAGAAAAAAATATTAATTGGTGTTTAAATTATATAGATAGATAGATAGATAGATAGATAGATAGATAGATAGATAGATAGAGCATAATACAAAGTATTTCATATTGTCAGTAAATTTGCAGCATTTATTTGCAGAAAATGAGAAATGGCTGAAATAACAAAAAAGATGCAAAGCTATTGGACCTCAAATAATGCAAAGAATTGTAGATTAGTTTCCAGAGGTTTTCAATTTGGTAAAATCAATGTTTTTTTTTTTTTACCATTTTTAGGTGGTCTTTCCTTTTGTCCAGATCTATCTATCTATCTATCTATCTATCTATCTATCTATCTATCTATCTATCTATCTATCTATCTATCTATATTACAATTTAAACATCAATTAATATTTTTTTCTTTCTTTTTTAAAGAGCATAATACAAAGTATTTCAGCATGAAAGCTCATATTTGTGATGTGTAACAGCGTCCTATATCATAATTACATCTCTGCTGTTTGTAACAAACCAAACCGTGTGTAAATCGGGTATAAAATGGTAGAGTTGTGATTATTAAAGGTGTATTAAACACCTTAATAAGTGTAAATTAATGCCCACAGCGCCACCTGCTGTTCTGGGGCGATGCATTTGTACGAGGGTTGGGTGTATTTGTGAGAAAATCTCAACACGAGTTTGCGACTCTGCTAAAACTGTGCCAAAAGTCACGTGATTTACAAATGGGCTGTGCGTGTTCGTGAGTCATGACACGGTAATGTTTGAAAATAATGTTTTACTTGTTTTATTTATTACTTTTTGCATTTGTAAAACGTGTTATATTTGTTTGTAAAGAGCAATGTATTAGAAAACAGCTGTGTATTTATTTGAAGTTTACATATATATTTACAACCATCAGGTTTTGTGTTTGTAAAACACACCGTGTGTGTTAGAGAGTCGAGTTTTGTATTTGTAAAACGCGTTGTGTTTGTTTGCAAGTAGTATCATATTTACAGAATACGTTTTCTTTATTTGCGTAGTTTTGGCACTAATTTAGCTCCATAGTTTAAAACTAGTTTACTAACTTACTGTAGAAAAATATATTTTTCTTTTTGGAATAATTGGGACCTTCTGGTCCCAAATGGCAAGGATAGTTTTTTTTTTTTTTAATAAACTACTAATATATAGTAATATATAAGTAATTACTGAATCCCTTTTAATACACAATATATACTATAAATGGTTCATTGTCTATTAATAATTGTGTACTGTGTCTCATTCTGAGTTAATGAATCATTTATATACAGTAGATACTGAATCATCTCTAGTAGACAATCATTTATAAGAGTTACTGGATCACTTTTAGTAGTTACTGAATCACTTGTAACACATTATCTACTATAAATGATTCAGTGTTTATTATTAATGATTCTGTACCATGTCTGATTCTGAATTAATGACTCATTCATATACAGTACTGAATTATTTATAGAAATATCTGAATCATCTCTAGTAGATAGTAAATAAGTAATAGAAGATAACAAATAATGTATAATAATGAACAATAAATATAGTAATGAATAATGTATAGTAGTTACTGAATCCATTGTAGTACACAGCATCTACTATAAATGATTTAGTGTATATTATCAATTATTCTGTATGGCTGATTGTGTTTTACAGTTACTGAATCATTTATATACATACTGAAACATTCATAGCAGTTACTGAATCATATAATCTCTTAGAGATACTGAATAGTATCAAAATAGTAGATGATGTATAGCATAATGTATAGCAGTCACTGAACCATTAACTTTTTGAGTCATTTATAATAGTTTTTGAATCATTTGTAGTGGTTACTCATTAATATAACTTATGTTTATATCTCAAAAAAATATCTAATGCTCAGGGCACTAAAAGGTTTTCACAAGTACATCTGTAACACATCTCTTGTTTAGAGAATTAATGCACCTCTCAAAGAACAATGTATAGTACCTTAATTGTTTAGATTGAATAATTAAAACATACTTATTCAACTCACCCTTTTTTGTATGGGGTGCCCTTTGTTAGCATCAGAAGAATGCCATTTTGCCTTGACATTTTTCCTTCTCTTGTTCTTTTGACATTCATATGTTTGTTGTTCAGCACTGAAACATCTATGTGTGCTGTATATATGTATTTCCCCATACAATGCACAAGATTTTTGCCAGCAAAACAGCTAAACATGTGAGCAAATGCAGACAGATGGGCTGCTGCCACAGGTTTGATGAAGGACTTGTCAAACAGACTAATAAAAGCGCACTGTGTGAACGCTCCGGTTGGAGCCGTGCCGCTCTCCTCGGCTGCTTGCTGTTTTCCTCCAACTGTTTTCTTCAGAGTTCAGTGACACCGCACAGTGTGGCCACAAACTAACCTTAATGTAGACAGAGCCAAGTCTGCAAATCTGGGGACGAGCGCGCAGCTGGCCCCCCCCTTTGCCTTTTCAGCAGGAAGTACACAGGAGAGTGAGGCATTTTTCAATGCATTTAGATGAGACCTTTAACAAAAGGTCTCTAATGCAGATATCAATGATCCCTGAGAGAGGCTATCGGAGTGAAATTGGCTGACGGCGATGTCACCGCTTGCATGAAAAATGATGGATCCAATTTGTCCGCTCCCGTGCTCCGTTCCTGCGGCGCTACTGCCAAGGCTGTGCTGGCGGTCATTAAAAGAGGAAGCGAGGCAGTAACTGTGGCGGCGGAGTCGTCTTAACGTCTGAACCGCTTCCACTGGCACTTTACCTGCCGTTTCATTTGCTCGCCGTAGACAGCGAGGAGGAGTTGGACGTGTCAGCGATGACAAGCTAGAAGTGAAATGCCTGAAAATAATAACAGCCTTTGGTTGTTTCATCTCGTCTTCATCTGCCTGCGTTCCCTAAAGGGCAGAGAGCGTCCGTGACAAATACCCAGTGATATGGCTTGAGAGACGATATGGCCTGCACCTGCAGACTATTCCAAATAACGCTCTTCCTCATACAACACCTCTATACAGTATACACCCCTGCAATATATATATATATATATATATATATATATATATATATATATATATATATATATATATATATATATATATACAGTATACAAGCACTAATGGGCGTGCAGTTCAAATGTTTATAGTCTAGGTCTGTGTTAGAGAAGTGATAGTAGGAGTTCAAGCATCCAGCTCCCACAAGGCCAGCACATGAATACCTCTCTGCAACCATCCTGGAGTATTTGAGTCTGTTTACACCTGGCATTAAAATGTAATTTGTTTGGTGATATGAATCAAACTGAATTGAATTGAACTGAATCAACTTTATTTATCCCCAAGGGACAATTCATATTGGGCGCAACATCAAATAACAGCAACAAACAAAAGGAAGAAACACTAAAAGCAATTAATGTCAATGAATTCATTTTTAAATCTGATGGCCTTAGGGACAAAAGTCACTCCCCATCAGACAGTTGAACACCTAGGACAATGGTACATATAGCCATAAAAAAAAGGTCAACATTAAAATAAAGAGAATGTGAAGGATCATTAGGGATAGAACGTCCTGTTTTCAGTGTTGTTTGTGCAGTGCAGTGCAATCAAAGATCTGACTTTGGATTTCACTTTACTGCATAAAAAGCCGGGTAAAAACACCCCTAGGATGCATTGTGATTGGTTTACGAACAGATCACTCAAACCTCATTTGAAAGTAGAGATAAGTGGAAAGTGAGAGAAAGTGGAAATACTCTTTAAAGTTGTAAAAAAAAAAAAAATCTGTGAGGAGAAATTTAATCCTGTAAGTGAAATTGGTATTTAGTTGTGTTGTGCATTTCTTCGCTGAATATCAACCTAGTATCACAAGAAGAGATTGTGAAATATGATTTTATGTAAAATAAAACTTTGAAATATTAGAAACATTTTCTGTCATTAAAAAAAACTTTATTTATTTTTTATTTATACAGCACTTTTCTAGGACAGAGCCACAAAGTGCTGTACATTAAAATACTTAAAACATAATACATAAATAATTATCAAATAAATAAAACACAGCACATTCAAACCACAAAAATTAGGCACATTTCTCATGATCACTTTCGAAAGACAAAAAGTAAAAGTGGGTTTTTTAGACGTTTTTTAAAAGATTCTGATATCTAAAGGTAGACTGTTCCATAATTTAGGAGCACACAAAGGACCACCAAAAGTCCCTTGTTAGAGACCTGTTGGTCATAAGGGAAACTAACAGTTCACTAATGTATTCTGGTGCATCGCCATGTAGAGCCTAATAAGTAAGAACTAACACCATAAAATGCACTTGACCGTTCTCCTGCATGGCAACCACCAAATCCAGACTCGGAAATCAGACGGAGAAGTGTGATTCGTCACGCCAGAGACGTGTTATCATGTCCACCGCTCTAGAGTTCGACTGAGACGACTGCATGGACACCCATTCCGTAAAGCACTTTACGTACTACTTTTGAGTTAGTATGAAGGCCACGTGAAGTTTGGAGGTCTGTGGTGATTGATTGACTGCTTGACTGCATTTTCAGAAAAAAGTCAAAATTAGGTCAAAGTATATCCAGAAACTGTCCAGATACATGTTTAAAGCAGATGTAAATAGGCTGTTTTGTGTTAGAGCGAGGTTCTGGGAAAGTACTCTGACAGAACACTGCTGCTGCTGCAAAGTGTCCCCTGTGTCTCTAATGTCCAGAAGGGTTCGATGCTGACACATGGGTTTCCTTTTAATGGAGTGACTTTAGGAGGCACGGCTTGATATAGTGCTCAGTGTGGTGCCCTTGAGGGGAAAGGTAAATTTGCTAAGTTAATCACTTAATGAGGCCAATTAAACATGAGGAGCTCAGGTGTAATGAGCGCCACCTCTGAGCCCGCAGCAAATGAATGTGATTTCCCTCTCTGGGCCACAAGTGGACGGTCAGAGATAATCTGTTATCTGCTCCACATCCCACTGCTACCCCAGTTAGGTCGTTTAGATGGGAAGATTCGGAGCGTAGGTTAATATGCCAGTATGTTTGTAGGACTAAAGCAGTAATGACTGCAATGAACATGATTATGGGATGATTATGTTATTATCTGCCCGATCCTTATGTTCATCATGATCTTCGTTCATTCATTCGTCATGTAATATTCAGCAAGTACTAGCGACAGTATGTTTCGGATGGATAGCATCAGTTGCTATAAAGGCTGCTGCTAATGTACATTTTTATGTAAACCCTCTATGGCATGAATTATACTTTTTGGAAGCCTCTGTGGATATAGCAAACTTAAAAAAAAAAAGATTTCGACTTTCAAAACCTAGCTGATCAGGTGCTTTAGAGCAAGAGATGAGAGAGATGAGAACCACGAAACTCATATATTATATCGTCGCTGTCCAATGAAAAACACTGATCTCCAAAACAGCAACTTTACAGGAGAGGGGAATAAAAAACCTTGTAAACTTTCAATGGAAGTCGATGTAAAAAGAGTTTATTTCTGGTCATTTTGAAGAATTTCTATTGGTCCGTTCATCAAGAAATTTTTCTTGAAATTTTTGGACAGTTTCTCTGTTTAAATAAAAATCGACAAAAATGGAGATAAGTGTTTTTCATTGGACAGCGACGATATAGATATGTATCACACAGAGTGATCTATTGTAAGCGTTTATTTATTTTACTGTTGATGACTATGGCTTACAGCCAAAGAAAACTAAAAATCAGTGTCTCAGAAATATTGTAACATTATGTAAGACCAACTAGTATTTTTAGCAGTGTGGGCAATGTGCCAAGTCCTGCTGGAAAATGAAATCCACCATCCAATCTTCATAGATGTTGCCAGATTTATATTGTGTTATGACAATTTCTCGGGTTAAATCCTCATCTCCCTGCTTCGCAAACCTGACAATTCTAAACATTTATTTTCAGTTGACTGGTTTTGATGAATAAAAACTGTACATCATTTCATGGTGTAAGAAGTTTTGTTTCCCTTTTTTCTGAAACTTTTCTGAAAGTTTTTGTATTTTGCTGTTTTAATCTCTTTGCCTATCGACCGCATAAAACTGTGAACTTTAAGACACTGTCATTTCATCTTAATCACCCCCATCACTATTGCACTAATGTCTTCTGTCTATGTATGTCTAGTTGTGTATTGTACATATAGTGTCTCCCATTCTTTTATATTATATATCTTATTTTTTACCACCCATCACTATTGCACTATTGTCTTCTGTCTCACGTATTTCTATTGTGTGCTTGTTGTATTGTACATATAGTGTCTCCCATTCTTTTGTATTATATATCTATTTTCTGTACTTGCTATTATTTTTGGGAAGGAGAGTAACGTAATTGCAGTATTGACTATAAAAGTACTTGACTTGACTTGACTCTGATTCCTAAGTTGCCTTAACTACCACTGTGTGCTTCCAGTTGAAATGTTGAAATGAAAATAAATATTTTCTAAAAAGCTTAAAAAAAAAGTTCATCTAGTAGTTGGGCTGATTCTGGTTCTTCCACAGGCTCATAAATTTCCTCCCTATAGTGCCAAACCTTTAGCTTTACGCAGGTAAGTGATTTCACAGGTAGCGGCTCTGGCAAGACTCTAAAGCGGAAAAGGTCACAGACAGTCAAGCTAAGTTAACAGCACAGACATCACAGTTAATAGCCATTTCTTCCTTTTAAACTGCCCAAACCATCCTTACGAGTACACCATTTTTCAGCAGCCATTCAGCAAAATGCTCTTTCCACACAGCTCCCTTTGAAAATAGCTTTTGATTACCCCTTAAGTTGTTTTCTTTATCTCTTATTTTTTTAGGAACACCATAACTCAGCAGAGACCATAGACGTGATTTTACAGAATATATGACTCAACCCTTATCCCTAAAGGTCCTGAATTATTTGCTCCTGACTTAACAGAAATAAACGAAGCTAAGCTAAACTAGGCTAAGCTGCGATTACAGCTAATTCGTCACTTTTCTTTTCTGAGGTGACTCCACCAGATGCGCTCCTACAGTGACCCCAGAGCACTCTCCAATATTTCCTCATTAAGCGAACGGGAGTAAAGCTCCAACGCTCTGAAAGGTTTTCATATCCAGACATCTATAAACCGGAGCGGTGAAAATTATGCGCTCTTTAATCAATTACAGTCACCTCTGGAGCAATACTTTCACTGAAAGGAACGTGACAGCAGCAGATAAAGGACAATATTCTTCCCGCATGTCCAGATCCCGAGACCAAGCTAATAGTAACTGCACATCTGAGGCAGGCGTCTCCGCGAGGATGTCACAGCTCCAGTGGATTTACATATGAATTAAGCGAGGTAGACGCGGTCAGCCCCAGGTTCAAAGACATCTCTCGGGCTGGATGAGATTTATTAGGCGATGATCACAGCTAAAACCTCCTAAAGAGAGCCACATGTGTGGCAGGTAAATGATGGTCTTCATAAAATTTTATAGCGCAGCAATAAAACAACATAAATCTTTCATAAAGACAAGGGGTCTTCTTGATATACCAAACAGATCCTGAGGAAATATTAAGAAGGTAAACTGAATATGGACATGTATAGATCGGCATCAGCATCATTCCAACCACTTAACCCACTACTGACTGTTTATTAGGGCCCATGAATAGGACATTTTATTCAGATATCTGACTTCATTTATTCAGAAATTGACTTCATTAATTTAAACATAATTTAAAGATCTGTAAGTCTTACTAAAACTGTATCAGTGAGAGAGAAACTGACTGTGACCCCGATCAAGAACTAGAACCAGGTAATAAGATGAAATAATGCAATTATGCTTATCTATTTTTGGATCACTATCGTCAACCACCTTTTTTCAAGCTGCCACAAATGCAGCATCACTGTTGGAAGAAAGCACCAGGTCCCCAGCTCTGATACATCAGCCAACAGATGCCTGTGCCAAGTAGTAGTTATAGTGGTAGTCCTTTCATTTCAATCAGAAATCAAAAAGTGTACTGTATAAAAGACATATCTCTAAAGTTATCGGAAGACTTTATAATGAAACTGGCTCTCATCAGGACTACCCCAGGAAAGGAAGACCAAGAGTTACCTCAGGATAAGAGTTGCACAGGATAAGTTCATTAGAGTTACCAGTCTCATAATCCACAAGTTAACAGCCCCCCCAGATAAGAGACACCTAAATGCTTCACAGAGTATTTTGGTTTGTTTAACACTTTTATGTTACTACATGGTTCCTTATGTGTTCCTTCATAGTATGGATGACTTCAGTATTCATTTACTATGTAGAAAAAAATAAAGAAAGAATACTATATCACCTTATATGTATTACATATGGATGAATACCAATCTTGATATGGGAACATATATGGAAAATACAGTATTGCACTTCCTTCATGATACCACACATACCCTAATTTCCACTATGGTTTGGTTGCAGAAGAAGTCCTGGAAGATTCTGAATTCTAGCTGTAACAGGTACTAAGACTTGAATCCCACAGAAAATCTTTGGTGGGAGGTTGTTGCCCGATCCAATCCCAGGAATACTTGTAAAGTAGAGGTCATTCCATCTTCCGGCGCCGACGCGAGTGGCTGCCTGTTCCAGTAGCTCCGTCTCCTTTGTGTGTTTTTTCGAGTTTTTACGTTTATTTATTGTCTCTGTGCTACTACACATGTCCAGTGTGCATCTTATTTATATCCTAAGGATATTTTTAGTGTAAACATGCGGGGCAGCAAGGAATATCGTGTTTATTCCCGTGAAGAACTGCTGGGACGTGGGGGCATTGTCCACACAATACCGGGGGAACTAAGGAGGAATTACCGAGGCTGTAGGGCCGGAGCTAAGCTAAAGGCTAAGCTAAAGGCTAAGAGTACGGAGAAGCGCTGGAGGTACAAACCCTCAGTTCCGTTGGTGGTTATGGGGAATGTCAACTCACTGACCAACAAAACCGACGAGCTAGCGTGTCTGGTGAAGAATCAGAAGCTCTACAGGGAGTGTAGCGTGCTGTGTTTCACCGAGACCTGGCTCACCCCCGACAGGCCGGATGCTAACGTGGAGCTACCCGGCTTCTCTACAGTGAGAGCGGACAGGGACCCGGCGCTATGCGGGAAGCGGAAAGGTGGGGGGATCGCGCTTTTCATTAACAACAGCAACCCTGGACATGTAAACGTGAAGGAGGTGATCTGCTGTCGGGATATTGAACTGTTAGCGGTGAGTCTCCGACCTTATTACATGCCGCGGGAGCTCTCTCACGCGATCCTCGTCTGTGTTTACATTCAGCCGAGAGCGGACGTACAGGCGGCGTGTGACGTCATCCACTCCACCGTCGCAGCGCTGCAGACACAGCACCCTGACGCCTTCTATGTGATTACTGGTGATTTTAATCACGTAACGCTGGACTCTACACTGCCTGCCTTTTTCCAGTTTGTGGACTGTCCCACCAGGAAGAACAGAACCATAGACTTGCTATATGCTAATGTGAGGGATGCATACAGGGCTATTCCACTACCACCGCTGGGGAGATCAGATCACAACCTGGTCTTTCTACAGCCTCAGTACAAACCACTGGTACTGAGGCAGCCCACTACCACACGCTCATTCAGAGTCTGGTCTCCTGAAGCAGAGGAAGCCCTAAGGGACTGCTATGACACCACTGACTGGAGCGTGCTGCTGCACCCACATGGCGAGGACATTGAGGGGGTGACTCACTGTGTTACAGACTACTTGAATTTCTGTATGGATGTTGCTGTTCCCACAAAGACTGTACGCTGCTTTCCAAACAACAAACCTTGGATTACCAGCACCGTCAAGGACCTCCTCAACCAAAAGAAGAGGGCGTTCAAAGATGGAAACCTGGTAGAGCTGAAGCGCGTACAGGGGGAACTCAAGGTACGTCTTAAAGAGGCCAAGGAGTCTTACAGGAAAAAGGTGGAAAGAAAGCTGCAAGATAACAACACGAAGGAAGTCTGGGGTGCGATGAAAACCATCACTGGGTGCAAGAACAACAGCGGCAACCCAGCAGATGGGGGTGTGGACAGAGCAAACCAGTTTAACAACTTTTACAACAGGTTTGACTGTCCTGCTCCTGCTGCCCCCTCCTTCTACCCCCCTGCAGCTTTACCATCATCTCCATCTCCACCGCCACCACCATCATCATCTCCATCTCCACCATCTTCATCATCATCATCATCATCACCACCATTACCCTCACCTCCATCTTCACCACCACCACCACCACCCTCTCCTCCATCATCATCTTCATCACCCTCACCTCCACCATCTTCATCACCACCATCACCCTCACCCCAACCATCTTCTTCATCATCATCATCACCACCATCACCCTCACCCCCGCCATCTTCTTCATCATCATCATCATCACCACCATCAACACTATCAGCTAGCAGACAAATTAGCTCCTCCAGTCCACCAACCTTTACTGCAGACCAAGTCAGGAGACAGCTGAGGAGACTTCACCCCAGGAAGGCAGCTGGCCCGGACAGAGTGTGCGCCAGAATGCTCAAGGCTTGTGCTGTTCAACTGGGTGAGCCCCTCCAACATGTGTTTAACCTGAGTCTGCGTCTAGGGAGAGTTCCTGCCACGTGGAAGACAACCTGCCTCGTTCCAGTTCCTAAGAAGGCACACCCGAAGGAGCTGAATGACTACAGGCCGGTTGCTTTGACATCTCACATGATGAAGACCATGGAGCGACTGCTGCTGGACCACCTCAGACCTCAGGTCCACCATGCTGAGGACCCACTGCAGTTTGCGTACCGGGAAAAGGTGGGAGTGGATGATGCCATCCTCTATCTTCTGCACAGAGCTCACTCTCATCTGGACAAGGGGGGAGGTGCTGTGAGGGTCATGTTCTTCGACTTCTCCAGTGCCTTCAACACCATACAGCCCCTACTGCTGAGAGACAAGCTGATGAAGATGGAGGTGGACATGCACCTGGTCACCTGGATCACTGACTACCTTACGTGGAGACCACAACATGTCAGGATCAGGGACTGCTCCTCTGACACAGTGATCAGCAGCACAGGAGCACCACAGGGGACTGTTCTCTCTCCAGTCCTGTTCACACTGTACACATCAGACTTCAAATACCACTCGGAGTCATGCCACATGCAGAAGTTCTCTGACGACACTGCAATCGTGGGGTGTGTGCGTAATGGTGATGAGAGGGAGTACAGAACCCTGGTTGAGGATTTTGTGGTGTGGTGCAAAACGAACCATCTACAGCTGAACATCTCCAAAACCAAGGAGATGTGCATAGACTTCAGAAGGTCCAGGCCCTCTGCTCAGCAGCCAATCTTCATCGAGGGGGTCAATGTGGAAGTGGTCAAGTCCTACAGATACCTTGGTGTGCACCTGGACGATAGGCTGGACTGGTCAGTGAACACTGACTCCCTCTACAGGAAGGCCCAGAGCAGACTGTACTTCCTCAGAAGGCTTGGGTCCTTTAACATCTGCCAGAAACTCCTGCTGATGTTCTACCAGTCTTGTGGTAGCCAGCGTCCTCTTTTACGCTGTAGTGTGCTGGGGAGGCAGCATCAGCAAGAGGGACGCTGGACGACTGAACAGGCTGGTGAGGAAAGCTGGTTCTGTGTTGGGACTAGAGCTGGAGTCCTTAACACCACTGGCAGAGAGGAGAGCCCTCAGCAAGCTGCTGAACATCATGGACAATGTTCACCACCCTCTGCACAGCACCATCACCAGGCAGAGGAGCTCATTCAGCAGCAGACTGCTGTCCCAGTCCTTCTCCACAGACAGACTTCGAAAGTCTTTTGTCCCTCAGGCCATAAGCCTTTCCACTCATCTCAGCACAGCAAACTGAAGACTCTGTGACACCTTTTCTTTCCAGCAATTCTGGCCACACCATGGACATACCCCCATCTATGGTCACACTATCTTGCTGATGCCCATAACACTATTTTTATAGTTCTGTGTAAAGATTTCCTTTCCATACCTATAAAGTCCACTGGATTATAAGGCGCACTATCAATGAACTTCTATTTTCTGCTATATTTTCATAAATAAAGCACACCGGACTATAAGGCGCATTATGTGACACTAGTAAGGAACAGGGGTGTTGCCATGTTTGCATGGCAACACCCCATAACACTATTTTTGATGCCCATAACACTATTTTTATAGTTCTACCTTATTTTGCACTAGTAGTTCATTCACTAGTTCATTCATTCATCTACTGTTTACGTATCATTTGCACTGCTAAATTTAAATTATTATATAACTGTATTTGCACTTTCTGTATGGCTGACATCAGTTATCCTTATCCTTACTTTATGCACATCAACTGGTGTTCGCTGTCTATTGTGTTCAACTGCACTACCTCCATTTTACATCACACACACACACTAAAGACTGTACTTTTATAATTTCATTTTATTTTTTATTTTGTTGTATTTATATGTATCATTTATATTTTTTATCTTTTTGTAACTTTGTGTACTATACACACCTGCTGCTGGATGTCAAGAATTTCCCATCGGGGATCAATAAAGTATCTATCTATCTATCTATCTGTGACGCTGGGAAGAGACGGGTGGCGGATTTAAATGCGGGTAAGACCAAACTTTTAATAAATAACAAATAAACAAATAAACAAACAGGGGAATAACGAATATAAATATGTACATAAACAAACAAGGAAAACAAACAAAGAGCTAAACTAAACAGATAAGTACAAAACAAGGTTAGGGAATATATACAGGGATAACTACGTAAATATATACAAAATAAACAAAGAAACAAACAGGCAAGAAACGTGACTAGAAATATACAAGAAATAAAGGGAACTAGAAATAAACAAGAAACTAATAGAGCGTAACGAAACCGTGAACAAACAATAGCAAACGTGGCGAGACAAACGACAGAGGAAGGTGCAAAGACCGACAGCAAACGTAGACTAACAGGTACTATTTATACTAAACATGAAACAATGAACACCTGGGGAGACAGGTAACGAGGGGCGGAGCTACAAATTAGACACACGTGACGGACAATTACTAGAGAAACACACTAGGAAACGGGGAAAACACAGGAAAACATAGCGAGGGCGTAACACTATCTATTACCTGTTGCCTAGCACTCATAATAAGACAAGATAACACCTCAAAACTTATTATGGCGTGAGTGTTCCCAAGCCATCCCGTGAGGTAATATATCTTTACACAGATATGCCATAATCATGCCACTGATTGAAACTGATATGCCATGACTTTTGGCATGTCTGTGTAAAGATTTCCTTTCCATACCTATAAAGTCCACTGGATTATAAGGCGCACTATCAATGAACTTCTATTTTCTGCTATATTTTCATAAATAAAGCACACCGGACTATAAGGCGCATTATGTGACACTAGTAAGGAACAGGGGTGTTGCCATGTTTCCCTTCTAATTCAGCAGGTCTCACCGCTGGGTGGTGATGGGGAGGTAACTAAATTAAGTAAAGCTAAGCTAAGCAAAGTAAACAAAACTGTAATAAAAAAAAAAAACATTTATTTTAAAGTTAAACAAGCTTTGAAAGTTAATCTACACAGATTTATCTTTGTGTGAGTAAAGTGCTTCCATTTATTTACAGTATGCTTAGATTTCCAGATTTCCACTAAGGCTTTGTGCAGCAGCATTAGCATTAGCATTAGCGGCTAACTGCTAGCAGGACCAGTATACTCGCCTGTGAATGGCAAAAGAGCTAGTGCTTAGCGCAGATAGTGGGTAATGCTAATGCTGCTCCAGCAGTGCTAGCCGGGGTTAAAAGCAGGCTACTGGCCCATATACTCCCCTCTGAACAGCAAAGGGCTAGCGCTTAGCGTGGTTAGCAATTAATGCTAATACTGCTCCAGCCTCGATGCTGCAGAACTAAACTGGAACTCCTGTATAACGTTGTATTTCAGCGGAGTGACCTTACTGTTCCTTACAACCTGACTGGTAAATATATTTACAAGATTAAAAGGCACACTGACAATTTTTGCGAAGAATAGGGTATATTAACTCAATGTGTTCCAACATCATTTTAAAATAAGCACACAATCAGCATTTTATACACTGATTATGTGAGTGCTTTACAAATTGAGGTCTATGAACATTCATTTTTGTACAAATTCCATATTCGTTATATGTAAATTACACAGCATAATACTTTCTATAGTAGAACACCTGGACTTTGCCCATGTTTCACAAAAAAGTGATTAATTCCCAGCATACTGTTAGCAAAACGGCTTTTTTTTTGACAACTTGCACATAATGGCACCTCATTAGGTTAATTTTTAACAACATTAAGTGTTGACTCACTGACAAGTGTGGGAAATGAAGTGACCACCCACACTGCTGAACAGTACAGCGCTGATGCAAATGGCACAATGCTGTACACCAACCAGTGCTGCCTCATCAGTTCTGACACCTGAACAGGATGTTAATCTGTGAGCCGTGCACACAGAGGAGCATCACGGCCATCTGCCCTGGGAACACACGCATCCATCTTTCTGAGAGAACAACAATTGTGTGTAGGGATGGACGAATCCTAAAGGGATAGCGAGAGAGCGAGCGAGAGCGAGAGAGAGAGAGAGAGAGAGGGGAATATATGGGAAGACGTCAAGATCTGAAGCAACTGGCTCCCTCTACTGTACTAAGTCCTGCTTGCTGATCAGCAAAATTCATAATTCAACAATTCATAATTGAAAAGAAAAAAAAACTATAAAATAAAGTTTTTCAAAACGTTCTAAATTTGTTATGACCGAGCTGAGTCTGATTTTAGAAGTGTGAGAGGTTTTGGCCTAAAGCAACATATTCCGTTTGGAAGCATCTTGAAAGATTTTAAAGTTTTGAAGAAATTCAACTTTTTCCTTAAACTTTAAATGCATCATTAATCACATTTAATAAAGTTATGAATTTTAGCCAGTTAGTTTTTCGAAGAGGTTCAAGTGAATACATTTCCTTTTAGACATTGGGGAGGCATTGCGATCATCTTTATGTAGTATCACGGCTTGTAAATGCTTTTTGTTCTTGCAGTCTCACTCTTCTTTGCAAAAAGCAAAAAACATATATAAATATATAAGCTCTAATGTAGTATTTGGTTATTTTGTACATATAGCTTGTTTCTATGATGTTCAGGTCAGGGAACTGCGAGGCTTTTGGAAGAAACTGGTGGTTTTAAGGAATGTTTAGAACCATTGACAAATCCAAGGCATGATACATCCACCCTCATGTTTCACAGTTGACAAGACATTCTCTTCATGAACTGCAGTTCTTGATCTGCAGTTTTTTTCCAAGCAAACACCTGCTGATTGTGACCAAATGTCTTTGAATTATTTTGATTCAGCAGATCACAGCTTAGTCAGTTCATACAGTTCCAACACTTATCTGGTCTATCAATTTCCAATCAATTTCATCCCTCATAGCAGTCCGATTTTAGCTGTACTCACCAATTGCATGTGAATATCAAGTATAAATGCATGTGCCATTGTAAATATGCATGTTAAAATCTTGTCAGTGCTCAGAAGGTCAGATGGGCAACAGAGGATGTATCATAGCACCAGGACAGTTGACTGTTGCTGTAATTCCTCTTATGGCAATGCTCAGAATTACATTTATACAAGCAATGCTGCGCAGTATAACAGTGCACCACACTCTTCACCCAGCTGAACTTTCTTGCAGGTTCTCTCTATAAATACTTTAAACAAGGGAACTCTGGAAAAAATAAGAGACCACCTCAGTTTCTGAATCAGTTTCTCTGGTTTTGCTATTTATAGGTTTATGTTTGAGTAAAATGAGCATTGTTGTTTAATTCTATAAACTACAGACAACATTTCTCACAAATTCCAAATAAAAAAATGGTAATTTAGAGCATTTATTTGCAGAAAATGAGAAATGTCTGAAATAACAAAAAAGATGCAGAGCTTTCAGACCTCAAAGAATGCAAAGAAATCAAGTTCATATTATCGCTGTCCTATGAAAAAACAGACAAACTGTCCTCTACACTGTGTCAAACTTTCTTGATGAATGGACCAATAGAAACTCTTCAAAAAAAAAAAATGAAATAAACTCTTTTTACGTTGACTTCCATTGAAAGTTTACTAGGTTTCTCTCTCCTGCAAAGTTGCTGTTTTGGAGATAAGTGTTTTTCATTGGACAGTAACGATATTCATGAAGTTTTAAGAGTTCAGAAATCAATATTTCGTGAAATAACCCTGTTTTTTTATTCACAGTTGTCACGCATCTTGGCATGTTCTCCTCTACCAGTCTTACACACTGCTTTGGATAACTTTTGCCCCTCCTGTAACAAAAATTCAAACAGTTCAGCTTGGTTTGATGGCTTGTGATCATCCATCTTCCTCTTGATTGTATTCCAGAGGTTTTCAATTTGGTAAAATCAAAGAAACTCGTCATTTTTAAGTGTATTAAAACTTTATGTGACTTATGGTAAGGAACTGCATAAAAATGAAACTGCATAAAAACTCCAAACATGTGAGATTCACCCAGGTACATCACTTTGTCTGTTTAGAAAAGGTAAGAATCAAAGTCTGTGAGAAACGTCAAACTTTTAATCTCATAAATGTTGAGGATAAATCAACGGCATCTTATTTATTCTGAAAAAAAAAAAACATATAGCGTGATATTGCGTGAATCTCTCATTCAAATTTAAATAAATGATTTAAATCTAAGCCACAAGTCACATGAAATGTCAGCTCTGTTACTGGATTAAATGAGTTTATCATTTAAATGATACTAGAGTCAAGTGATGAGTTAAATCTTTCCATACTTGCAATTTTAAATTGGAACATATACTGAACAACCTAAAGAAATCCATTTTACCTTTTTACTGTGCAGCATCTTTTCCAGCTCCCCACCTCAAAACACTCACAATAACCACAGCAGGAATTATGTCACCTGAGACTTTTCCATTTGTTTTTATTTTTAGACTCATACAGTCTAATCAGCACGAGCCGCAGTGACACAATCCCCCTGCCGTCTGACTCACATCTTATCAGACACTGGGAGCTTTTAGCCCTGCTTCCAGCCATTAACAGGGAGCGGAACTCAGGGTGGAAAAACAGCCCTCCATCGTGACTCCTGGTGATGTCAGTGCCCCAATCAGTGAGAGACAGAGGAAAGTAGCCCAACCCAAAACAAATGGAATAAGATGATTCTCACCTTTCCAGCTGCGACCTCAAGCAAGGCTTAATATGACATATTTAGCTTTATAAAACATTAATCCACAACAGTGACATTCTGTGTTGATTTGTTGATCATGAAATTGTCTTGCTGGTTATTTTTTAAAATTGGAAATGTGTGCTCCAAACTATACAGAGGGGTTGTGGTATGAACTTGTGTCAGTACACTAATTACATAAATACTTATGATGTGTTTGCAGAAAGAATGGGACAAAATAACACAAAGACTTCTTAGTATCTTAGTATCCTCAGTGCCAAAACATATTATGGCTGTTGTGAGAAGGACAAAGTAGGCAATACTTTGCTTTTTTTGGAAAGTGTAACAGGGTGGAAATGTAGGAATGGATGCACTGTACATTGTATATAAAATAAAATAATGCTGTGCAGATAAAAAAAAAAATCTTAAATATCTTAACTATAGGGGTTGGACAATGAAACTGAAACAATACTTTATGGTCTGGACTGATTTGGGCAGCCGTGGTTTTATGTTTTTGTATACAATCCGGGTTAGCAGCCGAACATCCCTTTCAGACAGCTTCCTCTTGCGTCCACAGTTAATCCTGTTGGATGTGGTTGGTCCTTCTTGGTGGCATGCCGACGTTACCCTGGATACCGTGGCTCTTGATACATCACAAAGACTTGCTGTCTTGGTCACAGATACGCCAGCAAGACGTGCACCAACAATTTGTCCTCTTTTGAACTCTGGTATGTCACCTATAATGTTGTGTGCATTGCAATATTTTGAGCAAAACCGTGCTCTTACCCTGCTAATTGAACCTTCACACTCTGCTCTTATTGGTGCAATGTGTAATTAATGAAGATTGGCCATCAGGCTGCTCCATCAAAGCCATCAAACCTCCCACAGTATCATACTAATGATACTGTGGTTCAAGGAATGTTAAATGAAGGCATTACCACCCTCAGTGGACAGTGCAGTGGGTGGAAATGATTGTGACCCACAGTATCTGGCTAGAATTGTCCATAAGAACAAGAAAAGCATCTCATATTAACATTCAACACACTTATACCACACAAATGTAAAATAACCTAGGGAACTAAAAGCCCCCCTAATTAAAGAATCTTTTGCTAATTTCCTTAATTTCTCTTATGTTTAATGTTTTTTCTTATTTCTGTGACTGGGGATCATCTAGGGACAGTTATTTCAGCGTGCTGTGCAGGATTAAGTTTATTATTAGCAGAGGGGCCTTCAATTATCACGTCTCCGCATACTTTGTCAACAGGCTTTTAATAAGGACGAGGCGTAGAAGGCCAAGAGTTGTCCTTCTAAAAACCGCTTTATTTACAAAGGCGAGAAGCAGCAAATTACTTAGGTGGGAGTACCGGGGGCACGTGCATTGTTTTGTATTGCCTATTAATGTAAAGATGTTAAACAAAGATATTAAACCATGACCTGCAGGTCGACAAAAAGCCCTCATTCTACACAGCAACCAGTCCATGGGTATGTGAGCAGCATGCTTAATTTGCGGCTCCACTCTAGAATAGCGATGTTGTTAGATGATTCTATTGGCTTTAATCAGTGGAGTAATCCCACTCGAGGGATGCCAAGCCTCTCTGTAGAGCCGTTATCATCCTCCACATGGAGCCTGCTGATTTAGCAGAATATCAGCACCTCCCCACCTCTGAAAGATCATCAGATTAAAAAAGAAATACATAAAATCATTTATCGAATGTGCCACAGTGAAGCCCACTCAAGACCTTTGCTTCTTAATAATTAATTCCTGCAATTAGGCAACTTGCTATGCGCCGAGCGTTAGAACTCATGCAATATTCATAGCTATTCATAATTATGCAATACTTTCCTTAGCATATAAGTTCTCTCCGCACCGGGGCTGTCAATATGAAGATATTTTTATTTGCTTTGTATCACTTCTTCTATCATTTCTTCTTTATTCCGTCAGTGAGTGACTGAGAAGAAGAAAAAGAAGACTGTGTGTTTTCTGAATGCACCGTGTCTCTCCTCTTCCATGTACTCCCTTATAATTCCTGTGGAAGAAAAGAAACACGCACACATTTGACATACATTCCAATCTACAGCTGCTGAAATATTATTAAAGCACATGAAACACAACAAAGGCCCACCTTGTACCGCTGAAAAAGAAACGTCCGTCTCGAAAGTCTGCAAACAGAAGAGAAAGGAATGGCATCAAGATTAGAGTGTGGCGGAGATATGGTCTGTGTGCAATGTGCATTGTGTGATAAATTATACATTATCCCAGCATGGGAAAAGTCTGCGAGCTCTTGATGGATCCCCAAGCAAATAGGGGGGGCGCTGCTACAGTGGACACGCTGGACAAGTTTGGCTTTAATCTTGAGATGCGCTTCAAAGCTGGCTTCGAACAGAGCAAACTGGCAATCAAAGCTAATGTGTAACTGGGCAGTGGTAACTTCACAAGGCCCATCATCAGAACAGCAGCTGAGATCACACAGAGGCAGCTGTCTCCACAATCTGCTAGGGCTGATCCCCAGCACAAGGTCTACACTGCAGAACCGTATTCTCTCCGAGTCAAAAGCTATGGCTGGAGGGAGACGTTCTGAAGGCCTTTAATCAACTCCTCCAGGATTTTACAGGGAATAGGTTAGGTGAGTATTGGCAAAACCAATTGGTCGTGGCATGGGTTTTGTTTTCTGCAGGTTTTTCATACACATGTTTGGTTATGTATTTACAATGTATACTTTCACTATAGCTAACATAAGAATAACAAGAATAAAATGTGTGTTCATGTTTTGCATGTGCTTGTTTTCCTTCATATAATTGAGTGCCTAAAGATGGAAGGAACGGTCTGCTATGTATAAGAAAATTTGTTGTTATCTTAAGGACTTTTAAAAAAAATTCATTTTTATGTTTTAGTGTATATTTAATATGTTAACTGTTTCTGAATGTAGGGAAAGTTGTAGGGAGGTTTGTTTTGGATTATTCTTTGTTTGTTTAGTGGAGGTAGTTTCACGGAGGGAGGGAGGGATGGATGGATGGATGGATAGATAGATACTTTATTCATCCCGAAGGCATCCAGCAGCAACAACACAATACAATAAGAAACATATTCAAACATAAAAAACAGAATAAAAGAATATATATATATATATATGTATATATATATATATATATATATACATATATATATATATCATAGACAGTATATAGCTGGACAGAGCATCGTCTCTCAAAAAGTGAAGCCACCACAGGTCGGGCGCCCCCTGCTGTTCGGCTGCAGAAAGCTGTGTAACTCCACCCATTCCCATAGGTTTCAATGGCAAAACAGACAACTTTTAATCACGTTTTTTTCTAATATGCTGTAATTCTACCTCCATTATTTAAACGCAGCAGCTAGTATAACCTCTGCTTATATTGTCAAATTTTTATATTCTCACAGAATTCGTTTTTTAAAACGTTATTTAGCTCTATTCAAAAAAGGTGTGGTTATGGTAAAAGGGCTGGTTATGGGCGGGACCAATAACAGACCGTCAGCTCTGCTCCGCTTCGCTCTGCAGCCTGTGACCACGAGGCAGCAGTAGAATGAGTAGGAGCTCTCCACAGTCTTTCTCCCTCCTCTGGTCTCTACTGCGCAGACTCTGGTCTCAGAATCGCCAAAATGGCGGAAGATTTTGGCTTCATTTTCATTGAAAAATGAAATTAAATAATTAACAGAGCAAAGTGCAAGGTGCAATGACATTGATCATGAAAGTGACTGATGTGCCATATAAATATAAATATAAATATGCATACGTAACAAATATAGTTCTGAAAAGTGAATATGTGAATACCCAATCATGAGTAAAATGTACTTAAATGTAAGTGAGGTTGGGGAAGTGATAGTGTAAAGAATTAAGAATTAAGTGGTTAAATAATGAGAGAGTCGTTGATGTTGGGATAAGGGTCTCCACCATTAGAGAGCTGCCATTTTAAGAGAGAATCACTGCTTGCTTGTTGCCTTGTTGCTTGTTACTTTTTAAAAGTAACAATGCCATCACTGCTTATTTTATAGTTTTCAATTCTAAGCCTCTTATCCTGTACCTGTCAATTGTATGCATGTTTTTTTCTGTTTCTCATAGATATTTTATTTTGTAGTTGTGAGAAAGTAAGAGAAACATTCAGGAAATAATAATAATATACCATAGTAAATTAAAATGAACACTGTGGAGTAAATACATTTAAAGTAGCACTGTCTAGAGTTGCAAATATAAAAATAGTTATTTTAAATAAACACTAAAGACATTTTAGACATTAGAAATTTTGCATGGTGCAGCAACTCAATTATGCCAGTTTTTAAATCCCTACTCTGTGTGTGGATAGAATGAGGAGAAAACCTTTATCTGACTCAAAATCAGGTATTTGTAGAATGTGTGGATCTGATGTATCTCATGGAGGAAGCAGAGTAAAGAATTTTAAAACCACTAACTGGATAACCCTCTCAAGAGTTCATCACTGAGCCCAGTACAGTGAGAACAAGTGGAACTAGTGAAGATAGCTAACAAAACATAGATAAACAATGCAGTTATACACAGAAATTCACAGACTCTCACGGCTGCTGCTGCTCAGAGCTTGACAAGGTCCTAAATGTGCTTTATTCCAAAAAGTGAACTACATTACCAAGGAGCCCTGGCAAATGGCTGATTGAGCTAAAAGATGAGATGAGAAGCAATAGGTATCGGCCCCAAAAACACAGATCAGCCAACTCTATCAACGCTATATGTTGAATTATAGTCATTTAACATTGTATTAATTGTAGATACAGTGTTAATTCATATCACACCACACAAACCACTAAGCCAAACAGTGATGAATCTCAGAACTCAAGTTCCCCGACAGTGTCATAAATACAACAGACTGTCATGCAGTATTTATGATACAATAAATGTTATTTTCTACAGCCTTTAGATGTGAGGATTTGTACCCTTCAGAACTGAAAAATCAGAAGAATTTCTGAAATTCAGTTTAAAGACTTCAAACACAAAGTGATTCCTTTGTATTTGATGGAAACAATAAAAAATAAATATTCTTACCTCTTTTGCATTTAGGATGGGTGTTACTGCTTCCTATTGTCTGTAATGAACACACACAGCTTAATTAAAACATAAATTAACATTTTCATTCTATAGATAATACACTGGAATGCCAACAGTCATGGAATATCAGTACATACATTGATAATGCATTGTTTTCTAAAGGGATGGCATGGTAATGCCCACACCTGAATAAGATGTGAGTTGTTATCTTGTTATCTAAGTGGTGAGCACCAGATAGTATATTCATTGGTCTGAACATGACTTGACAGACTGCTACGTTGTGCTGTGCACATGCTCTACAATTCTCCAGCCTTTCATCATGAAAGGGGGGGGGGGGGTCTTTTTTGAGTCATAATGGCACAAGAACTAATTAAGCCTAGTCGTATATTAGATTTTCCTTTTTGTGGAAAAACACTATTCAAAATGCAGTTTCGTCAAAGACTAGGCATAATAGTGTCTATAGCCACGTCTGGGCAAGTTGTAACTTACCTGCAATTTCACAAACCCAGCAGGTAGTTAGCTAGATTGCTAGATTTCTTGGCTAATGCTAGCTAGCTAGACAGTAAATCTGTACTAAACAGTAAATAATGGTAGCTAGCAAGCTATAGTTTAAACGACTTACAATAATCTGCCTTGCTGAGTAGATGTTATAATAAATAAATTTGTTAGCTAGCTAGCTAGGTTAGCTAACGTAACTACTTTATTTCAGTGAGGAATGTTTTAGCTAGGAAGCTAAAGGTAGCTAAAAGCCCAGAGCTAACTATATTCAGCTAGCTAGTTATGTTATGTTTTTACATAAATAAAATTGACACCATGTCCCATCAGGTGCTCCGCAGTTTATAGATACAAAAATTACAAATACAAAAAAAATCTTAAATTTGGGCAATCTTGTCAAAAATTCGGTTGAAAATCTAATTAAATTAAAGATAAAACATCAAACATTTTAAAGTAACACTATATACCATTTTCATGTTCTAATAACTTCTTGATAATCATTTTCATGCTCCAGTGAATTGTAAAAGAAAGAACAGTGTCAGCACCATGCTAACTTCGCTATGTAACTTTGGCAAAACATAATATTAGCAAGAGCTTCTCTATATTACGTGCTTGGGATCATATTTGTGTAAAGTCCTGTAATATTACTCTACTGCAGCAGCCTGTAATATTGCACAAAGTGAGCAGAGTGCCCTGGCCCCAATCAAAACCCCAAAAAGAAACACGGATGGAAGAAATCACTCCAGGGATCTTTCTGTCTGCCAAAGCAAGGTTGATATGCAGTCAGTTTATAATGTGTAACAAAAACTATCTAGGGATATGGAAATGTACAGGGGTTGGACAATAAAAAACTGAAACACCTGGTTTTAGACCACAATAATTTATTGTCCCGACAGGCAATTCTGGTGGAAACAGGAAAGTTGAGGTGCACATTGAATTCTGCTGTGATTTGGGCAGCCGTGGTTTTATGTTTTTTGGATACAATCCACAGTTAATCCTGTTGGATGTGGTTTGTCCTTCTTGGTGGTATGCTGACGTTACTCTGGATATCGTGGCTCTTGATACATCACAAAGACTTTCTTGCTGTCTTGGTCCCAGATGCGCCAGCAAGATGTGCACCAACAATTTGTCCTCTTTTGAACTCTGGTATGTCACACATAATGTTGTGTGCATTGCAATATTTTGAGCAAAACTGAGCTCTTACCCTGCTAATTGAACCTTCACTCTGCTCTTACTGGTGCAATGTGCAATTAATGAAGATTGGCCACCAGGCTGCTCCAATTTAGCCATGAAACCTCCCACACTAAAATGACAGGTGTTTCAGTTTCATTGTCAAACCCCTGTATGTTTACATTGAGATTTTTTTTCTGTAGTTTTTGGTAGACATGCAGTGTTTTGTTAGTGATGCAATGTTTTGCTATAGTGACAGTAACCTTTTTTATCGTTATTAACAGGGAATATACATCCTGTACTCGTTTGATAAGAGACAGACAGAGAACAAACTGTCCAGGATGCACAATAATGCGCGTCAAATATGCCACAACAGCAGGGTTCTCAGTAGACAGGAGCTAAGTCCACAAATTGCATACGTTGTCCCTTCCGGGTGCGTGACTGCCCTAAAGTCCATCCAATCGAGCCGAGATACGGAGGAGGTGGACGAGGGAAATATGGCTAATGGCGGTGCTGGAATACAAAACTCAAGAGATCAGTAGCAGCACGCTCCGAGCTTTTACAGACAGGACAGAGCTCAGTGGGGGCTGGGATTGTTTTGGCATACATCATGGGCCTGAGATTAGAGTGGTAATGTCCACCCAGGAGGCCAGGACTGCCTCACTTAGGTTACCTTGCGGAATTCACCGCGGACAATAGCCACAAGCCGAGCTGACATCCTCCTCCGCTACCTCTGCGCTTCATAACCTGTTAGGAATAAATTGCTGATACGAGATGCAAGGCACACCGCATTGCAATGCCTTGCACCATCATGAAGGGGAAGAGGTCTGCTGGTTGCAAGATCTGAGCTCAGAAATGCTCTTTAATTAGGAAATCCACTGTTTCTCAAGCTGTCTGATTTGTCGATACACAGAGACAGAATAAACGGAGAAGAGCTGTTTTTTGTGTTCATGTCTTATGAAGTGTTTTCACCACATAAGCCCTAACAGATTTACCCTTACTGTGGCGATAGCTGTAGCAGGGTCTGAGAGAAAGAGCTGAGATGAATGTGTCCTCTGGACATACACAGGTGCATTTAATACAGGGCAAAGACATCTGAGATCGAGGAGGAACCCAGATGGTATCTATAATGAATGGAAGCTCTCCAAGATTTTACCCAGTGGATGAGGCTCTGGTGACATGTGAAGGAAATTGGTAGCGCAGAGTGTATTAGTGGTCTCTTTATAGCGCTGTGCCAGGAACACAGCCTATGATGTTACGCAGCTTTTATGAACCTACTCTTGAAAAACTTTGACATCCGTGACCGTACTCCACGCGGCTCGGAGGACGCCTCCACCCCTTTAGTGCCCTGCAAACATAAATCACAGAGTCTCATTCTTTGATGTAATTACATTTCGATGAAGCACATTCCTCATTCAGCCAGTTAACTGGTCAGCGTCCACCTTAAAATGAGTCTAATCTGATGTTCTGTACACTCCAAATAAAGTGAAACACTTTTATCAGGGTAATAAATTATTATTGATAGATGAATAATAATTTTGACCCAAGCATATAACATATTGCAATCATAAGGTGGATCTGTGGATCTAACATTTTATACAACTGGGTTAAAATACAGTATATTATATAATACTTTAATACTATAATACTTTGCTTGGAGCATGTTATAATACATGTTATAATTCATTAATAATGCATACCAATCTTGTCTTAAGAGGCAGACATTTTTGTCAAATTTCTGCCTGAAATGACACACCTCCCTTCTATTCTAATTCTTCAAGCATTACATATAAAATGTTTTATGTTTGAAAAAAAAAAACATTACTGAAAATTCTCATTTCAATTATAATAGAAAATATTTTGATCACCGGTTCGAATCCCGTTCATGCAGCTTGCCATCAGTTGCCAGAGCCCTGAGAGAGCACAACTGGCCTTGCTCTCTCTGGGTGGGAAGTAATGCTCTTTTTTCTCATTACTCCTAGGGTGATCTCGATCAGCACAAGGCGTCTGTGAGCTGATGTACTGGAACCGAGTTGCTGCGCTTTCCTCTGAGTGCACTTTGATACTACAATGCTGTCACTTTGCTTGGAGCACATTATAATTAATTAATTATGCATACAAAAAATTGTTTATGTAATGTAATGTCTCGGTAAGGCATTTTATTAAATGCTTATAATTTGTTAAAATGTACAATAAAGGTTTTAGAGAGTCTGAAAGACATCAATCAAGACTACACTAATAAAAGTTCCTGGGTATAGTCCCCTCACATCAGACCTACATGTTTAACATGATTCAGTGCACACTACCGGTTCATATTTTAGAACACCCCCATTTTTCTCTTTCTTTTTTGCCAATTTTAAGCTCTTCAGGTCTAGTCAGTTACTAGAAATGGTACAAAATCCAGTGTACAAAATTTTGCCATAAACTGCCAGGGCCTTTGTTGAAAAACAAATCAACTAAAAACTGAAAAGGTTACTGATAGAACTGTGAAAAAAACTGTCTGTAATGTGTCTGTAAGGCATTTTATTAAACGCTTATAGTGCCTTAAAAATGCATTACAATGTGTAATGAATGTGTTCAGATACACATATATATATATACAGCTCTGGACAAAAATAAGAGACCACTTAAAAATGGTGAGTTCCCTTGATTTTACCAAACTGAAAACCTCTGGAATATAATCAAGAGGAAGATGAATGATCACAAGCCATCAAACCAAGCTGAACTGCTTGAGTTTTTGCACCAGGAGTGGCATAAAGTTATCCAAAAGCAGCGTGTAAGACTGGTGGAGGAGGACATGACAAGATGCATGAAAACTGTAATTAAAAACCAGGGTTATTCCACCAAATATTGATTTCCGAACTCTTAAATCTTTATGAATATGAACTTGTTTCCTTTGCATTATTTGAGGTCTGAAAGTTCTGCATCTTTTTTTTTTTTTTCTGCAAATAAATAGCAACAAAAACATGGCAACACCTTTAGCTCATCTTAACACTGGACTAAGTCTCAGGTTTAGCAGTGAAAAGAAGAATTAGAGGTCTGACAGGTGAAGTACAGTAATAAAGTCAATGCTAAGATGAGAAAATAGAAAAGCAGCAGTACTGTTACTGAACAACTCAAACTTAGGGGTATTCTAGAGTCATTTAGATTCACATTTAGGGCATTTAGCAAGTTGTTTGCTGTTTTAAAATATCCTAGAGGCTAGATTCAAAAGATGCATCAAACTAAATGGTGCTAAATAAAATCCTGCAAAAGTACCAATAACAAAAGTGCTAAAGAGTGCCAACCAAGGGCTATAAAAGCTAATGTGATTTAAGCAAGAGAAAAACACACCGGCCTCAGAACCTGCTCTAGCACTGACGAGTCTATGGAACATGAAGCAGAGATAGATGGGCTATGTTTTCTTAAGTGGTTCGATGGTCCAATGAGGAAATCCTGTGCATCTCAGCCTGATTAATGACTTTTCTCTCCTTAATAAACAGTAATTGAATGGTAGGCAGCAGAAAGCCTATCTGCTGTGTGCTTGTGTGTGTGTGTTGGGGGGGCTGGGGGGGAGTTGTGTGCAGCAGCCACAGCCCGTGGCACAGTCTGGGGTTGATTATAGTTGACCTTGCGTGTGAAACAGCTAGCCTAAGCTGGGAAACTGTAGCCAGAAAGAACAGAAGATAAATGAGCAGATATTGTATTGGCAGAGAAAAGGAGGATCAATGAGGCAATCAATATGTATTTGATTTTTTTTTATCGCAAAACTGGGCATGGGGGGAGGGAGACGATTGATCAAACGCATGTGGACACATTGGCATATCTAACAATATTAATTAAGAAAAACTGCTTAGCTGACTCGTTGACGAATTGGCTTGTATCATTAAAATCAAAAAGAAAGATTGTTACAGAGAAAATGTACATAAACCTGAACAGAAATACATCTTGTAGTAAACTTTACTATGATGTATTAGTTCCCTCTCTCTCTCTCTCTCGATTTCCCTCCTTTCCTCACTCCCTCGCTCCCTCCCTCTCTTTCTTCATGTACATCATGTACAGCAATTTATTTACTGGACTGATGAGTTTTACCGCAAGAAGAGGTTGAGGTTTCTGAATTATAGCTGCGTATGGACTATTTCCATGAAGGTGGGTTTTAGTGCTTCAATATTAACCCTGTTAATGCAACTCAAGCTGGGTATTTTTTAAGCAGATGGCCTGTTCTGACGAGAGCACAATCATATAATTGAATCTGGTCATCAATAAAGAGCATAGGGTGTCTCTTTGATAAGACAGCAGTGAAAAGCAATATCACTCAAACTTGCTTCAGACATGACGTAATGTTATTTTTTTCCCTTACTATAGCTAAAATACCCTCACTGAGGAATTTATTAAAAAGACCTGGGCACCTACACTTTAATTAATGTGACAGCTGGGAAATTCAAAAGCAATGCAGAACGGTAATGTAACCTCAGTTACAAAAAAGTTGGTGATAATCCTGTGTAACAATACAATAATCTGCAAATCTCAAAGACCCCTTATTTATATTTATTTATATATTTATCACAATGGAACACAGAACAAAATCATGTCTGTTTTTAATGCATCACTAGCATTCAATAATAAGCATCTGTCTTGTCCCTTGGGTACAGAGATTTCGCTAGATTGGCTGATTTCTTTGCAGAAATATTATGTAGTATAATCTGTTTTTAACAACCTTGTGAACCTATGCCCATCTCTAAAATGCAAAGTACAAATTAATTGTACTTTTTTGTTGTTGCTGGAAGAAAGCAACATATTTTTTGAGATGCGCTGGTGCCATTAATTTTTAAATGAGTACTGTATTTTTCTGCACTATAAGGCGCACCGATTTATAAGACGCACTATCAAAAAAGTCTATTTTCTGGTCTATTTTCATACATAAGGCGCACTGAATTATAAGGCGTATTTTAAGAGACACTATAAAGAACTTTTAATTCAGCAGGTCTCGCCGCTGGGTGGTGGTGGTGGGGTAGCTAACTGAGTTAAGTAAAGCTAAGCTAAGTAAACAAAACTGTAATAAAAAAACTTTCTTTTAAAGCACTTTAGCACTTTAAGTCTTCACAGATTTTTCTTCTAAAAACTGTTTTTTGGAGTAAGTAAAACGATTTTGTTTAAGTACAGTAAGCTTTGATTACCGAATTTCTCCAGCACTAGACTGGAGAATTAGCATTGGCATTAGCGGCTAAGCGCTCTAGTAGTGCTAGCAGGGGATAGGAGCAGGCTACAGCCCGATAATACTCCCCTCTGAACGAGTAAATAGCTGTTAGCGGAGAACGCTAATGCTACTCCAGCCCCAGTGCTGAACTGACAATTTTTGGGGAAAAATACAGTATATGTTTTTCATTAAAATAGTAAAATATTGCAATTTCAACATGTGATATTATATATTTTCCTTTTTTTTTTTTTACATTTCTTTTTACGTTTTTACACATGTATTCAAATTTATCCGAGTTTTACAACTCGGATTCAAATTTATGACAATTCATCCTAATACATCATAAGTTCAGTGTTATCCAGTGGCTTTTCCCTCCCAGTCACCAGATCTGAATCCCAAAGAAGACGAGTAGACCAGGAGATTCACATCACGGAAGACTCCTGAAAAATGCTCCGGGAATGGATGATGAAATCATGTCAGCACGGACAAGAATCTCAAAGAAATGTGTCCAACATGCTGTGGAATCCATACCACCAACATCAAAAGCAAGAACAAACGTGGAAGCCTTGAGACATGGTTCTATTTTTGCTACACAATAAATAAACGATGGACCATTTTTTGATGAAGAATCCATACCACCAAAAATGTAAAGTATTAGGTCTTCTTGGAGAAGAAATGGAGGCTCTACTTAGTAGTCTATTATAGTCTTAGTGCGAAACTGTTGGAGAGAGGACAGTTTGAGATCTCTGTTGTTGTCTGTTGAAAGCTCAATGTTAAAAGCATTGCTTGTTCATTAAATAACAAGATATAATGTTTGTTTAGTTCATTGAGTACAACTACATCAACCCCCCTAAGAATGAAACTTGGTGGGTAGTTGTGCCTTTCAACTTTCATAAAATGATGCAGAATGGCAGCAAAGCACTTGAGTGATGATGAGTACTGCTTTTGTCTTGGTGGAGACAACCAACAAGACGGTGTGTGTGTGTGTGTGTGGAGGAACGGTGGTCAGTGACGAGATGTCTGGTTTGTTGTCATAAATCACATGTCAAGAAGGCCTGGTGTGGGGTGCAATTTTATATGATGCAACATCACCTTTGGCCTTCATTTCAGGCATTTTGACAGCCCAACCTTAAACTGAGGAGTACAACCACACTTAAAAAATGATGAGTAAATTTTACTTTAAAAAAGTTTTGCAACTTCCTGCATTTGCTTTGTTTAAGTAAATTTAATTTCAGATAAATTTAAGTAACTTCAACTCGGATTCAAGACTTAATTGTTACATAGAGTAAATGAGTGAACTGATCTTCAGTCAATCCTTTCTTTTAGTATACTTTACTTCATTTATTTTTGCTGAATCAAGCCTTTACAAAACTTTTTTCAAAACTTTACTTAATTCCTGCATACAATATTACCTAAATAAAATTACTTAATTTATACAATATTACTCAAATAATTCATGATATTTAATATATTATATTTCCTGAAATTTAAAAATGTTTAGTTAAAACACACATTCAAATATTTACATAATCTCAAAGATTTATTTTGTAAACAGACCAAGTCTCACATGGATGGCATGTAATACATTCTTTTTAGTATACTTAAAAGAATGTATTACATGCCATCCATGTGTTGAGACAGTGTAATATGTGTGTTTTAGTTAAAAATATTTAAATTTCAGGAATTATAATATATTATGTATCATAAATAATTTGAGTAATACTGTATAAATTAAGTATTTGTAATTAGATAATATTGTATGCAGAAATTAAGTAAAGTTTAGTAAAAGAACGGATATTTAAGTCTTGAAACCGAGTTTAAGTTACTTAAATTTATCTGAAATTAAATTTACTTAAAAAAAGCAAATGCAAAAAGTTGTGAAACTTTTTTTAAGCAAATTTTACTCATAATGTTTCTTCACTGCAGTGTTGCTATTCTGATGCGCTATTCCACTAGGATAATGCTTGTCTATTTACTGCTGCTGTTGTCTCAAGAGCTTGCCTTGAACACTCTATGATGCTATGTGATGGCCAGCCATTCCACCAGACATACAGTATCTTGTGCTGCCTCATCATCTTTGGCCTTCATTACAGGCATTATGACTGCCTAACATTACACTAAGGAACCTTTTCTAAAAGGAGACTTTAATGCGTTCTGATTGGACACACTATGAACACTCCACTCCACCTATCGCATATAGGGCTGGGTAGCGTTAAAACGTTTTTGATACCAGTCCCACTACGGTACCTTGAATTCTGTACCAACACGCAAACTATACTTTTTTGAATACCTTTTTTTCTAAATTGCAGCCAAAAAAATACAAAAAAGCAATAATTATTCTCACACATCGAATTTATTTAACAAACGACTTTACTAATCTCATTCTTATATTGTCATTCTTATACTATCTTGTTGGAACAAATAATGAGCATGATTGTGGCACTTTATTAAGAACAAAAATAACAGCACTAATTAAACTGCTTAAACTATAAATATTTTTCTCCTAAGCATATTACTAGATGCATTTAAGTCCTCTTTAAGGAATATCAGCATTAGATTGGCAAATTTAGATTATATTAGTGGTTTCAATCGCTTAAAAATGAATTAAAATCATGATTTTTTTTAATGCTGGAATTTCCCAGTAATATTGTAAGGGAGACAGTAATAAAAGGTAGTGTGCATTAGGTCTGGCAGACTAGATCATTTTGTGCTGTATTATAATATGAGAGAGAGAGAGGAAGACAGCGCAGGTGAGAAAGAGAGGAAGACGCCGTTAGTGAGCGAGTGGTTGAGAGATGAGACAAGAGAGGACGAGAGAGACAATGCGAGCATCTGAGAGATTTTAGAGCATCGGCGATGTGTAGATCTATTTGAATGAACCGCGTTTCTTTGCACGCTCTCTGCTTGTGTGTGCCAAGGGCGCCTTCAGGTTGTTTCACAGTATCGAAAACAGGCACCAAATTTACAGTCATATGAAAAAGTTTGGGCACTCCTATTAATCTTAACCATTTTTAGTTCTAAATATTTGGGTGTTTGCAACAGCCATTTCAGTTTGATATATCTAATAACTGATGAACACAGTAATATTTCAGGAAGCAAAAGCACGCCTCAGGCGACTCTGTTTGTGGCGTGCTTGCAGAAATGGCTTCTTTCGCATCACTCTCCCATACAGCTTCTCCTTGTGCATAGTGCGCTGTATTGTTGACTGATGCACAGTGCAGCAATGCTGCAGCTCTTTGGAGGTGGTCTGTGGATTGTCCTTGACTGTTCTCACCATTCTTCTTCTCTGCCTTTCTGATATTTTTCTTGGCCTGCCACTTCAGGGCTTAACAAGAACTGTCCCTGTGGTCTTCCATTTCCTTACTATGTTCCTCACAGTGGAAACTGACAGGTTAAATCTCTGAGACAACTTTTTGTATCCTTCCCCTGAACAACTATGTTGAACAATCTTTGTTTTTAGATCATTTGAGAGTTGTTTTGATGAGCCCATGATGCCACTCTTTTCTCATGACTGGATACACCTGGCTATGAAGTTCAAAGCTCAATGAGGTTACCAAACCAATTTTGTGCTTCAGTAAGTCAGTAAAAAGTAGTTAGGAGTATTCAAATCAATAAAATGATAAGGGTGCCCATACCTTTGCACCGGTCAAATTTTGGTTTAATGAATATTGCACATTTTCTGTTAGTACAATAAACCTCATTTCAATCCTGAAATATTACTGTGTCCATCAGTTATTAGATATATCAAACTGAAATGGCTGTTGCAAACACCCAAATATTTACAACTAAAAATAATTAAGATTAATAGGGGTGTCCAAACTTTTTCATATGACTGTGTACTTTTCGGTATCAGGACATTTCGGGCGGTGCTTTTTTTGTGTTGAATTTCGATACCCAGCCCTGATCGCATTACACCAGTAGAAATTTCTGTAACTCCATGTACGTTACACATCAGCATAATGTTACACACTACCTCTGTATGTGTAGCCCATATCAGTCTAAATTTGTAATCATTTATTCTTCCTGGTGACTGAACAGCATTGCAATCCAATACTTCCCTTAGGGTGCACCTACTTTTACAATTATTTCTTTAATTATGAGTGTGTTTGTTTAGATTGAATACATCTGTATACATGTTTTTCTTTTCCAGACCCTGAATATATGCAGTAAATTCATACATGATTTATACACTCAGATCTATCATCCACATAACTTTATTTGGGGCTATACGTTATCTCACCACGCACAGCCATAAGCAAATCTAGCCCAGTAATAACTCACAAAGATTCCAACACTAGTGGCACGATATACATATTACTGTCAAGCCCCTGAAACATAGCTCCTCACGCAGACCATACTCATGTATTATGATGCTGGATAATAAACACGGTCAGACAGGCGGAGAGTATTGTTCAGCCGATATGTGTGCATGGGGAATACATGCCTTCAACGAGAGAATATTTATTGAGCATTGCAGGGTGTGGAGCGAACATGCTTAATGGTTAATATTCCGCAGCTCCTTTGTGTGCGCCCTACTTGATTAGCACTTACATGTCTTTAGTGGATTGAATGGGGCTGAATGCCGCAGTCATCAAAAGGCCACCTCGTCTGCCACTAAATCAAATATTGTTTTGAGCAGCAATCATGAGTCTGCCAATTAGCTGTGTGAGGAGCGGGGAGAACCGCCACCATTACAAGTCTGCCATTCGCTGGATCTATAGCACCCTCTGATTTAGCCATCTCCTCATGTGACTAAATGTGATAAGTAATGAATATGACTATTGATGAGGCCTTTAACAAGGTAATAACTGTGGTCCCCAGTCAATAATTATTTCGATAAGAATATCTTTATTATGAAAATGCAGAGTACAGCATGAATCGCCTACCAAAACAGTACCCGGTGGTGCAATTGCCTTTGTCTGAAATTATAGTTTTCATTAAACACAATGCGCTCTGTTATTGATTGTTTAAATAAGACTCGATATCTCCCTTCATTTCAAAGCATTGTGAAATTTGCCTGGCGTTATATAATATTCACTGTTGTATACGTTCAATAATGTTATAATATGAGATTCATACCATTAAAAGACAGAGATTACCAGAACAGAATGGGCCCGCTATCTAAATGGGCCAATTTTCTGGGACTAGATTTTGCAACAAAAAAAAAGCAGGGCGACGTCTTCCCATAAGCACAGCCGCTGCATGTGTAGAGCAGAGCGGGAGACATGAAAGACGGCGATTAGTCTCAGGCTATATGCCGCAAATGAAATGGTAACCACCTCTATAAATTCTCAGTGCTATGAGGAGCGTACGCTATGAGTTCTGTACCTTGTGCTCTGGCTCCAGCCCAGACTCCCCTCTGGGTATGGCAAGGTGAGAGCCGCTCTCCGACTCTCCTGCAGTGGAGCCATTTACTGAAGTCTGTCAGACGAGAAAAAAAAAGACACACTTCACTCACCAACATTATAAAGCTATGCACTGCTATTTTTAACTGTAAATGACAGAACACATCAGAGTGAAGCTCAAAAGACTCCAGTCTACATAACCAGAATACTTTAAAGCTTTAAGACTAAACTCTATTACTTGATTTAAAGGAGAACTCCGGTGTAAAATGGACTTTTGCTTACTTAGCTTTGATGTTTGTCCAAACACCCTTCAGACTGGGTGATACGGGGCATATTTTGCCCCGATAAATCCCTCTTCCTCAGTTACTTTAACTTAAGATGAGGGTGCCAGGCGATTAGCTAACTATGGGATGTAAACAGTGTTTTTGTAAACTGCTTCTGCAGTTTTAAAGTTCTTACTGCCTCGTTTTAAATGTCTCCGGATTATAGCAAGGAGTTGTGGAGCTACTTTGAGCCTGGATAACGGTGGAAAAGGCAATTTATCGGGGCAAATTATGCCCCGTGTCACCCAGTCTGAAAGATGTTTGGACAAACTGTTAAAATTTCTGGGTCTCGGAACTCTGCTGGAGAACGGAGTTGTGCTATTCATCAAAGGTAAGTACTTTTTATCATGTTTTACTACACCAAAAGTCAATTTTACACCAGAGTTCTCCTTTAATAGATTACAGATACAGACTAAATGTACCTTCTCAATGACACTGAATTGGTAATAAGTTGCCATTACATTCTCATTATGAGTATAGATATCAGTTTTATACTGGCCAAAATTACTGGATCAAATATCAAAATAAATATATATACTAGTGCATCTCAAAAAATTTGGATACCATTGAAAAGTTACTTTGTTTCAGTAATTCAGTATTTCATTTAAAAATCAAGGGAGCAGAGTTTGGAGGAAGAGTGGAGAGACACACAGTCCAAGCTGCTTGAGGTCTAGTGTGAAGTTTCCACAATCAGTGATGGTTTGGAGAGACATGTCATCTGCTGGTGTTGATCCACGTTTGGTTCACTGTGTTAAGAATTTCAAAAGACATTTTGGATGAACCAGTATAGTGAACTCTACTAGTATTGGAGGACTTTAAATGTACTGCTTCTTCTGGAAATATGTTAATGATTAAGATATCAACTACCAGTGACCTTATAGGAGATGACTGAGGGTGATCTTGGAGTATTCAAGGCAGAACGTCTGAGGACTGCTCTGCGAGGGCTTTGACCTCCATTCTGTGGTCGAGGATATTTGTCTTCGACTTGTTCCTCTTCAACCGTCTTGGCTTCAGTCTGTGAGAAAAGGCAATATTTTAGGCATATTTTAATAAATCTGGTACCCAGTCTCAGGCCCTGTTTTACCGATTTCTAGCGAATCGGTCAATAGCGTAACTGGATTTAGGGCATTTTGGTGTGTCAGAAGGCACAAAAAGTATATAGCATATACTAATTCTCTTAATTAATCATGGGTGTGTTTTGGGGATAATGTAAAATAAATCAATCCCTTTAAGAGGCAGTTGACTTCTTATCTTCTTATGGATTCTTATCTTCACAGCACAACACTTTTGTGCGTCTCAGCAGAGGATACTGACCTGCACATTCACGCTGTGAAGGTATGCCAGCAGCTTATTAATATATTTTATTCATTATTCTTTTTATTTTTAAGGTTAAAAGTTGGGTTTGTGCTTTGCAGAGTGTCAGAGTGTCTTAGATGATTGACTGTTGTCTAGGTTAATTTCAGTCAGTGGCGCTCCTGTGTTTTCCTTCCTTCCAGACCACCACGCCCATCAGTGTAGATTTATTCCTAAACTCTGACACAATTTTAACGGCGCGTGTGCAAGGAGTTAAAATAGAATGTAGACGGGGTGTGAGATAGCAATGAGCATCGTGACGCACCTTGCGCAGGTTGTATAATAGGGCCCTTAGTTTAAGCCACAGTGTTTAGATCAAGTGTGCCCAAGGCACCATTAACATACATTATTGTCCAACTAGCAGAACTGAGAAGAGTTCTCAGAAAGTAAATTAAAAAGTTTAGTTAGAGTCTGCAGTAACATTTTTATAGCTGTTTAAACACCAGTAGTCACTAAACAATTACTAATAGAAGTCTAGAGTCCAGAGTGTATGCCACTAACACACACACACACACAAAAGTTACTTGACTGCAGTGTTTTAAAGAAACTTAAAGCCGAACAGTCAGGGAGAGACACTATATTAAACACACAAAACTTAAAACGTAATTAAAAAGGAAAATAATTGTGATATACCTGGTATAAAAACACTCTTAGAACAGTAGAAGAGTAAACATTCCTAAACTGCTCATTTGCATATCATAGTCTAATGATATATCAGTGTGGCAAAGGTCAGTACAGCAATTACTTTTAGCAAACAACTTATAATGCAGTTCTAGCAGTTCTAGTGTGGGTGTGTTTTGGCCTTCCTCACCTGATCTATGGGCAGATCCACCTTCATGTCACTATCGTCTTGCACTTCAGACACGCCCACGACTTCCTTCCTTTTGTCATTGGCTCGAAATACACTGTCCTCTGAAGAGAGTAATTAATCACAGTTACGCATGGGTCTGAAGATCCTGCCATTCTACACTATCTCGTCTTCCTTTTCCTGCTTTGGAGAATCTGATCAATGCCCCTGTCTGAGTGCTTATTTGTTTAGAGCTGAAACAATGCTCCGGAAAGTTCTTCATTCAGAAGTTCTTGCAGAAGAATCTCAGGCATCAGTATCATGTAGTGTTTAGGTTGTTACAGATAATGTGAAAAAGTAAGTACTGGCAAAAAAAAAAGGTACTTAAATAGCAATCAAACAAGAGATCATTCACTGAAATAGCACTTCAATATTCAATAGTCTTAATGAGGAGACACAAAAAACGGCTATTGATGCAATCATCTGACTTGAGGTAAACAGAAAAAGGGCTGACTCGCCGAAATCCTTTCACGGATTTCCTTTTTTATCGGCAGGCAGTTTTACAGCTTTGGTGATGGAATTAATGTCTCGTACTGTCAGGGCCAGACAGGAAGGAGACTGGTGCAGATACAATAAAATAACTTTTATTAAAGTTATAGAGTAAACAGGGGTAGTCAACAGAAACAGGGTCAATACCAAAAATGCACAGTGTAGAGAAACCATACCATAAACGGAGGACAGTCCAGAGTTCATACACGGAAAGGCAGTATCACAGGTTAGGCAAAAATCCAAAGTACAATAAACAGTCCAGGTCATACACGGTAATCCAACACAAGGGAGCAGGCAAAAATCAAAGTCGGTAGAAAACAAAAACAGGATCATACACGGAAAATAGCAAGGGCAAGAGAAACGCTTTGTATTGTAGGATTTACCAAACAGATACTCGGCGAGGTGTGAGTGTGAGCATGGTCCTTAAATACACTGAGTAATCAGTACTCGGGACTTCCTGGTGGCGTCATGTGACGTGTCATGTGATCGGGAGTGTGTGTTGTGTCATGGAGTGGTGCGTTCTGGGTATTGTAGTTGTTACTGTGAGAATCGCAGATAGAGCTGGATGTGGGAGACACAGACGTGCTTTCAGCACCAGACATGACAGTACCCTCCCCCTGAGGGCCCGGAGCGGAGGCAGAACGGGGCCGACCCCGGCGACGACCACCCGGCGGACAGGGAGTACCGGCGGGAGGTGCAGGTGTCGGAGCGGAGGTGCCAGACAGACGGGGCTCACCAGAGCGAGAAACCCGACGAGTTGGAGCAGAGGAGGTCGGAGGACGCTTGGGACGTCCACGGGGCCTAGGAGCAGGCTTACCAGGAAAACGAGCATGAAACTCCACGAGCAAGGCAGGGTCCAGCACGTCTTTGGCAGCCACCCAACAACGCTCCTCCGGACCATACCCCTCCCAATCGATAAGGTATTGGAGCACACCCCCACGTCTGCGTGAATCCAGCACCTCCCGGACAGCATACGTGGACGACCCCTCCCCCTCCACAGCCGCGGGTGGAACATCAGCCGGTGCAGCGTCAGCGAGCGGACCCGGGACCATAGGCTTGAGGAGAGATACATGAAAAGAATTATTAATACGATACTGAGGGGGTAACTCCACCTTGTAAGTAACTTCATTAATACGTGACAAAATCTTAAGAGGACCAATAAACTTAGGCAGGAGTTTTCTACAACTACCCTCAAACCTAAAGTCCCGGGTAGAAAGCCACACCCGATCTCCTGGTTGGTAGTCTGGGCTGTCACCACGGTGCTTGTCAGCACGCTCCTTGTACACACGCAGTACCTCAGAGACTTTACGATGCGTGTCTTCCCACACCTGCTCACTGCGCTTCATCCATTCATCCACAGCCGGCACATCAGTGGACACAGCTGTCCAGGGAGCTAGAGGAGGCTGAAAACCCAGAACACACTGAAAGGGGGTGAGGCCAGAGGTAGTATTAACTAGGGAGTTTTGTGCAATTTCAGCCCAAACGAGGTATTGTGACCAATCGGTGGGATGTTTGAAGCAGTATGTGCGGAGGAATTTCCCGAGTTCCTGATTAACCCTCTCACATTGACCATTACATGTAGGGTGGAAACCAGAAGTGAGACTGACATGTACACCGAGATGTTCAAAAAATGCCTTCCACACACGAGAGGTAAATTGAGGACCACGGTCAGACAAAATATCTTCGGGGATACCAAAGTGTCTAAATACATGCATATAAATAGCTTGAGCAGTTTGGAAGGCAGTAGGCAGAGCTGGGAATGGAATAAATTTAACCCCTCTAGAGAAACGATCAACAACAGTGAGAACTGTAGTATAACCCTCAGATACAGGCAGATCAGTGACAAAATCAACAGCAATATGCGACCAAGGTCTCTCAGGTACAGGGAGAGGTAGTAGCTTACCGGCTGGAAGGGTTTTAGGTGTTTTACATTGCGCACAAACAGAGCAGGAGGTAACGAATGAGTGAACATCAGCACGCATAGAATTCCACCAGTAACGGGCAGAGAGTAATTGTAACGTGCGTGTGACACCAGGATGACCAGAGGTTAAAGCGGAATGAGCCCAGGTGATGAGCCTGTCTCGAAACTGGACGGGTACGAACGTTTTACCCTGAGGACAGTCCTCAGAATCGGGCTGATTAGCGTTACTTTGGCGAATCTGATCGTCTAACTCCCATTGAATGGCTGCGATCTGAACAGAGGGAGGAAGAATGCGTTCAGCCTCCTGGGGCTGGGATGCGCTGTCCACAGTGCTGTAAACCCTGGACAGCGCATCAGCTTTAGTGTTACGGTTTCCCGGACGGAACGAGATCGAGAAGTTAAATCGAGAGAAGAAAAGAGACCAACGTGCTTGTCTCGGATTAAGTCGTTTAAGCCTCTGTAATCTATGCAGGGTCTCAAACCCCCATCCTTCTTCTTCACGAAGAAGAAACCGGAACCAACAGGGGATTTGGATGGGCGGATGAAACCCTGCGCCAGAGCTTCACTAACATACTCTTCCATAGCCTTCTCCTCATCACGAGATAATGGGTACACACGAGCTTTGGGCAGTACAGAACCCTCTATTAAATCAATAGAGCAATCATAGGGGCGATGCGGAGGTAACTCGGTAGCTTTAGATTTATTAAACACATCAGAAAAATCATAGTACTCGGAGGGAATAGCAGGGGTATCTACAGAATTAGGGCTTTCAACAGAGGTAGATTGCAAAGAGAGTGAATTTAAAGATAAACAGTTCTCACGACAGAAAGGAGACCAGGCAGTGATGTCTCCCAGGCTCCATGAAATGACGGGGTCGTGTGTCTTTAGCCATGGCGCTCCCAAAACCAGTGGATGTTCCGTGCGTGGGAGCACATAGAGAGAGAGCTGTTCCACATGTAGAAAGCTGGCCTGAAGGGTGAGAGGAAGAGTCTGCTGGGTCACAGGTTTGGAGCGTACAGTCTTTCCATCAATGGCATGGATGGGGATAGGCCTAGGGAGATCCTTCGTGGGTATGGCGTACTCCACCACCAGATCCAGGCTGATAAAGTTCCCCTCCGACCCAGAATCTACAAGCGCTGAGACACAAAACACATCCGTTGGAGTGGTGATAATAACAGGCAACACGAAACATTTTTCTTTAAGTTCAGAAACAGGGGTACATACCACGTTAGCGCGTGGAGTACACTCCACGCGCTGTCCCAGAGCAGACGCTTGAGCAGAATTGGGCCGGAGTTCACAGTTAGCCCTCAGATGACCTGGACCACCACAATAGAGGCACAGGTGAAGGCGAATGCGACGCTGCCTCTCAGTGACGGATAGTCTGGATCGTGTGATCTCCCTAGGTTCAGAGATGGATGCAGGTGCAAATTCCGGAACTGGATTCCCGGACTGGAGTAGTGCAGGGCGAACCACAGGCGTGTGGCTAACAGCTTTGAGTTTACGGGAAAGGAGCTGATCCAGACGGATAGACAGAGTGATCAGCTGATCCAGGGTGAGTGAATCGTCCTTGCATGCAAGTTCTCTTTGAATCTCGGGGTTAAGTCCGTGTCGAAACATGGAGATGAGAGCAGGATCGTTCCAACCGCTGCTAGCGGCTAACGTACGGAACTCCAGAGCAAAGGCTGCCACAGATAGTTTACCTTGCTTCAAGGTAATCAGAATCTCTCCACTAGATTGCCCATAGCGTGTATGATCAAAAACGCTGCGAAAAATAGACAAAAAAGTGTCGTAGCTGGATTCAGAAATGTTCTCCCAAATAGCTGTAGCCCAGTCCAAAGCCTTGCCAGACAACCGAGAAATTATAAACCCGATTTTAGCTTTATCAGAAGCAGGAGGTGAGTTGCAAAAAAACACGGAGCACTGGAGCAGAAACCCATTACACTTCTCAGTGTTACCGTCATAGACTTCGGGTTTACACACAGCGAAAAAGGGAGTAGTGGTTTCGTTAGGGCTGGCTACAGAACTAACCACTGGGCTAGGGTTCTGGGTGGATAAACCCCGGAGATGACTTATAATCTCGGCTAGCTGCTGCTGTTGGTTAACCTGGTGGCGTGCTAGCTCGTCAACAGCTTGGGTCACACCAGCGAGCGTTTGCTGGTGCTGACCTAAAAGCCGACCCTGGTTAGCCAAACCAGACTTAATAGACTCTGTATCCGCAGTCTCTGTCATTACGGCCGAGTATCTTGTCAGGGCCAGACAGGAAGGAGACTGGTGCAGATACAATAAAATAACTTTTATTAAAGTTATAGAGTAAACAGGGGTAGTCAACAGAAACAGGGTCAATACCAAAAATGCACAGTGTAGAGAAACCATACCATAAACGGAGGACAGTCCAGAGTTCATACACGGAAAGGCAGTATCACAGGTTAGGCAAAAATCCAAAGTACAATAAACAGTCCAGGTCATACACGGTAATCCAACACAAGGGAGCAGGCAAAAATCAAAGTCGGTAGAAAACAAAAACAGGATCATACACGGAAAATAGCAAGGGCAAGAGAAACGCTTTGTATTGTAGGATTTACCAAACAGATACTCGGCGAGGTGTGAGTGTGAGCATGGTCCTTAAATACACTGAGTAATCAGTACTCGGGACTTCCTGGTGGCGTCATGTGACGTGTCATGTGATCGGGAGTGTGTGTTGTGTCATGGAGTGGTGCGTTCTGGGTATTGTAGTTGTTACTGTGAGAATCGCAGATAGAGCTGGATGTGGGAGACACAGACGTGCTTTCAGCACCAGACATGACACGTACTTTGAATCAGCTTACACAGTTTCTAAACGTATCAATAGCTTAGACTCAGACGTGGAACACGAGGACAATCTAAAGGGATGAAAAGTGAAATCAATCCAAAATGAAAGCCCTGGTGGTGCAGAAGCATTAGATTAAGTCAATAACAATCTTCAGCATCATCCCAAACATCAAATTAGCTTCACCCAAGCGAAACAGAATTTACAGCGCTTTCAATGGCCTCTATTTTTTTTTTTATTGTTGTTCTCTGAGATGCAAACTACACTGGTCACTGCTTCTGACATTCAAAGGTAAGACAATCTGTACTAATGATAGGCTGCGAGGAGATGCACTCCTCCTGCAATTGGTGATGTCAGCAGCACTCACGCGTGTGGCATGCTTTATTATCCCTCTGCAGCAACTGATGTAGTTAAGAAGGCAGACGCCTGCGCTGGGCTTTTCCTTTTTTCTCTTTTTTCTTTTTTCAGGCCCTGCCATTAGTGATGGCATTATGAGAACGCTTTCGCCACATGGGATGATCAAGTGTCCAGAGCAGGAGCTCGAGACCAGGCACGAGCGCTTTTTACAAGCCTGGCTGCAGACATCCCGGCCAGCATTAATGCGGCCTCGACGCGGACCAGGGAAATTCAACTCCATCACCAGGACTGCTGGCTCGGCTCTTATGTGTGAAATGATGGCAGCTCCACAGCGCCTGCAATTACTCACCGAATGACCTCATAGGATCCGGGAGAGGTGATGCACTTAGAGTGGAAATATGCTCCCAAAATGTTTTATCTATATCAATTTTGCTCTTAAACGCGAGCTCCTCAGAAAAAAACAACGACCCAAACAGATGATTAGACAAATAATATGACTGTCCTGTTTTGACAGTAGGAATTTTACAATGTGCACACACACTGATCAAGAATAATATTATGACTACTTCCTTGTTTCTGCACCCAATGTCGTTTTTTTTTTTTTTTTTTCAGCTCCACTGAGCATATACAGTGCTGTGAAAAAAAGTGGGCTGACTGGCTGGTGTGCTTTGGATCATTGTCCTGCTGCAAAACCCAAGTATACCTGAGCTTAAGGTCACAAACTGATGGCTGAAAATTTTCCTTCAAAATTTTCTGGTAGGGAGCAGAATGTATGGTTCTATCATAGGATCCGGGAGAGGTGATGCACTTAGAGTGGAAATATGCTCCTGAATGTTTTATCTATATCATTTTTGCTCTTAAACGCAAGCTCCTTAGATAAATGACCCAAACAGATGATTAGACAAATGATATGGCTGTCCAGTTTTGGCAGTAGGAACGACAATCAAAAATAATATTATGACTACTTTCTTGTTTCTGCACCCATTATTCTTTTTTTAGCTCCACTGACTATATACAGTGATGTGAAAAAGGTGGGCTGACTGGCTGGTGTGCTTTGGGTCATTGTCCTGCTGCTGAACCCAAGTATACCTGAGCTTAAGGTCACAAACTGATGGCGGAATATCCTCCTTCAGAATTTTCTGGTAAAGAGCAGAATTTATAGTTCTATCAATTGGTTCGCTCTGACCTTAAGCTCAGGTGTGCTTTGGATCATTGTCCTGCTGCAGAACCCAAGTACACCTGAGCTTAAGGTCACAACCTGATGGTTGAATATTCTCCTTTAGAATTTTCTGGTAGAGAGCAGAATTTATGGTTCTATCAATTACAGCAAGTAATGGAACACACACCTTCCAAAAAGTTCCACTTTTGTTTCATTAGCCCAGGGAATCATTTCCCTAAGTCTTGGAAATCAACCAGCAATTACTTTTTAACACGGATAGCTTTTTTTCTCTTAATAAATGGTGAGGCATGTTGAGTGTTTAAAAACTCCAGCAGCACTGCTGTGTCTGATCCATTCAAATAGTAATACAATCACTATTGTAGAACAGAGTGTAAGGAGGATTATAAAGTATGCAAAGAGACTAAAGTCACAAAATGTCTACAGCCTGTAACTATAGAATTATAAAGCGCTCACACTTATATGCTCAGTGGAGCTAAAAAAATTAATAATGAGTGTAGAAACAAGGAGGCAGTCATAATTCTATGCTTGATTGGTGTACAGTTTGATGGGGTGGAGAATGCAGGCAATGTGTAAAAACCACACTGATCTTGTTGTGCTATTTGTGCTGAATAACTTATGAAGGTTTTGATTCTCTCTATCAGGAGAAAATTGGAGCATTTTGTTTCCCTGGCATAGCTAACAAGGCTTACTGCATACATTTTCAGCAAAATGGCCTGATTGAACTCATCTATGATTTAGAGCACTCTGAAGCACTCTGAAGTTTTTTTTTTTTCTTTTTTTTGTGCGAGCGTTTTTTAATATTCATCTCGTAAGGCGCTTCTCGTTCTATCCAGGAATGGAAGCAAGCTCCCTTGACATAGATAGTCTTTAGAGAACCGCTTGCAAATTCAAAGTAATCCCTACCACACACTGCCTTGTTATCTGTTTTGCGCTGCACACATGTAAGAGCATGAAATATCTTGCATGTGCACACATATACACACACACACACATGCACACACATATACTTACACAGAGAGAGAGAGAGAGAGAAAGAGAGAAACACAGAGAGAGAGTGAGAGAATGAGAAATAAAGATGCTTTCCACCAAAACAACAGTTTCTCGATTCATCTGGAATGAGGAAAACACATTAGCTCTGCAGAGGAACGAAAAAAACAGAAACAAAGCAAGACAAGAAACTTCTGCAGAACAGAACTGTCACACTCACCTTGTGCTGTGTAGAGGTGTGGGCTTTTCAAACCACGCCCCCGCTGTTTGCCTCTGTCAGGCTGGGCATAGAAGTGGGTGTCTGCGTTGCCTTCCGGTCGATCTGCGAACTACAGCGGTGAAGAAGGAGCAGCCTATCAAAGGAAGCCTATAACTTTGATTCAGGTTGTCGATTACTAAGCCAACAATGTTATTTTAAAATCCATCTCTAATCACAGACAAACACTGTTTTGGAACTCAAACTCGTTCCTCCTCTTTCCTTCTCAGCTCTCTTTTTTCCCCTCCTCTATATTTTCTATTGACCTCAATATTTCACGAGCTGATATGCTTTGTGGCTCCCCGGTGACTGACGCCGTATTGAATTCGTCTGGTTCCAATACATCCCCCCTGCACAAGCTATCAATCACCAGAGAGCTCAGCAAACTAATCATTTATTAATGAAACAGAGCAGCCATGAATTTCTAACTGCATTCGTCTTATTTATCACGCCAGATCAAACAATGAGAGTCCAAACAGGCTTAAAAGGAGAGGCAGTTGGGGGGAATAACTTATTCCTAGGCAGACGGCAGACGGTTATTAATGAAAAGAAAAAAGCGGAGGGACTGGAATGGAGAAAGAGAGAGATGAGGCTCTAGAGAGAGAGAGAGAGAGAGAGAGAGAGAGAAGGAAAGAGGGAAGGAGAGCGCAGTAGGGAGAGGAGTTATAGGGAGAGTGATGCTTTGACAGCAGGATGCATGTCTGCATTAATGCTCCCACAAAAGGCAATTTTCCTCCAGCTGGCAGCACATATCCACCGTAGGTAGGCAAGGTGAGCCGTTTCTGTCCCCAAGTGAGGCCAAGAGAAGACTTAATGCGTTTTTTTCTTCAGCTTGGTTGCTGCTGTTAGTTGACTCCGCAGCCAGGCTGCTCAGGGGCACTCCACTGATCTCTGGCTTCCACTACAGCGCACTCCAGGCCGTAGAGTTTGCAAGCCCACTAACACAGGGTCTGGGGAATAGCCCAATATTTGTTCCCTCGCCTGCTTATTTTTTAATGCACAGACAAACTCCGCAGGGCCTTCTGAATTCCAACAGCCATTGGTGCTGGAGAAAAGAAATTAAAAAAATAAAAACAGTCCAAACAACAGTCCAAGCCATAGTTCAGCAAGAACATACAGTTTTTATCAGAGTTAAAAAAAAGTTCATTGAACTCTGTCTAAAATAAAGAAATAAAAACACACAACAAAAAGGACTATAAACGACTACGAGTGCGTTGAGAGTGCCAAACTCGATAAGCTGAAATGAAGACTGCTCGAAAATCACATCGCTCTGAAACACCAGTACTTTCGACACGGAAAAGCTGAAGTCAGTGCTTGGGTTGCGGATTACATATCGTCTGAGCCCTGCAGGCAGAGCATGTTTCTGTCAGACTGTCCAGGCGCGGATCAGCCTGACAGGTTGATTCACTGTCAGGTCAAGGTGAGACCCCTGAGTCTTCCAAACCACAACTTGCAAAGCTGCAAAGTCACTCTTGTTTACAAAAAAAACAAAACAAAAAAAAACACTACATTCCCACTGCATTTCATTTTAGCTCTTTCTAACCAATGACTGTAGAAAAAACATGGACAATATATTTCTATATTTCTATTTCTTCCAGTTAGGGGTGGCAATATTATCACAATCTGACATTATCAAGAAACTGCATGACATGTTGCCCACAGTAACAATGATATATGAATACTGTGAATCTCTCACAAGACAACTTTCTAAGATGAGGATAAAATACTCCTAAATAACCAAATACCTGAAATTATGGATGTACTGTTTATTATATGCATTTACTGGTGTCATTTTACACTGGCAGTGTGAGCTGCTTTTGTTCCTAATTGCTTCCACTTTGTTATAATAGCACTGACAGTTGACTGTGGAATATAAAGTAGCGAATCAATATCCTGACTGGACTTGTTGCACAAGTGGAATCCTATCATTGTACCTTGCTGGATTTCACTGGACTCCTGAGAACGACCCGTTCTTTCCTCTTTCATTTTTGAGGAAGTCATCTGAGGTCAGAAGTAGTCTATTTTAGCAATCTGTAGCATACCAATCAATTGTGTATCGAACAGCTGGATTTAGGCCGTGTTAGTGTGTCATGAGTGGTATCGTGAGTAGGGATGCAACTTATGATTATTTTGGTAGTCGACTAATCTAATATTTATTTTTTTCGATTAGTCGATTAGTCAACAATTATTTCTGCCTTGTCCTCCATCTTTAAAAACAATAGAAAAACAGCTGAACACGAGATTTAAAAGGCATGTAAATATCCAGATGTTGTTTAAACGTGTAACATACTGATATTTAGTGATTAAATGTGTAAACTGTTGTGTTTGGGCCCTTTTGGAGACACAGACCAAGTTAAGTGTAAACTGTGTGAATAAGCCGTTATCCCTATTATCTCCTATTGTGCTTCTGTCCCCAGAACTTTCTTTTTTTTTTTTCTTCGAGTTTTTCCCATTTTCTCCCCAATTTACACGGCCAATTACCCAACCTACTCATTAGGACTCCCCCTATCACTAGTAATGCCCCAGCACACCAGGAGGGTGAAGACCAACACATGCTTCCTCCGATACATGTGAAGTCAGCCACCGCTTCTTTTCGAGCTGCTGCTGATGCAGTATTGCAGAGTAGCCAGTGCGCTCGGAGGAAAGCGCAGCGACTCGGTTCTGATACATCAGCTCACAGACGCCCATTGCTGCAGACATCACCCTAGGAGTGATGTGGGAGAGAGCGCCATCTACCCACCTGGAGGGAGCAGGGCCAATTGTGCTCCCTCTGAGCGCCGGCAAAATGGCAAAGCTGCATGAGTGGGGGTTCGAACCTGTGACCTCCCGCTTATAGTGGCAGCACTTTAGACCGCTGGACCACTCGGCGCCCCCGTGTCCCCAGAACTTTGTGTAATGTGGTACTGTTACAAATGAGTCGATAACGATTAGTCGACAATGAAATTTGTAGTCGACACATTTAAATAATCAACATTGTCGATTATATTGACTAATTGTTGCAGCCCTAATCGTGAGGGCGCAAAAATATGCCAAGGCATGTACTTATTCTCTTAATTAATCATGAGTATATTATGGGCATAATGTGCAATAAACCAATCAGTGTGCCCATTGTCATTCCCTTTAAGAGGCAGGTGAGCTCTGACTTTGGCATGTTTGTATCTTAACAGCTCAGTGCTTTAAGCATCTCAGCAGAGGATACTGATCTGCACGTTCACGCAGTGAAGATATGCCAGAAGCTCATTTAAGGGAACAGCAATGTTATTTTATTCTTTATTCTGTTTTTTATTTTTTAGTTAAAAGTCAGGTTTGCACTCTGCGCATCTGTGTGTGTGTGTGTGTGTGTGTTTAATTAGCGGGGGTGTAGGAGAGGTCACAAGGCGTGAAAATAGACTGTTGAGGAGGTGTAAGGTAGCAAAGAGCACTGCAACGTGCCTTGCACAGTGTGTAAAATTGGGTCCTGCATGTCTATGTGCTTGATTTTACACACCTGTGGCCATGGAAGTGATTAGTGATCGAATACTTTTTTCAACATATTCGATTCCATTGTATATCTCAGCATGTTTAGAAAAGCACATGTAGAGTATGTCCTTCAAAAGGAGCTCAAAAGGAGCCCAGAAACAAACAACAAAATACCCATTTTCACAAAATACTGGCTTTAAATGCTCTCAGTTCCTTTCATGGTGTGTTTTAGGCCATTTTTTATCTGTACTTCTGTACTGTAAAGGCACAATCCTATTAGTTCTGCAGCAGCTGACTGAATACAAGAAGAAAAACATAGGTCTCTACAGTTTAGAATTCATCCCGATACCTCTATCAGCACTCATATCATCAATAAACACTAGTGACCCAGTTTCACTGGCAGTCATACGTGCCCATGCCACAACATTGCCTCTATCATGTTTGACAGGACTCATCATCTTTACATTCACCCATTCATTACTTTGCTTTTAGAAGCTGTCAGGATTCTTTCATTGTGTGCTTTGGGTCATTATCCATCTGTACTGTGAAGCACCATCTAAAAAGAAGGAATAGCTCAATAAATAGCACTGTAGAATTCATCCTGCTATTTCTATCAGCATTCATATCATCAATAAACACTAGTGACCCAGTTTCACTGACACACATAGCTGCCCGTGCAATCACAGTGCCTCCATCATGTTTGACATAACTCGTCATCTTTCCGTCCACCTAACTGGAATATAAGTTTTTTTTTAAAGATGGTTTCAAGCCTAGTCTGGTCTTTTCTGTGGTGTTACCAGAGGTTTGCATTGGAAACAAACCCCTCTGTAATTGCATTCATGAAGGTGTTCTTTGATTGCAGACAATGATACGTCTATCTCCTCAAGAGTGTTCTTCACAGGAAGAGGGTTCCTTCACTAAAGAATTGCTGATCTGCCCACTCTTTAAAATTCCACTAAGTGACTGATCATTTTTTTTAGCGGTGGGTATTCTTCTACACCAACACCTCTTCTGACTGTGAACTGAGAGTTCCCATAATATGGTAACCTTCTGATTCAAAGTTTTGATTTTTATACTTTTTTTACTACATTCTTAATTAATACGTCACATAAGGAATCACATAAGGAATCATGTAGTAACTTAAGTGTAAAACAAACAGATACTCTGTGAAGCATTAAGGCTCTTATCTGGGGTGCTGTTGGTCAACCCAAGTAGGATGGGTTCCTCTGACTGAGTCTTGGTTCCTTCCAAGGTCTCTTCCTCTTAAAGGTATATTCTGTAGGAACTGAGAGCGAGCGTGTGAAATGGCTACAGCAGTCCAATTTCAAAACATCGCAGAGAGTAGTCTGCCCCGCCCACCCCTCCCCTAACACAAAACTGCCTCGGGTTGCCAACTTCAGCAGGCCGAATCTACACAAGCTACACAAAGTTTAGAGTAGTAGGAGAGAAGAGCAGTGGTCGGGCGGCTTTTTGGAGACATGCTGAGGCTTTTTTAAGCTGTGTAGTAGCTGAGGTTTAACTGAAGCAGCTCTGCTGGCTGTTCCTTTGCTGCAGCACCGATTGCTTTAGTGTAGTGTTACGTGCTGGCAATCTCGGGGGTGGACTTAGTGTTGGGGAACGAGCAGCAGGAGGAGCCAGAGGACAAAACTGACACAAAACTCCGGGACGGAGTGAACGCTTAAAATAGGAACGTACTGCTGAAGCCCTGCCGACAAGAGCTGCCAGTGCTTTCTCTCAATATGTTTCCTTAATATCTGATGATACATCCTGGTTATTTTATCATTTACTACTGAAAATCTGCTACATATTGGTCCTTTAAAGGGAGTTTAAAAGGAGCCACCATGTCATCTAATTGGCATCTTTGTGGTGCTGCTCATAAGAGGTGTGGACCTGTTTTTCTCTGTAAAGCTGCTTTGTGACAACTTCTGTTGTAAAAAGCGCTATAGAAATAAAATTTAATTGAACTGAAAAATAAATTGCTGTTAAATTTCTTTCCTGGGACGGTCCTAATAAGACCAGGTTTCATCATTACATTTTTTATTTGCGACTGCACTTGGTTCTTGAACTTTTTTGGATTGACTGACCTTTTCTTTATTTAGTTGAGTAGTTCTTGCCATATTGTGGTTTAGAACATTACTTAAATAGGGCTATTTACTGTATACAAACTCTTCCTCTTCACAACTTTACAACTGATGTTCTCAAACACATTAAGAGACCAAGGAAATTCAAATAAACTCTTGACAAGTTTAGCACAGCTGTTAAATGAAAGCTATTCCAGGTGACTCTACCTCATAAAGCTGACTAAGAAAATCCAGCCAAGATGTGCAAAGCTGCCATCTAAGCAAGAGGTGCTCCTTTGAAGAATCTAAAATATATAATATAAATGTATAGGCCATAGGCCACCATGGCCTATGTAAATTCTGGTTTGTATAACACAATTTTGCTTACTTAATAATACAATATATTTATCTTCAGTTTGGATTTTCCTTTTTTTCCTAAACTAATTATGAATTTACAATAATTCTCATGATCAGTATTAAAAAAGGGTTTTATGACTCCATTTAAAGTGATACATAATACTGGAAATAAATGCTGTTTTATGATTGTTTTTGGTTCTTAGAAACAATCAACTATAGAAAAAATATACACAGAACAGAATCATTGCATAAGCATGCAGATGGTTCTTTTAGTTACTTTTTATGTGCAATTACATATGGACCTAAATATACAGCTCTGGAAAAAAATAAGAGACCACTTCAGTTTCTGAATCGGTTTCTGTGATTTTGCTATTTATCGGTGTATATTTGAGTAAAATGAACATTATTGTTTTATTCTATAAACTACAAACAACATTTCTCCCAAATTCCAAATAAAAATATTGTCATTTGGAGCATTTATTTATTATTTGCAGAAAAATGTATGCATCTTGACATGTTCTCCTCCACCAGTCTTACAGACTGCCTTTGGACAATGTTATGCCTCTCCTGGTGCAAAAATGGTTTGATGGCTTGTGATCATCCATCATCCTCTTGATTTTATTCCTGAGGTTTTCAATTTGGTAAAATCAAAGAAACTCATCATTTTTAAGTGGTCTCTTTTTATGTCAGAGCTTTTTCCAGAGCTTTTGTCTCTTCCTCCTGCAACCTGAGTAACATGACAGCAGATCATGAGCTTGGCATGCAGGAACCCCCTGCTGTAGAACTGAGCAGACCTGACAGGCAGCGGCTGGATGGGCGTTAACAGCAACCCGCCCAAAGGGAGAGGCACTTCCCTCAAAACAGGAAGCCACACTTGGGATATCATCCATTCTGAGAGAGGGCTCTAGAAGGGGACAGTGTCTTCCACAGCTTTCTAGCTCAAGTTTGGCCTACATGACCTGATGATGTCTGCCTCTGAGAGGCGACGTAATGCACATGTGGCAGGGGAACTTCCCATCTAGGCAGCGTGACCGTTTCCATTGCTGCCGAAGTGACAAACCAAAGAGCCTCCCCTCCAGTTCAACTTTCCCCGACACCTCGTTCAACATCTGTCATGCCAGTGGGAAAACAAACACCACATGCTGCGCCGCTGCTTTCATCTGCCACCACAGTGCCAGCTTCAGCCACGCTGCTGCTGAGATCCAACCTCCACACCCACATTTACTCACCGCTTTTACTCCGGGGATGCTGAATGACCCAACCTAGACATTCGTTTAACCCACACGACCAAAGCAATCTGGGCTGTGAATGCATCACATTCATGATTCTGAGAGGAGAAGACAAACGCTTTCAGTGATGTTCCAGTTGGTTGTCAAACTGTTGATAACGTGTCTAATATCTCCCGAAAACATGACATCATCGAATGATGTAAGAGGCTGGAGAAAGGGAGAAACGCACGGCGGGGGTGATACGGTGGAGGCGGACGGGGGAAGGATGGAGCTGTGTGTCTCTGTCTCCCCCTTGTGGTTCTGAGGGTAAATCCAGACAGTGGCAGTCAGGTGTTAAGCTGTTAGGACAGACCAGAGTGGATCTGAATAACATCCAACATTGTCGGACTTCTCTTTCGCCGTGAAGTCTTACGTTAAGCCTAGATCACATAGACCTAACGCAGTTTCTAAGGTTACTCATGCTGTAAATGAGAATGTATGCACATCCTATTAAATGCAGTGACACTACACACTGAAAAAAAATAGATTTTGTTGACTCAACAAGTCAAACCTAAGAATTCTAGCAGTTTCTCAAAAAAAAAAGTTCTATGTATTTTTTCTTCTTTACTTTACTCTCAAGTCACAATGACTTGATGACTTGCGACTTGACTTAACTCTCATTGACTTGGACATGAAATGAACATCCCTATTGTTTTACATATTTATTTCTGAGCAGAGGAATTAAACAATATATACAGCACCAGTCAAAAGTTTGGACACAGCTCCTCTTACTCAATGTATTTTTTCCAGAATATGTTTTATACTTTAGATTCTGACCACATTTAGCTTTGTGGACATATTTGCACACTCTTCGTATTTTTATTTCCTCAGTGTCACCTGGAATAGTTTTCTCAGGAGTTCCTGCAGGTACTGATAATAGTTGCTATATATAAAAAATAAAGTTTTGACTGGTACTGTACTTAATATATCATAAAACAGTAATATAGTATTTTAAAAATCTATATTATGATAATTGCAGTATTCTGTTTGATTTTCTGCAGACTTCATAGCTTTAAGCGTATTTTTTGTGTAATTGTTTATGTTTGCAGTTTATATGCATGCATAAACAATTCAGCATTTAGTTTTTGCTTTATTACCTTATTTTTATGTTATGTTAATTTGGATTTTTATATACTTTTGTTTACAAAAATAGCCAACAGTTTACAGATATTTTCTTGGTGCTGTACAGACTTTTTTTATTATTATTTTGTTGCAATAGATGGTTCTCGAATTAATCAAATATGTCTGTTTGTTTCTCTTTTTTTTTATATCTTCAAGAATATCAATATTTGCGAAAATTCCCTGAAATGTTGTGATATTATTTCAGGGGTAATTTTTTTTTATTCTAGGGACATATTTAGGGGACCCACCCATATATGTTACATGCAGCGATAAGCTATATTGCTAACTTAGCGACCTAATCATAGACAATAGGTAATGTGAACGAAGTTCTCTCCCTCCTTAATTTTCTTCATAGGTGCTCCACCTTAAATGTGAGTGACATTGATAAGTGGCAGTGTTCAAGAACTACAGCAACTCAGCTACAAATGTCCGACCACATAACTGATCATAACTGAATTTGTTTTTGTCTCAGTGAATATACATTTTTAAAAGATTCAATTAAAATACTTTTTTTATATACTGCTAATCGACTAGTTTATTGGGGTTTAATACAATTGTAATAATATTACATTAGGTGACTACGAATGGACGTTCAATATTTAGGACATAACTTGCCAGTATTGACTTGAGATGTGGGACTTGACTTTGGACTTGAGTGTTGAGACTAGAGCACATGTGTCAAACACAAGGCCCGCGGGAGCTTGTAAGATCTTAGTGTCTATTATAAATAGGTCAGAAGCGTTCTTTGACCAAAAACTACATTTCCCACAATGCTTGTCAATTGTATTACCCGCGAAGTTACGGCTTACTGCCACTACACGGCAGTGTAGTCATTGATGTGGAAACCCTGCCGGAGGGAAGGTGTAACTTTGCGGGTGGACTTGAGACATACAAATGTTTATCCCATAATGTCCAGAAAAAGAGAAGCTGATACAGACGGACGGCTGTGCTTCAAGGCAAAAGACCGGTATGCCTTTTGTGTTACGAAGAGTGTTTCTGACCAAAATAAACGCTTTTTAGGAGAGATATAAGTTATGTGTAAATATTTATAAGACAATACCTGACAAAATCTGTTTTAAAGACGTTAATAAACATCACTGTGACAGCGCTAGTCACAGTTTCACCACAGCAAAGGAGGAGGACGTGAATCACTTATCTAACCAGCCTTTACTGATTTCTGCCCCCAATAACCCTTTCAATAACCTCCAATAGCCTTTAATAGTCTTCAGGAGCCTTCAACAGTCTAACCTTGCAGCCGTGGTGTGTCCAATAAACTCCGTAGTTATAAACATCCTGAGGTTAGCAGCGCGCTAACTGACCTGTTTATAATGTAATCCCAGCAGTGACTCCGTGACGGCTGCTCTAAACTGCTGCTGTTAGCTGCTTGGGCTGAAAGATGAACTGTAGAGAGCTGTATTATCCGTTTAGTCGGGTTAAAACCTTTATTTCATACACAGAAGAACTTAAAAATTTTAAAAACGCTCCAGACTGGCTCAGCTGAGCCCTGTAGCCCGTGGCTGGGCTGTAGCTCTGACTAAGTAAAGACTGCGGGCTTGTGCTGCTGCTGCAGCTCCGACTAGTGGTTGGATGAGGAACTGCTAAATCTGAGGAAATGCTAAATCTGTCGCATGTTCTTAACAGCTCACAATTTTTGATTTAATATTTATTAAGCCTTATTTCAGTATCAAACGTTTTGATCAAAGTTAATATAATATGAAATGTATATATATAATATAACTTGTATTTTATGTCATTTCTATTCACGTGAATAGTTTGGTTCTTGATTGATGGAGTTTTTGGATTTCATAACATGACAAATTAAAAGGATTTATGTTAATAGAGCAACAAGCAAAAATTTTTTCCATGCAACTGTAATATTTGATTGAATAAATAATATATTGAGAGTTATTTAACATTAAGGAGTAATTACATTCATTTTATATTACATTTTGTTACATTTTATTACATTGATAAGTTACATCTGGCCCTCAGAGGACAGCCAATATGCCAATGTGGCCCTCGGCCAAAATGAGTTTGACACCCCTGGACTAGAGACTTAATAAGTCTTGCAACTTATGCTAGATTTACACTAGAAGCCCAGTTTTCCAGTCACCAACTGAATTTATATATTGTATACTGCTCAAAGGCAAATCTGGGCTTTCTCGGGGCTCGCTCGACAAATATTTAGCATGATAAATATCTATATAGCATGGACAGAGACATCTGAACACTTTCTGCTCACCCTGTTACATCCGACATATATACCTGTTAAACTCTAGAGGGAGCTAGCGAGTGAGTCCTCTGTGAATAGGGGTGGAATGGAGCTAAATTTCTAAAAACTTTAGATATTTGAGATATTTATAAACTCTGATTTTACTCATGCAGTTCCTACCCCTGGTATATGCTCTGAAATGTTGTTATTCTCTGAGCTCAAATAAACACATTAAATCAAAGAATATTTTGAGTTCATTCAACTCTCTCCGTAGATAAGAAGCATTCTTTTTTTTTCTCATGGCCTCCTCTCATCAGCCAATCAGCACATCTGCCAGTTCATCAACAGAGAGTTTTTTTTTGTTTGTTTTTTTTTTTGCCAAGCTGTTCAATGTTGCTGCGTAGCCAGTAGATCAAAACAAGCTTCATTCTCACTGGGTCTTCTCCACTATCTCAGCTTTTTAAAGGAGAAACAGAACAAAGCTGATACTAGAACAACTTGAGAAGACGGGGGAAAGTTCAAAGGACAACAGCAAAGCTTCTAGGAAGCACTGTAAGAGATGCAACGGTGAAACATAAATAAATATATATATATATATATATATAAAAGTGCGAACAAATGCCTATTACGTGTAAATGTAAACAGATGATACAGCTAAACCTTTGCGTTTAATGACAGTTTAATGAGACTTTGATGGCTCTTCCATCTTCATTCCACCAAAGATAATTTGCCACTTTCTCCAAATTATTTCCTCCTCTCAATCAAGTTGATGATGCATGAGAAGTCAATTAGAGAACAACACCTATAGAGCGGCCACGAGAGCCTTCTCCAGCGTCACATCAACTGGCACGTGCGAGGCCGTCATTTTTCTCACTCGCCATAAACAGATGTTATACACATCTTGTCGGAGGTCCCAAACTGCTGAGGGTGCATTATTTCTCCAACTCGTATTTGTGAGGTCTTATCTTAGCGTGGACCGTCCTGAAGCGCCGAGCGCGTACTTCCACCCACAACTCCATCTCGAAACAATTTATCCTCATTGTGTGGGAGTGAGGGAGGGTTTCAGCGCGCTCCCTCGGTGATGGTGCTAAGCCCGTAAGACTGGTTGCACTTGATCAAGTGGAGCGGGTTCCGAGCACTGGGATTGCCTGATAGAGACGGAGCTGGAGACAGTGATTGATGAAAGGAATCTCCCTGTCCACCAGTCCAACTGCCAGGGATTGGGCTGATTGGAGATGTTATTGAGATTCTGGGAGAGTAATACGTCTCTCAACAAACTGATGGTCCACACAGAGGAACAGCAGAAAACCGGAGCCTTGTAAACACTGGCTTTCGCTTTTAGGTAGAACTTACAACTTGTAAAATGATGTTTTTAAAAACATACAGCTCTGGAAAAAATTTAAAGACCACTTTGATTTAGCTATTTATAGGTATATGTTTGAGTAAAATTAATATTGTTGTTTTATTCTATAAACTACGGACAACAATGCTCCCAAATTCCAAATAAAAATATTTAGAGCATTTATTTGCAGAAAATGAGAAATGGCTGAAATAACAAACAATATACAGAGCTTTTCTGTTTTTTCACAGTTTTCATGCATCTTGGCATGTTCTCCTCCACCAGTCTTACACACTGCTTTTGGATAACTTTATGCCACTCCTGGTGCAAAAATTCAAGCAGTTCATCTTGGTTTGATGGCTTGTGATCATCCATCATCCTCTTGATTATATTATCTTGATCTTTTTTAAGTGGTCTCTTATTTTGACTTCTGGCATATCAAGGTAAAAGCATAATGGCACAGTAAAAACATCCCAAATCTGTACAAATGTGTTGCAAAATAATGCTGCTAGACTTACCAGGTCTCGTGGGGGCTTGCCTCTTTTTAGAGGTGGAAGGATTTCATTGATGATGCTGAAAAAAAAAAAATTGTTAAGTAGATGAAAATGACAAAGTAAAGGATTGTATTAAATGGGTATATACAGCTCTGGAAAAAAATAGAAGACCACTTCAGTTTCTGAATCAGTTTGTCTGATTTTGCTGTTTATATGTATATGTTTGTAGTTTATAGAATAAAACAACAATGTTTATTTTCCTCAGACAACATTTCTCCCAAATTCCAAATAAAAATATTGTCAGTTTGCTATTTATTTGCAAAAAAGAGAAATGGCAGAGCTTTTAGACATCAAATAATGCAAAGAATTCATACCAATATTTGGTGGAAAAACAATAACCCTGTTTTTTAATCAGATTATCTTGGCATGTTCTCCTCCACCAGTCTTACACACTGATTTTGGATAACTTTGTGCCACTCCTGGTGCAAAAATTCAAGCAGTTAAGCTTGGTTTGATGGCTTGTGGTCATCCATCTTCCTCTTAATTATATTCCAGAGGTTTTCAATTTGATAAAATCAAAGAAACTCATTGTTTTTAAGTGGTCTCTTATTTTTTTCCAGAGCTGTAAACACAGTGATACTTATACAAAATGTGCTGCACTTTAATTAAAGAGGACTAGTTACACTATTTCCAATGACGTGCAGTTGCTTAGAATTTTTCAGGCTTTTACTGGTGATATTACAGTAATATGATCAGAAATAATGCTGTGTATCACAATAACAGAATTTTGTTAGCACAATTTACACAATCAAAAAAACATGCATCTGATTTTACACAAGAAAATAAATGTAAAAAATGTATCTCACGCCTGGTTGATGTCTAGGATTAGTCCTTTGTTTGGAATATTCTGGACATAAGGTTTATGACGGAACTTCTCCATTCCCACAGCTACGTAATACTGGTTGTTCTTGAGCTCAGCCGTCCCAAGTAATGGAGTGCCGTCCAGTGTACACAACCTGTACGAGACACACAGTGCGATGCAATCAATTCTAGCCAAGCAATTCTAGTCTACAGTAAATCCTCCAGTGATACGAATCTGCACATTTCCTACCTGTGCACAGCTCCTGAGCGAAGATGCACTTTCTCCGTTACCATGGCCAGAACGCTCTCCCAGCTGTTGAGTGTATATTTTGGTAGCAGTATCCGAGCTGGAGGAACCAAGATGTCTCCATTGGCAAAAACACTAGGAAATACGATCACATTTGGAAGTGAGTTGGGAAATTTGTTTAACTTCATACTGATTGAAAAGCAGCAACACCCTCTTATAAGTAGAAGCATACGAATGTGACATTATATAGAGAACGGAAAAACTAAAGCAGAAAACGGTGCCCTGATTTGAAGTTATTCATTTGCCATTAGAAGTAGACTTCACTCTCTCACACTCCTGCCTGAGGGTTCGCCAGCAAGAAATTCCAACAGGGAGACACTGAAATTAAAACTCACTTGATGGTGCATGGCTCATTAATGTTTTTCCTCCAGCGTGCTGGGACAATTATTTTGCTGTGAACCACGGGTCGAATCTGTGATGGAGACAAAATGAACAGTTCCCCACTGAGCACCCATACACCGTATTGCTCTGTCATTCATTTAGACATCTGACACACTTCCAAAACGCTGAAGCTATGATAGCAGAGTTGTGCAAGCTTTGCTGTTGTTTGGTAGTTGGACAGTAAGCAAACACTAGGATTGACTCAACTGACTCAAGTCAATTATTATTACAAAGAAAATAGACATAATAATAAATTAACAGAAATTAAAGTGGCAGTCCGTATTATTTTGTGTCTAAACTAAAAGCAGAAGTGTTTCTGAGTGGAGAAGGGACAAAATATTGTATTTAATAGTATCAGTGTGCTGAAATCCCGACCATCTCTGCTAATCCTAATATATATTCATTCTAAAAACTAGGTTGACGAGTCACTTATCGCGGGAGTTCTTCTGGCCATGTCACACGTCTTTACGTACTTACATCGCATATACAGCCACTAAAAGAGGATCCGGCTCAGTCAACCAGCGCGAGCAGCTGGTGGAGCAGTGGAGACTTCAGAAGGGGAAACTTAAGCTTAGAGCTCAGTAGCTCATTCACTCATAGTAAAAACAAAGAAACAAAGAGACGAAGTTTCTGACTGTGCGCTCTCTCTCTCTCTGACTGAACATAACCTGAAATCGGATTCATCCACTCTGAAAAGAAACCGCATCACACCAGCCCAGTTTAAAATGATTCTTCCGCATGCTCGCTGCAATTACCCATTCTCACCAGAGAGGGCCCTAAATCCCCCAAATTTTAAAACTTACAGACATCAGCTTTAACCTAAAAAAGTTATACTGGCAAAGCATCTCTATGCTACTTTGGTAACACTTTACAACAAGGCACACATATAACAGTACTTACAACAGTAATATACATTGTCAAATGTTCAAGCAAGCAATGTCTCAACTTATTATTAATTAACACTAGTTAAGAAACTATTAAATATTTATAACACTGAATGCTTAGGATTGTTGTAAAAAATAATTAATTCAGAAATGTCCACTTAGCTAGTCAGTTTGCCATAAACGCTCCTTTTAAAACACATCAGTGCTCCCTTCACTACATATACATGTTTATTATAAAACCTCTTCTCAAAATGTCTCCTCATTATGTCAGTCCTAATGCTGTCAGCCTGTCTGCTCAGGATGCTGAACTTCACAACTGAACTGAAATTCAGTGTCCTATAGGAGTCTCCAAAGTCTCAAATTCTTGAAGTTTTCAGAATGTAAAAAACTTATTTCACTGCAGAGAAAAGGGGTTTTGTATCATTTTCATTTATACTCGTATTCAGGCCAATGCCTGTTAATGGGTTTTAAAACAGTCCTGGAAACTGCAGTATGAATGGATGGGGGCTAAACTGTGGTACGCTAAATAAATGGCAACAAGTCGAGTTTGTTATGTGACATCAGAAAAACTTAATTTAAAACAGACTGTTTCAACAGCAAGCATTTACAGCCTCCCTTAAAACATGTATAAAACAACAGGTAATAACCAGCATTACAGGCCCCATTTTACTGCAAGCATCATTATAGACAAAGGCCATTTATTCGACTAAGGCTACGCAGTGTTTAACTTGTTAGTCTCTCATCTGTCTTCAGTACTACTTTTTAAGGCCTCAGAGAGGCATGAAGTCAGCCAGGCAATGTAATGGTCACACACTGCACTGTAATTCATTTAGAGGAGCGTATTGATCTGAGAAAGTGAGTCGTTTCTGAAAAAATGCACAGATGAATCTTTGTGTAATGGTGGCACAGTAGCCCAAATCACATTGACCCACTGTTATGGCTCTCTGCCTCTGAAATGTGCCTCTCAATTAGGTCTATAATGCTGACACACAAAACATGATGTATCTATAGGCTCCACTGAATCAAGCAGAGATCCAACAGCTTGGTGGTTCTTAAGTGATTTACTGCATATTGTCTGTAACAGGACTATCTCCACTACCTGAACTCTACCAATAACACCATCATCTTTTTTTGCTTGTAATGTTTGAGCTTTTGCTGCAGTTCAACAAAGCATTGGTGTGCACACCCTGCCTCCTATAACATCTTACCTGTTTATTTTTCATTCTTTGCGGTCTGTTCGGTGTAATATGAAGATAACTATAAAGAGAAAAAGAGAATATTTTAAACATTTCTCAGATTTACTGAAATGCTGTTTCTACAACAGGCCATTCAAAACAAACAGTCACTGCATTCGATTAACTATAAGGTTTGCCATATGTTTAATGTATCAATGGCATTTTTAAATAAAAATAAGGTCTTCCATGGCCATTAAGGGCAGAGAGTACAGGATGTACACTACAAAAAAAATAGTCTTAGCAAGTGAAATTATCTAATTATCTAATCTAAATCTCTGATAATATTTGATCTCCAAATAAGTCACCTATGAGGTTATTCTGACTCTTGACACAGTTCTTCTTAAACACAGTGTAAACATAACCTCCTTGTATTTTACTTTAAAATAATTATAAAAAATCACTGCCACAAAATTATAAAACATTACTGCCACATAAAAGAGTTAATTTTAATTTTAATTTAATTATTCATTTTAATTATTCAATATTGAAAATCATACTAAAAACAGTCCTTCAATTAATCAGATTAATCTGATTAACCACCCAGTCCTAGTTGTGATAAAGCAAATGTAAGTAGCTAGTTAATACCCACTTCAGTCTGTTATTTCAACTAGTTTGCAAAAGAATCAGTATCAGTAGTATAATCTATTTTTGTTAGTCACCACGCCCTGAAGATGTGCTGCCCTAAAGATCTCCTGTCCTAAAGATGCCCTGCCCTAATGATGTGCTGCCCTGAAGCTGTGGTGCCCTAAAGATGTGCTGCCCTGAAGATGTGCTGCCCTGAAGATGCCCTGCCCTGAAGCTGTGCTGCCCTGAAGATGTGCTTCCCTGAAGATGTGCTTCCTTGAAGATGTGCTTCCTTGAAGATGGGCTTCCTTGAAGATGCCCTGCCCTGAAGCTGTGCTGCCCTGAAGATGCCCTGCCCAAAAGATGTGATGCCCTGCTGCCCTGAAGATGCCCTGCCCAAAAGATGTGATGCCCTGCCCTGATGCTGTGCTGCCCTGAAGATGCCCTGCCCAAAAGATGTGATGTCCTGCCCTGATTATGTGCTGCCCTAAAGCTGTGCTGCCCTAAAGATGCCCTGCCCTGAAGATTCCCTGCCCTAAAGATGCCCTGCCCTAAAGCTGTGCTGCCCTAAAAATAACCTGCCCAAAAGAGGTGATGCCCTGCCCTGAAGCTGTGCTGCCCTGAAGATGCCCTGCCAAAAAGATGTGATGCCCTGCCCTGAAGCTGTGCTGCCCTGAAGATGCCCTGCCTTGAAGCTGTGCTGCCCTGAAGATGCCCTGCCTTGAAGCTGTGCTGCCCTGAAGATGCCCTCCCCTGAAGCTGTGCTGCCCTGAAGCTGTGCTGCCCTGAAGATGCTCTGCCCCGAAGCTGTGCTGCCCTGAAGATGCTCAAGCTGTGCTGCCCTGAAGATGTGTATCTAAACTTACTCGATGTTTTTCAGTCGTTCGGCTCCAGCTGCCACATATCTCTCCCCGTGGGAGAACTGCTCCAGAGACCGGATCCTGTGTCCCTCTCTTGGGGTGTAAATGTGTCTCACAGCCCCAAACGGAGCCTCAATACCGCGAGTAACGGAGCCCAGAAAACTGTCGAAAGTCGCTGTTTGTCGCTGGTTGATAACGAACTTCTTGCCCGGGTAAAAAGCGTCTCCGTTCCGGTACACGAGGATGGATTTGGTCGGCGGAGGCTGAGGAGGAAACCCCCGGCCGGAGCTCTCAGACATTATTCTGGGCAGCACGCCGTTAAATAACACGGGCTGAAGCTGTAAGTGACTCTTCAGGAGGAGGTGAAAGAGGAGCAGCAGACCGGTGTTGGGTGTTGGAGGCGGGTGACCGGCTGGTGTAAACAGCTACAGGTGATTAGCCGGTGAGCTAAACAACAAACACAGAGCTCCAACAACAGCACTCAGTATTTACAGCTCCATGGAAACGTTAATAACGATAATTAAAAATAAATAAAATTTTTACTTTAAGTTACTTTACTTTACTTCAGTCTATAGTCTAGAAATTCATTTTAATTTTATTTAATTTATGAATTAATCACTTTCACAATTTTTTTGCATGTTTTTTTGTTTGTTTAATTTTATTAATTGATTATAAAATTGTTTTTTGTTTGTTTTTGTATATTTTAGCTTAACTGTCATTCTTTGACCTCAGTTATCATAGCCTTTCCCACTTATTAATTTTCTCCCTTTTACATTTTTCAGTCTAGTAATTTATTTGCATTTATTTATTAATCTATTATTTTTGTTTTCTTTGTTTGTATTTGCTTTAACTGTCATTCTCTGACCTCAGTTACCTTTCTCACTTATTCATTTTCTACTTTTTTACTTTTACATTTTTTAGTCGTCATTTATTTGCATTTATTAATTAATTGTAATTATTTCTTGTTTTATTGTTTGTTTTTGCTTGAACTGTCATGCTCTGACACCATTTACCACAGCCTTCACACTTATCATATCTAATTTCTATTGTTTTCTTTTTTAGTTCACTAGTTTATATTAATTTGTTAAATATGAACTAAAACTATTTCTAGTTTATATTTCCTTTTTTAACTTGAACTCTCTTGCTGTCATTAGCTATTACCATTAAACTTTCACATTTATTTATTTTTTTTACCTTTTTTACTTTTACTAATTCATCTTACTTTATGAATTAGTCAATTAATAACATTAAACATCGCTTGTAAAACAAAATTGTATTTGTTTGTTTATATTTTAGCTGTCATTTGTCAGTTTCCACAACTTTCTTTACTTATTTAATTTCTACTTTTTTACCATTTTAGTTTAGTCATTACTTTGCATTTATAAATTCAACAATTATTATATTTCAGTGTTTTTTTTTTTTTGTTTTTGTATTTGTTTGTATTTTAGCTTGAACTTTCTTGCTTTAACATCAGTTACTACAGATTTTCACACTTATTTAATAGATTTTTGTTTCCCCTTATCCAGACTTGGTTATATTAATTAATTAATTAATTAATAACAGTTTATATTTTCTTTTTCTTTCAGCTTTTACTGTCTTTCTGTCATTATACCACGGTCTTTAACACTTACGCTTACGTAATTTACATGTTTTGTGTATTTTTTAGTCTAGCTACTTACCATAATTTATTATTTTTTAAATACCTTTTTTCTGCTTTGCATCAGTTACCGCAGCCTTTCACACTTATTAGGTAATAGGAGATTTTAGCCTGGCTGATTACTTTTGGCCAGACAGCTCTCAGTCAGTGCTATGAATAATTTATTTTTGTGGCATGTAATTCTAATATATACATTATAGAGGTTTCTAAGCTTCAGTGTTGCTTTTCTAAATATATATGGGATTTTTTTTGTGGATGTTTTTTAATTTGTTTTTTAATGACCAATAACAACAAAGACTGTACATGGCCTAGCAGTACAGCTGTTAGATTTATAACTACATATTATAAGCTATAATAGTGGACTCACAATATTTACATCCTGCAAATATTCTCTTAAATATATAAGAGTCGCTGCTGGTAAATATTGCAGTAGGAAGGTTTGAGTTACCTTAGGTTCAGCCATCCATAACGTGGGCTTGTCTTCTTGGTTGATTAAACAGCACAACAAAAGGTCAGGAGTAGTCTCGGATCCAGTCGTATAGAGTTTCGTAAGAGTGAAATAATGTCTTATTTTTCTCCATGATGTCTGAAAACTGAGCTTAACAAATGAGACAAAAGTAATACAATCTAAAGCCATGTTTTAATTTTAAAGGCCTGAGGAAAATTGGCACAGATGTATGATGTTGCTCATCATGGTATCTTTCTCATCTTTCAGCTTTATTTCTTTATGTTTAATGGCCGCTAGAGGGCAGCAGCTTACAACACACTGAAGGCCTTGCATTCACTGACTGCCTGCTTTAATAAATAGGCTTTATTTAAACAGGCAGCTCAAAAATGGACCTTAAGTAAACCAGCTCTTTTTCCATTCAAATTCAATAAATTTTGGACTGATAACTTGCCCGTGTTGGGCCTATATGGTTAGCCCAACTGGGATTACACAGATTTCATGTTGGCCCCACGTATGGATGCCAATGATGGGCCCCATCTTGGTCAGTGATGGAACCAGGAGGGATGTGAGAGGAGGGTGGTCTGTAATAATTGGGTCTGTTTGAGTAACACAACTGGGTTCCAGTAAAACATGTGAACCAACATTAGACATTTAGGGAATTGCAAAAGTGCAGCACTGCAGTTAAATATAATGTGATTTATCTGATAATTATTGTTTCTGGATGTTAAAAACAGAAATAATGTTAGTACATTCGCATCTAACATCATAAATGCAACTGTTAGCTAAGCTTATAAAAGCTCATGCTTTTACCGTCCCCAGTCAGCACACTCACTCACTTACTCACTTTGTTCTGTCATTTTGACCATAGTATAACCATACAGCATACACTTTAAATAAAAAAAAAAAAATGAAATGGTTTAAAATGGTTCTCTGAAGGATGCCACTAAATATTCACTTTGTATTGTATAAGACAGCAGCAGCAAACAGCAAACTGCTTTATAGGGAAAAGTCAATAAAATGGTCTTTCCTAGTTTACTGTACCCATAAAGTCTGTGTTTAGGACACAAATTATTAAAACGAATAGACATTTATTTGTGATTGTATAAAAATACAGTGCAGTACAAGATGAAACATTTATAATTTCTTAAAATAAAAATACTTCTAATTTAATTAGACAGACTAGCTTCTCTATTCCCAGAAAAAGAACTTGGGATTAAATTCTGAAAATGGCAAAAAAAAGGGTGTTCAAAGGACTTTTGTGTTCAAAAGACTGAACAATTTATATCGAACAACTTCATGCTTTGTTGGTATGTGTAAATTAAAAATAAAAATGAGTTTCTACTTATTTATTTATTTATTTTATTTACTTGCCTTTTCTTTTAAAAGGAAGATAAAAATAAATAGACAGATATTTAATATACAATTATACGATGGTGAGAAAATGTAGCAAAATGATTTTAAAAACATGTTCAGTATTCAGCTTTCGGACAAACATTTAATTTTGTTCAGTGACGATTTCTGACAAAAACATTTATTTTGGTGCATCCCTAAAAATAACCAATTGCATAATTAGACGAGGTTATACTGCAGATACATGAGTTGAAACGAACAAATAACTTACAAATATCCTTCTATGTACCATAACTTTACAGTGTATACTATTACTAGGCCTATCCTGATAATTAATGTATTACTGTATTGTACAGTAAATTAAAATTACTGTAATCATTATATATACAGTGTCAGTCAAAAGTTTGGACTAATCATTCAATGTTTTTTTCCTACATTATAAATGAAATGAAATACTGAAGTCATCCAGACTTTGAAGGAACACATAATGAATCATGTAGTAACTTAAAAAGTGTTAAACAAACTAAAATACTCTGTGAAGCATTTAGCTGCTCTAATCTGGGTTTAAGCTGTTAATTTGCTGTTTCTGAGGCTGGAAACTCAGATGAATTTATCTCTTGGTCTTCCTTTCCTGGGGTGGTATTGATGAGAGCCAGTTTCATCAAAACTTTTAATGGACTTTGAGATTGCACTTGAAAATAGTTTCAAAGTTGTTAAATGACTAAGTGACTTTAATTTCTTGTCATTTCAGTTTTTTTTCTTTACTTAGTTGAGTAGTTCTTGCCATAATATAAATTAGAACATACTCAAACTCAAATAGGGCTATTTACTGTATACCAAATCCACCTCTTCACAACACAGCTGATGCTCTCAAACACATTTTATGAGTTTTGTGATTTTTGATTTTTTTATGTTCCAATTCCAATTCTTTGGTCTTTACTCTTGATGTAACTGCATTGTTTTTATATTCTATTTGTAGTATAAAATGATAAAAAAAAAAAAAAAACATTATAGATATATTGCATGAAAAGAAATGCCTTCAATTGTCATTCCATATGAAATACAACATTTCTTTGTGTTTCCCATCAATATATGCCTCTTAAAGTCTGCAAAAAATCCCTTCTACATAATCTTTCATTGTTGTCCCACTGCAAAAGTGGCTCTGATACACTTAAATTGATACTTTGTCAAACTCGCACACAAAGTACATGGTGAGGGAGCAGGCCACGTCCACCCACTCCCCCGACGACACCAGCTCCACGCAGTCTTCATCCGCGTAGGCGTTATTGGGCTCTCCTTCCCTCCACTTGCTGAAGGTGCTCATAGGCGAGCGCTCCACGTACACAAAGTGACCCTCGCGCTCCAGGTCATTAATCCCGATGTACACTCTGCTGAGGCCGGCCTCCGTGATGTAGCCGGCGATGGCCCTGTTGGCAGCGACATCTTTGGGCATGGCCAGGTGCCCGCCCCTGCCCTGGCAGTACAGCTCAGCGTCTCTGTACCGCTTCTCCTCCTTCACCAGCAGATACACCTTGCTGTCTGTCTCTTTCACGCCAGCGACAGCTGCGGGGGAGGGCAGTGCTGAAAAGTGAGCACTTGTATTTCTGTAATCACGATGCAACACCCAGCGTACACAACAGTGCATTGTAGAATTGAACAAAAAGTGAGGTAATGCCTGACTAACTGCTTTTGTCAGTTTGCATGAAATGAGATTTGAAAAGCGTCTACGTGGAAAAAAGGGCCTCCTCTGTAATCAACTGAATGGAAATGTTTGCAATTGAAGATAACAGGCTTGCTTGTGTGTATCTTCCCTCGGTACCAGGCATGTCAAACTGCATTCCTGGAGGACTACATCACTCCAGGCTTTTTTCCCAGCAAACCTGATTCAATAATGTGCTCTTGATGATTCTGTTAAAGTGGTTTGATGCATGTTTTCCTGTATTTACACTCACTGGACACTTTTTTAGGCTTTGTTATCCTGTATCCAGTTTGCACAGATTGCACAGATTTACTGCAGTGTGTACAGCTGAATCAAATCTTTTTCCAGATCATATTTCAAACCAAGGTTTATGGGGTTTCAAGCCAGATTCAAATATCGTTTAATTAAGGCTCTTTTGGCTAAATTTGTTTTGGCAGTAAAAACGTAGAACTCCCAGTGGCTTCAAATCTCTGCTTACTACCCTCACTCCCAATTGGCTGATCCTGTGGTAATAAGCATACTTTCAAAGTGTAAAACTAATTTATTCTATTTTTAATCTAAGCATAACTTCTTTTAAATATGAAGAAATAAACATACCAGTTCTGCTTAAGACTTTCCTTCTCTGCAGCGCCCTCACAGGCTCAACTGTGCTATAGGCGTGGATGATGTGTCCATGTATGTGGAAGCTCACAATATGCAAATCAGTCAATCAATCAATAATACCTCCCCCCTGGTGACGTCCAACCGTCTGCATCTTATCGCTATCTGAGGCACACTGCTCAGCCCAATCAGCTCTCCCTCCTGCCCTGCCATTAAACCCATACATCACCCAGTGCCCCTCCCAAACGACTCCTTTCATTGTTTGAGGTAATGTTGCAGTCTGCTAAAAGCAGGGTGTTTAGATACCCATTAAAAATCTTAAATGAACTGTAGCATTGCAGTAATTTACACTAACACGGAAGCTATTACATAATGCTCCTGTTTGCTCAACTCTAAGTAGGTATAATATCTGTACCTGTATTGGAAAGTACAGAAATAAACTTACTTGTTCTCGTACTTGGTTGGTAACATAGGATTTATGCATCCTTAGTTTTTGGTATGTAACTATCACGTATAGTTTTTTTTTTTTTTTTTTTACGGAAAAAGGTTATTATTATTATTATCTTACTGACCTCATGAAGTGGCTAATGAGTGTAAATCGAGGTAAAATTTCTAATAAAACGGACAGTAAGTGTATATTATCATTGAAATTGAAGATCATATACAATTGTCCATTTGTATGTATATCTACCCTCTACAACAGAATTGTGTACCTGGATACCTGAGGGACTATCATTGCAATCACTGCCTGATTCTCCATCATGCATTTAATGATGCAATAAAGTGGTTCATGGTTCTCAGAAAGTGCTTGATGATTCAACAATTTAATAGATCAAACCCTGTTGAGATTCAGGTTTGATATGTGCTGTATATGTTTATGTAAAATCTATGAGATTAGGGACCATGGGTATAAAGTGTTTTGCTGTGGTGCATTGCAAGAACATACCATTTTTAATAAACTTCAGCTCATTTGTTAACTGTGCAACGTGGTTATCCATTTCACCAATCATCTTCCTTAAGGGTGCACACTCGCAGGGAATGCCTGGGGAGACAATAAACTGTCAGTCAAATTCATGCAGTTACTACACTTTACATTGTGACCTTTCAGTGCTGTGCATAAAGACTTCTTTTGTGCTTGACTGCATACGTGTGTCTATGCAGTTTCTATGCTTATGAGCTGCATCTAAAATACATAACTTTTAATAATAAAAAAACAAGTCAATGGATCATGTCTGAACACTACTAAAAATATTTAAATATTAATAATCAAGGTAAATTAAGGTTTTTTTTATCAATGTAAAGGTCATTTATATTGGGAATCAAGTGGAAAAAGTGAATGAAGAACTTTTAAACTGGTAAAGAGCATTTAGATTTGGTTATTTAAACCTGTTCAATTATTATAAAGATTTTTTATCAGTGAAAGGTTCTAAAGTGAAGTGAAACAACTGAGTAAATTTTAAATGAGTAAAGAACTGTTACATCCAAGTCTTTTCAAGCGTTCTTTACAACTGTAAAGGTTGTTTTTATTTTAAGTTACCTTAAAAATCATCAAACAAGGGTCATTTAAAAGCTTTTCTAGCAATTTAAAGTGAAGAACCTTTACATGTACTTATTTAACCCTTAGTAGAACACCTTGTAGTACCTTTATCTTTACCTTTACTTTATAAGTATCCATTTTTGTAAAACAGATGTGACTGTGAGGAACATTTAATAAGTTAAAATATCTTTACATTTATTAAATGTGCTTCATATGTACAACACATACAACAATACAAATATGGTTCTTATTGGAACCAAAAGTGGTTCTTCTAAAGCAACATTCATAGAACACTTAAAGAATTTTAAGCACCTGTGTTTTTAATAGTGTATTAAATTATGGCAGTTTTAGACTTAGGTAATAGGAGGTATTTCTTAGACACAGTCAGTAAGAACATTATTTTGGTTTTCCTTAAAAAATCATGACATATACCATTAGAAACTATCATAACAGAAATGCACATACACTATATATATATAGAGACTCACTGTCAAATGGGACTGTTGTCATGGTAGTAGCTGATAATGATGATGTGACACCATTACGTCTATAAATATAAAACATCATGAAATTCATGACATCTCTGATTATTACCTGTTTATGACACGTTCTTCCAGTTGTCATAAAGGAGCTGTCATGAAATCTGAAAATATATATGCTAACTAGAGGGCAAATGTGAAAAAAAATTACCATACAAAATAGGCTGTCATGACACCAAACATCAAAGCATGTCATGACATCTATTGGTTATGGCAACCTGGCACTGCGGTATTTGTCTGTATATTACAGTCTGTCATGATAAAATTATACTTTTCCATGGTGTGTCTTTGGCAAGGTTCAAGTAATATATTGGAACCATTGGAAAAAATGGTAAAGAAAAAAAATATATTTCAGCAAAGCCTTTATTATTATTAATACCTGGGTCTCCATTTGAGCCCTTTGGTCCTGAATCTCCCATATCACCTTTTAAACCTGTAAAAAAGGTCAAGAGCAATTTGTAAGCCTTTTCAAAAAGACATCAGACTCTCTAATTGTACTTCTTTGGTAACCTACTTTACCTTTTAATCCAGATGGGCCCATTTTTCCATAACGTCCAATAATACCTTTCTGTCCTTTGAGTCCAGGAGGACCTAAAGGATGAAAAGAAATTGCTCGTAATTTCATCATGAGCTGAACACAAATGAAAGTGTAAAACCATCTAAGAAGGTCAGGGATGACTGTAATGATGAATTAAACTCAGAGAGCTAGACAGGCCCCTCTCCTCTGGCCTGGTAAAGCATCACTTAATCCTCATTAAAGCTGCAGTAAACACTTGTCATCATTACTGCATTCTGGCCAGTGTGTCCAGATGACCTTTGAACTGAAAAATATGATGCAGTTCTGCACTCCTTAAGCGTTATAAAACCCAGCAGAAACTTGTGCTCATGTGATCTGTCACTGAAATTCCTTTAACACTTTCTTGTGGATTTGTACAGACCCAGTTTTTTGTGCACTGCAAGAAAATTTTCAAAAACAAATAAAATGTGATTATATTAATACAAAAAAATCTGCTGATGGGGTATGCATTTTTTTTCTTTTAGAATGTTTTAATCTCAAATCTCAAAATCCTTTTGTTTATGTTGTTTATGTGAATGTCTGTTTTAATTTTGAGTTCAGATGACTTAACATATGGTGAAAATGAGAAAGTTGTTGTTTGTAAATAGGTAAAAAAAAATATCACACTTACAAAGCATGGTAAGATAAAAATTTAGATAAAGGCTGAATAGTAAAGGTTTTACTTTTTCCACTTTAATTTTTCACCATTACTAAATAACTAAATAGCCTAATGTATTTTGGGCAATTAAAAAAGCCTGCAGAGGGCTTTTAATTTGAAACAGGTTATGCAGACACAGGAGCCTGCCTCAGCTATGCTGGAAAGGTTTAGCTGTGATGCTAACTGTGTTTCTAAACTGGATTAGAAACACTGAGTTTAATGACAGACCCCTCAGCCCCTGTGTAAGGTCAGTTTTTACATTGCCCTATAGCTACAGAGAGCCTCCTGTCTGTTTTTAGCTTTAAATGAACTCACTTTAAGCTAGCTAGCTGAATGTTTGCTTCATTTTGCTGCTGCAGCTGCCACTGTTTAGCTTACTTACTCTAATGTTAGAGCAAGCACTGCAATTAGAGCTAAAACGAAATTGTTCAGTAAAATTATATATATATATATATATATATTCAAAAAATTTGGTTGCCAAATATTTGGTATATATATTGTTCATGTTCCTCATGTTATAATTCATAAACTTTAAATTTGTAAAGGCTTAACCTATATTGAGTGAGATTATTTTTTTTATTATTAAATTAAATCATTTCCTTGCTACATGGTAAATTCAAAATGTTTTTTTTTTTTTCAATTTTGCCTGCATACGTTTTCACTTCTGAGATTTTTTAATTTTTTATGAGAGCAACAACATATAGCTTATATATCGGCATTTCAGGCCTGCAACACAATCCAAAAAAGTTAGGGCTTAAAGCTGACAATAATGCTGCCTTCAAGTCCCCCTCTGAAATTCTACTTATGAAGTCGGAGGTCGTAATTACGACTTGACGTTCATTCAAGTGTTTTTTGGTCGGGCGGAAATGGTCGCCATTAGAAAAACTGGTCTTTTATCATAAAAAAACAGGAGATTTATTTTGCCCTACTCCAAGAGAAGTTGTGATGGTTCATGTGCTCTCATCTTATACATACAATATTTCCTACGACTTGAAGGCAGCATAAGCCTGGGATCCTGGAATCAGTAGCTTTTGGAAGAAATGCACACAAAAATCCAACAACAACAACATCGACTGAGATCACTGTTTTGATAGCTCCATCAGCACCATTAGAAACATCACATTTAGGAAACTGCAACATTACAACATAGTAAATACTAAAGATTTCTAAGAATGTAGCCTATCTATTAATGTAGGACTGAGATGTAAAAATTGGTGTATTTAAAGCTTTTTATTAATGAATTTTCCATAATGTTAGAATTTGTTCTGATCTGGGGATGTGTAAAGACTCTGAATCATACAGTACCTGCTTCCCCAGGTGGTCCCACTCTCCCAGGTCTCCCAGGTGCCCCTTTCTCTCCCTTTTCTCCTGGCTCCCCTTTGAAAACAGACATATTTCATTATGAAGGCCACTGCAATTGCTCATGCTCTGCATTTCATGACATGACATTCATGGCATGTACCACGCAACCATCTGAGTGCTAACCCCTCTCCTAACCCTTGTGCTATTCCACAGGCTGTACCAGATGGAGACAGACATTTACATTTAGCTGATGCAGTGTTAGGTCATTTACATTTAGCTGACACCTTTTGCCCAAAGCGATCTATATTATCCAGGGACAGTCCCCACTGTACAAACTTAGTTAAGGGAGCATTGCTCAAGGGCATAACAGTAGCATTTAGCATTTAGCCCTCAGCCACAAGTAAACAACTAGCCTCTTTTTATTGTGGTTGCTGGGCTGCCACTATAGTAGCATGTTGTGCTGTGTGGTGTACCTTTGAGTCCAGGAACGAGGATTTGCACAGAGCAGGGCTCCTCCGACATATGCTGACTGTGAGCTGACTTCACCAGCATCAAACCCAACACAGTAACCAGCACACAGGACACAAGGGTCTCTGCGGTCATGCTTCGAATCCCGCTGGCGCAGTGGAAATCTACAAATAAAAGAAGAATCTGTACAACAACCATTTCTGTAAACAATAAGATGCACCTCTCAAAGCAGCATTAAAAAATATTTATTATTATTTGCACTTTGAGCCACTTTATACATTCTTTACATATGCATTTCTGAAGTATTTCTAAAGCTAAAGAAGCTTGTGGATTGATGCATTACACAACCCCCGCCAATTTACCTCCACTGCAAGCAAATATTTATACATTTATTTTTGCAGCCATCCCGCCGCTTAATTAGGCTTATTTTTTATGTTAAACTTTTGCTGCTGTAAACCAAATTGTGACAATATTACCTTAAAATATATATATATATATATATATATATATATATATATATATATATATATATATATATATATATATATATATATATATATTTAAGATATGCTATTCTTATACAAGTGGGATACACTGTTTAGGTAGTGTGGCTAGGGTACTTTGAGGGTAGTATCAACAAGAACCCCGGCCAAAGGTAAATTGCTTAAAAACCCAGGCTTTGTTTATTGAAAGAAGTGAAAAGAGAAAAAGATAAACTATACAAACTAAATGAAACAGGGATACATACAAAATTTACAATAGACTTAAGCAGTCTGTCTGTGATGAAACTTTGCTGCAAAGCCAACAGTTTCACTATTTCTGACACAAAAACTAAGCTAAGCCTTCTGCTTTAGCAGTTAAGCCCCACCCATAGACTAGACCAGTCACAACCACTCATTATATTCACCATGGTTTTACAATCAGTTGTCATTAGGTTTTTTTTATTAATACACAAATATCTGTTTCATGTACCTTTTACTTCCTATTCACAGGTGCGGCTAGTGGCCCCTCCCATCACACCCCACACTAGTGAGCTCAACCCAGATGGATAAGAAGACATGGAACCCACTGCCACAGTTTGCCTGACATTTATCTACATAACAGGTAAGTCATTCTGTGCACACACCCACAGACATCTAAAATCAATGTCCATCTACATTAATAGAGTCACTCGGGTGTATACACTCAGTGTATCACAACCAGTAAAAGAATAACAAACTGTAAATGTATGTCAATATGTAATTTGCCCACCATGGGCAAATACAGGCATGGGTAGTAGGTTTTGACCCTAGTCTGTATTATAATAACTGACTCCAGTGAAAATGACTTTGAGAAATGAAGATCAGTCAATCCAAAAAAAAAAATCAAAAATTTTGAAAGTATCCTGAAGTGCATTCGCAAAGACCATCAAATGGTATGATGAAACTGGCTCTCATCAGGACCGTCCCAGTAAAGTAAGAACAAGAGTTACGTCTATTGCACAGGAAAAGATAACCAGAGTTACCAGCCTCAGAAACCACAATTTAACAGCACCCCAGATAAGAGCACCTAAATACTCTTTACAAAGTATTTTGATTCTTTATTTGTTCTTTCATAGTCCAGATGACTTATGTAATAATTTACAATGTAGGGATAAAAATGCTACATACTGATACTGATTAAAGTAGTATATCAGGTGGACTATCAACTAGCTGACTGGTTATACAGCTACATGATTAGCTAACATGTGTTTATTCTTTTTCCCCCCAAATGTTACTATTCATTTCAGACACAGATTCAGCACAGTGTGAAAGCAGGTCACACACAATTATTCGGAGCCAGTGGTTTATGTATATAGTGTAGCGTGTGTAATTTATACAGGACGCCATGAATTCACATCAGCTATGTCGACTGCTCCACTAAGCAGGTGGAATAATGGATCATGACTGTACCAGCAGCGGGAAAGCAAACAGGCCCAGCTGAAAGAGACAGTTGTGTTTTTGCCTTTAAAGTGCAAACAGGCGAACAGGCATACTAATAATGCACGAACCAACATGCCACATGCAGAGTAGCATTATTTACCAGGCAAATACACAAAGCACCACAACAGCTCATGCCAATCCTAAAGCTAGATTGTCAGACTAGAATTGCCTTAAAATAACAGCTTTAAAACCATTGTTAGGGAAAGTACATCTATATTGCTTCTTCTCAAGGTTTGACATGCTGCTAACTACACTATGTAACTTTGGAGAAACAGGCAGGACGATGCAAAATGAGAAAGCTTTTTAATTCATATTTTTTTATTTTTAATTAATATCAATGTAAAATCCTGTAATATTACTTTAACCCCACTCTTATCCCATCTGTCCTGTGACCTAAGCACTTTGATCAAACAAGAGCAAAAGAGCATCCTGATTGGTATTTTCTTGTGCTCACTATAATTTTTAGTGTTTTATATGGGTGGGATTTTCACTATAACCAGATATTACATACAATATGTGGTCACCCGCCCATACAGCATATATTGTGGACGGGGGACCATTCTCAGCACCTCTACGCAACTTTAATGGCATTTTCACACCTATAGTTTGTTTCCCCTCCCTTGGTTTGGTCCACACAGGGAAAACCCAAGTACAGCAGAAGTATGTCACAACAAATCACGTGTGAACATTCTTTCTGCTTATTGGGAAGACCTACAGTACCAGTGTATTGGACTATAGCATATCTATGTGCAGTTTAACATGGAACAATGGCGAAAAAGGAAGTATTTGTTTATAGCTGTAGTCATTATTATTAGCTGTTTACCTCAAGCAAAATACAACTGATAGTTGGGTCAAATTGAGCTCGTCATATGATCAGGTGCCTCAGGTGTCTCTTTGAGCAATGGTTCTGTAAAGACAGTATATTAGTAACAGGGATGTTTAACATCTAAGGATCCATCACTTTATGTATAGGGTCTATAGCTTTCTATAACATAAAAGTTTTTCACACTCACATAACTCTAACCTGAATAATGGACCTCATTCAATAATATCTATAAGATAAAAGATTAAATATTTGTTGCTAATTTTGTGATTAAATGTTCTAAATTGAACAAATTGCAATTGCAGTAAGTAAAACTGGAGAATGTTTGTCAGAATCTTTGTAAAAACTGATTATGTAAGTCTGGGCAATATATTATAAACACAGATAAAATATATTTTATGCAATTAAAAAAAAAGAAAAAAAGAAACATATATAGCTTGTTTGTGTGAAAATGGTTTGGTTTCTAGGGGGATGACTTTTAACAGATTAGAGTCTTTTGCAAATTCTGTTTTTAAAACATTGCAATTAAAGGAACAGCATGCCAGCTTTATTTCACCATCCCAAACAACATATTCCAATGCAGTTTATGAGTCAAAGATTAATTTAAAAAGACATATATTATAGATACATACTAAAATATTTACCATTTAAGTATTATGTGTTGCGTATTTGGCATAAGAAATGTATTCTGATTCTGAAGTTTTTTTTTTTTTTATCATATTGTATACTGCCATTTGCCTTAAACATATCAAGATATGTTTTTTCAGCTATAATGCCCGGAATTATTTGAGGATAAGAAATTTATTTTTAAGAAACATTAGTTAAGGTCTACAGTTCTTTGCAGTGGTTGCTTCTAACATTACATAAACCTACTGACCACTCTGTTAGACACACCTTGCTCACTGTAAAAAATGTAAAAATAGATATAATTTAAATTTTTATTTTTTTGCATGTTTGCATATTTATCAGTTAGTAGACTTATTTTTTAAATTTACCTTTCTTACCTAGTAATTAATCTACTAAAAAGTTCCTTAGTCCATATTTTTGCTTGTTTTAAGAACTTACGTTTGAGAAAAAGAATATCTGCCAATACAATAAGACAACTTTATTAGATTAAATCACTTACAACAACTACAAGAAAGTTAGAAATAAGTTACTAATTTATAATGTTGCTTTAAATTTCCCAAAATGAGAAATATTAGATATCTAAACTACATTAAAGAGATTTTACTAGCTAAAATATACATTTTGCAGTGCTGGCACGCATTATAAGGGAACGTCTAGAGTCTATAATGCCTATATTTAATAAAGCACCCAGGATTTCTCAATAGACTGAACCACTTTAACCAAAAGTAAGATCAGGTTTTGTGACTAAGGGACCTGCTTTGTGAAACAGACACTGCTCAGCCAGTCATATATTTAGATAAACAGGCTTACCTCTTACAGAAATTGCCAATAAAAGTGTGTAGTACCCTCGCCTTCAGACTGAGGACCAAGTGAGGCTGACGGAAGCGCTCTCTCACTGTAGCTCTGTGTAGCGCTGCATGCTTCGTCTCTCACGGCTGCAGCAAAAGAACAGGCCAGAGAGTGAGTGTGTGTACATAAACACAGAGATAAGACTGGCTCTGCTTCACTCCTCTCTGATTAGAGCCTGAGAAAGCAGCGGGGTCATTGACAGTGCTCCTCCAAGCAGATAGCCAATGACTCCAATTCACTCTGACTACAAGATCAAAAACATTCTCTAAATTCATCAGGTTTCTCAAAGTTGAGAGAACGTTAATGAGAAATAATACCATAGTTTGGGGATTTGAAAGGTTTTGTTTATAGCAAGTAAGCACTGAGCTTCAGCTGAGGTTTGCTAACCATAGATAGGTAATTTATCACAACCACTTGCATAATAGGGAAGGGCATTTAGAATTCAAGTGTTTGCATTCAGCTGGGTTATCAAGAAAGCTAAGATAGTATTTGAGAGAGATAGCCAGCTAACTAAAGAGATCTGGACTATGCTATAATATGCTGACGTTAAATGTCTTTTTTTTTTTTCATTCATTTTAAAATGTCTAGTTGTGGTCTCTAGTATGAATGAATGCCATGGGAGCTATTTTGTTGTGGAAAAAAACGTGCTCTGGTAATCTGGTATAACAGTGCTTTAGTCCCATGGAGGAGTAGAGGGAATGATAGGATTTCATCTCTCTGAATATTCATACATGCAAACATATCACCTCTGATTGGCTAACAGCACTGCGAGGCAACGAGATGCACAACAGTTAGAAACATTTTAAAATAAAGACATTTTTACACTAATAACACTCTTTGCAATATCATATGTTACTTTACAACATATTTACATGCCTTACTAAGTGCAGTTCAGCCACTGAGCTAGTCTTAGAGTCTCTGTAAAATGCTAAATCAACCGGAGATCCTATTTAAACCTATAGTTACACACAGAGGTCGGTAGTCCAGGTCCAGAAAGTAAAAATCTTGCCTGTGGACGGTGAATTCATAAGTTGACATAGACACAGTGCTTTCCTTTTTCTTTTTTTTCTTTTTTACTAGCTAATGCAGACAATGGAGGTTGATGAACAGTTTCATGTGCAGCATGCATATACAACTCAGACTATAGTGTTATTAGCAGCAGTTTGAAAAGAACCAACACAGCACCTTTGAGAACTAACTGTTCACTTGCAGTATGAAAAGGGGCCCTTCTGAACTCTGTGAGACAATATGTGATAATTTCTTCACAGTTTTACCTGACTCTTCACTGCTTTTCTCCCCCTTTAATAATAAATAGACATATACAGAACATTCCCTTTAATATTTCTTCAAACATACTGTATGTGAATATCTATAATATTTGAGAATTTTAGTTCATTCCCTTGGATAGTAAAGAAAGTCTCAAATCTAGGCTGCAGTTTGCGTTTTCCTCCACAGGGTGACAGTAAGTATTTGAAGAAGGACATCTTCATTTCTACACCTGTATTCTTATTTATTCTTTCATGGCGCCAAAGCCCATCTCTAATCACTCATATTCACAGTGTGAAAGACATCCATGGAGCATCTGGGCTTAGGGGTCTTTCTCAACGCCATTAACTAGAACAGCATGGCTTGGCTTGACTCATGCACACCTGCCACAGGCTCTGGGCACCGGCCTGAAGGTCTAAGCGCCTGCCTGGATCTCCGAGGCTGTTAGTGCAGGTTCTGGGGCTCCAGCCATTGCACTGCCACCATCATCTTCCAGCTGGAAAAATCCAGAAAAAAAATGTCTAATGATGATGAACCAGCTGGGCAGTTTTCGTGTAGCCTACAGCGTTTCTGCACTGAATCATAATGCTGTCGGAGGAAACCAGAGGAACCCAAGCTGAGAACGAGAAAATGGGTCAACACTTTTGGACAAACATCAGCATTGGTGAAGGCAGATAAAGAAGGAATCGAACAAAAGCAGTGGCAGGGTGATAATTGCATTAGGAATGATTTAAGATTTACTTAAAGACGGCAGTTGAAGCAAGAACATACATTTGTGTGTAAGATGGCTTCACATTTTACTTAGGATATATAGCTCCAAATTATAAAAAATGTAGTCAGTATGGAAGTTGTACAATTAAAAAAAATAATTAATGTTTTGTCTGGTCAACGTCAATTTGTTTATCAATATACAACACTAATAGGTATCTTATGTGATGCAAAACTACAGGGTCAAAATTACATTTTTCATTTAAAAACTCTTTACACATTCCCTATTGGGGACTTGTCAGTAAAGTAATAACTGTACTGTACCAATAACTGTACCCTACTTACACAGCCATTCATTTGCAAATCTTTGTGGTTTTGCATTGTCTGTGTTTAAAATTCATTAACATTAAACAAGTTTTCACAATGAAGGTAGCATATGTTGCCCTAAGATCTCAATGTACTTTTCTGCATTATTGCTGCCATTGCAGAAGTGAATTGATACAACCCCATAATACCATGGCAAACCATTGTGTTTAGACTTATTACTGATAACGGTCTGGATGGTCCTTTTTTGTCTTTGGTCCAGAAAGAGATCTGAAATCAACACAATACAAGTTGCCATTGCGTGATGGTCTAATCCCAGATTCTTCCAATCCCAGAGAAGTAGATGTCAGTGAATGCAACTCCGTATTGTATTGCTAGTCAAAGGTTTGCCAAAATAATCCCTTGCTCATGTGGGTCTATCGGCTATTGTTGAATGACGGTCTTGCATTCTTGCCCTTCCTCCAAATTCCTCCAGATTCCTTGAATGTTTTCATGCAAATCTCTTTCATCTTTTTTTTGAGGAACAGTGTTTTTCTTTAACATTTCAATAATTTTCTCACACATTTCTTGACAAACTGGAGATTAAATTAATAAATAAAGACAAATTAAATTAATGCAATGAAATGAAGATCAAAGTAAAAGTATAAAAAAACACTGCTTTTTTCTTTTTATATGCATATCAATTCTCTTAGATTTGGGTTTGTGGATAAATTGTATGGGCATAAATGCCTAATCATTATTTCCATTACTTAGAGAAATGGTTGGTCAAGCTTGAAAGCACGAGAGTTGCAAACAGCTTAGTAACACATTACTCTTCTGAATGACATTTTTAAATCCAGCCTAACTGCATATTTAATTAATGTGTGGTATTATAAATCTATAAATGCGGAGGAGCACATTTTAAATGACTCATTAGCTTTGTAATTTTGTGTCCTGCATACCAATATACGCTTCTATCTAAGTGTGCAGGAGTTCACATACAGGGCACTTCCCCAGTGGTTCACAGTCGTTGTTTGTGTTAAAGGGGTTTTTCAGTACAAATGACTGAAAATTAGGTGTTAAATGGCTTCTTGTGTGAGACATCTTGTGTTTTTGCTTGTGTTTTTTTTTATGAACTTTATATTTTAAGGTTCTTCTCAATGATCTGGTAGAGCACATTTTGTGTCCCTATAAGTTTAAAAAAAAACTCAACCTGATTGTGCCGTCTTTACCAGTCAGCAGTGGTATGTTAAGCATGTCCTGTGGTCTAACGAGCGAAAAATAAACTTTTTAGGCTCAGATGGCATCCAGCATGTGTGCATATATATATATATCGATAAAAAATGTAATCCAATAATCACAACAAAATTCTGTGATTAACTGTGATTAATCGCATTTGTTTTTCTTCAGACGCAAATCTTTTTGTTGGATATTTAAATATAAATAAAAGAATGATTGTAAGAAATGTCAAATGGAATTATATGTATATTAGGGGTGTCAATTAAAATAACAGTATATACTTGTATGTTTGAGGAGGGATAAAATCAACGTAGGGTGCTGGAATAAAGAATGCATGATAAAATGGACTGTAAATGTCTCAGCGTGGTTGTGAAGATTTCTGAATTCAAACTTATTTTGATGAGAAAGCGTGTGTGTGTGTGTGCGTGTGTGCGTGTCCGCATGTGTGTGTGTGTGCGTGCATGTGCGTGTGTGTGTGTTTGTGAGAGAGAGAGAAACAAAGCTCTCTGACCGGGTCTGAGCTGGAAGTCAGCCGGAAAACAAATAATAGCGTTGGGCGGGGGCGGGGCAGATTACGGTGGAAGTAGGAGTCAAACTTGGTGCCTTAATTAACTTGCGTTAAAAAAATAGTTACTGATTCCAAATTTTGACAGCCCTAATATATATATATATATATATATATATATATATATATATATATATATATATATATATATATAACATTTCATTTCTATAGTGTTGCCTCAGGAAAATATATGAACGTAAGACAGGATGGTTGCACAGCTCTTGCATAGGTCTAGCCAAGTGGTCGCTGTAATATCCCATGTTGATGTTTAGGTGTTTTTTTATATTAGATACAGTATTTGCAATAGCTTTTGCATCTAATTCATTTATATGCAACTAATATATCTGCAAAAATCCATTGCAACATGGAAACTTTGTCAAAGACTCAAAAACTGTGGGGTAAAAAACTTGCAACAGAAAACTAAGAAACAATGGAAGAAGAATAAAAACACAATAACATTATAGTTGCAAATTTAATTGCAATGCACACCATAACAAATAACATTCTTCTTCCTTTTTTTATGTAATGTGGCAGATAAAAAAACTTATTTGTTATTTGTCTCCTGTTCTTTAGTTTCGTCCTGTTCACTACACTGCCCATGTTAGTTAGCATTCACTGAGTGTGCTCCCTAACTTCACACCTTTTATCTTTCTTTTTCTATAAAATCACTTCTTTATCCTCCCTTACCCTCACTCCTCACACTATTGTGTTTAACTCTGCTGTGTCGCTGGCAGGACCCCAAGCAACTGTTCCTTGGAATTTTAGCACCACAGCCAGAAAGACCTTAAATACACTGGTGCTGAAAAGTTTGTGAACTCTTCAGTTAAAATTTCCATATTTCAACATAAATGAGATCTACAACGGATAAAAGTCCTAAAAGTAGATAAAGAAGAGATTTGAATCAAATAAATAATACACAAATATTAGCTTATTCATTTGTAAATGATCTAATATAAAATATACAGCTGTGGGAAATAAAAAAGAGAACACTTAAAAATTATGAGTTTCTTTTTTTTATTATTATTATTTTTTGTATTTATATAATGTTAATTTTACTTAAACATATAACTATAAATAGCAAAATCAGAGAAACTTATTTTTTTCCACAGCTGTATGTGAGTAGCAAAAGTAAGTAAACCCTTAGCAGTGAAATTAGTGAAGGTGAAATTAGGGTCAGTTGTTCTCAATAAATGGGATGACAGTAAGGTTTAACTGGATGTAAGGTTTAACTGCCCTTTTTCTTTTTTTTTTTTTTTTTTAAAGGACATGGATCTATCAAAGTTTGATCTTCACAATTGGACCAATGCTTGGTGAACAGATGAACTTTTTTGTTAAAATGAGAGGTGTTGTGTTTAGAGAAAGAAAACACTCCTTTTTTGCTGTAAAACAAATATTTTATCATCTGATAAACACAGTGGTGTTAGTATCATGGTTTGGACCTGTTTTGCTTTATCTGGTCCAGGAAGATTTGCCATTCTTAATGAAACATTGAATCCTGAATTATACCAGCAAATTGTAAAAGAAAATTTCAGGACATCTGTCCATTAACTGAATCTCATGAGAATGTGGGCCATGCAGCAAGACAATGACCCTAAGCACATAAAGAATGGTTTAACTGATTAATATTAATGTTTTAGGATGGCCATGTAAAAGTCCTGACCTTAGTTCCATAGAAATGTTGGGGAAGGACCTGAACAAAAAGTTTATGGTAGGAAAAAAAAAAATTGGTTAACAATCAACAGTTGTTGCTGCATAAGGATATACTGTAAGTAGATATTAAAAGTAAAGGTTCACATACTTTTACCAGTCACAGATACTGAAATATTAAATCATTTTAGAGTCTAATATAACCTATAATCTATTAAAAAAAATCTAATTTGTTTGTGTTGGTTCTCCTTATCTATTTTCTTTTCTTTAAAATATTTTTTTGGAAATCTGATGAAGTTTTAGGTCACATTTATGCAGAAATGTAAAACCTTCTAAAGGTTTCACAAACTTTCCAGCACCTCTGTAGGTTTTTATGCTGTATTTTGTCATATTTCTATCCTGCTGTTTTAACCCAACATTTGTAGAATGATTAATGTAGCCATAAATTTTAGCATCACACAGTCTGTTTTAATATTTTACACTCTGCTCCCTGGGACTTAAAAAATAGCATGACAGGCACTGATGTGAAACTATTGGAGTGTGCCTTTTGTTCCTACGGCGGAAACATTCGTATTACTACTAGTACTCTCTGTGCAACTGCAAAAGAATACTGGAAAGACATTCGTGCGCCCCCAGGGCATTGGAAAGTGTTTGGCGAGAACATGTTCCTCCTAGAGCTGGCTAATATCTCTTTTTTTCTTTCTTTGCTCGCTTCAGATTGTGTTCACTCAGACCCAGAGAGGCAGAAAAGCAGAACTAGATGCACTCTATGGATCCAGAGCCCTGGGAGGACGAAGCCTTGCCTAGTGAAGCATGACAGCCACTGCGTTCCTCCTGACCCAGGGGCAGCTTTACAGGGACGGTACACTGAGCCAGGTCAGGATCACTGGCTAATCAGGCAGCTCTGTCATCTTAAAGTAGATCCCAAATACCTGTTCTTTTGTAGTTATGTTATATTATAAGTTATAATGATGCTATTTGATCTCCCTGCTGAAGTAAATGGGCAAGGATTATGTGTTTTATTTAAGTTGAACACCTAAAAGGTCAACCGAAGCACAGTTTTTTAGTTTGAAAAAGAAAGCATCCAAAGTCAGGTCCACACAGTACCTCAAAAGAAAAAAAATATTTTCGTACATTATCTTTAGCTGTATTTGGACAGGATGAAGTTGCATGGGGATGGGGATAGGCCAGAGTAGCATTTAATTTTTTTACATTTAATATAGCGTTCAATTTTTTCCATTTAATATAGTGGAGAAAAAATGGAATTTGGAATTTTAAATGTAAGAGGCAGAAATGAAAAACTAGATAGATGGATGAAAACATTCTTCACTACACTAAATAGCAAAAAAAATAAACTTATACACCCAATTATAAGTTTTTAACTGATTAATGTTGCCCAAGAGGCTTTCATCTGTGTGACCAATAGGATACAATGTAGAAGTCTTCGTAAGGCTTAGGAATGCTGCTACTTCTTTCCAACAACAGATTTGTGTCTTTGATACATTGTATATATTTAGTTCGTTTTGGGCGGACTAAAAAACTTTACTACGTCCTGTCATCATCATCGACCGGGTCTCTCTATACTTCATATTAATTGGTTTGAGGAATTTTAGTTATGAGTTCAGCGAGTTGCTTTGCCAGGTGTTGTGCCGAATTCTCGCTCTCTGTCATAATCTGACTCTCCTTGGTGTGGACACACCCTGTAGCAGGAGGAGTGTAAGAGTGAACTCACACTAGGCACGGTTTGGTTGAATGGTGCTGTAGCACGGTTCTGCCCCTTCCACACGCCGCCACTGGCCTGCACTCCCACTGCGTTTAAACAATCCGTGCCTGAGCACACTTACGTCATTACTCACTGCTCAGTGGGCTAGTCGGTGTTGTGTCCCAAATTCAACACCCCTGCCATGAAAAGCACCCTCTCTCGGGAGTGCGTCTTCTTGATAAAAGCTCTTTTTACTTAGAAATATGCGCCAAAAGACACAGTTATCCCAGTCACGGTTACATACATAGGGGGTGCTTTTCCTGACGGCAGTGCTGAATTCGGCACAACACCGCCATGTTTGCTTACAGGAATGTTACATCATGGACATAATCTTGTTTCGTGTTTGGGCACTTTATTTCTGTTTATAAATTAGTGTAAATCTACTGTTACAGTGAATACATGAATTCCCAGCCTAAGCGTTCATTTGTCCATACTGCTTCGTGATGCACCTGCACACCAAGGGGAGTCAGATTTTGGCACAACACCAGTTTTTTTTCCTCTGTTATGTTTAAAGACTGCCTCAACTTCCTATAACTGTGCCTTCACTCTGGAGACGAACCAAAGTATGGTTCAGTAGATTCAGACAGAGACCACCTCTTCTGATCTGAACAAACTCTGGTCCTTTGGTCCGGACTGTGGTTTGCGGCTCCTTTCACACCTGCTGCTTTGGTCCTGACACAACAAGGTAGGTGTAAAAGCACCTTGTATTTAAGAAATAATTGAGATTAAATGTAGATCTATAATAAAATTTTCTTTTTTTTAGAGTGAATTTGGTGTTCCAACTAGGATCACACTACTATTTAGTCTAAACTCAAAGAACAAAGCCTGAAAACAGCATAAAATCAAGCATAAAATATGTTAGCATGCCTCATAAACCTGTGAATACACATAGGGACTTGTACCAATAAAGCAGTAGCAGTAAAGCAGTTACTGGTTCTCTCTGAAACTTTTAAAGTTGAGAGAACACAGTGGTGAACTTCTTTCCACTGGTTTCCAAACAATGAGTAATGTTATAGTGGACTGCAGAATATTAAGCTCCAAGCTAATTTTCCACTTTGGCCATTAGAGCCTTTCACCATTAGGCTTCTTCTAGCTGTGCTCTCAGTGGTACCATACAATGGCTCTGATTCAGGGGGTTTATAGATTTTCAGCACCTGCAGGTAATACCTGCACAATTATTCACAGGTGCAGTTAGCCAAGCTTATAGAGGAGAGATGAAAGTACTGTGCTAATGGGGGTTAGCATCATTTTCTGCTTTATTTTACTTTATTTTATCATTATCACGAGAGCATATGATGATCGGAATATATAGAGGTAAAAGCACTCCACAAATGATGTGTCTGACAAAATGGGATAACACACCTGTTATCGAAGCTTGCTCAGAACTCAGATTTCAGTTCTCCAGAGGTTATTTTTGTTGAATCATAAGAAAAGTCACAGCCATTTTCAGAACATTCTGTAAACTATAAAAAACTTAGCCTCTCACATAACTATTGTTTTTGGTTGAGTTTGGAACTAACAAAATAACATTATTTAAAGGTTGCTGTTACGACCCGGTCTAGAGTCAGGCCATAACAGACAATGAGTGTGGGCTCTCTCCCCAGACCCTCTGCCAGACCAAACACCAGACACTGAAAATGAATTAAATCAGAATGATTTTATTGATAAAATTAAGGGAATATGACTTCAGGGGTGAGCATAGGCCAAAATAACTAATAAAACCAACTAACAAACAAAGACAACTAACTGAACCTACCAAAATAAAGAAAACAAAATACACAAACTACCCTGACTCCCTGTCACCAAAACAGAAGAAAAAGGTAGCAAAACAAAATGGCACTTACCCCCTACTTTACCTAAAGAATAATGTATATTGTAGCAAAAACTAAAGCAACACACAGAATACAAAATGGGGGTGCCAGGTTGGTCTGAGCAGGAAGTTATTCCAGGTCAGGAAAGGGGAGGAGCCCTGAACGTCTCTCCCAGGTCAGGTTTCCGTTTGTCCTATTATAGACTGTGCCCCTGATGGCCAATCATGGTCCTGCAACTAAAAACTAAACACAAACCGCACAAAGGGCACATAAAGAAAAACCAATACGACCAGGGGTCGTAACAGCTGCCCTTAAGGTTTTTATTTTTAAATTATATAATCTAATGAGTAATGTTTACATTTTTTTGAGCCATGCTTTAGCTACATAGCTATTGTCAAAAGATTATGAAGCTAAGAACATTCTTGGAAAGTTTATGATCCTACTTGGTGTGTTTAAATCTCCCTAACTACAAGGTATCGTTCCTGATACTATAAAATGATAATTTATTCAGTGTTCCTTAAAATAACATTCAATAATTTACTTTAGTTTCATGTTAAGGTTTCGGAAAAGGTTTATGTTCCTTGAACTAAAATATACAACCATATGGTAAGGTTCTGTTTGTGAAAGGGTTTCCAGAACATTGTTGTAAGTAGATTTGCTTAATATGGACAAGCATTGCAATGTGCTATAACACTGTTGGAGATCCAACAAGGCTCGCCTGCCTTGCACTTGGTGAGGTGAGGCTTGGCTGTAGCTGTTCAGCCATGAAAACATAGTATCTGTTGCTCATTACCTAGTTTTCTTTAGACCAACACTATTAAGTTTATAGAAAACAGACTTGGTGCAGTTTGTTTCAGCGTGATATGACCTCGATCCAACCCCGATAATCATATATACTCCCCATGTTTGAGCTAAACAGCTGTTCAGTTGCAGTTTATCCAGATTATTTCCCAGATAATTAGTACAGCTATGAAAAAATGCATCTTTGCTGCTGCTCCGTGCTATGCTTTTGTTACACTGATCAGGGTATGTGGAGCGCTTGCCGCTCACATCTGTGCGATTCAAGTTTACTATCACTGCAAGAAGCTTTATGCTAAAAATAAATAAAACTATGTCTGCGTCAGCATTCCATTGAAAACGAATAGTTTGAAAGCACAGCAGCAAATGTTCTGTGTTTAGGGACAGAGCAGCTTTACAATCCACAAATAAACTGTACGTACTAGTCTGGGACTTGGAATCTTCCTGTATTTACTTTCCTGCTCCTGTCCCAGAGATAACAAGCACATGTGGTTTATTGCGATGCATTTTTTTTTTGCGGATTTGTTCTTGTGTGAAACGAGACCAAAGGCTCCAGGTTAAACTACTTAACAGATTCAGTCCAAAACTTAGTAGTACTCTTACTATCTGATGCTCATGATTTTTTTTTCATCTCTTTTATCTGCAACAAAAAGTACAGCACTTTCCTTCAGGCGCTCTGGGAAAAAGCGTTATATGGTATAGGCTATTTGTTGGATTACATATGCATTAGCTAATCCATTAGCTCATTTAGATCAGTGCGTTTTGCTGTAGAAACCATAATCCAGTGTAACAGAGCCATATGAGCTGTTGTGCCGTGTTTGTTTGTATTCAGAGCCGTGTATGAACATGATTACGCACTGGCTAGATATTCATATGGTTCAGACGGGCTGAAAAAAGCCACAGAATACCAATGAAGCAGGGGTTCTGCCAGCTCACGCTATACTTCAGCAGCAGTAATGCATGCCATTAGCCACAGCATGTTCACACAAAATATTTTTCTTTGAGGGAAAAGTAACATAAGGAAAGGAAGCTTTCATCTGAGCACGCTCAAGTAATGCATCATCTCTTGGAAGCGAGTCCTGTTTTCAGGGTTTTCAGGACGTAAAAAAAAGACCCGCAGCGTGGGCAGCCGTCCTCGGTCAGAACTTTCTCCTCTCCCTGGTCTGATAACACGGACTACTTCACACCTCAACCAAATCCTCCTCAAAGATGAGCCCTGCATCTTCCTCTCTTGTCTGGAATGTGATGAATACAGGCAAATTACTTTGCAGAGTTCACGAGACAGAGCTGTGTCAGACACCATATGATATCAGCAGCTAGTGAGCCAGAAGACAGAACTCTGAGGTGATGCATCTCCATCAGATGTGAACAGGCAGTGAGAGAGAGAGAGCTTCCAAACAAACCCGTCCCTCGATGACCCGCCAAATAAACATATAATGAAAGAATGGATTCTTCTAGGAGGGAGAGAGAGAGCGAGTGAGGAAGAGGGAGACAGAGAGAGTGAGAGTAAGGCAGTAACCCAAAACAGATGGAGGAGATGACTCTCATTCCCTCCTAATGACTCCAGCAGCACTGCCAACTCCAGAACCACCAAAACAATTATCATGTCCTCCTAAGACATCCCTCATATATGGATGATCAATCACCTCTGCTTTAGGCTGCTGCTCCAAAACCAACAGAATGAACCCCCACCTTTCTTCTATTGATATGAGGCCAGGCAATTAACCCCGAGGAACAGCAAGGTTCCCCACATATGGTACATATAGTACTCACATATTAAAGGTGCTACTTAATCTTGATCAAATCAAGGACAACCCCTCATTTATTTCGTACCTCATAAACAAAACACTATCAAAACAAGTTGTCAATTTAAAGGTCTCATTTCATTGTTTTTTTCTGTATTCATTTTGTGGTGGTATGAATAAAAACCCTGTGAGCCGACAGGATTTCAGCTATTGCTCATGAATATTCTTGAAATGCAAAGGTCTCGCCTCTGATTGGCTAACAGCACTGTGACGATTCATTCATGGCTTTGCAGTGGGCGGTCGCAAGCCAATAGGGGCAAGGCCATAAATGAAAAGTTTATGGGTGGATGTCATTTCAAAGACTTTTCCTGATTTACTCGTTTTTCTGTCTATATTCTTTTTTTGGCTAATGCAGCCAATGGGTGAAGAAGAACAGTTTTACTAGCGCCATGCACATATAACTCAGAAATAATAATTGTATTACAAAAAGAGCAAGTACTAAATGTTTTTAGTGAATTGACACATTTTTTTTCTAATTTTAGCTTTTAGTGGTTTTTACTGATTTTAAAAACATATGACATACATGTACTTGTACTCATTATATTGTAAATAGATATGCCATGTAACATTATATTACTCACAAATAAGTAAATTAGTAAGGAAGGAATTTAATAAATAATGTATGGTATTGTATGGAAAGGTATGGAATAGAAATGGATTTTGTTTTGTTGCTTGAGGGCAAGAATATGCCATAGAGGGTTAATAATCATTTAAAAACTCTTGTTTTTTATATATACATTTCCTCTTCCTCATGCATTCTTGAATAACGTATTTTTTGCACTGTAAGGCACACTTAAAATCCTTTAATTTTTTCTAAAAATTGTGCTAATGTTTCTGCGGCTGACCCCGGCTCCAGCTGCAGCTCTTTTGTCAAAGGCGAGCGGCTAGTGCTAGTGGTTAGCTGCTAATGCTAATGCTAATGCTGCTACACCCAGCCTTAGCGAAAGATCTGGAAATCTAAGCTTACTGTAAATAAACAGAAGCGCTTTACTCTCCCAAATAAACAGTTTTCAGGACAGAAATCTGTGTAGATTAACATCCAACGTTGGTTTGACTTTAAAAGAAAATGTTTTTTTTTAGAATTACAGTTTTATTTACTTAGCTTAGCATTTCTTAATGTAGTTACCCCCCCACCACCATCCAGCAGCCTGACCTGCTGAATTAGAAGGAAAACATGGCGACACCCATGTTCCTTACTAGTGTCGTAAAATGCACATTATAATCTTATATATTATGTTACATTTAAAAATATACCTAAAAAAAATAGACGTTCATTGATAGTGTGCCTAATAATCAGGTGCGCCTTATAGTGTAAAAATTACGGTACCTTAAATCTGATATCATATATCTCTTAAATTGTACAAAACCATTGTATGAGATTCTTTTCCAGAAAAATAATTATCTATTTAAATTTCTATAGCAAACCAAAAGGAGTTATTACAAGTTTTTGCCCCTAATAACCAGTATTGGCATCTTCAGTGTACATGGCAAGTGAACCCCAGAACACCAGGACACATTAAAATATCAGCTTTTCTGTCCTCTTTCTCTGCACACAACTGGATTAGCTAAGAGCCCAGCAGGGTTCAATCAGTTCCCAAACTCCATCATAAGATTGCACATCTAAAACAGTCAGCCTTTCAGAAGTGACAGTTTTAGCACGGAGGGATTGGATCTGAGTGACTGACCCAGAATCAGCTGCTCCCAACAGCCCCGTCTCACTCACGTGTCAGAGCACAGGCGACGTACTCTTCCGACACCCAAAATGTACAGCTTAAAGCTGCATATGCTGTACAGTTGTATTTTATTTGGTTTTAATTAATTTCAGAAAAACAGGCTTTCACTAAGGGTGAAGTTATTTAGATACCTGCTTATTTTTGTTCTGAAAAGCTGCACTGCAGATCAGTAGGGATGAAGTGACTTTCACCTATCCATATAACCCATATAGAGATACTTTAGTTATGTAGGTCACTGCCCTTAGGCTGGCTTTTACAATCAGACCAGAACAAACTGTAATATTCAGAGCAAGAAATGTGTATATGGTTTTAACTACAGATCATACAAGTAAAAAATAACCAGGTGTGCTACCAGTCCTCTACATGAAAATGTTAGTAAATGCTGCTTTTCATAGATTTTACAGATGAATATGTTCTTAAAAATGCTCTTATACCTGAAATGGTAACTTTACATGAAGTGAAATTAAAGAAAACTTAACTTCAATGTATTTACAAAACTGTACATAAAGTACAAATAATGCTAAAGTCATCAAAACTATGAAGAAAAATGTGGAATTATTTTGTAAAGAAAAAAGCATGCTTAGATGGCACATCTTGGCTGGATTTTATCAGTCAGCTTTATATAGTAGAGTCACCTGGAATGGCTTTCAAGTAAACAGCTTTGCTGAACTTGTCAAGAGTTAATTACTTGAATTTCTTGCCTCTTACTGTGTTTGAAAGCACATTACTAAGTAACTAAGTAAAGAAAAATTGTCTAAAGAAAGTCAGTCAATCTGAAACATATCTGTGAAATTAGCCTCAAGCTCGGTTGGAAAGACCATTAGAAAAAAAAACATTATGATGAAACTGGCTCTCATCAGGACCACTCTCAGGAAGGGAAGAACTAAAGTTACATCAAGAGTCGCACAGAACATGTTTATCAGAGTTACCAGCGAAAGTTAACAGCACCTCAGATAAGAGCACCTAAATGCTTCACATGCTTTTTTGGTTTGTTTAACACTATTTAGTTACTACACGATTCCTTATGTGTTCCTTCATAGTCTGGATGACTTCAGTATTAAAAGGAAATAGATAAGGTACGATTTGACTGCATTTAGTTATAAGAGCTGAAGTGACTCAAATCTAATTTTTTGCTCAATGTGGCTCAGATCATTTTTTTTAATGACTGTGTGAACGTGCTAAATCAGATTTTTTATTTTATCAGATTTGAGTCACTTTCATATGTGGTCCTAAATCTGATACATATTGGATCCATAGACATGCGATATGAATGTGAATGGTCAAATTGGAATTCTTGGTGCAGCTGTGCAACTATTTCTGCAAAAACAGCAAAAGCAAGCAGTCTGCCCTTTTTTCACCTCCTCAACCTGTGCATCAACTTCAGACCAGCTGTTTACTCTCCAGTCCAGCAAAAGGTGCTCCATCTATGAGCTGCAAACACAGCCATTTCACCTTTATAAAGCTACGAGTCGTCTCTCAAATATGATGTTTTTTGTTGGTGGTGAAGAAGGCAATGATTATACACTTATCAATGTGCGCATGTGAGGCTTTTCAGGGACAGATATGTTCACACTGCACACAGATACAGATTACTTACTGTACATTTGTAAATGTAAACTGTCAGAATAGCCAAATGTGATCTGAGCAAAAATTCAGATTTGAGCAATGTGGCTTGTAATGTGAACGAATTAGCCTTTGTGAGCTCAGGATGTCCCCCAATTACCTAGAGAACACAGGTACATTGCTCCACATTCTTTTGGCAGTACTTTCTTAGAGGAACTAGACAAGCTGCATGTGTGCATGTGCACATCTGTGTCAGCAGCAGTGGATACAACTTCAGTCAGCTCAATGCGTTCATTAAATATCTGTCCATGCATATACACAGTACGGCAGTAATGAGTGCAAGACTTTTCTGTGATTCTGCTACAGGACCTGCGGCTTTGGCTCAGGCTCTCCCAGCCAGTCGCATTGCCTGGGTCCACATGATACACACTCTCTCTCCTCCAGCCGTCTCTCAGAAGAGAAAAGTGGAGGAGATGGAGGGAGGTGAATGGGCTCAGGCCATGCTCAATGGCCTATGGGGCTGTGGGATTTTCCTCTGAAGCTGGAGACCTGCGGGGTGGTCAAGGAGGACAATCGGCTCCGCGCAGCAGACAGAGTGCCGGGCTCGGGGCATGCTGCGGAGAGAGGGCTGGACTCAGACTGGCACTGAATGCGAATGCTGAGACACAAATGTGCCGCTTTGCATCATAATGAAGAGCGCGGTGCGCAAGAGCTCCCAAAATAAATCTCAAAGAAGTGAAATTTTTTTCCACAGTTGTAAATCATTTGGTGTAAATGTGAAATACGCCTTTTTAAAGGCAGTCATTTGCTCTGAAATAGTCACACGTTTGAAGTAGAATGGGAAGTTGGGCATAAAATGAATACTAATTCTACATAAGTCATACATTTTTATCATAACCGTTGCGTGTTGTGACTATTGAGCAGGAAACTTGCCAGAAAAAAGCAAGTGGCTGGTGATGTGTCTTATAAGCTGGAATCTTGCAGATCAAATCTGGTGTTTGTGATAATGTCAGATAAAATCTAAAGTGTCGACCATATTGCAATGATACACAAGATACCGAGACATAAGATATGGAGTAAAAGTCAAACGTTTGGTTTTTAGTTCGTTAAAAATGTTTTGCATTGTAGTTTAATACTTAAGTCATCCAAACTATTAAGAAAAACATATGGAATATTATTTAGTGTTAAACAAACCAGCATATGTTTCATATTCTAGATTCTTCAAAGTAGGCACCTCTTGCCTAGACAACAGCTATACACATCTTGGTTGGATTTTTTTTTTTCATTTAGTTTTGAGGTACAGCCACTTGGAATGGGTCTCAGTTAACAGCTGTGCTGAACGTCAAGAGTTAATTACTTGAATGTCTTGCCTCTTAATGTGTTTGAGTGCATCAGGTATATCAGAGTTGGTATACAATGAATAGCCCTAATTGAGTAATGTTCTAATCCATATTACTCAATAGTAAGTAAATGAATTACTTAAAGATATGACGGTCAGTTAATCTGAAACATTTTAAGAACTTTGAAAGTATCCTCAAGTGCAGTCGCAAAGACCATCAAAAACGGCATGATGAAACTGGCTCTCATCAGGACCACCCCGCCGGAAAGGAAGACCAAGAGTTACCTCTGTTGCACAGGAAGCGTTAATCAGAGTTACCAGCCTCAGACACTGCAAGTGAACAGCACCTCAGATAAGAGCACCTAAATGCTTCACAGAGTATTATGAGTATTTTGGTTTGTTTAACACTATTAAGTTACTACATGATTTCTTATGTGTTCTTTCATAGTCTGGATGACTTCATTATTCATTTACAATGTAGAAAAAAAAACATGGAATAAGAAGGACAAATAATGTGCTGTATTTACATATTGATTAAATATCTGATGCTCTATTGTGGCTGGTGGTGTAAATGGCATAATTACAGTGGCCGAGAAAGACCAACACACTAAAAATTAAAAATGAGCTTCAAAAAGAGCCATTCAAATGATGACTCATGCTCCATTTAACAAATGTGATGTGAAGTCCACAAACACAATACCAGTTCTGAAGCATGAAGCAAGTTCATAAATGTGATGTAAGTTCGCAAATGCAATGTAACTTCAGAAACATGAGGCAAGTTAAAAAAAACACACAAGTTTAAAAGCGAGATGCGAGTTCATAAATGCTTCAGATCTATTCACGCAATACAGTTTTCCCAGTGGACGCAGAAACGTAAGCTCAGCATAGTTCTACTATTACGACTCCAGAAGAAATTTTGTTAGTTGAACTATTTAATGTTTTAACATTTTTTCAGCAAAACAAAGATACATATTATAAAGAGGTTATATAGAAACAGTCTCTAGTCTAGTAGAGTCTTTGGCGTAGGCCCCGTCATCGGCCCAGGACTTGATACATCTGGGCTCTGCAAAGTCCTGTTGTACATTGGAGACAGGGCAGAGCCAGCCCCCCGGCAACCAAACGGGACCAACCTAAAGGCGGTGGGGAAGGAGGAGGGTAAGAACGACCATCAGCGTCTGAAAAGCAGCAAAGTTACTGAATGAGTGATCGTTATTTAAATGCAGAAGGGAACAGCTGATTGGATAGGTTATTAGGTGACGGAGCATTGGAGTCTTTAGTAGAACTTCATTTCTGCCACAAGACTCTAATTCTACATCACCTTACCTTCACCAATCACCAGATTCCACCTGTCTTTGATAGACCTCTAATCACACCTGTCCTCCTTCTTTTAGAAATGGCAGATTCACGTTTATTGTGAAAACGATACCTTATTATCATATCACCCACCTGTAGAGCAGCACAATCAACCCTATAGAGTGTCTGTCAATATCCAATGCCAGGAACCGAGCTATCATTCTGAGAGAGTTAGCTAATCCTTTATAATTTCATTCTATTCTCTGAACAACATTAGAGCGAGGAGCAGCTCAGAATTCCATTTGATCCGTTAACTCGGTTAAAGCTCTCTCGTCCCACAGAGCTGCGTTCATTCTGCGGAGAGTACTCTCGGTCAGAAGAGGATTAGATCATGATGGATCAGACTTTCATTGACAGTTTATTTTCCTAACCCAGAGGTCTCTGTGGAGGTAGATGTTAAATATCACTCTATATAAAACTGCAGCAACCCCTTTATGAATGCATGTGAAAACGAAGTAAAGCAAATCATCTAAATAAATACTTTTGCTTACTTTTGTTTATTGCATTGAAGATTGGGATGCATCTTGATTGCATTTTTGTTGTTGTTAAACTCTAGGCAAGCCATGTCTGATCTTTAGTTTGAAAAATGTTGTCATGCAAAAGTTTGGGCACCCTGGTCAGAATTACTGTTGTTGTGAACAGTTTAGCAAGTTGAAGATTTAAGAGTCTCCATAAGGCATGTTAAGACATTTTAACAAAATTGGTGTATAATTTTGGAAGTGAAAAATGGAAAATTCAGACCTGAGTTATATTGCAGATATTTTTATATTATTTTTTTTTATATTAAAAAAAGGTATAATAATGCTGTTTTCTGTCTGCAATGCACATAAAACTAGACTATACATAGACTTTTAATTTAGACATAGACATTTCATTAACTAAACCCTTAATTGAGTTTAATGTGCAATGTATTGAAAGTAATAGTCTATTCCAAAACAGTACAATAAACATGCTAAAAAAAAAAAAAAAAAGTTAAATCACATGGTAAAAATTAGCCCTTACATTGCCTCATTGGCTCTAGTGCTGCCATCCCATAATGTTTGAGTTGGTGTTTTTTTTTCCCAGTGAAGTGGGCGGGGCTAAGCTACTGTTTTAGTGTCTTGTAAATGTTTTCATTGATTGATTCATGGTCTATTCTGATAGACAACAGGTCTCAGTTGGTGTTACATCCAAAAATACAATTTTTTAAATAAAATATTATGATGTCCATTGTAATAGATGCAGGGTTTAAAAGGTTTAATCTGATTTTTGTGTCCAAATTTGAGCAGAAAAATCTATTATTTTTGTTTGATTTAAGTCTTACTTCACTGATTTTGAGACTTTGCTATTGCTTGCTTTAATACATAGTACTGAGAATAAAATCCTTACAGCATTGATAGATTTTTATTTGGTTAATAAAAGCACATACATTTCAATTCAGAAGTGCAGGCAAGACTCCAAAAAAATAATGGATAAAAATCCCTTGAACAAAAACATCAGAGGCACTCTTTATTTGGGTAATTTCCAGTCATTCAGTACAAATAATTCAGGATAAAATGCCATTAAAAAAAAACCACTTGAGTAAGGAATGGGCAAGATTAAAAAAAGTAGAAAATTGTGATTTGGAAGAATTGCTTGTATTTACAGGTCAGTTGATTCAGAATTAAATGAATAAATGTTGGTGTCTGCCTTTTGTACAGTACAGGGTGTAATCATAAGCATTCGCTCCATTGAATGCTAAGCACCTTATGGGTAAATGGGTGCTCTGGCTCCCCCCCATATATTATTCATTACGTTCATTAGATGTATAAACACTGTATGTAATTAACCAGGCAAAGATGAATGCTGCAACTTACATGAACTGTTCAGTCAACTTGAATAATTGGCAAATGCTGTGGTGCCTCTGCATTCTCTTTGACATTCATCTTATTTGCATGTCTGCACGGTTCATAGAGCTTTATTTGCACTGGGAAGTCACTCGTGTCGATGTGTGGTCTCTGGTCAAAAGCCACTTCAGACAAAGTGACCTGAGTGAACCTTTTCACAGGTAGTGCAATGCAGTTAAAGTACCTCTAAGAGGAAAGCCTGAATGTGAGATTAATCACTGGAAGTACTAGACCCATTTTTAATAGCTTGAGTAACACATTTTAATAGGTCTGAATCATAAAACTGCATGAATAAACATTAATTTAATTACTTTTCTCTTAAGCTTTAAGTCTTTCTTCTTTTCTGCTAGAGTTACAGCTCTGGAAATAAAGAAGAAGATGGGTGATCACAAGCCATTAAACTAAGCTACACTGTTAAGTTATCCAAAATCAGTGTGTAAAACTGGTGGAGGAGAACATGCCAAGATGCATGAAAACTGTGATTAAAAACCAGGGTTATTCCACCAAATATTGATTTCTGAGCTCTTAAAACCATTATTTGAGGTTTGAAAGCTCTGCATCTTTTTTGTCATTTCATCCATTTCTAATTTTCTGCAAATAAATGCTTTAAATGACAATATTTTAATTTGGAATTTGGGAGAAATGTTGTCTGTAGTTTATAGAATAAAACAACAGTGTTCATTTCATTCAAACATATACCTGTAAATAGCAAAATCAGCAAAACTGATTCAGAAACTGTAGTGGTCTCTTAATTTTTCTCAGAGCTGAATGCTAAGTCCAGCCTATTTGAGTAATCTGCATCAGAAACACATTCACGCTCCGTCGCTCCGACACAGCCTATCCGCTTGATTAAGTTCTCTGGAAAATGTTCAGGTCAGACAGCTATGGCGCTTACAACTCGTCCTCATCATCCAATTTGTACATTTCAGATATCCTAATGAGAATTACGGTAGGGTCGCATTACACGTTCAGTCAGAAACGATTCCCTGTCTAGCCACCTTATTCAGAGCTTTAGAACAAAGCAGCTCTTACTGGAGGGAGAAAGGACTGAAAAGTCTTCAAAAGTCATCATCCCGGCAGGAATCCGAGAGCAGGCTGCTCAGTATTTAGCACTTATTAGGCTCAGTTCGCCACGCCAGCACAACAGCCTCAATTAAGACAAACTGAACAAACTTAATTGTATATTATGCAGAGGACATATTCATCATGCTCCAGTGCTCATTAAAGCCTGCAGAATTAATATTGTCCCGTGATTTATGAAGCTCCTGGTATAGGCTGCTTTATTGAGTAAACTAACTCGCAATGATGGTGGGGATTTATGGGTCTGTGTAGTGGGACCGCTGGGACATGTTTCAGCTCTAGTTGGACAAAGGCAGCCTCACCTTCAATGTACTTTCTAGTGCTATGAAGTGAATCTCTTAGACAACACAGACTAACTGCAGGAAACTTCAATATGAACATGGCTAGCATTTCATCCTATACACTGAGGCAGCGTCTAGACAATTCCAAATCAATATAAGGGTTTGCTTTGCTGGAAATGTGAAATTTGACATCTGAGGGCTGCAAATAAAACTGCAAGTTCCTTGTGTAGTTTGCTTGGCTTTTGCATTGTTTTGCCTTCAAAATAATGGGAAAGCTTGCAGATCTGAGGATTCATAGACATAAGAATTTATTCCATAAATGAGATGCTAGTGTTGCTAGTGATACTAGTGAATGTAAAACAGTATTTTAGAGAGTGATCATGTCTGTGTTGCCTTCTGGCTCTTTTCGTTTAGGTCTGACACCACAGAGTTGCTAGCCACACTTGTTTGTAATAATGTTTGTGTATATTCTATACTCTGTAAATCCAACAGAACTAATTCCATCTCTTTACTCTTTTTTTCCAAGTTAACCACTTGTAACAATAGTAACTAGCTCTAGAACATTGTCTACTATCCCTTTCTGGCATCTACTCTTCACACCTTCAGATCTCTCTCTCTCTCTGTCATCTTAATATACCAACACTTTGATATCATTACTGTCCAATGAGAAACAAGTATCTCCTCAAACTTTACAGGAGAAAGAAAAAACACATTCCACATTCAATGGAAGTCAATGTAAAAAATGTATTTGTTTCATGAGAATTTTTATTGGTCCATTCATCAAGAAATTTTGTAAAGGACAGTTTGTGTGGAGATACTTGTTTTTCATTGGACAGTGACAACATGCAGTATGATGTAAGTGATTCAGCATTACTATTACTATTATTACACTACTTTTAAGCATGTTAATGATAGTATCAGTACTAGGGCAAGAGCATGTATTGGCAGGGGTCATGATTTAATGTATTGCAAGACATTGCAATACTGTAACTTCTGTTAGCATGATGTGCATACAATCAACAGTTCTGAAGATGGTTCTACCTAGTTGTAGGGAGTTTCAACACAGCACAAAATGACCCACTACCTGACACCCAACTTTACTTCTCACACTTAGCAAATGTATCAAAAACTGATACTGTATTATTGAAAAACGGATATTGGAAATTTTCCAGTACTTCAATATATCAATATTGTATTGCACTCTTTTTCAGTACACCTTTGCATGACAATGGAATAATGTAAGATTAAAGGAAAAATTAAGTGTGAAATACAGCACTTTTTGCCGATGCTCCTAAAAGGTTCAAAGTAGCCCCACACTTAATTGGTAGAATTCTGAGGGCTCTGAGAACTCTAACGTTTACATTTGAGGTGAGCTCGTACTTTTACATTTGTTGTCATTTAGGGGCTACGAGTGGTCCGAGATCACTGGTTCAAATCCTGTTTATGTAGCTTGCCATCAGCTGCCCTCTCAGGAGCCCTGAGAGAGCACAATTGACTTTGCTCTGGAGTCGATCAGCACAAGGCATCTGTGAGCTGATGTATCGAAAATGAGTCGCTGCACTTTCCAATGCTACATCAGCAGCAGTTCGAAAGGGGGTGGTGACTGACTTCACATGTATTAGTGGAGCCATGTGCTAGTCTTCACCCTACTGGTTTTGGGGATTACTAGTAATAGAGAGGGTCCTATCGAATGGGTTGTGTAATTGACCTTAAAAATTGATGAGCAAATGGGATAAAAAATATATATATATATTGATCATTTATAGAGTTGTGAGCCACTATTGTATTTTGATTGCTCACCTGGGAAAAATTATTTACAACAGCTGATTGTAAACAACAATACAAATGTACACATAAATGTTACTCCACCTGACTTGAAGTCCTACTAAACAGTCCTAAAATGTGGCTAAAATAAGCAACAAAACTGCACCATTGCATACAATCCAATATGAAGCGGGACATATTCCCTATTTCTTTACCCAAAGTCATTTTCTTAAGTAAACAAAGCAACTTATCTTTATTATATTTGCTGCCAGACAAACTAATAGCGGCAAATCACTCAACTGGTAATGTGCATTCGGCTGAGTCTTAAATTATATATTTTAATTTGGAGTTCTTTGCTTCTGTGACCCTGCCCCTGCAATATATAGAGCCACCATTCTTTTCTCTTTTGACAAACCTCATTGCTTTATGCATGGAGTTCCTTCAGACCCTGTAGGTGTTCCAGCGATTGCAGGTTGTGTGGTGATTTCAATCTTTTGAGTATGCCATTACACCCCGCAGTAGTTTGGCAAACAAATTACTCTGGGGAAGATTTATAGCCAACAGCTCTACAGGGAAAGGAGGGGCGGCTTAAGTGACTATGATGTACAGTATTGTGACTGGAAGGAGCCTGACTCCGACTGCTTAGCTTGCTCGCTGACCTGCATGGCACTCTCCAGAGAGAACTGTTCACTCAGCCCAGATGGCGAGCTTCATTTGCATTCAGCGTTGCCTTTGGAGTCTGTGGAAGTAGGCAGTTAACATTACGACACCTAACACACGTCTGGGCAGACCCACCTTTAACCGCAGACTAAACCTGACTCAGAACAGTGCATAACTGACAAATGTACTGAATGACATAACCATATGAATATATGTTTTTTTTGCAGCTAAAGGGCGCAAGTATTTGTTTTAAAGAACATTATATTTAATGTGCATTGCATCCATATGCAGACGTAGGGTGGTCACTTCTGAAAGACACAGTTAGTTAGATTTCTGTCAAAGGAAACCTTTAACGTCTGTGGGCTAATATCGTATTGTAACCGAGTCGCTGCGGTTTCCTCTGAGCGTGCTGTGTTTTTACTCGGCAGTGCTACATCAGTAATAGTTTGAAAAGAGGTGGTGTCTGACTTCACATGTATCGGAGGAGGCATATGCTAGTTTTCACCCTCCTGGTGTTGGGGCATCACTAGGGGAGTCTTAATGAGTGGGTTGGGTAATTGGCCTTGTAAATTAGGGAGAAAATAGGTAAAAAAAAATAGAAATAAAATTATTTTTTAAAAAAGAAGCCTTTATAAGGGCTCCAAGTGGACAGCAGACTAAGGTTGCCATAAGATCGGGAGATCGCTGGTTCGAATCCCGTTCATGTAGCTTGCCATCAGCTGCCAGAGCCCTGAGAGAGCACAATTGGCTTTGCTCTCTCTGGGTGGGTAGATGGCACTCTCTTCTCACATCACTCCAAAGGTTGATGTCGCTCAGCACAAGGCATCTGTGGGCTGATGTATCAAAACTGAGTTGCTGTGCTTTCCTCCGAGTATGCTGTTATGCTACTTGGAAATGCTGTATCAGCAGCAGTTCCAAAAGAGGTGGTGGCTGACTTCACATGTATCAGAGGAGGCATGTGCTAGTCTTCACCCTCCTGGTGTTAGCACATTACTAGTGATGAGGTGAGGTCCTGAAGTAAATTGATTGTAAATTGTGGAAAAATGGGATGAAATTTAGAAAACAGTTTAAACCTCTTTTTTTATTTTTTGTTGTCTGGTAACAGGGTTCTTCAGTATTTGCTTAAAGCTAAATACTCAAATATTAAAACATGGTGGTGGTAGTAGAGTAGTACCATGATATTTTAAAATGAAATCATATTCCAAAACATATATTTAAAAAATATATATGTAAATATTATTATATCTTATTTACAATATTTACCATAGTACGTATTTGGTTTGTTTGCGGTATATGAAATCATTTATAACGGTCAGGAGGAATTTTGGAGCATTTCTCGTCACAAAACTGTTTCAGTTCAGCAATATTCTTGAGATATCTGGTGTAAATCGCTCTCTTGAGGTCATGAGGCCACAGCATCTCAATGGGGATGAGGTCGGGGCTCCAAGAGGCATGATTCACATCAAGCAATGCTTCTTAAGAATAGAAGACTCAAAACTAGTGTGTGTGTGTGTTTTTTTTATAGGACAGGGTAGCTTTAACCAACACATCCAATTTTATCACATTAACTGGACTCCAGGTTGGCTAACTCCTGGCTCCAATTAGCTCTTAGAAAAGTCATTAGCCTCGGGGTTCACATGCTTTTTCCACCCTGCACTGTGAATGTTATCATGTGTTCAATAAAAAAGCAAACATATAATGTAATTTGTGGTATTAGTTTAAGCAGACTGTGTTTGTCTATTGTTGTGACCTAGATGAAGTCCAGAACACATTCAATGTCCAATTTATGCAGAGATCCAAAAAATCCCAAAGGGTTCACATACTTTTTCTTGCAACTGTAGATTGTAATGATAAAATCCCCAGTGTACAACCTATTAATGTGGGAAATAGCAAAAAGTGAATTTGCGAACTTTTGTCACACGGGTACACTAAGGATACATCTATTAACATTGTATAACCAGAGTTTCAAAAACATTTTATAGTGAATTGTTTTATGGGTTTTTGGCTTTCTATCCCATGGCTTTAGCAGAGGTATAGTAGGTTTGCTCGTTCGAAATGAGCATCTGGCATGCAAGCCAATGAAGCTTCAAAATGCTAGAACAAATAGTAGTAAATTTGTATCACTCGCCTCAACATCTGCTGATCTGCTTGCTATTCCAGGGCAAATTTGTTCAGTCGTGGTGTTGTTCCACATCCAAATGCCGAACAAATTTCAATAACAGACTTTGACAAAATATTATAGCACTGCATTGCATGAAGAAAGTGAAATGAAATTCAAATTAGGAAAATAGAAGACAAGATAATGAAAGGCAAACTGATTTGGATTAAAAGGGCTGACAACTCTGCAGAAAATATGTTTCTGAGTAATGGAACATACGGGTTCAGGCAGATTACTCAGGTTGTGAAGAAAACTGCTTTCCACTTCTTGCATCATATTTTATATAACAATTTAAAGCCATCAAAAAATAGAAAATATATGCACTATACAGAGGAATGCATATACCGTAGTTTTTTTTTCTTCAGATCAGAATGTAATTAAGAAATGGCAGTATATAGGAATGTAAAAGTCAAGTTGAGGTCTTAAAGACAAAGCAAACCTTCCAGGAGAGCTGCTTGTAGGATTGGTAGAAAGACAAATCACATCCCCAGTTTGACTGCAAATGACCATAAGAAAGACTTCACAGACTTTACTGGTGGTGAACTGTTCTACTGTGCAGCAGCACATCCACAAATATGACCTTCATTGTAGAGTCATCCATCAGAAGAATACCTTTCCTGCAGTCTTCCCACAGAACCTGATGCGGGTTATGTGAACTGATTAAGTTAAAATGAAAAGGGGTGTAGAATTTCATAAAACAATTTAATAAAATCTACAACTGTTAAGAGTGAAGGTGGATCAATTAGGTGTTCTGTTTTTGTTGCAGCCAGTTAGTTATACAGTTTACTGGTAGAGGAAATGTGGATTCAATTAAATACCAGAACCTACTACCAAATGTCACACCATCTATAAGAAGTTGAAAAAAAGTATATAAGATACTTTTCCATATTCAAATAAACACAGAGAACAATTTACCTCAGAAGACAGGCTTATGATTTGGCAATGGTCAACACTAATATTCTCAGAATTAAACACCATTAAAAATCTCTGCATGGAGTTGTTTTTTTTACCCTCAAAACTAGAACCTTTTTGTGTGATATTTGCCAAAAGCATGCAGTGTACAATGAAGTGACCCTGCAGGGTGCCAAAATCTTTCTTTTTTATTTTTTAAACTGTAAAAAAATTAAATAAAAAAGTAATCTTATCTTTAAAATATTTCAGTTTTTAGTCTTCTACAAAAAAGGGACAATTCAATCTTGTTGTTGTGGGTCTTCTATTGATATGAACCCCTCTCTTTGTGTTGAAGTGGCCTTATTGTTATAGAACTCTTAATTTAAAATGTAACAATACGGAGACTCTAAAACTCTCAACTATATATATTTATATATTCAGCTCTGGAAAATTAGGAGAGCACTTCAGTTTCTGAATCAGTTTCTCTGATTTTGCTATTTATAGGTAGATGTTTGACAAAAAAGAACATTGTAGTTTTATTCTATAAACTGCGGACAAACATTTCTTCCAAATTCCAAATGAAAATATTGTAATTTAGAGCATTTATTTGCAGAAAATGAGAAATGGCTGAAATAACAAAAATGCAGATGCAAAGCTTTCAGACCTTAAATAATGCAAAGAAAACAAGTTCATATTCATAAAATTCAGAAATCAAAATATTTGGTGGAATAACCCTGGTTTTTGATCACAATTTTCATGCATCTTGGCATGTTCTCCCCCACCAGCCTTACACACTGCTTTTGGATAACTTTATGCCACTACTGGTGCAGAAATTCAAGCAGTTCGGCTTGGTTGCATTCTCATCGTTTTTATATGGTCTCTTATTTTTTCCAGAGCTGTATATATCTATATGGGGATGGGGAGGGGAGGGACACTATGACCCAGCAGGTTGGCTGCTGTTTCTCTCTCTCTCTTTCTCTCATTCTCTCTCTCTCTCTCTCTCTCTCTCTCTCTCTCTCTCTCTCGCTCTCTCTTTTTCCTCTCTGAGAATATGATAATGAAAGTCGCCAGTTTTCCTCGCGGGTCCGCTATATAAAAGGGCAGGAGGAGCAGCCGCGCTGCCAGCGGAAAACTTGCGGCTTGGAGTAAAAACGGTGTTTCCGAATGCGGATCAGATCAGGAACAGTTTTGAGTGTGAACGCTGGAACACTCTGCTTTCACAACTTTTCGTGTTTGTTTTTTTCCTTTTTTTTTTTTTTGGTTTTTGGTTGGTTGTTCTGCAATTCTTCTACCTTTTCTTTTTATTGCGCACTGGTAAAGCTTTTCTCACCTTTCACCCTTCTTCTTTATTAAAGCAGGATGAACAAAAAAACAATGTTCCTGCTTCTGAAAAGAACGGGAGATCAGCCCGACGTTCTGGAGAAGACTCACCTGGGATGCTTTTGACTCTTTTTTTTTCGGAGCTAGGACGGACCATGAAGCGGAGAAAACTCTTTGTTGTTCCAGAAGGGAAGCTCCGCACGCTGATATGAGAAGTGGGGAACGCGCGGTGACCCCTCGTCGTCGCGCGTCATGGAGCGCATCGGCCACTTCAAACCGACCCAAGCGAGCGGCGGTGGTGTCCAGCCCGCGATGAACGCCACGAGCTCCGGCATAAACGTGACGAGCTCGCCCGGCGGTAAGGACAAGGAAGCGGAGCTGAGCCTCCCGTTCCAGGTGACCCTCGCCTCCGCGCTCGGGCTCCTTACGCTCGCCACGGCGCTGTCCAACGCGTTCGTCATCGCCACGATCTCCCGGTCGAGGAAGCTCCACACGCCGGCCAACTTTCTGATCGGCTCGCTGGCCGTCACCGACTTGCTGGTGTCCGTGCTGGTGATGCCCATCAGCGCGCTCTACACGGTCACCCACAGCTGGTCACTTGGCCAGGTCGCGTGCGACGTGTGGCTGTCCTCGGACATCACCTGTTGCACGGCGTCGATCTTACACCTGTGCGTCATCGCCCTGGACCGCTACTGGGCCATCACGGACGCGGTGGGCTACGCCAAGCGGCGCACGATCAGGCGCGCGGCGGGCATGGTGGCCACCGCATGGGTCATCGCCGTGTCCATCTCGGTGCCGCCGTTCTTTTGGCGGCAGGTGAAGGCGGGCGAGGTGACCAGCTGCGCCGTCAACTCGGACCACATCTTCTACACCATCTACTCCACCTTCGGCGCCTTCTACTTGCCCACGCTGCTGCTCGTCGCGCTCTACGGCAGGATCTACGTGGAGGCGCGGAGGCGCATCCTCAAGCAGTCGCCCAAGAAGGTGGCACCGGGCAAGAGGCTGACGGCGGCGCGCCTGGCCCCCAGCTCTCCGGGCTCCGCGTCCTCCACCGCCCCTCTGCAGTGCGCCGCGTACCCCGACGGCCACGTCCACATGACCGTCACCGACTCTCTGCTCGAGAAAAAGCGCATCTCCGCCGCGCGCGAGAGGAAAGCCACCAAGACTCTGGGCATCATTCTAGGAGCCTACATCATATGCTGGTTGCCCTTCTTTATCTACACGCTCCTGGTACCCCTGTGCCCGTCCTGTCTGCACCCGGAGCTTTTTGACTTTTTCACATGGCTCGGCTACCTCAACTCCCTCATTAACCCCATCATTTACACCATGTCCAACGACGATTTCAAAAAGGCTTTTCAGAAGCTCGTGAGCTTTAGATGTTGCGCATCCTGAAAGATACAGCAGCAGCAAAAAAATAAAAATAATAATAATAGGAGATGAGCGTGAGGGGCCACACTTCTACAGAAGGATTAAAATAATATATTTAAAAAAAGAGTCTAAATTGAGAAAGAAATAAAGAAAAAAGAAAAGTAACCAACTGCAACTTCCATGGTGTCCAGTGTCCTCCCCCGCCTATAACGGTAGCCTTCAAAAAAACGTGGTTGCAATATTGTGTCAGTGTTGCATTGTGTTTAAAATTTGCCTTCAATAAAATGTCAAAGTAAACGTGGCTGTTATGTTCCTGCCAAGCAAAATGGAATGAAAAACACTAAGAAAAAACATGAAATAAATAAATGAGTCACTGAGTTAGTGGTGCAGATGATCTGCAAATGAGCACAATGACACGACCTGTTCAGAATTTTATTTAAAACAGCTCTGGAAAAAAGTTTCTGAATCAGTTTCTCTGATTTTGCTATTTTTTTTAATAAAATGAACATTGTTTTTTATTCTATAAACTACAGACAACATTTATTCCAAATTCCTAATACAAATATGGTAATTTAGAGCATTTATTTGCAGAAAATAGGAAATAGCAGAGATTTCAGACCTCAAATAATGCAAAGAAAGCAAATTCATATTCATAACGTTTTAAGAGTTCAGAAATCAATATTTGGTGAAGTAACACTGGTTTTAAATCACAGTTTTCATGCATCTTGGCATGTTCTCCTCCACCAGTCATACACACTGCTTTTGGATAACTTTATGCCACTCTTTGTGCAGTAATTCAAGCAGTTCAACTTGATTTGATGGCTTGTGATCATCCATCTTCCTTTTGATTATATTCCAGAGGTTTTTAATTTGGTAAAATCAATGAAACATTTAATTCTTAGGTGGTCTCTTGTTTTTTTCCAGAGCTGTAAATGTGTAAAACATGTGGTCCATTCTAGAATTGTAGGAGCATTTCATGAATAAAAATGTTCTCTCACTCTCAACACTATTATACTTGAAATCTTTTAACTATTAAATTAACAGAGCTGATTGAAATAGAGTTAACATGTCTCCATAAGTTTGTGTCTTGTGTCTTGATGTGTTAATCTTAAACTAAATTCCACACATTATCCTTTATTCACAAATTGAATGGAATAATCTCTCAGTTTTACAATAAACTATCAATTATTTGAACAATGATATCATATACTGTTGGTGGATCTTCAACATTTTATAAACATTAATGCGAGAAGAAATGTGACATGTGTCTTACTACCTTCCACATGTTTCCTAACAGAGGAAATGACATCATTGAATGAAGGTGGAAGGTTTATTTGGTCACGCTTTATAAAAAAGTGTCTTTAATAACTGTGTAGTTTTACATTTACAATCCATGTAATAACAGAAGTAAGTTCTGGTGAAGTACTATTATACAATATAAATATACATTTTTTTATAACTGTGATAGAATAAAAATAAAACAAATATGCCTAAACATTTCTTGTCAATTTCAAGTTGAATGTATAAATCAGGAGGTTGTGGGAGTCAACAATTTGTGCTCTGGGAGTGTTTCAATTATTGTTTTTGCATGAATTGTGCCTAAAATATACATGAAGTATTATTGATTTTGGAAAATTAAAGCAAAAAAAAAAAAAAACGTTTATATGAAAGACATGAAATGTACCTGCAATTCTAAAATGACCCATCTATATGAGTGTATATACAGTACAAAAACAGCCCAGAAAATCCACAGCAAGGTCAAAGCCACTGTTTGCCAACTGCTGTTTACTCAGCAGCTTTCATGAGGAGTTATCTGGAGGTCAGCCTTACTGTACAAACAGGCCAGCTTTATCTTCTCGCCATTAGGGAGAAATACTAGAAATGAATGACATAAGTAAACTGTCTTACAGATTCTCTGGTGTCATTACATTTTCCCATCAATAAATGCTGTTTGTCCTGCATGTCTAGTTTCAGTAGAGAGACTACGTGCTTAAGTAGCTTCATGAAACGCTGACTTCAGAAGGAGGTTATATTGTCTGGAGCTGTTCTCAGCTGCTCTTGTTGATAAATCTCTGAACCACTGATTTAATCAACAGTAACCACACTGAAAACCTGAGGATTTCTCATTTTTTGGTTTCATTAAAACCTGGAAATTCAGTGTGAGACAGACTTAGCAAAAAAGAACATACAGTATATTATGCTTCAGCTATACTTATTTAGCGTGTGGTGTGGTCGTGATGATTCTTTTGTACAAAAATGCTCACTTTTTTCTCTTATCTCTTCATTATGGATTCACAAAGAAGCTCTTAAAATTTATGACAGTGATGTATTAATATGGAAAAGAAAGCAAAATGAGATTTTCTGTAGTGATGTCATAGGTGTATATACAGCTCTGGAAAAAAATAGGAGACCACTTCACAGTTTCTGAATCACTTTCTCTGATTTTTCAATTTATATGTTTGTGTAATATGAACATTGTTGTGTTATTGTATAAACTACAGACAAATTGTATCTTAAATTCCAAATAAAAATATTGTCATTTAGAGCATTTATTTGCAGAAAATGAGAAATGACTGAAATAACAAAGAGATGCAGGGCTTTCAGACCTCAAATAATTCAAATCAAATATTTGGTGGAATAACCCTTGTTTTAATCACAGTTTTTGTATGCATCTTGGCATGTTCTCCTCCACCAGTCTTACACACTGCTTTTGGATAACTTTATGCCGCTCCTGATGCAAAATTCAAGCAGTTCAGCTTGGTTTCATGGCTTGTGATCATCCATCTTCCTCTTGATTATATTCTAGAGGTTTTAAATTTGGTAAAATTAAATAAACTCAACATTTTTAAGTCGTCTCTTTTTTTTTAGAGCTGTATACTGTATGTAAGGGAGGTTGAACACTGGCCCACATGATCATGGCAAAGCAACGTGGATTATTGGAGTGATTATTGGAGTGTGGATTGATAGTGGTTGCCAGGTCCTTTATCTTCAGTGTCACATGTGTACCAGGAATACATCACAGAATACATTAATTACCACCCACCGTGGACAGCACAGTGAATGTTAATGACCGTGACTGGTGGTGTCTGGCTAGAATAGTCCATGTGAACAACAGACAAGCAACTCTGGCTGACATCACATTCACATTCAATACAGAGGAAATTCAAGCACTTATTTTCCTTTACTTCCATATACATACAGCTCTGAAAAAAATGAAACCACTTAAAAATGATGAGTTTCTTTGATTTTATTAAATTGAAAATCTCTGGAATATAATCAATAGGAGATGGATGATCACAAGCCATCAAACCAAGCTGAACTGCTTAAATTTATACACCAGGAGTGGCATAAAGTTATCCAAAAGCAGTGTGTAAGACTGGTGGAGGAGAACATGCCAAGATGCATGAAAACTGTGTTTAAAACCAGGGTTATTCCACCAAATATGGATTTCTGAACTCAAAACATTATGAATATGAACTTGTTTTCTTTGCATTATTTGAGGTCTGAAAGCTCTGCATCTTTTTTTGTATTTCAGCCATTTCTTATTTTCTGCAAATAATTGCTTTAAATGATAGTATTTTTATGTGGAATTTGAGAGAAATGTTGTCCGTAGTTTATAGAATAAGACAACAATGTTCATTTTACTCAAACATATACCTATAAATAGCAAAATCAGAGAAACTGATTCAGAAACTGAAGTGGTCTCTTAAGCTGTATATAAGGTCATAAGTCTGACACCACTAGTGAAAATATTAAATGCCTATTGATTTTTGTTTATTTATTTGTATGTATTATTTTTTATTATTATTTATTTATATCATAATAAAACTGCAGTCAGTGCATGGATTTGGTAGCTCATCTCATTTTATTTAATGAATCACTGATCAGATAAACTAGATGATAATTGTTACCATAAATACCAGGCTTTCGTAAGAAAACATTTATTAGCGAATGGAACACATCACACATCAGATTAATAAATTAATTAATTTTAATACATTTAAAATAAATATGCATTTATTCTAATATTAATGTTTTATACAAATAAATTAAGTTCTCAATTTAAGCATTTTAGCACAAAGATGATCCAAGCACACTCTACTTCTACTACCTAAGACAATCTTAACCCTGAGACCCAAATTATTTTCCAATTATGTAAAAATATAAGAATGCTCTTTTAAAATTCAAGTTTCTAAAATATTGAATTGCTTTTTTAATTGTCCATCAGATTGTATTTTTTTTATATTTAATACTCATCATTTTATTTCACAAACCATGCCTAAAAGGTTGTAAATTAAATAAGTAAAAATATATATAAGCCTTTGCTCTATTGAATGTCGTGCCCTAATGTCTGAGTTGCTGTTTTTTTTTTGTTTTTTTTTATAGCGCAGTGGTTGTTTCTAAGCTACAGTTCCATAAATTGTTTATATATGGGTTCATGGTCTGTTCTGTTGGCAGCAGATCTCAATTAGTGTTATGTGCAACAAAACCAAAAAAAAAAGAAAGAAAAGGCATGGTGTCCATTGTAACTGAACCATAGTCTGAAAGGAATAATTCTTAGATGCTTTTAAAAAAAGGGGGTTCATAATAAAAAATATATATCTATTCACAATGACAGGGTAAGCCAACCTAGACCTTTCCCACCTCGAACACAAAAGAGTTAGGCTTCATTTACGATATTAAACCATCATAATACCATATGCTTGGTGATTAACCTACTACTGCTATGTTTATTTAGTACTCATTTGGGTATGATGTGGAAATGTGGGTTGAGTCCAGAGAGCTCTGGCAAATATCAGCCTCCTCATTAAACAATTCCTCAGAATTTCCATTGCGTTCTAGATATGGGAGAGCTTGGAGTCTTAGCCAATCAGTAACTGCTCCTCCAGGAAGCTAGAAGATATGAGAATATGTTGCTCAATATTTAGAGTCATTTTGAGTTTTTTAGTTGGCAGTCAGTGCTGCCATTATGTTTTTTTTATGGTGTTTTGTTGTGTTTGTTTGCTTGTTTTTACATTTTTTACAGTGCAGTTGACACACTTCTAATATACTTTGAAACACAGTGGAAAATTATTTACAGTAAATAATTTTTGGGGGTATGTGGCCTATATAGATACTTGGGGTCTTCAGTGATGATCCTGTACTGTCATTTCAGTGCTCCTCATGCAGTCGTCTTCAGCTTCTCCAGTTTGTTTTGATGGTCAGTGAACCTGATATTACAGAAGTGGTGTTTTTTGGCCTTCATTCTGCAGCCATATGGAATTATATCATCAATATACTGTTGGTGGATCCTCATTATTTTATAAACATTAATGCAAGAAGAAATTTGACATATCTTTTACTGCCTTTTACATGTTTCCTACCAGAGGAAATGACATCACTGGTTGAGGGTTGAATGTTGTTTTAGTCACACTATAAATATTCATTTTTATTTACTGAAATGACATACTCTACAGATATTTTACAGATATTTAATCAATAAAGATAAAAAAGATAAGTGAGTAATTCTGCCAGGAGCCATACATGCAATTTTGTGTATGGACAGGCTGGTATAACTTCATATTATAAGCAACTCTTTGCTTGTTTTACCATATTGTCATTATTTTTTAAATCTTTAGTAGGAATTTACACTTTCTTGCCCCAGAACAACAGCTTTTCACCAAACTGTAAACTAATTTTATGTGTCAACCATTGGTTTGCACTGATCTGATGCTGGGTATTCTACGTGTTGTGGTATTTTTTTGTGTGTATTCTTTGTGTAGGGTTTTTACTTCACATTTAATAGTGATAATATTCACTACTGTTAAACACTATTCAGTGTGATATAATGTTTTGACTTTGCCTCTGAATGATATATTCTCATTTGTCTGCCAAAAATTGACTGGATTTACTGACTGCTAATAATGTGACAACACACAGCTGAACAGTTACAGAACTGCCCCATTACTTGTGGTCGTGTGAAAAAAAAAACTACTACTACATTTTGTCACTGTCTTAAGAAAAACATGGATTACTAAATTGACGACTTTACAGGAGAAGAAAACCTTCTTATTTTCCAATAGAAGCCAATCTAAAAATAATTATTCAAAGTTTTAGGCATTTTTTGTTCCATTCATCTTAAAAAAATGGGACACTGTAAAGGACAACACAAAAATGGAGATACTATACATGTTTTCTTCGGACAGCAATAGTACAAACATGAAATAAAAGAGCTCTGGAAAACATAAGAGATTTTACCTAATTAAAAACCTCTGGAATATATAATCAAGAGGAAGATGGATGATCACAAGCCATCAAACCAAGCTGAACTGCTTGACTTTTTGCACCAGGAGTGGCATAAAATTATTCAAAAGCAGTGTGTAAGACTGGTGGAGGAGAACATGCCAAGACGCATGAAAACTGTGATTAAAAAAACAGGGTTATTCCAAATAATATTGATTTCTGAATTCTTAAAACTTGATGAATATGAACTCTGAGGTCTGAAAGCTCTGAATCTGTTTTGTTATTGCAGACATTTTTCAGTTTCTGCAAATAAATGCTCTAAATGACAATATTTTAATTTGGAATTTGGAAGAAATGTTGTTTGGAGTTTATAGAATAAAACCACAATGTTAATTTTACTCAAACATGTACTTATAAATAGCAAAATCAGAGAAACTGATTCAGAAACTGAAGTAGTCTCTTATTTTTTTTTCAGAGCTGTACATTTTTGTTTGTTTGTGTATGCAGGAATGGCCAATGAACAAAACCCACCAGTTTTATATGTAGAGGTCAGGTGTACGCACCACAGATCACTGATTATAATTTACACCAGACTAAAGAACCTCATCTAGACCTAAACAGAAATAGGAACAGATCAATAAAACAAGATTCTTGCCTTGAGCAGTCACTGCACATGTTGACCTAGTACTCGCCAATACAGACTTGATGTCCTTGGTGTTCCCATAGTGTAGTGGTCCTTGTCTTTGTCTAATGAATGTTGTACATGACTGTCAAATCCATCAAGTCCTCCAGTCTAGCCAATGAGGAAACATGCTGACCCTGGAATGTCAGCATGTTTACTGCTTTAATTACTGTTTGTAATTACTGGACAGTGCACACTCTTCATTCTGCTTTAGATCATTTGTTGTTAGTATGTTTGTTCATGTTTTTGCTTAATTTAACCCTTCTATTAAATTAAAGGCATTATATTAAATTAAATATAACATGTTATGTTATGTTGCGAAATTGACCCATTTTAAGTTGTAAAAAATACAGGATAATAATACAGATAATATTTTTTATTTTATTTTGAAGCATGAAACCATGATGTTAATATATGTGCATACAGTATGACACACATATTTTTTTTCAGTGAATTTAACTGGGTTAACCATTAGTGACAATAAAGCATTCAGAAGATGGAATATTTGTACCAAATTGAATTAGACAAATTAGACAATCTTTAACGAGGGTATAAAACAAACATATTGATCATATTTATTTAAATTTAGATAAAGGTTGGATAAATGTTTATGGGATGGAAAAAATAAGGGTCAGTAAGGGTCATAACTAACAGTACATATGTTAAGTGGTTAACTAATGTTTCAACTAATTATTATTTACACTAGTTCACTAGGTATTATTAAACATTATACAATTTAAATGGTTATGAATGTTGAAGATATTGCTTAAGTGAGACATTAGTTGAAGAATGTTGTGATGATTGATACTGTATTAAATGATGTTAATTAATAAATAGTTAAAAATTAGTTGAGTAGTGAAATTAAATATGGTGTGTACAAAACATATATTTTTTTATTTTTAACATTACATTCTCATTGTATCTAAAATGTCCAGAGAGGTTTTATGCAGAGGTTTTTCAATTACTGGCACTAAGAAAAATAAACAAAAATAGGTTATTAAATATGAAAAGCTCATACTTTTGCATAAGACATGTCGTGGCATCAAAAAAGTATTAAACCTGTGGGGCTTTGAGATTTAAAAAAAAAAAAAACTTTTCGGGAATATTGAAACCCCTTTTGCTTTAAGTGTATGCTTAGTACATATTTCTCATCTGTTACTGTTTAATTATTCAACTTTGAAGCAATAAACAAACCAAAGGGCTTAAATGGATATTAGTGTGTATGATTTTAACAAATTGACTCTTTTCATTCACTTTATTTTAAATTGAATCGATAATCCCACATGAGGATCAGCAATTTTATCTAGCAAGTTGCACAACACAGTACCAGTCAAAGGTTTGCACACGTTTTTTTCCCCCACATTGTCAATTAATACTGAAGTCATCCAGACTATGAAAGAACACATATGGAATCATGAAGTAACTTAAAAGTAATAAACAAACTAAAATACTCTGTAAAGCATTTAGGTGCTCTTATCTGGGGTTCTGCTAACTTGTTGTTTCTGAGGCTGGTAACTCTGATTAGTTTATCCGGTGAAACAGAGGTCACTGCTGGTCTTCCTTTCCTGAGGTGGTCCTGATGAGAGACAGTTTTATCCTGACGTTTTTGATGGTCTTTGTGACTGCACTTGAGGATACTTTCAAAATTCTTGTTATTTTTCAGATTGACTGACCTTCATGTCTTAAAGTATTTTCTCTTCACTTAGTTGAGTAGTTCTTGCCATAATATGGATACTCAAATATTGTTATTCACTGTATACCAACTCTTCCTCTTTACAACACGACTGATGCTCTCTAACACATTAAGAGGCAAGTGTGTCAAGATGTGTCAAGCTGTCATCCAAGCAAGAGGTACCTACTCCTAATTAGTTACAGTGTAAAACATATTCTGGTTTATTGGAAAATGTAAAATAATAAAAAGCACCTGACCAGACTTCTGACTGGTACTGTATTCATTTAAGAATTTGATCCTTTGGTGGTTGTGAATGGCGCCAATAATGTGATTGGCTGATCTTTTGTCATTTTATGCCTTTCAAAATGCCTTTGCATGACCAAGGTCTCCTCTTTCCAAATATACAAATTTACTTGTTTATTTATTTATGAATTAAATATATAGGCACAAAATATAAACCCAAAAGTAATCCAGGAAATTAAGTGAAGTTAAGTGGAAATTGCATTGCCTGGACTGGAGCAACAGCTTATACCTTATTGCAATTTTTTTTAATTATTTATTATGTTTTTAAATGTATTGAATTTATGATAACGTAAAAAAAAACTATTCTATGCAAAGTATTTATTATTGTGCAAAGTCATTAAATGTATTCAAATCTTTGAATTTGTCTCTCCCAGTTTTGCAGGCAGGTGTGATTTGACGGCTCCAGGTATGTCTCTTATAACACTTTATTAAACTTCATGGTTTCATCCTCTTTGTCCTTTGCATAATGCAGGTTTATAACTGAAATGGGCAGTTAAGCAATTAGTCCCAATGAGATTGCCAAATGCGTTCAACCTTGAAGCAATTAATCCAAAAACCGTATGACCATATGTGATTTTTATTTCATTACTAACACATGGAAATTAAGTGGAAAAGCTCATTAAAATGCTTACGAACTTTGGACCAAAGCCTCATTGCTGCACTGGATGCTGGGAATGTGCGTTTTTTTAAAGCAGTGCCAGTAAAATTTAGCATTGTACAGTTGTTACAGTGGTCTGTATCTACTCCACGGAACCCCAGCTGCACTTCCTCAATTCATATTGTCTTTCTATCACCTTCAGATTATCCAGATTATGAGCAACAGACTGCGCCTCATCTCTGAGTTTCTCATGCATTTGATGATCTTGTTTACTTCATACTGCATCCCGTATTGGCACACAATACATCTGCCTATTCCTCAACAGCTTGATCTGAGAGGGAATACTACTACAAGCTACAGGCTTTGCAATATTCCTCCGGTCTATTCCGGGCGTGTGCGGGGGATGCACCTGCCCTTCTTCTCATTTTAATTTTGAAAGAAAAGAATCTGCAGGAAAACGAAACAAAATCTGTATGGGTGTTTCAACCATATCCAGCAGAAATGGCTTATATTTATATATATTTTATATATAAGAAACTACATTGGTATCCAGTTCATATTATACTCTTATTATTTTCTTATTTCTTACTTTATTCTTTAGGTTTTTTTATTTTATCTTGCTGCCAGGTTTGACCCTGCAGGTTTTGAGATATTGCTTGATGTGTTCACAGATCGCTGTTTGTGAGATCTGGGTGTGTACACAGCTTTTTCATCAGATATACATATGGTTTCTTTACAGCAATACATTTTTAACATAATTTTTATAATGAGAAAAATAACAGTTGCGCACTCTTCTTATGTCACGTTGATAAAAGTTTATTAGCAGTTTCTGAAGTCAGTTCAGAATATGATTTGTTGTGAAGAGCAGGGGAGTTGTATATTTTTAGTTTGGGAAATAGACAACCCACTAAAAGAAGAGTGTACAACGCTGAATACAACCTAGTCAAACATCATCCGTTCATTGCTATCTTGGCATTGAAAAGTGAACAAGCTCAATCCCAGCACGCTGGTTGTGCTGTAATCGCGAGTCCTTCTGTTTTTGAAACTTTAACACTACATGGCTAATCGGCGACACGGGGCCACAAATTACACAATTTATTTTTGGTGTGGGAAATCGCAGACCCAACTCCCAGCTCTCTAGAAACATGTTTCATCATGAGAACACACCCAAACTACCAACCAACCAAACAATCAGCTCACAGTAGCAGAAATGCTAGTGCTTTACAGTGTAAAACCTGTTTTCTGTAGATAAACAAAAATATACAGGCATGCTTTCTTAGTTTTTTAGTAAAATACATTATTCTACATTCTAAAATGAAAGAAATATTCAGAAAAAGTAGTTCATAATGATTTTTTTTTTTAAGTTTTTAGCTTTTAGACCCATTAACACCCTTCATAGGGGACTCTCTCGCAGGCTCCAATCCTTTACTGATATAACAGGGGGACAGAAAGTGGTCAGACTCTTCATAAATGGCTCTGGCAATGCAGAAGATGCGTCTTGGATGCGTGGTTATCTCTGTCTGTGATCCCATTGGCTGTAGGTAGCCGCTGCTCCTGACTCCCAGTCGCTGACTGAGTCAGATATTCAACATGTTGAATATTTGCTGGGCATCTGCGACTGGTCAGAGACCAGTCAGCAATGGCTTGGCGAGCGTCTTTCAGCAGTCCACACTACACAACTATTTTCTTGCCCTTTTCACTGTTTGTTTACCGTTGCCAAACCTAATTTTGTGTTCAAACTACACTCTTTGCCTAGCCCTTTACATGTTGGATATTCCCAATGTATTGACCCTTTTGCCTGCTCGCTTGCCTGGTATGTTGTTTATTTTTGCTTCCTTCTTTGTGTTAGCAATGCCCAGCCCTTGTAACTCATGTAAGATTACCCACTTGGTTAATTAAGTTTATTTTAAGTACTTACATGCGTCTACCTCACGTCTGGCCCGCATGAGAAGCACATCAAATCTAAATTGTGGGGCTGTATTATTTATACAAACACAAGTATTGGATGAATTAAGAGATTTGGATCACATTGGCAGAAATATAAACCACATTATCTGGACACCCCTATTGTATTCAGTAATAAATTTGGCCAATCATGGTTGTGTATGACCTTGATAAAGTGAACGGCTGTTTTTTTTGTCACTGTATGCCCTTGAAAATGTCTCTACATGACCTAGTTCTACTCTTTCCATTTCTATGAATCCTGCTGCTTTTTTTGCTTCATAGCTTTATACACAACAAACTTATACTGAAGTTTGACCAAGAGCTACAGGCCATAAACACTCAAGGCCAAGTGGACCAATATACCAGTAAATGTGACACAGAAAAGATGTGAAGCCGAGCCCTCCTCCTCCACCTCCCCAGTGGTTTCCCTCCCACATTCAATCTTTTCAGGCTTGGTTCACTCAGGCACAGCGGGCTCCAGTGCTCCTTTGTTTTCCCCTTATGTCTTGTGTGCATGTTCAGCATCCTGTCTACTGCTTTGTGAACACAAAGGTGTCTACTGCTGTGCTGTACCGCCGAGAATAACCAGCTGTGTAAGATTCACAGCACATGCTCACGTTGTGTACATGAGCGAAAGCCGACCAGCCAAGTGCTCTCTCCACATGAATTGAATAACTGTGTTAGTTAATTCTTCTCAAAGACATTACTGCTTGACTTCTACATGGATTTTGCGTCAGAGGCAATGACTTTGCCCATTTTGTGGACAGCATTTTTATGTGTTTTAAATCAGCACATATGCAAAAGTGGAATAAAAAAAAAAAATACAAGTATGCAACAATTAACACAATATTATATGAGAAAATGTTTCTAATTAATGCATTCATCTACATTACCCAGCTTGGTTACTTCCTGTTGAGGAGTATAGCTAATAAAGTAGGACTCTCTGGAGCAGATAAACATGAACATATTGGCACCATGACCAGGGCTGGACTGGTAATCTGGCGTACCGTGCAAATGCCCGGTGGGCTGACAGTCCTCGGGAGCCGATGCTTTTCTTAGAGACCGGCCCACAATTTAGAGGGGGTGGCCCATTGGCCCATATTCAATATAGACAGTGGACTGAACCAATCAGGATATAGGTTATAATTTAATTTAATTTTATCAATCTTAAGCTGATATTTCTTGAAAGAACTCAAACACTAAAATCCAGTAATTAGTAAAAAAATATTTGTAGTTAAAGTAATGCTGTTGTTTTTGTTTTTAATAAAGCGCCACAATCATGCTCATTGGTTGTTTGTTCCACCTAGATCAAAAGATCCTCTCATGATGAGAATAGGAGAGAACCCTGGTTCCAAGCATTTAATAAAAGAGCTCGAGGCCTGTTACAACATTATATCCCAAAAAAACAAAACATGATTCTAATGACGTTTTTTTTTCATATTTAATGAATTTTTATTATGAAGTTAATAATGGTGAGCCTATACAGAATGCCCTGTTTGTTGCCTGATACAAATACATGTTATAGCTGTTTAAAGGAGGAAGCACCTTTAACCTGAAAAATTTAAATTGAGCTGTTATATCAGAGAATTTCAGAAAATACATATTAGAGATTATTTTAATAAAAAGGATAAAAAATCAATTGAACTACACAGAGCAGACAAAAATGGTGGAGTTAACAATAGACACTATACGCCTTTTATATTTAATATGCTGATGTACATTATGCTTCTCTGTAACCCACATACATAAACTACAAGTCGGTTGTGCTTCCGCTAATTATCAGGGGCCGCTCTAAACCAAAAATGCCAGGGCTGATTTTTTGTCCCAGTCCAGCCCTGACCATGACTAATGCCAGGCGTGAACTAGACAGGTATAGATATACCCCCAGCGCTAAGCTTTGTTCTCCAAGTTCAGGAATTAGGTGATGTTGAGGTGGGGTAGGGATCATCCACTACCCTGTTGGATGAAAGCATGTGAGATGGCAACTGTATGTGGATAAGCATTGAATAGACAAGACAAGACACAACAATACAAAACAATCCTTTATTCATCCCACAGTGGGGAAATTTACAGTGTTACAGCAGTTAAATGATAGCAAAGCACACAGAAGCAGAGAAAAGTATTAACAACATAAAATACAACACAACATAAGAAATGTCAATATTCTATTGCGCATGAAAAAAGCTGTTCATACAATACAGAACCCCCCAGTGAGCGCAAGAGCAAGAAAAAACACCCTCAGACCTCACCTTTAGAGTTGAGCTACTCTTTATTAGTCAACTACATTATTACATTACTACACCATAAAATATTTTATTGACTTTAAACAGTATATCACTAGCACTATGAGGATAGGCATTGGATAGACAAGAAAAGACACAACAAGAGTGTTACATCTAGTAAGTGTATAGTGTGTGGGTACATGTACACTGTATGCAGGTTTGGTCTACTGGGAGCTCTGCTGGTTATAAAGTCCCTTGTGCCTTTTCTTTGGATGAAGCAAGCGATGAAGCTCACTGAAAGACCTCTGAAAGAGTGTCCTTCATGGGGTGGGTCTTGTTGTCAATCATGGATGACAGTTTATCAGGTCGGGTGGCCCCTGCTTTTCAGTTGCAGAAACCTGTGTAACCCCACCCATCCCCATAGGTTTCAATGGCAAAACAGACAACTTTCAATCACGTTTTTTTTTTCAATATACTGTAATTCTACCTCCATTATTTAAATGCAACAGCTAGTGTAACCTCTGCTTATATTGTCAAAATTTTATATCCCCACACAACCACCCACCAAGTTTGATTCCTGTCAGTTGATTCCTTATGAGTATAATATGTACAGTATAGCGATGAAACCCGTTTGAAATCATTACTTTTACTTCCAAATACAAAAAGTCCAGGATCTTCTAATGTATGAAGTACTTAAGAAATCCAGACACTGCAAACATCTACAGTATGTCTATTAAACCTTAAATCTTAAAGATATGATTCTCCTTGAGGAAGGGCATCATCTTCACACATGCCATCCACACATTTAAGAGGTGAGAAGCACTATGTGTGACGTCAGCCTCTTCAGCAGAGGTCACACTTGAATCCCAGACGTTTGCAAGTGCTTTTAATGACAGTTTCTTTCTCCAGCCGTCACAGTAGGAGGCCCTGCTATTTGGTTATAATCTGAATGCTCTGGACTGCACTTGTTTTTACACTAACCAAGAACTTTATTAGGAACCCTCACTATATTTAGACAGGGTAGGTCCTGCTTTGGCTTCCGCAACAGCCTCAGTTGTACAAGGTTAATGGAAACATACATTGAGATACTGGTCCATATTGACAGGATTGTGACACCCAAATACGGAATTTACAGGAGCTCTTTCATGCTGTGAATCTTGCATTTTACCACATCCCAAAGGTGTTTCATCAAGGCCATCACACACCAGACACATTGCACTGCAAATGTGTTCAAGCTAAAGTTCAGTCTGTTACTAGTGAAATACAGTTCTGGGCATTTCCCCATTTTGTTGATCAATGATCAACAGACTACTTAAAATGATGAGTTTCTTCTGGAATGTAATAAAAAGGAAGATCACAAGTCATCAAACCAAGCTAAACTGCTTGAATTTTTGCACCAGGAAAAGCATAAAAAGTGTAAGACTGGTGGAGGAGAACATGCCAAGATGCATGAAAACTGTGATGTCCATCAGTTATTAGATATATCAAACTGAAATGGCTGTTGCAAACAACCAAATATTTAGAACTAAAAATGATTAAGATGAATAGGGGTGCCCAAACTTTTTCATATGACTGTATTGTAATTCTTGAATGTATGTATATTTTAGGTCTCATTGCCAAAGGAACAGTTGCAAAAATAGTTGCACCTAAACAGTGATGGGAGTAACAGCGTTGAAATAAACAGCATTATTAACACAGTTACTTTTTTCAGTAACGAGTAATCTAACTAATTACTCTGACTGTAACTATAACGCCGTTACCCTTTCCTACACCCCGTTACTGCACGTTACTTTAGCCGCTCAATGAACTTTTTTTTTTTACTTTGCGACTTCCGACCATAATTCTATGTGTTGATAGACGCTTCAAGTACCGCATTTCACTATGGATGCATGTAGAAGCACAACTGACTCAAATTCCTGATACCTTTTGGGTTACTTTTTGGTTACCCACCTTTGCTTTAAGGCGGCAAGTGTCTATAACTCCACATTAAAATGCAAAATAAAATGCTTCTTCACCTTTGGATGCCCTAAGACACTTGCAAATCACGGTTACGTGTTCAAGATAATGCAGAAACCTCTGGTGCTGTAGGTAAGGCGGTGCCATTAAGGCACTGTTGGTGACACTGATTTGCTCCACTCCTCAGGCACCTTCTGCAGCTCCTGACAGGCTCTTTGTCGCCACCTCTGGCGCTAATCACCTGTTATCAAAGTGCCAGACCGCTAGTTTGTTTCATTCTCCTTCCAGTCCCGCTGCTCCGTCTCCCAGCCAGCACAGCGCTTCCAGACTCAGTGCTGTGTGATGAGCTGTCATAGCCAAGGCCACCTCTCAGGGACAAGCAGGTCCACAACAATAGCTCAGTCTAACTTCCAGTAGATCCCATATCACTCAGAAAACACTGATACTCAAAATTGGGAATGGAAAAGAGCTAGTTTGTGTCTGTAAAATTGTGTTTTAATACGAAATACAGCTAGAAATGTTTAAATCTAATGATGAAGAGTAATAAAGTCAATGTAATTTGATACTGTACTTAAGTACTTTACTATAAAGTACTATAAATATTGACATTGTTAGCAAGTTTTTTTCATTTGAACTCCACTACATCTAATTACAGAAGAAACACAAGGCATCATCATTTCTCTTCAACTCAAAATATTTTGCCCAACCTACTACATTTCCCCAAGAAATGTCACAAGACTTGCTTTATTGTTTATTGCTGTTTTATTTATTGCTCTTTGTCAAAACATTAGCATTTGTGAAATAAAAGGATCTAGGTCTGATGTTTGGGATCACTTGGTACTTTGTCATTGAAAACAGTAAAAAATAAAACATTAAAAAAAGTAAAATGCCTGATTTTCCACCAGATGTCCACCATTGTGGGGGAAAAAAAAATAAAGCACCTCACAAGATCACATCTTTTGCAAAATAATTAGATCAGTCGTTTGATTCAATGTCCGAATATTCCCACTTTTGCTATTATTACTCATTACAGATGTGAAATGAGCCTTTAAACAGACTACCACTGCCCTACCCAACACAACCAATACCAATCATTCTCCCCTGCAGGGGTATACATTATTGACTTAGACTAAAATAAATAAAATAAACATAGAATAAATGCTTACGATAAGCATAATATTCAACAAAATTAAATCAATAACCCATAAAATAGGGATGATAATTATAATAAAGGCAGAAAATAATATTTTAAACTTGGAGCAATGGTGAGTTTTGTAGTTGTTAATACTTAAATTATATATGCTGTTAGTTTAGGTTTGTGTATGCCAGTAGCATGCTCTTAAACTACGGCAGTTATTATATTCCAAGTTTGCGACAGTGTAAATTTACAGAGACAATTAACATTAAATGCTTATTAGTGTTGGCTGAGAAAATGTATAGGGAATTGTGTATTGTTACCGTTCAGTGTAAACAATGTATCTTCAAAATTGCACAGAGAAATACAGCCTTCTCAGCTTTCAGTGTAAGTTTTTAGGGTAACTTTGGAGAATTTCTATGGGTCTGTTCATCAAGACATGTATGCTGTAATCTGTTTAAATTCTGTAAAGCTGAAAAATGACAATGGCGATATATACTTTTACTGGGTATTAACCATGTCCATGATTGTTTGCAAAAAGTTTATTTAAGTCCACTTGATTCTAGCAAATGGAAATTGTCTGGTTTTAACTTTTTATATATATAATTTTTTATTTTTATTTTTTTATCTCCTCTACAGGAAGTGTTACTCACTCCTCTTCCTTAGGTGAATTCCGGCTGCCTAATGGGAGGCTTGACTGAAGTAGTGAGGGAGATGAATACCTTTTAAATGGAGGAACAAAAATGGCTGCTGGTCTACAATTTGATGTGTATAATACTTTTTATATCTGTGTTAAAGTTACTTAGTTTGTGTATTGTACTACATATTCCTTAAGTAGTGTTGTTGTTGTTGTTGTTGTTGACAAATTATCATTGTATACTCTCGGGGGGGGGGGGGGGGGTGGGGGGATAAACCGAGTTCTTGTTGTTCTTATTAACAATATGATGGGAGTCTTTGGGTGGCCAAATTACAAAAAAAATTTAGTAACTCACAGAAAAGGAGAAATGACATGGTACAAATTATCATTGTATACTCTCGGGGGGGGGGGGCTATAAACCGAGTTGTTGTTGTTGTTGTGGTGTACAAATTATCATTGTATACTCTCGGGGGGGGAAATAAACCGATTTGTTGTTGTGTACAAATTATCATTGTATACTCTCGGGGGGGGGGAAATAAACTGAGTTGTTGTTGTTCTTATTAACAATATGATGGGAGTCTTTGGGTGGCCAAATTACAAAAAAATTTAGTAACTCACAGAAAAGGAGAAATGACATGGTACAAATTATCATTGTATACTCTCGGGGGGGGGAAATAAACCGAGTTGTTGTTGTTGTTGTTGTTGTTGTTGTTGTGGTGTACAAATTATCATTGTATACTCTCGGGGGGGAAATAAACCGATTTGTTGTTGTTGTTGTTGTTGTTGTTGTTGTGTACAAATTATCATTGTATACTCTCGGGGGGGGGGAAATAAACTGAGTTGTTGTTGTTCTTATTAACAATATGATGGGAGTCTTTGGGTGGCCAAATTACAAAAAAATTTAGTAACTCACAGAAAAGGAAAAATGACATGGTACAAATTATCATTGTATACTCCCCGGGGGGGGGGGAAATAAACCAATTTGTTGTTGTTGTTGTTGTTGTTGTGGTGTACAAATTATCATTGTATACCTTTCTTAAGAATTTTTAATAATAACAATTGCTAAAGGCACTGAAATCTCTAGCTGTATGCCCACTAGAGACATCATCTATTTCATGGGTTGGCAGCTTCCATATATTTTTTTTAAAGCATGCAGTAAGCTATTTTGAAGCATGCTCCACTAAGCATGGAGGGGTTGGGAAATATAGCACAATTAAAGCCTGAGACTGAAAATGTGGTTTCAGTGCTGACTTGCAAAGAAGAGCTACATCAATTTTGGCTTCTGTGTGTTTTCCAAATTCTTATTTGCCTCCATCTGCGGCAGGAGTTTCAAATAATTGATGTTCCTATTAGTTTGAATCAATACCACACTGCTGGTAAATCATCAGAGAGACCACTTCAGTTTCTGAATCATTTTCTCTGATTTTGCTATTTATAGGTATATGTTTGAGTAAAATGCAGAAAATGAGAAATGACTGAAATAACAAAAAAAAAACTGCAGAGCTTTCAGACCTCAAATAACGTGAAAAAAATAACAAGTTTTTTTTAAATCACAGTCGGAGCTAAGTCGGATTTGTCTGCATTAATAGCATGTTGTTACTGTCAAGCACAAAAGTAAGCTCAGCTCAATAAAGTTTTGCCGGGAGACTCAGGTGCTATGTCACTTTACTTTGACCAATTGCCAGCTTCCACCTGCCTTCAAAATAGCTCTAATCCAACCTTTTTTTAAAAAAATTCTCTTTGTCATGCTATTCTGACACAATATAAAGGAGCAACTGATAAAATCCCATTATACCAAAAATGGAGATTTTTGTCCAAAAGAGCAATAATACACACTTGCAAAATAGTTCCACCCAATAGAAAGTGTCTGATTACCATGAAATTTGGAAGAAAGATAAAGTTACAAGCAAAATGTTTGAGCAGTATGGGCACTTTTTGGTCATATTTATTGAGGTATACAATCACCCCCACTGCCCCCTGCCCACTCAGAGAGAGCAAAGCTTTCAAACTAGTGATCCTGGGATCATGTGGCAGCCCCTTAGTTCAATGGAGCACTCAGAGCCCAATTAAGTCACTGATTGAAATATAAAAAGGAGTTCTCGTAACTCTCATCTTTGTATCTATTTACGAATAAAATCCCACCCTTCTAAATGAAGAGCCAATCAGCTTACTGCTTATGTGTGACAAAGTCCTCCCTTCATGTGGAGATCTCTACAAGTGTATTAGTCAAAAATAAAATTATATTTGGTGAAAAAAGGTTTTGTCAGTTATTTAAAATTTGTTTTCATCTAGTTTACACTATTTTGGTATCTCCCCATTTATAGATATAGGAGGCTGGTCTACATTGTAGGAGCCTACAATGATGTGAAGATACAGCTCCACACTGCACAGTTCCACATGTGTTATTTTTGAGAGCTCTTTTTTATATATATAACAGAACTCCTGAAGGGGAGCATTCTGCGTCTGCGTCAGCATTTAGAGTGTAATTCTCCAGCACTGAGAGCATGACCTCTTAGCTGCCAGTCTGCTGGGTCTTGGCAGATTCCCTAGGGCAGCCTGATCTTGTCTGGACTCCTTAGTGCAGGCACACATTCTGCGTGCCCTCACTGGCCAGAGCAGCCCTGTTCACACCCCTGTTCTACTCGTTAAACAGTCTGCAGGGCTGCTGTCTCTCGCTGAGGGGGATTTTAGTCCACTCTGCTCTTTGTTTCTGTGTCATTGTGTCAGAGCTTGTGTGAGCTGACAGCTTACATTACACTCCACTATCTCAGAGCAGATGCCTGATATCAGTGATCAGTAAGTATTTTCTGGACAGCTGGTCGTTCAGTGGGACAGTAAAAGTGATTTTTGTGTCTTGTGTTAAAAAAAAAGTAGCTTTTTTACATCAGTAGTGAAGTGTTACTTTAGAAAGATAAAAAAAAAAAAAAACGTACATACATTTTTTTATATAATTTAACTTAGGAGGACCAAATCTCTTTGGGGTGCAGGAGGCTGGAGATAGCTATACTCATACAAACAGATATAAATAGCAAGTTATGCATTATTAAGAAAATACACCTAAAGTGCCCAATTACCCAACCTACTCATTAAGACTCCCCCTATCACTAGTGATGCCCCAACTTGCACTTACAAAATGCCAAATAAAGTTGATGCCAATAGAGTACTGCACTACTTAGTCAATTTTTGACAGTGTTGGTTTTATTTTAAGTTGCAACAGCAGCAAATTTCAGGACTTTGACCATTTGCTCCCAGTGTGGTTTTCATGGAAATACACTATATGGCCAAAAGTACTGAGAAACCTTTTCCATTCGATGTCTCTTCTGAAATTAAGGGCATGGAAAAGAGTTTGTCCTGCTTTTATTGGAGCTTTCTACTAGATTTTCTAATTGATCTTGGAGTATCTCTCTGAGGATTTGACTGCATTCAGCAACAAGGGGAATTGTGTTTATATCTCATATAAGTTTATATCTTATATTAGTGTTTATATGTCCAGATGAGTTTTTAAATAGCAATATGCTGCCCTGCCCTGGAATTATTGTGGAGACAACATTTTGAACATTTGGACCTGCCTTCTATTATATATGGGGACTACAGCCTTAATATATTTAGCTTTGAGGGCAGATTTGCACACTCTTGGTATTTATATCTCAGTGTTTTCATGAGGTAGAGTCACCTGGAATAGTTTTCTCAGCAGTTTGAAGTAGTTCCTGGAGGTGCTGAACAATAGTTGCTGCTTTTCCTTCACGATGTTTCAGTTTGGTTTAGGTCAGGGGATTGCGGAGGACACTTTTTTTTTTTTTTGCTAACGTACGTACTATTACTTTTATATTATTATATGATGAAAGCCATAGCTGTCAAAAAATATATTAACCCAATCCACAATGAAACCCCACACCACACCCCAACCCAAAACTTCAAAATCAGAATTGTAAGAATTAATAGCAGTGATATATTACACTGTACAAGAATATATAGTTAATTTGCTGCTGCTGCTGCTGCATGACAAGCATTTACAATATTTGTCTTCATTCACAAAAAAGTCTGACTGAATTATGTAGCAGTTGGTTTTACACATCTCTGTAGTACCAAAGATCCCCCACAGGGGTGCCCTGGAGTTCCTGTCCCTCAGTCTGTCAGTGGAGCTGTCCCTCAGTCTGTCAGTAGAGCTGTTCCTCAGTCTGTGAGTGGAGCTTTCCCTCAGCCTGTCAGTGGAGCTGTTCCTCAGCCTGTCAGTGGAGCTTTCCCTCAGCCTGTCAGTGGAGCTGTTCCTCAGTCTGTCAGTGGAGCTGTCCCTCAGCCTGTCAGTGGAGCTGTCCCTCAGCCTGTCAGTGGAGCTGTCCCTCAGCCTGTCAGTGGAGCTGCCCCTCAGCCTGTCAGTGGAGCTGTCCCTCAGCCTGTCAGTGGAGCTGTCCCACAGGCTATCAGTGCGATTGTCCCTCAGCCTGTCAGTGGAGCTGTCCCTCAGCCTGTCAGTGGAGCTGTTCCTCAGTCTGTCAGTGGAGTTGTCCCTCAGTCTGTCAGTGGAGCTGTCCCTCAGCCTGTCAGTGGAGCTGTCCCTCAGCCTGTCAGTGGAGCTGTCCCTCAGCCTGTCAGTGGAGCTGTCCCTCACCCTATAATGCACAACATTTCAGGTTAGTTTAGTATTTAAACAATCAGCAGTTTTTGGCTTTCGTACAGGTTTAAAAAGGTCAAACAGAAACAACTTTTATACGAGACCCATCAGTCTACTGTTGTGTTAAGAAAGAAAGGCAAAGAAACTGAAAAAAAGAATAGGATCATGCAAAGAGAGAACCATTTGTCCAATTAGTGTATCTTCATTTGGTTTCAGTCACACCTCTGCTTTTTACATGTGGAGAAAATAAACATGCTAATGTGAACAAAAAAGCTGACTGTAATTTTAAAGTGCATAAGCTCATTCAGGTCAGGTAAAAAGGAAATCAACACATAGTAAAGCCCACTTACAAGGAAAAGAGAAGTGAAAGCTCATTCCCTCTCAACAGCCCACTGCTTTCAGCCACACACTGAGGAGAGCACTCTCTGGGGAGATGTGATAACTCCAGACAGATGCACAATCACACCTACAACCTGCCATAATTGAAGGCGACCCTTTTGATTGGTCAGTGATTAAAGCCATCAGTACAGGTGAAGAGGTCAAACTTCTTTGCATGACTTTTATTTGACAGAGTTTTATTTTCTACCCCTCAAAGAGCAAGAAACATCTTAATGACAGCTGAACAGCTGGAGTCAATGGAGTGCCTTTTCTGGTGTTCTGAATGCAAAAGACACAAGTCCTGCTGCATAAGCTCTGCTTCAGTTGGTACAGACTGTTTCATTAGCACCGGCTAGGTCATATCGTCATCTCTTATGAAGTAACCAAAAGCTGAGAACACAATAGCATTAAAAGGGAGTGCAATATATTTGCTTTTTAGCTTGTGGGCCAACCTAGAAGAGGCCATTTTGCTTACGTGATTAGCAAACTTTTGAAATACATAAGTACAAAGACTGGTGATATCCACCAAGCTTTAGTAACGAGAGGTAATTTTATAATTAGGTTGGTTAATGCTGTGTTGTTTCATGTGAGATTGTGTATTGGCTTATACAAATGAAGCTTTATGAAGATATAACCATTACAGTGGTATGTATGTGGTTGTCAAACTCTCTTGGCACTAAAGACACTTGCTCCTTAAAGTGACAGTCAGTAGGTTTTTGGTGAGAATGCATAATTGCACAGAGCATCAAAAAGCATCGTCCAGCCTCATCAATATCACAATGTTAGCATTGCTAATTTGCTGGCTGCTGACCTCACCCAACATTGCTACTTTGGCATTAATTCTGAGCCATGTCTATAGGGACTGACTCTTTTATTTGACAGAGTTACATAATAGATGTCAGCACCTTTTTTCACAATAAAGAGCACATTTACTATTAAAATGCTATTGATAATTCTATGCAGGCATTGGAGATGCAGCAAAATCAGGTTTACAACTTTTCTTTGCTTCATAAATGTCGTTGTGATCTGACACAGAGATCACTGAATATAAAACAGCCAGGAGGAAAAACACATGACTGACAGAAAATACTTTATTGTTCGAATAGGCTGGCCTGGTTTGCTGGGCAAATTAGGCCGGCAGGGAGTCATGCAGTTCGCGACTCAAGCTCCTGCTGGGCTGATGAATTCAGGCAATCCCATACTGGCCGGAGGGATTTGCCGGTGAGCTGGTGCACTTAATGTGATCATGGCTTTTCATTGATTCTGCACGATGGACACTCAACCACAGCTGCTCTCTCGGTGGTTTTCTAAGCTGTTTAACTCTAGCTATGAATGCCCTCTAATGAGCAATAAGGACCAGTGCAACACCATTCTGCTTCTAGTGGCTGGCTATGATTTGTTGTGTGAAATCACAAACCTGGTGGAGATGAGGGGTCAAATGCCCTCCTCAAACAGAAAAGTGTTACAAAACTCTTCAGCAAAAATTTTAGAATGAACATAATTGTGACTAAATGAATTTTGAACAAGTAGGAAAGCTCAAGAATGAACAAAATATCTTTAGACTGAATTCTACTGGAAATTACAAAAGTTCTTTTCTGTCTCCTGTAAATTATTTTTTTTATATAGATTTTTACTTAACTACATATACATATACAGTACCAGTCTAAAGTTTGGACTCACCTCTTCTCAATCAATGCATTTTCTTTCTTTTGTGAGTTTTTACATTTTTACATAAAGACATTAAAACTATACATGAAAACGTAGAATAAACAAACAGAAGTACCGTTTAGGGTTTAAACCTCACGTTTTTATATTTTAAGGTGAAACGTTCATATAAGAATCCAAGTATAGTTTTATGTGGACTGACATTTCTGCATGTGTAATTCCACCTTAAATGCTACTGTGGAAAGGCATATGCTTCAGGATGAATATGCTTTTTAAGGGGTCTAAATTTTACTTTTTCAGCCATTAAGGTGGAACGGAACGTTTATATAGAAATCCCAATACAGTTGTGTTACATGGACACTAATTTCTGCCTCCACAATTCCACCTTAAATGCTGCTGAAGGTGCGTTTAGGGTTTAAACCTCACACTTTTAAGGTGATACGTTCATATAAGAATCCAAGTATAGTTTTATGTGGACCGACATTTCTGCATGTGTAATTCCACCTTAAATTCTGCTGTGGGGACGCACTGGCAATGTTAGTTACAGATATTATCTTACTTACAGCACAAGTGTTTACACCTGTGAATACTTCTGAAACTAGGTTACAAAAACAGAATTCTTTTCTATTTCAGCTAAAGCGCCGAAACACACAGTCCGTCTCTACTTACAGGAAAGGTAAGCTGCTGTTATCAAGGAAAGTTCAGATTTCTGTTTTTAAAAAATAGGGATACGTGAGGATGGGTTTGAACAAATACCTTGCCATTGGGGCCTATTACCTATTACAAAGCCCTGCATGTATTTGTCCACTATTTTAGTGATATTTTATTTTATAATATGATTCAGACTCTTCAAACTCTTATCAGAACTCTGGTAAAACTCTGTCTGGGGCATCAGGCAGTTTACTCATAACCATTTGTTGCAGTAACTTTATGTAAGAAAGTATTTTTTTAGAGGTTCAGACATATAGAAAATGTTACATTTCCTTCTATTTAACTAAGGGTTTACTTATAGATATTACACGCTTTAGCTGTTTAACAGGCCCCTAAAGATCAATCCTAGGATTAAGCAATTTTTTTTCAAAGCAAATAATCATTGTGACAATCATGAAACATCTGATATATTAATGAAGTACACAGAAAGTAGACTACATACAGTTTTAAGGAGACACATTCACGCATTTCTGCTGTTCTGTCTGGGTGTGTGGGTTCTAGCCTGGCTAATCCAAAACATTGCATGAGTTTATTGTTGGCTAGCTACTTTAGAAGATGTGCGCTAATTTTGATCAAATAATTTTAAGCAAGAAAACTACAGCTTTAGTTTTTTTTTTTGTCTTTAATGTAACAGGTACAGGTCTAGATTGTGTATGTTTTTTTGTGTTAGGAGTATATTGCCCTTTAAACAATGATTTTTTTAAAGGCACACTCTGAGCCTATGCTGTACTAGTATCCCTTTATACCCTGGTCCCCCCCTCCCTAATTGTTATCGTAGAATTCGTACCCTGGGCTGTAGCCCCCCTAAAACAGGTCTTATGATGTCCATGATGTGGAATAATTTTCTCAATAGCCTAGAGACTAGAGGAATCCTGAATATCAAATTCACTTTCATCACTTCACCTGACAGATTCAGTTCTGAAATGATGCAATGCAACACTGCATTGTGTAACAATAATGTGACTGAAATAGCAAAACTACCATTTAGATTGCAAAATGGATCCGTTTACTGTGATTTCATAAAATAATAATGAGGCTACATCAGAAGGAATACAAATGAGACAATTAGCTGATGCCCATATATTGTAGGCATGTGAGTGACACTGACATTGACTGACGGGTATATACAGTATGTATAGTGTCATATAAATCAGGCGTTCTTACCCTGTGGGTCCCAGACAGACCACCAGTGGTTCATGAAGCACCCTCTAGTGGTCTGCTGGCCCATCCTCAGGGGGAGTGAAAAACCGTTTGTGGAAAAATTTGGTATAAGCAGAAATAAAGAGCTCACATGAATAAAACACACAACTGAAATATTTAGTGAGACAATTATCTAACAAAACAGTTTTTTTTTCTGAATAAAAGAAATTAAGAAAATAGTACTATTTCTCAAAATGCAAAAAAATATTTTTTTTTATATGTTATATGTCTTTGGTTCCTGAAAGGATTGTTCCACCGTTAAATGTTACCCCTAACTGACATTAATTCGTTCAGAAACAGGGCTGTCATTCTATTTAAATATGATAAAAAATGATGATAAAAATAAAGGAATGGTGTATTAATTCAAAACATTGCATGGGTTAACTGGTGGGCTGTAAGGTTAAATAGCTTGAGAACAACAATATTTGTTGAGGAAGTGAGTAAGAGTGTTAATTGTGCTTGTGTTATGCAGTGCGCACCACCGGCTATAAATGTCCACTGTTCTATTTTGGACAAAATGCCATTGAGTTCTGTGGAAGTGCTTGAATGGATTTGTGCCGCAAAAGCTTATTTAAGGGGATGAAATGTTCATAAGAGCAGTGGCCTAGTAATCCTCTAACCACTGGCAAGCCTGAATGCCACTATACACAATGGGAGCACTCCCACATGCTCCCTTAGTGTCTAACATCTCTCTCAGAGAAAAGAGACACCACACTGTCCCTCTGCACATGACACACGGTGCTCAGCAGTGCTCCTCTAGGAATCCGGCAAAAGTTTGGCAGCAAGCAGAGGAATCTGTGTTCAACGGGCCAGTCTAAAGGGGGGGGCACTCTGCAGTTTTGGAGCGAGAGGAAAAAGCACAGGAGCTGGTTTGCACAGTCTTGGGTGTGGAAGACTTTGGTTGGCAGATGTTCCTCCAGAAAGCCACTAACAGGATGAAGATAGTCAGCCACGTGGACCCTGAGAGATTAGGCGCGGTTGGGTGGTAAACAGATTAGCCGAGAGGCTCCATCTTTAACCTTCTCACTCCTGTGACACCCATCCTCCAAGCCCACATTCACACGCACTCTCAGCCACAGGTTACAGCCTGTGCCAGAACACTCTACCGCTGCCCTCAGGGACCGAAAGTCTTCACTCCTCTGCTGCTCCTTCGCCCTCTGGTCTCTCAATGGAAACCTGGACTTGGTGTCTGTGGAAGCGTACCTCATCCCCAGTGGACCTCAGATAAGTCACTGAAGACCGCTCCCCCCTTCATCCCCAAATGACTGGCTTTGCATCCAAAAGGAAATAAAGCAGTGCATCATGCCATTGAAAACAGGACTATTCCTCATCCTGTTCTTGTTTACCCTCCAAGCCACCAGAATCAAAGGTAAGCCAGCCAGTACTCAGGGGAGAGGTCTAATGCTGTTTGCAGAATGCTGTTTGCTTGGGTTTGTTTGCGCCCTGTCGTGAAGTTTAATTGAAGCCCAGGAACTCTTTTCTCAGACTGTAAGATATAGATTATTGATTTTTTTAAGCCCGTTCTTCATAACCTACTGTTCTCCACAACTGATGGTACAAATGTGATGTTTTTGTATTATGACATGAAAACTTCTTTTTATAGTTATGTTTTAAATGATGCTATAGGATGTTTCCCAAGATATAAAGAAAGGGATGATTTGACTGGTTGTATGTTTTGTGAGCATAAGATTATATTGAGAGATTTCTTGCTCTATATATTTCTTGCTCCTTAGTGCCCCCTAGAGTATGGAAGTGGAATTTGCATTTTAGGCCACCCATAAACGCGTTAACATTTCACACACATTTATGGACAAGCTGTGAGATACAGAACCATTATTAAAAGTGAGAGAAGCATGTCATCGCTTGTTGTCAAATGAAAACATGCATCTCTGAACTGGTGTCTTTAGAGGAGAAAACTTTATTAAACTTTTTTAAATAGAAATCCATGTAAAATAAGAACAGAATGAATACATACATATTCCACTGCAGCAGTGTGGACTGAAGTAGTGTAATATATTACAGAATATGACAGAAATATTTTACCATTTTTACAGTTTTGCCCCTCCTGCTTCACCAAAGCTACACAGTGCAGTTAGCTAGCAACATGCTGAGCCTTAAATAGCAACTATGGAACTCCTACTCTCCTTAACTGCGTGAACATAAAAATGCTACATAATGTTGCTGTAACTACATAGAAAAGTGTTAAAAAAAAGAATGGAAATTCTGGTAGATAGAAGATTGAACCTGTAACCAAAGTTAGCCACACCACTTTTTGTTGCTTACACTTTTAACACCCTAAAACCCATTATTCAGTAATTGGTCCTGATGCAAAATCTATTGTACAGTATTCTGCCAGCCATCTAGTTCAACTTTTTTATGTGGAGACTTTTAGGGTTGATGAAATTGGTAATTTACTGGCAATAATGCAATTCTGAGAGTAAAGAACTAAAGTATAGGACTACACAAGACTTACATAAGGTTACCCTTTTATATGCATATGCAAAATATCCACTTTGCCAGCAGTAAAAGTGTAAAAGACTGGTGCAATATGCTCAAAAGCCTGTTGTACAATATCAAAGACCTGCGTAGAACATCTCAGGCCAGTTCCTTGTGCCCGTATTGTTCGGCTGTTATGTTTGTGCACTCCTTTCATTAGCAGAGCGAAAACAAAAGGCATTCTGTTTGTGGCCGTGTGGGACACTAATCTTTTCTGGCTTGTAGCTCCACTGTGGGGCCCTCACAGCGCTCCCCAGAATCACAGCTCATTTAGCTTCAGTGCTCTTCATGTGCTCACATGCGTACCTCAGTTGCGACTGCAGAGGCCGGAACAAACCAAGAGAATGGTCATCCACCTTCCTAATTGGCCAGTTTTTATCAAAGAGGCCATGCCATGGCTTTGATAACCATCTCTGAATATAAACAATTAGAGTGCAAGCTCAAATGTGACTATATTTCTTACCACGTGAGTGTGGATGCAAGCCAAAAATGAGAGCTGACTCATAGGGACTCCAAAAATGACTAAAGCTATTGCTGGTAGTGACCGATTCACAACAGAAAACAAATAGGAGGCAAGATTTTGATTGGATTTAGTAGCAATATTTTTACATTCTACTACCATAAGAAAAAGTGTTCTAAAGAAAAGACCATTTAATACTTTTAACCCAGTGCTGTCCTATTCAAAGCCTGCTCAGTGTTTAAATTCACATTCCTTTGCATATGGCACTAAGAAATTTAATTTATTTTCAGTTTTTACACTAAGTAAGCCTAATTGTTGGAAAATAATCAAATTAGAGTTTCAGTTCTAATATCGGTCATGCTGCTAGGCATCAATGTTTGTTTTAACACTGACATGGCTGTAACTGGCCTCACAATAATGTCAGTAAGTGTGTGTCTGTGTGAGCTTCCTCTTAATCAGGGCTTAATGTCTTAAGAATATCTCTGAAGTTTGCTGAAGTTTGCCACCTGGTCACATAATAATAGTCTTAAAATGAAGTTCCACTGATTGGACTTTGCCCTCCAGGTTTGCATAACATTATGGCAATACTGTGGAATTACTTGAAGGATAAAAAGGGCCAAGAAATTACATTATTCCTCATACAGGATGGATTCGGGGAAATAAGCTGTGACCTCGTTTCAAGAGAGTAATTCTGTCTATTCTGTCTATTCTAAACTAGAAATGTTAGTCATAATAGCGGTGGGCAAGAGATGAAACCCAATGATAGAACTATAGATAATAATAGAATAAGAAAAGCACATAAATAATGTACAGGTAATCCATCTTGAAATGCAGAATGTTTAATTTTCAGCCAAAATGTTCATTTTTGTGCATCCTAGCATAAAGTTTTACTACCTTTGCAGTCTCGCTAATCTTGCTAATCTTTTGATGGCCGCATCAACTGACATTTACACTAATGTAGAGACCAGTGCCAGAGCACGTCTTCAACAAGATCTTGCCAGCGGGAATTAGATAATAGAATTGGCATAGATTGCAATCTGGAACTCTAATTACTTTTGTAAGCAATTTGTCTTGCAGTTCAAGGTAAGAACAGCTGTGGCTTAAATCCGTTTGCAAAGCATGAATGTCCATACAGTCAATACATGTACAAACTACACATACAGTTGTGGTCAGATTTGTTTACATACACTCACCATAGACAATATTGGGTAGTGATTTTATTTATTTTTTGATTTTCTTATGTCTTGGACGTGAATACTCAAGTGTATATTAGGGGTGGGACAAAGTAATGATATTGTAATTTATAAAATTGATTTTGTTTGCGCTACATTATCAATACATGGCGTCAAATATCAATATTTTTACTAAAACATAGGCGCTTTAAACCCACAATTTGACTTACTAAAGTTATTGCTTCATTACTAAATTGTGGCACTAATCAAATGAATACGGTAAATCTGTGGTGAAGAGTATTGAAACTGACACCAATAAATCCTTAATTCCTGGTGCTTGTTTATTTAGGGGTATTTTATTCTTTTCAGTCACACCGGTACCTTTAGGTATTGTAGAGAATTGTTTTGCGATATATTGAGTATAAAAATCACAGTATTATATCATTATCATAGGCAATGAATTATGATATATTGTATCATGTATTGGTTAAAGGCAGAGGCCACATTCCATCTGTGTCCAGCACAAGTATGGTTTGTGTGGTTGGACAAAAAAAAAACTTTGAATGAAAGTTGTATGGTCAATATATGAATACTGTACTGTAAACCATCAGTTGGGCCATTTGGAGTGTTTCAATAGGACACTGACTCTAAACACACCAAATGTGGTTGTGAATGAATTAAGCAGGCTACCTTTAGGCTTTTAGTCCTTTGGAAGTATGTAATGTGCTGATGCCAGCATACCAACAAATGTATCTGAATTCTACTAAGAAGAGTGTTCAAATACCCAAAAGCATATGAGACATTGAATGCCATTCTACTAAAGAAATAGAATATATTTTGTATTACATTCATATCCACAGAGTGGATGTAAATGTCCATTCATAATTCTTTATATAGAGCATATCCTTATTTTCTGTTTTGTTGACCTGTTGGCTGTATTATTTAAACTTTCAGTACATTGCAATCTGAAAGCGCTATAGCTTCACAGATAGTATTGACTCAGTGGTTTAACATCTGTCTTTTAAAAGCTTGCCTGTGCTTTTTAAAGAACCTGATCCTTTTAACACGAATGTTCAACACACCAGTCGTAGACCTAACAGCTCTTTGTCTGTATGCAGTAATATTTGCTGTAACTAAACTGCTTGTGGAAACTGCACCCATTACACTGTAATGCATTTCTTTTGTTAGCATCTTCTTAGCATTACATGTATAATAAAGATTTTTTTTGTTGTACAACCTGTATCACAACATTTTACGGGAGATCAACAAAGCATCTGCAAAGAATTCACTGAAAGCAAAATTCAGTGGAGAGTGAATTCTATAGTGAACACAGTACGGTCATTTTAGAGAGAGTTTCTTTACACAAGACTCCAATTGCTAACGGTACAATTTCTGTAATTTCCTACTCTGATGCTATTTTTTTATGCAGACACAATCTGTCTATTCTCTATAACTGTATAAAAATAGAAAGCTACAGCATATCGATACCTTTAGTAAATAATCAATATTTTCTGCTAGTTTTTCAGGAATCTCAAAACCATGACAGGAACTGTTGTTTCACTGTTGTTAAGAGAATTGTTTATCATACAGTGAAGAAGTAATACAGAAATTTGAAAAGATTTTTTTGTAAACATTTTTATTGCAGTTTTTTGTGAGGGGATTGGGGAAAACAGGAGAAGGGAGGGAGGGAGTGGGGGTGGGGAAACTCACATACATACAGTAAGAATTCAATAGAAATATACAGAAACAGACAAAAAGAAAGGGCAGTTATGCAACATTCAGAAAACAGTTAATATTTTAACAGCCACAAATTGTACAACATTTCTAGCTAGCTGTACATATTGTTTGGCTTTTTGCAGACTAAAAACTCAAATTTATGTTTAGTGAACGTAGCAGCCATCTTGGAAAGCTATTACAATCTGAAGGTGTAGAAGATTTTATTGCAGTTGGCTATACAGCATCACGAGCAAAAAAAAAAGTACATTTTTATTATAAATTATACATGTATAATGATTTCTCTCTCTAATACACAGAGAAAGGCAGCCAGTCTTTTAGCTTAACAGACACATGCTAGTTTTCAGTTACCTCAGATTAGCTAACGCTAAGCAAGCCTTTTAAGCTTGTCTTTTAAAGTGGTTAAAGGTTGGGCTGTTTCTGTGAATATGTATGAGCTAATACCAACTGTGGGAAATAATGTTTGAGTAGTGTGTGTAAATTAACTGTTTTCTGCCACCATGCTAAGGTGAATTGCGCTGATAATGCTTGCTGCACTGCACTGGGAGAGGTAAACGCTGGAGAGGTATCATTACCAAAATAAAAAAAGGAATAATTGTCTTATTTGGTGATGTTTAGTTAATTAATAATTGCCTATAAACTCTAGGTTAGCTAGCGTTAGCTAACTATTGCACTAATACACAGAAACTGATAGGTTAGCTAACATAGCAGCTAAGTTAGTTAGTTAATGCTAGCTCTTATTGGTAGAACTTGCCTGCTGTTTTATTCTTTTCAGCTGATATTGTTCTTTGTATGATAAAATGTTTATTTTAGGGATTTGATTTGTATGTTTATGCCAGCAGTACAACATATAAAAGCTTTTCAAAATGAAGCCACAAAATGTTTAAGTACAATGAACATTATTGTTTTATTCTATAAACCACGGACAACATTTATCCCAAATTCCAAATAAAAAAATGTCATTTAGAGCATTTATTTGCAGAAAATTAGATAATGCAAAGAAAACAAGTTCATGTTCATAGAGTTCTATTTCTAAAGATTTCAGAAATCAATATTTGGTGAAATAACCCTGGTTTCTAATCACAGTTTTCATGCATCTGGGCATGTTCTCCTCCACCAGTTGGAATGAGTTGAAAGTTTCATTTTCTTTTCGACTGACTTGGCAGATCCAGTATTCAGTATATCTTATCTTCATCTTTGATTTTGTCACCCATTATCAGTGGTTGTATTGTTCCTTCTATTTTTCATTTGTGGTTAGTGTGTTCTTTCAAAGATTTGATAGTGGTGTATATTGCAAACTGTGGTCCTTTAAAAAAATACAATTGTTAACATATTCCATTGCTTTATTCTTGATAAGGTTAATAATAGGCACTAGGTATTTTGATACGGTCCAATCTGACCCCTTTGAAAAAAGTTTTAATCAGAACTTCACTATGGAGAGAAAACATAACAAAAATAAAACAACACTTTGTCTTGTTGGCAGATCTTAGAAGCAACGATATCTCAGGAATCAGAAATGTCAGATACAGGCATTTCCTTGGGGCAACACGACCAGTACGACAGATACCCGCTGCACGAGTCTCAGTCGACCAGAGCAGGCAGCATCGAGAAAAGAGATCAGCGCTGTTCAGCACAGGGGTGAAAGTGTGTCCTCAGGAGAGCATGGCAGAGGTCATCTCCAGTCACAAAGCCTACTACAAACTGAGAGGTAGGACATCTCTCACTGCACCCCTTGAGGGACTGAGAACACAAAGTTTGGGCCAAATTTGGCCCCCTCATAAATCATAATTAACTTCCCGTCATCATCTGGGAGTCTTCTGAGAGAAAAGACAGCATCAGGGAAAAATATATAAATATTATAAAGAAAAAAGCCTGAGAGCCAAGAGAGATAAAAGTATTCAAACGGAACGATCCTTGTCTCTTTGTTTGCCTTTCAGATATTTTGTTTACTTTGATGTTTCCTTAGATCAAAGTTAATGAGGCACTCTTGGAGAGAAACAAAAAGAGGTCTAATTTAAGTTCATTTAATGCCCCCAAAATATTGGAACAGTGACTGCCTGGTTATTTGGCAAACATCCAAAATAATTTTTCTGACTTCAAAAGAAGTGTTTTACATAATGATGATCATGACACATTAAAAAGAATACAGCATAGATTAGATATAACATTATATATGTTTGTCTCTATACACTCATTTAAAGAAGTAGTTACTTCTTACCAAGAAGTTTGTGCCAGAAGTGTCGCATGTTGCATTGCAGTACTGTTCACAATAATAAAGGGGTTGGTCTGGCAATGTGACTGGCCATGTAATAGTGTCTCTCTTTTAAGGCATGGTCTTCAGTGTGTGGACGAGCATTGTCCTTTTGGAATAGTGCCACCAAAGCTTGTGTTAAAAAAAGGTAGGGAAACTGGTTGCAGGACCTCATCAGGGTTCTTTCGGTCATGAAAAGCCTGGAAAAGTCAAGGAATTTGAAAATAGCAATTTCCAGGCCTGGATAAGTTTTGGAAAAATAAAAAAAGCATGGAAATTTGCATACAACTCCTTGTGTTTCAGTTTAGTGATGTAGAAAATCCATACATCAGTTCAGAGTTAATTCAATAATTTAGCCCTACACATTGGAGCTCTCAGAATCTAACACACATTTTATTATTAAATATTCATTTTAAATCAGATTCATTTTAGGCCTACTGCAATGAATTTTATTTGTAGTTTAAGTTTTTTGCTTTTATTGTCCATGTCTGCACTGATGTTTAAAAAAATGTATGGTCATGAAAATGTGCCTTTAGGTCATGGAAAAGTCATGAAAAAAAAAAAAAAAAAAATGTATTGGTTAAAACGTGTATGAACCCTGCAACATCAACAATAACAACAAACTGTCGATCTTGACTCTTCATCACATCCCGACTCCACACATGAATTTATCGGTCGCCATTCCGTCTGGCAATATGTTTTGGGTGCAACTAGTTTTTGATGATGAATGTGTATATATAGATTAGATGGCACTGTACATTAGATGGCACTATTTACTGTAAATATCACATTGTATCATCTTGGCTGAAACTAAACTAAGAGTAAACTAAAGATTTTTTTTTTCTTCGTCAATAAACAGTCTGCCAAGAAGCAGTATGGGAAGCTTTCCAGATTTTTCTGGACAGAGTACCAGACACTGTGGAATACCAACAGTGGGTATATGCCTGCCAGAGGGACTCTCTATGTGTGGACGACTTGGCCCGAAACTTCAGCAGCACCCAAGAACACCTTGATATGGTGGCTAAGGTGAGAATAATCCACATCCATAAACGGATAATAAGCACAGTTTGACTTTACTCCTATGAAAACGTTCCACTTACTGTGTTGTTTCTTCATGTTATTCCCAGCAAGTGAGTTCTCAGGAGGAACTGGAGAGGTAAGCATCCAGCCAGCATTTACATTACAGTTCACATGCTTCAGGCATCAGTCAGCAAGTGAGATTGCGAGTTCCTGAACCCATTTGACTAGCCTTGTAAAACAAAGCAACACTGCTTTCTATGGGGAAAAAGCCAGAGTTTTTTTTTTCTGGCCCAGAGTTTCAGTGAAAAAAAAAAAAGTCCAAATTTTATAGAATCCTATCCAATACAAATGAATCCTGAACAAAATATGCAGTCAACCCTGACAGACTGTGAACAACAAAACAAAACAATACAACTACACCAAACTACATCAAATGCTTATGGTTGATGGTCATGTTCTTTCCTCTCCCCAGTGCCCTTGCCACACCATCGGCACCAGGCGAGAAATGTAAGCCCCTGCCAATTTTCTACGTTTATTTTTTTGCTCATTATTGCAAAACACTATTAGCAGTGTATTAGGTAACTAATGTTTTATTTTTTTATTTTTTATTTATTTTTTTTCCAAAATTTCAGGTTCCAAGACTCCTGGAGAGCTACTTGTTATGGGATTAGATCTGGTAGGTGGAAAAAAAGAAACAAGCACGATGCAAAGGTTTGGGCAGCCCAATAGATTGAATTTTTTTTAAGAATGTTCACCAAGGTCTTGGACCTCTTAATTTGTTTAATAGGCCTATGACATGTTCACGGTCAGGAAGAACCAGGTGATGCAAGCTTGATACGTACTTTGCGAGAATGAGAGATTTTTCATTTAATGATTCTGTACTGGAAATCACTGCATATGCTCAGGAACATTTAATCTTTTGGAAAATAAGTAATCTTTTACTGGTATTTACCTGAGTATTCACAGTGACTCACAGTGATTCTGACCAATACTGCCCAAATTATTGCATACTACTGTATATACAATAGATTATGTTTTTATGAGATAGTGTACATGATATATTATTAACTATGGTATAGTGCAATATGTAATATGTAATTTATTATTGCATACATAATGTATTATGGTATGTAATTTATTCTGTATTATACTATGCAATATATGTTAAAGAGTGGTGAATAAGAATGTCGCCTGACTTGTTGTTGTCTGAAGACTGGAACTGCAGCCCCTGTCCCTGCAGAGCTGGTGGAGCACATAATAGAGTTTAGCGTGACCGTGGTGGACCCAGGTTACAGCGACTTACTGAGAGACCCTGACAGCTTACAGTATCAGGACGTCAGCCTTAACCTTCACGAGCAGGTAAGGTATTTTTTTTAACCACAGACTGACATATGTACAGCATGCTGAACATATAGGATTTATCTTCTGGGTAGAAGCTGACTAGCAGGTGCTCAGCAGTTAGACTTTATCAGTTTTTTATTGTAGTAATGGGTATTTTTTAAAATCCTTTTGAATGTACAAAACCTATAGAAAGTATATTAGAAAAGTATACATATACATTTTCCCACCTTAATGTTTATTTTCACTTTTTATTTCCTGTCATTCATACATCCACATTATAATTGCAAGCTGCATGACAGGGTGGACAATTAAAAAAAAAAAAAAGAAAGAAAGAAAGAAAAAAAAAAATCCTGAACTTTGATAATCCCTAGTTTTTTTTCATTAATGTTTCCAATTTGAGTTCTTTAGGACGAGTAAAGTAACCAAAATGGTACAAAGTCTATTGAGCTTAACTGGTAGAAAAGTAAGCAGTAAATAGCCAAGGCTTTCCAGTAATAAAAAATAAAAAATGTACTGTACATTTTGATTTCCTAAAATGATTGTAATTACTGTGAAATTTTACCACCAAAGCTTAAGCTTTTAAATCAGCTAAGTGTGACAGTAAGACAATTGACAGTGACAGTGAGAAATAGTATGTGAAATTAATGTTAGTTATTCAGAATTCCTGCAGCAAAAAAAAGTGTCTTTAGTCCCTTGAAAAGAAACCAGTATGGAGGTGTGATGTCTTGGACAAGTTTGATAATATATTGAAAAATAAGTAAATTAATAATAATTGAAAAACAATTGGCTCATTTAACCACATAAAGAAAATGTACAGAATGTACAAAAAGTGTCATTTAAATTGAAGATAAATGTTTATCTATGTTCCTGTTTATTCAGAATAATTCTAGGAAAATGTGGTGTTAACACAGTGTTTGTGTGAAATGTAAACAACTATGCTGTGGACACAAAAGGCACGTTAAATTAATATTGACCCTTATGCTTGACATTTAGCGGTATCACAAGCTCCTTTAGTCACAAGTTTAACATTCTTTATGATTCTGCTAAACACTTACTGAATAGTGAGTTTGTGCGGAACAGAACATCAGCACTGGTGTTTACTACATGGGCATGGCACTGCTAAACCAGAAATGAGCTTGGAGTTTAAAAGGAGCTTACCGTAAAAGGGGTCAAAAATGGTAAAGCCAGTTAAGAATTGGGAAACTTCAAAAGCTCTTATGGGATTTGCAAAAATAGGGCTCTAACCCTAGTGTATGATTCTGTGCCAACAGGAAAATATCAATAGTCAAAAGCCTATGCAACCAACACAGTCAACAACCTAGCAATGCCATAGCAGCAAAATAAACTACCATATCTACCACCTAAAATACCCAGTCAATTATATTGCCTCAATATATAGCTACCACTTAGCAACCTCATAGCAAATACCTGGGATATCATAGCACAAACTTAGCAACTACCTAGCAACACCATAGCAGGCACTTAGCAACACCACAGCAACCAGTAGGCACACTCTAAAGAAACCACTTGGAATACCATATCAACCTCATAACATCCTAACTGCTTGGAAATGAGGGAGCACTTTAGCTTTAGTTTTTTTTTTTTTGTTTTTTTTTTTAAGAAAATGCACATTATTATTATTATTATTATTATTATTATTATTATTATTATTATTATTATTATTATTCCTACAAAATAGCATAAAAGAGTCACATTTTCATTTTTGACCCAAGTCATGCTGAAAGATATTCATTTACCCCTCTGCAGATGCTGCAAATTTTCAGCAAACTTCCTGGGTTTAAGGAGATTCGGCTGCTGGGATTCCAGTGAGTTTGAACTGTAGGATTCATACAGATATCACACTTCACTGAACTTGAAAATTGACTTTTTGGATGGGTAGTGCTCTTTCACAGGTGCAAGCTGAGGTACAAATAGTTCAGGAAATACACCAAGTGTGCCAATTAGGCCATATGCAAAAGCAACTACACCAATACCCATGAAATCTATTGCATATTGATACTGCAGCAAAGCAGAAGTATTTGCTTTTGATATTATTATTAACCAACTCAAGAATTCTCAAGAATTATGGAAATGTCTTGACTATAATTGCTCTTTCTGAAATGCACTCAAATCTAAAAAAAAAAAAATAGATGCACTCTGAAGCAAGTGTCTGACTGCAGTGCTATTCGGAATGAAGAATGAAAGTTACCGGGAACAATAATTGATTATATTTAGACTGATATAGGCAATATATGGTACTGTGTATGGTAATCAACTCTATGCATCAAAATCAACAAAATATGCATGAATATGCAAGCTGGATGGGATGGATTATCAACGGATAAGGCACTTCTACATTCCGTATTCCATACATATGTTACATACTACTTTTCTATACGTCATATAGGGGTGGGCAATATTATATCATATACAATATATTGTGACACAGAAATATCATGATATTAAAAATCCATATCGTGATAATAGGGCTGTTCTGTCTTAAAAGTAGTCTATTATTTACTGTGAAGCTTTAGGTGTATTTATTGTATAATTGTTTTAGTTTGCAGTTTATATGCATGCACTAAATATTCTGCAATATTATTTGCTGCATTGTATTATTTTATGCTATATTATTTATTTTGCCACATTATGATTATACTGTTATACTATTATACTATATTCCTGAAATGAATGAATTATTTTAGTCTTCCTATATCTCCAAGTATATAATTATCGCAAAAATACCCTGATATATCGTGATATTATTTTAGAGCCATATCGCCCACCCCAATGTCATATTATGCTGGTCATTTTTGTCTTCCATCTCAAATAGCATTTCAATCCAACACATCCTTCTGGGTGCAACAATTTTTTTATGAAGAGTGTAACAAGAAATCATTATTTATAACCTGAAATGAATATTTATATAGTGATCTATTATTATCACTGATTAACATGCAATCGTTCTTTCTCTACATAAACAAAATAACTGTGGAGATCTGGAGGTGGTACAGTGCGCTACGCTGTGGTGTTTGAATTAGAAGAGGACACTACAGAAGCAGCCCTAAAGGATATGGTGGCAAAGGCCCTGAGTGAGGATAAGGCCCTGCCTTTGGACCTTCATTCCCTCAGTTTTGAACCAGGTATAGAAATGTGAAAGTTACAGAAAGTAGCCTTTAGGTGGAATACAAATGCATATCGTAATATGTATGTACTTTACAGAGAGACCACAAGACCACATAAGGTATTTACCTGGGGGCATCATTACACGACCTACAGTGGCCATCTCAGAAGAAAGTTCTGTGGCCACTAGCATCTCCATGAGCGATGCAGCTTCTAATGGAACACCAGGGAAGAGGGATGAGGAGACAGCGGAGGGCACTACACAGGAAATATTCAAAGGTTTGCCTCCAGAGACTACATTAGCAGGCACAACCGAGCGACCCCCTCCCGACACAACGGGACACTCGCAGCTGGAGGAGGAAAAGCTGATCACAGAGAACACTCAAATAGCTGAAGGTAATGCCTTATTTATGTTTGCAGTAGAGTGTAATACAAACTCAGATGCTTATTTCCCCTGAACATAGAACACTATATGCCCTATATGTGGACAAATTACAGTGACTGCCAAAAGTTTTACAAGGTTTTTCATCATTTTAAAAATACACTTATGTAAATGCATATGTCTGAATGAATGCTTTTAACTAGGGCATTGTATGTCTTCAGAAAAGGGGTTATAGTGCATAAATAAATTGATTTTAATTGTCCATTCCTGAAATTAGCCTTGATTAGCTTTTTTTTTTTTTTGTGTTTCCGTTCCAACTTAAATGCTTAAATGCTGCAGCCCCTGACGTCTGTTGCACCATTTAAGGTGAAACAGGAAATTTAGTTAGCTAGCTAACTACTGAGACAACCAACTAGCAATCTGTTTTAAACTTATGAAGAATTCAGACATAAAACATTGAAACTACACATTAAACAATGGTAATATTGGGCTAATTGTCACTTTTAACAAGAAAAATATTTACATTTGTGGAATTCTTTGGTTGCTTGTTTCGCCATCTTACCAGTGATTCTCATACCCCTCGGGTTGAAGTGTGAATCTGAAAAATCTCCATATGTAGGGCTAATAAGCCCTATCCCTTCCCCCTCCAGCCTAACAAGAACAGACACCCCTACCCCTTGGCGTGCAAACGCAAAACAGAGGGGTAGGGGTAAGGGGTAGGGCCAAGGGGTGAAATGGAATTGGGCCTAAATCTCTAAATCCTAATCTTCCCAACATGTACAGGCTGTTACTTAAGGTTAGAGGTGTTGGAATAGTATGTTTAATGAATGCGACAATTAGATGTCCACATTTTATGCATGTTCTAATATACTGTCTCATATTACTGCTTTGTTTTAAAGGACCTAAGAAGAACACTACTTTGGATTACCCTTCAAAACCATCTGAATCTCAAAACGATCTTGTAAATGAAATTTTCTTCACAGCTGCAACACCAAACTTAAATTCCTTTGAAGCTGTAACTACTTCAGATCAGGTCGGTTCATCAGCTATGCCGTCCACAGAGGTCCCTTCAGAAGTAGCTATAAGAGGTGATGTTATTGGACCTATGGATATTCCTTCAGAAGCTCCATCCTTGGAACCTCCTGAATCCAATAGCCCACTAGACAGCCCTGATGTAGTTAGTGAAAGTGAACCTAGTGAGACAGAGTTCCCATTACCACCTAGCACTACAGAGAACACACAGCCAATAGAGCCTCCACCAGTACTTGCCACACCTAATCCAGTTCCTCCTGTAGACATACCCTCTGTCTCCTCGGTATTACCAGTAATTCCTGAGAGCGATCAACCAGAGAGGATACCAGATAGTGACATAAACATGCAGGAGGACGTAGAGCAGACAGAGGAGGAAACAGACACCAGTGACAATCAAGACTACGGTGGAGGATTCGAGGCAGATGAGCACCCACAGTCCTCAGCTCCTGATATCGCTGCCAGTCATGCCAGAGACCTGGTAGTGTTTTTTAGTTTGCGAGTGACCAACATGGTCTTTTCAGAGGATCTTTTCAACAAGAGCTCTCCAGAATACAAATCACTGGAGAACACTTTTCTCGAACTGGTAGGTCAACTCACTATAATCTTTAATTATCTTGTTTTGCATGCCTTGTTGTTTTTTATTTACTGTTAGCACAAGCCTTGCTGGATGAGATTTTATTTTTTTTTGTGATATTGCTTTATTTTTCTACAAAGGTTTATTTATTTTGAATACACTAAGGAACAACATAAGTCTAGAAAGTGATAAAATACAGTATGATTTTCATCTTTTCAATGAACTGGTTATTTATTTTGTTGTTTATTTAAACTAGAGGCAAATCCCAGAACCTGAAAACTTGCCAAAGCCAGAGGTATCCAATAAACAGACTGAGAGGGAACAGAGGACATTAGCCTCAATACCGGTACCTCTATAGAAAAAGTGTCTTTCATTAATCATTCGTAGTGATTAATCTTAGATTTGTGTTTACTAACAACTATAAGTAACTTCTTGACCTCAGTTCAGATTACTTCTTCCTTAACCATCATTAATCAATGCTAATAATTTTCAACTACAAGACATTAGCCATTATTTTTCTTTCATTTTCTTTTCTTTTTACACACACAAATGCCTTATATACTTATTGCTAAGGATCTCAAGTGTTAGTATGTTAGGATTTCTGGGAAGTCATGGGGGGGGGGGTCACTGTTGTTTTCATTTCTTACAGATTAAAGTTTTAAATGTTATATGGTGTGTATTATTTTGAAGATAAGAAAAAGCTTCAGATGGTTCTTTTAAGCGGTGCATATAAGAACTGATCTTGGATGTAAAATGAAGCACACTTGTAATAGTTGAGTGTGAAAAACACTTTGAGTGGTTGTAAGTACTTTGTCGTGATGTAAAGGTTCTTTAGGGGCAGTGCTGTTAGCAGTTAGTCAGCTACAGAATAAGACTTTACTCTCTGGTTTTATCATCAGTGCTCAGCTTAGTTATTGCTAGTTTTAAAACAGCTGTACTGAGCTCTTTGTTACTTTCTGACCTTCAGAACCCCACACCACCATAGTTTAACTGTAAGTGGAGTTTCAGTCAAAGATTGCACTGTTCTGTGGTGAGCAGAATGTAAACTATAATGCTAACTAAGTAAAGCCTTCTGATTAGCTCTACTAAACAGTTTTTAAAGGTCCAGTTAAACAATAGCTCAGAATTTTATGTTATTGTAGCCATGTAGACCTGCGCAGTTTACACAAATCCCAGTAATACTGCGATAATATTTTGACACAGTATGAAAAATATAGATTCCGCCCAACCCTACTTCACATTAACAAGGTTCTTTTTAGAATCAAACATGGTCATTCTATGATATAGCTCAAATATTCCTCTGAAGCACTTTTATTTTTAAGAGTATATATTATCAATCTTTCTATATTTTTATAATTTTCTATGTTGTTGATTAATATTTAAGACATTGGAACTATGAAGGAACACTTGTGGAATTATGTTGAAACAAAATTATTAAACAAACCAGGATATGTTTTATACTTTAGATTCCTTGAAGTAGAACTTTTTGCTTTAATGACTGATAGTTTTCTCCTGAAATGGTTTTTCAATGGTCTTGGTTGAGTTCCTAGAAATGCTGAGCACTTGTTGGCCAAAGTTTAAGTATGAATTTATTTCCAAAAAACAGAAATTACTTGAGACGCATCCTCCACCAAGTGGTTGCAATGTAGAGGTATGTTGTATGTTGAATAATTTATAAAATATGTTAATTAGGCCTTTTCCACTTTTTTAATATATATTTTTACACATTCTTTACTACACAATTCCATATGTGTTTCTTCATACACTTCTTTGGGAATAGTCTCTCGTGAATGGCTTCTACTTCTGTGGGAATTGTGTCTGGTGAATGGCTTCTACTAGTTTTCCCTAAGTTGTGTCATCCTGAATGGGTCAGTGATTTGATGAACTGTCTAAGAAGCTTATGATCAGTAGGTCGGGCAGCAAAGTGACTCTTTTGTGGACAATCATGAAAAAACTTTTGTGAAACTCATTTTCTATATGCTGAAGGGCTCTTAGTGTGGCAGGAGCGAGGTGGTGTGTATCAGGTGACTAAACACTATGGTTTATAGCTGAATGAATGCATAAGAGGCTTTATGTAATGCAGATCCGGACAAACAGCATACAGGCCACAGAGACTAATAGAGCACAGTTTTACATACAAGTTATAATGCAACCCCTGCAGCTAGAAAACTTTGTTACACAGTTCAGCATACCTTAAAGTTTTATTGTTTTGAGATTTGCTCAAAATTATGTATAAACTAGTTCTGTATAAATTGTCATGTCTACTGTTTGTTTAGTCTAGGGTAGGAATTGTTTTATAGATTCAGTTAAAATGATATGGAATATAATAATTAAAATGTCACTAGTTGAAGATTTTGTAAAATTGAAATGAAAAAACAAGTGCATGCCTTTATCTGCTGCAAGCAATTATATCCAACAAATGTAACTCCATTTCCAATTATAATTGGTTGCCCAATCTAGCAACATAGTGTCTTGTTTTAGAAATGATGTACGAAAAGAAATGTTGATTTTGTGAACTGAACAAGTTAGCTGTGGTCAGAAGTTGATCTGCACTGGTAAGTTTCAAAACTGTATGGCCATTGAAGTAGATGTTGATTCATAAATGGGCTCCTTGCAGTAGTTTTCTTATTATTAAAAAAAAAGTCTTTATTTTGAAAAATGTATTTAACTTTGTATGCCCATTTATAATTCAGCACTGCAGTATTTTTCATTACAATATTAGATGTAATTTAAACCTGGACATAATCTTAAACCCTTATTTTATACTTGTAGTGGTTTTAGTTTACATGCACTCATTATGAAAAGTATCTGAAGGAACATTTTTTCTGAATTTATTAACATTGAGCTGTCTCAAAATAAATTCTTGTCCAGTGACTCTACAGGAGTATGAAAAAATGTTCTTTGTATGCAAGTTAAAATGTAGGCTAATATCAAATGGAAGCTAATTCTACAGTTAACAATTAAACATTTAAAGGCATTTCTATCTATTTCTCTAGAATTATTTACACAGTGTACAGAGCAACTACAGTGTTCAAATAGTGAAGAAATTCTGTTGTTCATTGGACAGCAGTAATTTGTAATTTGACCCATGAGTTTAGATACATTTGTAGTTTTTTTGGTACAGACCCAACCACCCACATACTTTTGTTTGGGATGAGGTTAGGAATTTAAATATTTCAAAATCTCAATATTAGAGTGTATTATCCATTACACAACCACCTTTAATTCCTTGGATATGTGCCTTTTTGGTCAGTGTCCTGTTGTCCAAGTTTTAATCATGTAGCTGTGGTTTGAGATTATGGTAAAGATTTGTGAGACAGTCCCAAAACAGCCACAGGTCATGATGCTGACACCACCATGTTTAATAGTTAATACAGTATTCTTAGGATTATACTTCTTCTAGTGGTTTTGTTCAATTTGACCATTTAAAAAAAAACATAATAAAGGTTTTTGTTTTCTCATGAGGTCAGCTTAAACTTGTGTTGATTCTGGAGCAAGGCAATTCTTCTGTTTTATCCATATTCTCCCCTATAAAAGTCAGATATTGACATCATTCATTTATGTCTATGATGAGTGTATGTAAACTTCCAACCACAAGTGTGTTCAGACCTGTAGCTCCCGATAGTCTCTCGCTTTACTCCTGTCTCTACTGGTCTGAGTAGCAACCATTGTAACTGGACATGGAGAACAAACACTTTTGGACATTTGTGAAAGTCAGGGGCTGAGATAAATCTTTTATTATATGTATTATAAACTCTGAAGATACAGAATAGGTTTGCACTGGCATGGCCTTTGAAAATCAACCAGTAGATACAAGCGTAATGTCAGCAGAAGTGTGCGTATTTGTGGTAGACAGCAGACTGTTGCGTGGCTGTCAACTAATTAAGCAGAAACCTGTGGTATAATGTTTTCTGAGACTTTGAGATCGCTCTTGGCTTGCCTTAAGGGTGTTTTAAGAATTCTATTATCTAATATATGTTGGAGCATGGGATTCTCTGTACAGAAGAGTTCCACCTGTGCTGCACTGAAACTGTGTTTTAGAGGTGAGAGATGGGAAAAAGGGTAGATCAGAAAAAAAACATCCTATATAGATGTATTTTTATAAGGATTATGCCAGTTTACTTACTAGCATTTGTCAGTGGAAAATACTTTTTAGAAAGAAAATAACAATTTGGGTAAACTTAAAATTTAAATTAGAAAAATTTTCTAATGTCTTTTTTTGTTCTCCTTCATTTGCCTCTCTTTTGTAAAACAAAATTCTGTTTTCCTTTGCAATTCTGAATTACTGAATCAATAATTTTAAGATTTTGGTAAAAAATTGGGAAGTAGTTTTCTGTTGTCATTTTTCCATTTGAGCAATTTGACTAGTTCCACTGGCAACAAAACAGCTATAGAGCCTGATGCTACCACCACCATGCTTAAATGTTGCAAATTCTCTCTCATTTAACTGTCAAAAAGATGTTACCTTTTTAATTTTCAGATTACTTTTTTTGTTTTATTTTATTTCTTTGTTAATCCTCATTAATTCTGTGTCACATAATCAATACTGCCTATTGATTCAATGTTCTGTTACAAACATAAGACCATCACTGTCTTCTTAAAACCTTAAAACTCCATAAATGAGCAGCACATCCTTGGGAAATGAGTTAAGGCAGTCAGCTACATCTTTAACAGTTGCAAACTGTCATTTATTTTATTTTATTGTTTTATAAATGTGAATGTTAATAATGTATAGAATTTACTGGTATACAGGCTTACTGATAAAGTAAGATATTGGCAACTCCTAGAAAGGAAAAAAAGCTTGTTGCTTAGAAATTCAGTATATACCTGTAAATGATTTATATAGTGCATATAGCAATGGAGCCTGCTGAGGAATATTATGTAATAGATGACGAAAATGTAGTTAATAAAAAGCCAGTAACTGTAATCCGTGCTGGCAAGAGAGAGGTTGATAATGTAATAAATTTGTAGTACAGTAGTTTATACTGTTTAAAGTAATACACTGGGAACTGAACATTTATTGGTGAATAAATGTAACAGTGCGTCATAAATCATTAAGCACATGATGGGTCAAGTGATATTAGCAGTGTTAACCTCCAGTTAGAAATTAAACCTCTACCACTGAATGTACATCAGCCAAGCAAGCTAATTGAATCATAAAACGGCAAGGTCAAAGCAGAGCCACCCTGTGCATACTAATCAGGCACTCAGTGCCAGAGAAAAAGTATGCCACTCACAAGGCTTTTACCAGGCAAGCGTTCTTTCAAGTGGTGTAGGTTTTCTTTTTAACATTGGAAAAAATAATACAATTATGGATACCACTAGACATGTGATATGATTGTGTTATGCCAAATAGTCATTGGATTTGATGGAGAAAGAAGGAAAAACAGAAGGTGTTGCACTAATGTGATGTAGAATTCTGGTGCATTTAAATGCACTCTGAAAATATATATATATATTTTTTTAAACGTGCCTCTTTTTATGTTTTGCAAAAAAAAGCGATAATTACTCTCACAACATATTTATTTAACAGCCAACATGAGTAATCTCATTCTCATATTGTCATCATGAGTGACTGATATCGTTTTGGATCTTGTTGGAACAAACAACAAGCATGATTGTGGTGCTTTATTAAGAACAAAAACAGCATTACTTGTGCTTAAACTACTAATATTTTCCTAAGCATACTGCTGGATGCATTTCTTTTTAAGAAATTTTAGCATTAGATAGATTAATTATATTTAAAGTATCGAAAATAGGCACAGAATTTTCTTTCGGTACCTTTGGTGCCTTTTTGGTATTGAATTTTTAAAAAATAAAGCCTTACTTTATCTTGCACACAAGTTTGAAACGAATATATACAAATATGCTGCTTCTTTGAAATTGTGCTTCAGCTTGGCACTGTATTTTTGTGTAAAAATATAAATGCTTTAAAAAGAAATAATCTTTTATTTAAAGTTAAGAACTGTTCATTCCTTCTATAAATTTGCTGTTTTGGAAATACAAGGTGTTTTTTTTTTTGGCAGACAGTGATGGTATTCAAATAAAATGTTTTGACTAGCAGAAAGATTGCAGCTTATTCAAGCCCACCTAATCATTCTAACAACTTTTAAACTAATTAAATTAACACAGGGTTCTTCAATCCTGGTCCTGCCCCCTCCTTCCTCTGTACTTATTAGAGGTTTCATTAACGTATCACACCATCCCAATTTTATTGACTTGATTGGTTGAATTAGATGTGTTGAGAGAAGGCAAAGCCATATATTTAGAAGGCAGGCAGGTGCCAGGACCAGGATTAACAAATGTTAGAACATTGTACTGACTCGTGTTTCCCCTTCATCTTTTCAGCTTCTTCCATACCTGCAGTCCAACCTGACTGGCTTTAAGGAGCTGCAGATTCTCAACTTCAGAAACGGCAGTGTGGTGGTAAACAGCAAGATGAAGTTGGCCAAACCAGTCCCGTATAACGTAACAGAAGCTGTGCACTGTGTTCTTGAAGACTTCTGTAATGCTGCGTCAAAAAGACTAGACATAGAAATTGACCCTGAGTCGGTGGATGTGGCAGCAGGTAAGCAGATCTTTGCATTAATAAAATCGGATAGTTAAAATAATGTATAATGATGATAAAAAGAAATATGAGCCTGAACTTTGCCTTTTCTTGGTCTTCCATTGCACAGTGAATGATGGTGATCCGTGCAAGTATTTGGACTGTAATGAATTCTCCCGCTGTGTCGTAAACACACTGACTGCAGAAGCTGAGTGTTTGTGTGATCCTGGCTACAGCACGGAGAACGGCCAGCCCTGTGAAAGCATCTGTAACCTCCAGCCTGACTACTGCCTAAATGGGGGGACCTGTGAAATCATAGCAGGCCATGGAGCCACTTGCAGGTACCTCCATACTGATCAGGTTTTTTTTATATACAGCTTCGGAAAAATTAAGAGACCGATTTCTGAATCGGTTTCTCTGATTTTGCTATTTATAGGTTTATGTTTGAGTAAAATGAACATTGTTTTATCTTATGAACTACGAACAACATTTCCAGAAATCAATATTTGGTGGAATATTTCTGTTTTTTAATTAGTTTTCATGCATCTTGGCATGTTCTCCTCCACCAGTCTTGCACACTGCTTTTGGATAACTTTATGCCACTTCTGGTGCAAAAACTTAAGCAGTTTCTTCTTGGTTTGATGACTTGTGATCATACATCTTCCTCTTGATTATATACCAGAGGTTTCTTATATACCAGTGGTCTCTTTTTTTTCAGAGCTATGTATATTTATTATTTTAAATATATTGACAATAGTCATATGCAGAAGTCCAGGCATCTCTGGTCAAATTACATATATTTTAAGGTGAAAGCAGGTGAAGGAAGTGTTGCAATTTGGCACATAGACTCCTAGGAAACTCTTGCTGTGTGTGAACAATCCTACAAAAAAATGGGTTGGAAGCCTTGCCATAAGAGGCAAGATATGTGTCCTGCACATATCGCTTGAGCTGTAGGTGTCCCTCATGACTAGGGGGTGACTGACTGTTGTAGGCTTTAGTATAATTAAATTTAGTATTCTCTATCAAACACTACATTTAAAGGCAGTTATTAAAATTAGATCTACATTTAAGTTAACATTTGGAAATAAAATCTCAAACTATATTAAATGGCAAATACAGTTTTCTAGTATTTGAATTTATGCCACCTGGATTTAAGTAAGTAAATGATGTGGGGTTGATGCTGCAGTTGGTCAGGTCTAGGTTCAGCAACAGTATGTGCTGAAAGAATGAGGTCAGCTGACTACCTGAATATACTGAATATAGACCAGAATATTCCATCAATGGATTTTTTTCTCCCTGATGGCACATTGCATTCGACAATTAAAACGGCTTAATCTTTTTTTGGTGGCAACTTTTTTTTTGATCAGGCAGTGTGTGTATTCTCCATCAATACACTAAATTTAAATGCAATTTATAAAAAATGTATTTACATTTAAATAACATTTGGAAATAAAATCTCAAAGTAAATAAAATAGAATATTTTACTTTTACAAAAAAAGGAACAAAAGAGGGGCCTAAACTTTTGCATATGACTGTATTTTGACCTGCTTGACTCACATAACTCATCTTTTCTTCATCTTTTGTTAGATGTCCTTTAGGAAAATTCTGGCACTATCATGGAGAGCGCTGCAATGAACTGGTTTCTGTACCTGTTGACCCACTGCTTTTCGTAGCCTGCCTGATTGGAAGTCTCACCGTGGTTTGTGCTGTGATAGGCATCTTGGTTTTTATTAACAAGAAGTGCATACGGACGAGAAAGACCGTGTCACTAGTGTAAGCTGATTTTCACTCCTTTTATTTATTCATTTATTTAGTTTGTTCTGTGACATTTTATCTGTTGGTGAAGAAGAGTGAAAAACTAGTATAAAAACAGTTAAACATTTCTTGGCATTGAAAACCTCATCTCCTTTAAATTATAGGCATTCACACTCCTCCCTCCCCTTTGAGGGTACTATGAGAGTGAATTCTGCTTTTGAGAATGACGAGGGTATCTTGACTCATGTGTCGAGCATCTGCTATCCTATAGGCTCTGACTCCGGGTCCTCTATGCTCTCAGAACACGGCACATTTAAGTCACATTTGAGTTTTGAGGTAAAGTGCATAGCTCAAATGCTATTTTCATTTCAGCTGAATCTCATAACTAACCTATTTCATCTGCTGTCTAAAGGGCTGCACTAATCCATGTAAAACCATAACAAAGCAAAATTCTTGTTTTTGAAATGTTTAACATTTTAAAACTAACACTGTGCCAAGTGTAGGGGTTATAAATAATGGCTTTGGTGATAAAGATGTACCACCACACAGCAGATTGATCATTTTGTTAACACATAGATTACGGAGTGTAAATATAATGGTGATAATATATGTAAGTGATAACAATATTAGTGTGAAAGGATTTATTTAAGAAAACTGTACAATTAGCCTCTAGCCTGGATTCAAGATGAGATACGGTTGGCCACGGAGATGTACAGGTTCCGTAAGGCATTCTGCAGCACATTCATCAATATATATTGCAGCTGGACCTGTAGATCCTGTACACTCGTAGGTTGCTGAAGATGGCGTCCAAGAGCTGTTCTCAAATTTGCACGAATGGCGAGAAATCTGTGTGGTAATCTGGTAGAGACCTGAACCTTTGCTGTGTATGGGCAAGCACTATCCTGCTAAAATAAGCTAAGAAGCAAACATATGCGGCCGCAACCATCATTGGATCCAAAAAGAACCTGGATTTGCAACTTATATGATTTCAGTCCATAGCAGTCTAGGTTTCTCATTTAAGAAACCATTGCACACTTTGGTGACATTGAGTCTTGTTGCATTTCCCCCTGCTACCCTATAAAAAGGCTCAGTGTCATAACTGCATGCAAACAATTACTGGAATGGTCTGATAAAACAATGGCAGATATGTAGAGTTTCACAGCAATCCAAGGTCAATTTTTTTTAGTTTACAAGTGCAATGTTCAGTAGTTATTGTAAAATTTAGTAATGTTGAAGAGATGACCAGATAAAATCTCTTTTACAGTAGTTTATTACCAAAAAAACTCAAACACTTATTTAATACAGCTATGCCAGGTTTATCTTTATCAGGTTTGCACTTTTATGCAATTATTGCTTTGTGGCAACTAATGATAATCAGCTTCTCTTTTGCAACTTTTGCCTCTTGACTAACACTAACATGTAGTGCAAAATTCTTGCTTCCTTGCCTCAGTTTGCCCAGTTGAAATGTTGCACTGCAAATCTGTTTTTTTTTTTTTTTTTTTCTAAATGCGAAACACTGCCCAACCTTTTGTTTTTAATGTATGGTTGGTCAATTTTAGATAAATAAAAGTTGATACATTCTCATGCCAAATGTCATGGAATCAGGAAATGTTCCTACAGTTCCTACAGGCACATTTAGAAAATCCACACCTTTTTATATTCTTTGAGATTTGTATAGTCAGAAATACATTATAGAAGGCAAACAGATGCAACACACATTCAGTGTAGGAGACATTACAAACATATACCAATAGTCAGTGTAAAATTCTTTTTTAGCTGCCATGGGGGGCATACAAGTTCCAGTAATACATGATAATAGTTCCTAAACCCCTGACATGTGGTATGTTTGTGTCTACATGTTAACACTGTGATGGCATGTGTTCACATGGGATCTCACATGTCCAAGCTTGGATTAGGATGAAACAACTGCCCCACATAAGTCAAATTCATACTACCTTAATTTCACAGTTGCCTTTGTCTCTATTTACAGATCCCCAGACAACTCTACACAAGAAGATCAGAAAGGCTAGTGCCGGAAATGGTTGATTTCCACCACTGTATACCACACCATGATGTAAGTCCACAGCTTTCTCTATGTAGTTAAAATTGACTGTTAAACATCCTCAATTAAGGTTTTAAATTGTTTTATTTGAAAGTTATTGAAAAGCTTTAATTGTGAAGTACATTTTATATTTTAGAGCTAGGGTTACTTCTGAACACTGACAATAAGGTAGAAACACCATTATATGGCATAAAAAGCAGAAACAGGTTAAGGTAATGTTCAGATAAATCCTGGTTCATGTCAGGGGTGTGACATTTTGAGGTTTACGTTTCTCTATTGCTGGGGCCCTGGGTTCAATACCTATGTTGGTGGAGTTTGTTCTCCATGTGCTGCATTAGTGTGTGATGCAGTCCTTTAGGTTGAGGGTCGCGTCCAGTTGTGAGATTAGAACACTGAGTTTAAAGGCACTATATATATAATATATAAGTGTAAAGTCATCTCTTGGGGCTTTGTGTCTGTCAGCCTAGAACTGAAAGCTGAAGCTACAGTCAGCACAGGCTTACCAAACGGAATCACAAGATTGTGTGTAGCTGATAACCATAATACAATGATGGGTGGTGATAATTGTGGCTGGCTAGTACTGACCGTGTAAATGGACAAGTGACACTGGCAGAAGGCTTATCCACATTCAGTGCAGGAGACCTTACACACACACACACACACACACACACCTCACAACTCAGTGCAGCATCCCTAAGCTTCCAATGGGACAAGGCTAGTTCCATTAGTTTTACATTTAGCAAACAATCAGTTTACACCAAGATTTTTCTTTGTCTTTCTAGAAACGTCAAGCTAAAACCAGTTAACTTTGGCATATAAAAGCATTTGGTTCATTTTATTTTCTCTCTTGACCAAACTGATATGAAAAACTGCAGATTATGATTTGCTAAAATTTTGGCTACAAAGCTTGTTTACTATTTATTTTTATCTATTTTTATTTATTGTTATAATAAATAAAAAAAATAAATAATAATAATTTGGCCAAGCATGCCCAAAATTTGCATAAGACTGTACCTTGCTGTAGTGGGATTAAGCCCACTCTCAAGGTCATGGAAGGTTGCCCTCACTTTCCCAGGTTTATTCTCTTACCTAATGCCCCACTGGCAGTAAGTGGATACCATTTTACCTCTGTGTTACATAAGTGTGGATGGTAAGCTGTTTTCCCAGTTTTTCTAGGTCTAGGTCCAGTGTTTGCAGTGTGAAGTCTTTGTGGTTGAGACATATACTTGCATATCGTTGTTTAAAAAAAAAAAAAAAAAAAAAAAATCATCTCCATTTTTTATTTTTCATTTTTTATGTTTAATTTTTCATTTTGACAGATCAGTTATCCTATAGATCTGCTCTAAAATTAACTGGAACACAATCATTTTACATTAATGTCTATTACAAGATTTCTTTTTTTTTTTTGCTTTGGACAGAGAAGATATACTGTAAAATAAAGAAAAATAACACCATGTCTGAAAAACTATTCTCTTGAACACTTCTATTTTTCAGACATGGCGGCTGTCTAATGAACACAGGACCTCGTGCTGTTTTCTAAGGGGACCAGACAGTGACAGCTTTGAAGTGACCATATTATAATAGTGATTTGATGGCCATTTCTGAGCTCAGCTCGGCACCAAAGGTCTTCAGTGGTCTTCTACACGAACTATATTCAACTCTGTTGGCTTTTTATAGACACTTGGAATGCACATAAAGCTGATGGTGAAGGTAAGCATTGAAGCTCTCACCAATCAACCATGGAGCAAATGGAAACACTCCATTGAGTAAAAGCAAAAGACTGGTTTGGAAGCACGGTCAGACACTTAGAACTGGTTGGATATTGTTTTTTTCCTTGTCAAAGGTGATTTTTTTGGTTCTTTCCTCACAATGAGGTATTTATTTACAAATGGATACATTTGGTGGTATCACAGAGAACATAGATTATATGACTGCTCGAACAGTACTCAAACCTCTCTTCAGTATTCCAAAAAAAGAAACTGAATGTAAAATAAGCTGTTCATTTTTATGCTTGTTATTTAATAATAATAATAATAATAAAAAAACTATTCAGACAGGAATTATGCCTAATATTCTTATAAAGATATTAGGATAACTAACAACCTTGAAATAACCTAAAACTATTTTGCATGGAAATGCATGTTTCTCTGCAGTCGCTCGTGTTTTGAAAGCCAGACCAAAACACACAGGGGGGCAAGGATTGATTTCTTTTTTTATTCACTTTTACAATGAACAGAACAAAATAAAAAAAGAAAACAAAAGCTTACACAGCAAAGGTTTTTTTTGTGTCGCAGCTCTCTAAGGACTTCTTGTATTATATGTACCTTAAACGTGGGGGTCTTTAGAATCACTGCATTGTCACAAACAAGCAGCCGTCAAATATGAAAGCAAGGTACAAACTTTTTTGTGTGGAATGTTTTTATGTATTCTAATCCGAACAATCCACTACAGCAAGTATGTGATAAGTTATTTCCCCACACATTCCTTCTGGGATATATAAGACAATGTCTGGGGTGCTGGGGAATGACTGTGTGAAAAGTTATAAATCTCAGCCTGACTGTGTGGGGAAATAAGAGATGAAAATTCATTATATGGCAACGTGGGCCTACACACTGTGTGTACTGCATTTTAAGTGGCTATATAAAACAGTATTACATTAAGGAATTTTTATTTAAAATGTAAAAGAGATGCTTAAGGTGTGACTTGCTATATTGTTATGGCTCTATTGCACAGTTGTTAGGAAAAGCTGGTATGCTATATCATCCACAACATGAGTTTTTTTTTTTTTTTTATTCAGGTGTGCATCAAATGAGACCAATCATCATAAAGGTGCCTATACACTAGACAGCTCAAGGACAAAGTGGTAGATGGATATAAAGTACATGCAGATCTTGTTTATGGGGAAAGTGTACATGGCTGGAGCATACAATATATGACTAAGCATGATGGTGTATGACACTAACCGGAAAAACTGTGACAAGCTACCATACGATGAAGTGAATCTTTTCATTCAGCCTAAGTATTGTCTAATAGATTAAAATACATTTACGATTATATATGATGTCAATCACCTGTCTGTACCAACCAATCCTCATTTCTAAAGCTAAAAATATACTTGCTGCTAAATACGCATGATGGCTGCCTCACGTATCCTGCATCCGATTGGTGCATTGATTGTGAGCATCTTTAGAAATGAATGAGATTCCTACAAGATGAAGTGTACACAAAGATGCATCTGTAGGATGTGGCCTTTCCGCTGTGGTAAGTGGAAGAGTCCAATAACACACAGGCCAAATTGTGAGCAGTGTCGTTTATGATACAACTGGTTATCTATGCAAACAGCAAGTATATGTTTAGCCTATTGGTTACTACACAGGAATTTTACCAGTTAATTGTTAATGAACAGTGAGTGTTAGATTTTTAAAGAGTTAATTTAACAATAGTTATCAATAGGGTTGATTAAGTACTCCCACATTAGCTATGTACTCCTGCTCTAAAGAACTGGAGTTGAAAACCACTGCTGTATGCGGCAACTCTCTCAAGTAACATGCAAAATGCATCCAAAAAATGAACAAAGGTTTTCCAAAATCTCAAGAGATGGGATATCTAACAGTCTAAGCAGTCCGATAGCAGTCATGATTCTATAAAGATACTGCTCACCTTCCGTCTTTCACGGCATCATCAGGGCTGAAAAAAAAATCTAAGCACAATCAACTGTTGTCAGTTGACGTGTTTACATACACTCATCATGAAGGCATTTCACAAGATTTAGGAGTGTTTTTTTGTTGGGAAGTACATTTGTAAGGTCAGGCACTGATGTTGGACGAGAAGGTCTGGTGTGGTGAGTGAATTTTTTTGACAATATAGTGCAAGTAATGAACAAGAAAGGCTACTTCTGAATTCTTGAATGGCTAAGCAGGGAGACAATTGGGTGTTTCAATGGGACAATAATCCCAAACATTCGTGGTGACTGAAAAGGCCATTGATAACATTAAATGTATCAACGTGTGCTGTCTATTCGGTCCTGACCTCAAATGTGCAGAATGTGCTTAAAAATCATGTCTGTTCCAGGAGTCTACTAAATTTAAGGGGACTCTACCAAAACAGCCAATTCAGTTTATGCTGAAGGTTTGCTGAGGGCTGCTGAAAGTCCAGTAGTGAAATAAGCATGTCAATGATGATTGTACTTAAACAGTAAAACGTTGAAGGTAAAATAAATTACCCCAATCCTTCAGGAACAATGGGAAGCACAGAATAACAAAGGATGTAAATACTTAAAGAAAAAAAAAACAAGTGTCCTACTGAATAAGCTTTGCGATGAAAATAAAGAAAAGAAAATTAAAATTAAGGCATTACATCTGAATCCTCAGACAAAGCTCATATTTTGTGAAAATGCAAATTGAAAAAATGCAAATTACCACAGCAAAATGAATATCAACCAAAAACAAACAATAAGTGACAAAAAAAAAAAAATCTACAGTAGATCATAATTCCTTACTGAAATATGAGCATGTCTGAGATTTCCACTGTATCAGAGAGGTTTAAGCTCCCTTTGTTTAACCTATAGTGCACTATTGCATTATCTACCTGTCCAGAGACAGTAAGAACTGACTGACCGGGAGACACAGAATGTGCTCCTCACTTGAGAAGGTTCTGGAGCATGGCGGTGGCGTAGGTGGGCCGGGCCTGTTTGCTCTCGATTGCGTTCCTCAGGTACTGAATGCCACCACACCGCTCCCAAATCTCCTCAAACTGGCGTGGCAGGATCTCTGCCCCACGCTTCCTGGTCAGCCCCGTTTCCTCCAGACTCAGCTCACACATCTCCATGTCATCTTTGCCTGAATGCACAACATATTTTAAATCAGTTTTAAATGCTTAGAAATGCTTTATTTCAGACAATGTCAGATATGACTGACACACTCAAAGACATTTTAGCCAGTTAATAAACATTAACAGAGGACGCAACACTGGACTAAAGGGAAGTAAGATGGTAATTGTACCTAATTGATTGACGTAACTAGGACTTAATTTATAGCCTTAATTTATATTGGGAAAGGTCTAGTAAGAACTGAAACTGTATTGTCTTTAGCCATGAATTCTGGTTCTATTTCAATTAACAATAGAGTTTGAGTAAAGCAACCCAACAGAGCCCTAGAGCATATTTTCCTTCTAATAATATAACCACTTAAAAATTTAAGTAATTATTATTACCGGCACACTTATAAAGTTGTGTTCAACTCAAACAACCTCTTCTTGATGTATTATTTTGTTTTAATTAAATGAGTACTATACAGCTCTGGAAAAAAAGAGAATCCGCTTCTCTGACTTTGCTATTTTTAAGTATATGTTTAAGTAAGTTGAGCATTGTTGTTTTATTCTATAAACTACAGAACACAGTTTTCATGCATTTTGGCATGTTCTCCTCCACCAATCTTACACACTGCTTTTGGATAACTTAATGCCACTCCTGGTGCAAAAATTCAAAAAATTCAAGCAGTTCAGCTTGGTTTGGATCAGCCATCTTCCTCTTGATAATATTCAAAAGGTTTTCAATTTGGTAAAATCAAAGAAACTCATCCTTTTTAAGTTAAGGTATATTTTATATTCTTAAGTAGGGAAATGTTCAGGTACCTGCTACGAGTAGTATAGGCTGCTTGTCTGGGTGCAGCTCCATCTGCCTGGCGATCCATGGGCCATCGAAATGGGCATACCACCAGCCCTTCTTCTTGTTCTGGGGGTCTTTATACTGGTCTGCAGGCCGGATAAAGGGGATGCGGAAGTAGCGCTGCTGCCGGTTCATAGCGATCTCTTGATGCCGGGCAGGAACGGGGGGAGCTGGGTTCTGCTGGGCTGGAGCCACATCACCAATAAATTAGTCTACCATACATGAAACACTGTACTGGTTCTGATATCCCTGCTGCCTGGGATATTTCTATTTTTAACAATGTAATCTGTGTAAAAGGAGACCATACATATTGATCAGTGCTGGAAATAAACAAAACAGATTAAAATCAAATCTTTCTGGGAGCTTATGCGTAGAAAGGTTCAGGGGGAAAGCCATTTTCTCTCCGAAACACTTATGACTGAGGGTAGCTAACACCTGATCCTTTCAGAGACAGACATAACATTAGAGACATCCCAACTGATGGCGTTTGAAGTGAGGCACATCTAAAGAACTCTCCCCAGAGTCTAAAAGAATATGATGATATGAGCCTTGGTGGAAGCAACAAACGACTTTAAAATGTGGCTCTAGGAACATGTGAACTTTTCCTTTTTACTTCAAAAGGAAACTTCTATTGATTTATTATTTTTTTTACAGCATGCCTTTCCCTGGAAACACCAGTGTTTGCTATGGAAGCGCCTCTAGCTGTATGTATACACACATCACGAGGCAACGTTAATCAGGGGCTGGCTGTGATTGGATGCTGGAAGGCTCGTCAAAACCGGTGAAAATGAGAGAACAAGCTGACTTGCCTCTGATGAGCTGCAGCAACACCTGCACACACACAGCTCCACCACCAGCATGTAGCATGGAGGAATATGCAACATGAACTTTACAGCAGAGTTCATGAAATACCTTTTTTCTACCGCAAAGGGAAATTTTGGAAAGCTCTGGATGAAGTTTGAATACTTCTAAAGAGTACATACCACGCTAAACCAATAGAAGTCATCAGGCAAAACCCATAATATGGCAGTCTAAAATCTAGTATCTGTCATTATTTAAATAAATGACTAAATTACCACTCATTTAACAACAAATGCACTTTTTACTAGCTGTTCTAAGGTTCCAGCAACTTGAAGGGTGGTTAAAAATGATTATTTATTGTTTTGAGTTCACCATCTTCCCCATTGGCTCCCCAGCGTATCCACCAGTCACTGACATCATCAATGTGTAGTCGTCCCCAACCCTTCCCTGGCTACCTTCTTAAAAATTACATACATAGAGGTCTTATGTAACAACTGACTGCCTGACTTCAGTGCTACAGATTGTAGGAGAAAATCAACACTCCCTCAGATGATGAGAGTGAATATATAAGGCCCTATTGGCCACAAATGCACTAATGTGGAATCTGTTAATGTTTCAGTCATAAAAATCTTAACAGGTTAACTGGCCCTCACTTACAGTATTAAATAAATGGATTTGATTGCATTTAGCAAGAGTGTTGGTGATCTCAGGATGCTGGATGATCAACCCACCATCATTCCAGAGAGCACAGTTCCACACTCTGCGGCTCAATCCCACAAACATCTACCCAAATTAAAATTAACAAATTGATGATTGGGATTTTTAAATGCACCAAAATATTATATATCTTTAAAAATCTCAAGAATTCATTAATTTGCTATTAAAGGATCTTTCTTACGGGGCCTTAAGTCACCAGTACAAAACAGGATGAACTAATAAAATATCTCATTTGTATCTCAAAACATCTTATTTAATATTCTAATGCCCTTCAGGGTGGGATTACATACGGCTAATGATGATGGAAACTCCCTGTGCCCACGAGGAACACCACCCAGCCCACATTTCAGTGATCCACACACCCAGCAAAGTAAAAAAAAAAAAAAAACTGCCCCTTCCAACCCTGCTATAGACAATCAAGTCAAAAATGTATTCTGAGACAACTGTACCCACAGGGTGTCTTACCATAGTCGGTGACTGATTTAGGAGCTCTCTGCTCAGTTTCAGTGTTGCGTTTCTTGTTCTTTGACTTCCAGGCATGGTAGACTTTCAGGCGACGGTGGAACTCTTCTCTGCACGCTGCCAGCAGCTCAATATCTACAGAAGACACGCTTTGAATTAATCAAAATGATATAATAAAACCTTATTCTCTTCTGATGGTTCAGGTTAGGCAATGTACAAGACATTGCTTCCAAATGCAAATGCAGTAAGATAAGATATTTTAGAGGTACTTGACTTTTAAGCCCATTTTTCCAACCTTAAAGTCTGGCTGCGTCTTCCTGTGTGTGATGCTGACTGGTTTATAGACCAATCAGTGTTCAGTTCCCTTTCTAGGTGTTGTGTTGAAGTGTATATTACCTACAGATTTCTGAAGGATAATGTAAAAAATGACTAACAAGTTACAAGAGTAATCTGTAGTGCCCAAACTGCTGCATTAAGCGTGCGCACATTAAGGGCCAGGGAGTTTTTTTTTTTTGATGGGTGATCTGCCTCAATTATCTGTAATAATTAAAAAAATATATATAGGGTTTTTACACAATTTTCACAGATTGATCTTTGGGTAAGAACAACTTTTGGTCCTTTAGTCTAGACCGTGGTTCACAACACCTTTTACACCTGCTCACATGCATTGTGGTTAATGCCATACTCAAAAGATCTGAATACCTGACCAAACAAGACAAGTGTTAAAAGCAACCTTTAAAAAAGGACCTTTAAAATCCTTTAATTTTGCCAAAAATCACTAGTGCGCATTTTAATTTGGTGCACCTTATGTTTAAATTCTTCCGGTCAGGTTGTAAGGAGCAGTAAATCCACTCTGCTGACGGACAGCATTATAAAAGAGTTTCAGTGAAGTTTGGAGGCTGGAGCTGCATTAGATAGATAGATAGACAGACACACACCGCAGCAATAGCTCTTTTTCTGTTTAGAGGTGAGTATTTCGGACTGTAGTCTGTGTGTTTACTGTGTTAAAACAAGCTACATGGGATAAACCGCTAGCTAATAGTGCCCAGAACACTCGGGGTTCCTCAGTGTAGCCCTGTCAGGGGGTGTTAACTAGCACTAAGCGCTGCTATACGCGCTGTTGAAAATATTACAAATCTAAGCTTACTGTAAATAAATGGAAACGCTTTACTCACCCAAATAAAGAGTTTTCAGGCGAAAAATCTGTGTAGATCCATTGTTCATTTGACTTTGACTTGTGAGTGTAAATTAATTGAAAAATAAATTGACAGAGTTCGGAAGGTGTGAGGGGAGTGCTCTTACCACAGGAGGTGTTGATGGCATCTCTCAGCTCAGCATATTTCCACTTGCTCAGGTCGTACTTCTTCATCCCAGCAGCCGCCTTGCTGGCTTGCACCTGCGCTCCCCTGTCGATAAAAACCAAGCCCATTTACACATTGAAAACAGGTAATGCTGCACCTTCAGAGCAGGTTCCCTTTACCTTGCTTTAAAGACAGTGTCAGGCTTTGATCTAAGTAATTAATGAGGAAGCACCACACAGGAGCCACCATATTTTTCTGGAAAACAGAATCTAAAAGCTAATTGGCTCGACTCATTAGGCTCGCGGTGAACAGCGCTTACTTCCAAACTAATGATTAAACCATACCGTCATACTTCACAGCGATCAAATCAGCACGGTGCTGAGAAAACCAGGGCAGGCCTTGAGAACGGTGAGATGGTGAAAAGTGAGTTTGGCAGGAGGTGAACTGGAGAGGGGAACAGAGCTGCACGTGAAAGCACCTGCGACTGCGCAGTAGGCCGTGGATCATCGTGTCTCCAGCAGCTCTAAGTCAATCAAAGTCAGGATTTGCCTCTTCTTAACTGGAGCCACTCTCACTTACAGATCCCACAGCACATATAACAGCTACACTGATCAGAGCAGCCCCCGCTCACCTCCAGCACTCTGGACTTAATCCTATTGGCTTCACTAAACCTGGCCGTTACAACGGTACAGCTGCATGCGACTACAAGCAAAGCAGGTAACTGAGTCCACACAGCCAGAGGGATCAGAGGGAGTCAAAGGGGACAGATGGTCAGGTGGTGAATGCTGATGGTTTAATTACATTACAGTAATTCTGATCTTGCAGTGTTGCAGTATTTTAACAAGCTGTGCTTTCAAATGATCAAACTATCAAGCAGCATGTGTAAAAAAACATTGAGAAAATTATGAGTGAGTGTTATAAATTAATCTCCTTTATTCATAAACTGATTTCAGTCTACTTGTTTGTTTACAAGCTGCAGTTAAAGCAATAATTACCAACAATACATATGGTACAGACTATAGGCATATTACGACAATATATTCATATCAAAGCACCATTCTTTCCATGACATCTTCCAGAGGGACATTATATCTCTCCCAAATATCATATATTTTACAATATTTTTTGGCAAACTTTGGCAAAGGGAATCATTAATAACATGGTGTGCTGGCTCATCGACTCATTAAATCTTTTAATATCACAAGTAGTGGTTGTTTATAGATTGACAACATTCTGTGATTAATCGTGATTAGTCACACTTTTTTATTCTTAAAGCTTAAGCATCGAATATTAGATATTTAAATGTAAATAATGTGTAAATGGCTAAATGGAATTATTTTATATTACTAGTGTCAACAGCTTAAGAAAACATTTTAATGACTGTATTTTGGTAATATAGTGAATTTAGAATGACATGTTTTTATTTATCTTTTGAACCTAACAGTAGTGACGCCATATTTACATCACTAAATAAAATTGCTTATAAATCACCAGTGAAAAAAAAGTCCATGTTGTCCCTTAAGGTTTTTTTTTTTATTAAAAATGTTTAATTTAACTAAGTTATTTATCATTAAAACAATGGTATGCCAATTTGTAGCACAAAATAAATAAGTACTAAGAGCTTTAATAGAGAAACTAAATGCAAGTGTAGCTCTATATACAGAGAGAGACAGGGAGAGAGAAAGACATAGTGCCTTCATTAATGCACCAGCATTCTCAGTGTGCGCATGCAGCAAAGTCTATAGTGAACTCGGGGAGTAACAACACAATGTTGCTTTTTTGCTTTACTAAAACAGCTAATTTTAAAGATCTGAGCCATTTTAGTAAGCAGATTGAAAAATTGCCCAATTATTTCAACCCAGAGTTTTTTTATTTTTATTTTGCAACCAATTATTTTAAAACAAACAAATTATCACTTTTGTATCATTATTGATGCGAGAGGAACTGATTGCTCTTTGGGTTTTTGCTTTTTTAACAAACTACTATTTATTTTGTTTTATAAAAAAAAAATATATATATATTTATCTTTGTTTTAAAATTTGAATATATATCAATACGTGATTTTATGTCATCTCTATGTATTGCTAAGCTATTCTTAAAAATAGAGCCAAGAAATGGTTTAATTAAACAGAATGACTGATGATAAAGGACCAGAAAGGGTTAATTGCGTCTATGTTGTCCCAGTGGAGGGATTCATATCTGTAGACAGAAACTGAAAGAAATGGCTGTTTATTTTGGCACTTTTACACATATCAGAACAACAGCTAAGTGGTAAAATCTTTTTCTAGGTGTTAGATACAGTGTTACTGGGTGTGTGTGTGTGTGTGTGTGTGTGTCAGAGAAGCTCCTGGATGGCTGAACACAGTGACAGTGATTTGTGAGGTGGCACTCTGGTGACTCTTGACAGCTGCAGGGAGCAAAGCTGCTTAGCACCATCCTCACACAGCGAGTCATCAAATCAGGCAGCCCTGCTGATTAACCCACTCGGACAGGTGTCAGCAAGAACACACAAACACAAACACATCTAATTGGGCGGATTGATGACGAGGAGCTTGTGAAAGCTTCGACCTCTGGACAGACGGCTCATATATATATATATATTAGAGGAACAAGCTGAAACCTCATCAAATTTAAGATAACGTTCGGTTGTGGATGGAAGTTCACACCATCCTGGACCTGTGGGCCAAGACAATCAGGGCTTTAATGATTTCTAAAAAAAACTTTTTGTCCTTTTTCTGGAGCAGAAACAGTTTGAACAACATAAATCTTAAGTAGAAAAATGAAGAATTTGGTCAAAAAATTAATCTGGAGAATTTCTGAAATAAGCACACAGTCAAAAATACAGCACAGTTACTGCTATCCCATGACTTTTGGGCTGTCTGCAGATCGTACACTGATCATGAAAAGTTATCTAAGGGAATGGCTTAGGGAGACGACCCATCCTGTATAACCTGTGAGGTGCTGTCTTGTGAGTGAATCTAAACGCTGACCTGTGTGCTCATGGCAAGGCAACATCAATTATTAGAGTTCAACTGGAAATACATTATGATCATAACCAGACAAGTGAATCTAGCCCCAGGGATGATGCTACTACCACCATGCTTAACAGGCTAGTGCAGTGTTTTTCGGTTTGAATGTTTCACTGTGGACAAATAACTCATTCCTTGTCCATTTCACTATTAAACATTCCTCCTCCAAGAGGCTTTCTTTGTCAATTTGCTTGATGTTACACTCTGACAATATTCCAGCAGCTTCCATGTTTTTGGGATGTTCCTACAAAAATGTCCTAAACAAATTTACCCTCAGGGCAGAGGGGCTTAGGGAATTCTTCCAGACTTTAGCAAAGTAACTTCTTTGAACCGTATTTTAAACTCCCAATGATTTACTGTACATATACTGGTTTGAATTAAGAAACTTGGAATCTGCAGTAGTTAAGAAATGGTTTAAAGACCTTCCTGACCAAAATTGTAGCATTCATATTTCTCAGAGCTGCACAGAGCTCCTTAAACTTTCCCATTGTACTGTATTTTAGAAAAGATAAGCTTCTGGTTAACAAGACATTTGGGACATTTTAAAACCTTAATATATAATAATCTGGTTACCAAAGTGGTTATGTGTATGTTTTTTTTAGAAACATCCAAAAAAAAAAAAAAAAAAAAAAAAAAAAACTTATTCTGCACCAGAAAAAGAAAACTTAATATTTCCATCATTCATGATCCTCATGGGTGTATATAAGCATCCAACTAAACCCAGTAGCAAAGCAAATTAAAGACAGATTATGCACAGCTTCACATGAAGGTAGCCAAACATACTGAAGCTAATTTAACACACATTTGTACTACAATTCCCAGTAACATCCAAATCTGTGGATGACTCCCTGAAGTCAATAAAGTGATCAATCAGCTGAAGTGAGACTAAGCCTGCTTGTTTTTGCTGGAAATCTCCATTTGTGAGTAAACAATTAAGCAACATATTACGTATCCTCTGTGACTGATCAAAAGCTCCGCCCAACACAACAAGGGATTGATTCATGAACAAATAAAGGAAGTATTTAGGTTAATACCAAACTAAAAATTACACATTGTTTATGATGGATTTGCATTAGTAGTGTTATCATCTATCTAAGTTGGTGAAAGATCTAAAGAAGAGGACTTGAGTGAGTTTTGTTAAAGTGAGTGGGGGGTCAAAGGATTTGGGGGGGGGGGGGGGGGGGGGGGTGTTCTGTATCTTACTTCAATGGTTTTGAAGGAAAAGCAATGCCTGTAGTACCAAAACTGCAAACAGAAAAAAGGACATATAAATAATGTTCAAAAATACACATGCCCTTCAAGCTATGCAAGAATTAGTATTAGAGCTCCTAGGCTCCACCTATCGCATCAGGAAGTGGTTAGGAGTAAAAACACCCCAAGACTTCAATTTTAAGACTTGAGACTTAGGCCTCGTTCACATTACAAGCCACATTGCTTAAATCAGATTTTTTGCTCAGATCGGATTTGGTGTGTAGTGTGAACGGATCTGTGCCTGAAACGTCTCACATGCGCACACTGATACGTGTATAAGCATCACCTTCTTTGCCAACAACAAAAAATGGCATTGTTGAGACAAGACTCGCAGCTTTATAAAAGGAAATGGATGTGTTAGCAGCTCATATGTGGAGCATCTTTTGCTGGAGTGGAGAGTAAACAGCTGGTCTGGAGTTCATGCTCAGGTTGAGGAGGAGAAAAAAGGCCAGGTGGTTTGCTTTTGCTGTTTTTGCAGCTATAACTGCACAGCAGCACCAAGAGATGTGTGGATACGAGAGAGAAGCACATAGACATGAATTCCGATTTGATGCTCACAATCATGTCACATTTCCATAGATTACATATCTATATAATTTAGGACCACATATGAAAATGACTCAAATCTGATTTGAAAAAATCGGATGTGGCATGTTCACGCAGCCATAAAAAAATTTGATCTAAGCCATATTGAGCAAAAAATCAGATTTGAATCACTTTAGCCTGGTAATGTGAACAAAGCCATAGTGATGTGTTCCCAATTATCTGCTATTTTCTCAAATATGAGTCAGTGGAGATGCTATTTTAAGTATAAAAAAAACATTTTAACAGAACAATGAAGATAGTGAGAACACTCAACCCTGTATTCTTTAAGTTGTGAGGTGTTATCTTGTAAGTGATGATGATGCTGACCAGCATGTTCATAGCAAGTTGACTTTGAATTGGTGAATAATTGGAGTGAGGACTAGTGGGTGCCAGACATCATAGAAGAACAGTGTCACGTGCACCAGGAATACATTCCTACAGTGGAGCTTTTGTTCACTTTTACTCACTATGGAACTCTTCACCCACAGTAAAACTTTTAACAACAGCGGCCACTAAACCAGCGATAGCCTCTCCTGGGCTGAGCCAAAGGTTCTGTGTGAATCTCAGAGCCAGTTTCATAACACAAAGCTGTTTACTTGGCTGCAGTTTCGGGAGTATTTGTTATTTCACAATAGCAGCGGGACTGCAGGCTCTTTTCATATGGAAATCAGATAGCATCTGTGATAGGTATACTTTTTTGTAGATAGGTGCACCTGAGCAGATTGTTGTTGTTGTTGATGTCACCTGATGCTACCCACAGCAGCCAGGGAAACACACTTCGCAGTGTGTGTGTGTTTGTGCGCGTTTTTGATGTGTTTGTACCTGCGCAGGCTTGGATCCAACTGGGCGTCGTCTTGGATGAGTTCGGCCTCGCTCTGTGCGATCCGCAGGGCCAGCTCTCTGTCTCTTCTCTCCTGTTCTACAACGGTCTGCCTCTGAGTCTCCTCCTCCCGCTCCAGAGCCAACTGAATATCCAGCTCTGCCTGCATCATAAAATACACAAATACATATATTTACATCACTTATTAGAACAAATACCTACACACAGACAGACAATATCATTAGAAGTCATTAAGACCAAAAACCAAAGGGGCTAAATTGGTCAGATGCCCAACCATAGTTTTAGCAGTTAAGCAAAGTAGGTTAACTTCAGTTAGGGTCCACATTATTTCTCTTTGGACATTTTTATACTGCAGGGCCAAGGTGGTGTTACCAATTTCATGCTGATGCAGACATGTTAGCCCAGTTACAGTTATTTTTTCCATTTGCTGTGTAGCTTTGTCAGGACCAGAGAGTATACTGTGTGTCATCAGATGTGTCCAGTCTCATTCCTGCATGATTTTATGCTCTGTTTTGCAAGTTAAGCAAATGCAAAATGGAGAACTATGTGTTTTCACACCAGCTACCAGACTTATCCCACAATATTACCTTTTGCCTTTTGTCCAACGTTTCTACTGTAGCATTAGCATACCAGCAACCAAGCTACCAGCCTTATGGAACAACCCTATCACTGCATTAGCACACCAACAAGAGCATGACGGCAACTGGGCTCAAGCAACATCACTATTCCTGCATTAGCATGGCAACAAACAGGCTTGCCCCTCATTGCTAATAGAGCTAAAAAATTCTGAACCGACCCGACCCGAGCCCATTCCAACCCATAAACTGTCATTATGTGTCCGAGCCTGAATTAAACCAGACAATTTTTTAGTAAGTAGAGCGTTTAAACTAAGCTTTTTTAAAAAATACATTTTGGGCTGTTTGAATAAGTGAAACCTGTTCAGAATGATGTTAATTAACACTGCAACACTGAAGAAGCACAGACCTATTATTTAAGAAATAATGTTTATTAAGAACAGCTACACACAGTGCTGCAAGTCAAGTGCGTAATGCGTGGACAAGCGGAGGAGCTCACGTGTGTGTGAGCCCCAGAGTTGCATGATTCTGACATTCTAACTTAGGCAAATTTATTTAAAAAAAAAAAATAATTTTGTTGATTTGTTACTTATCTATATTGTGATTATCATGCCATAGCTTTATATATACATTATATATATATATATATAAAAAACACCTACATAGCTCCAAGTACAGTCGATAAATATTGATATTTTAATGATAATGATCATTTACCTTCTGTTTTGCACAGTAATGCGTTTGTTTAGCTTTTTTTATATACAAGCCCAAAATAAATAGAGAAAAATTAGCTCTTTAATTCCAAAGCAAAATAATTTATAAGTTGTAAATAGACATAGAAATGTGCATCAGACCATTTTCACCCCAACCACACTTAAATATGTACTATTTATGCATGCCAAAACAACTTTAAATACTCAATAAAACACTTTAAATTGAATTTAATTTAACCTCCTCCCACCCCTCCTATAAAAGTTCCCATTTCAGATATAATATAAGGTTTGTGACAGAGGTAAAACATTTTGTCCCCTCAAAGTACTAGTCAGATGTAAGGATATGTGTTTGCTCCTCCTTAAAGCAGCCTAAAGCATTCCCTAAATCTCCCCACAAAGCCAAGAGCGCCTGAGGAGAGATTAGGGAGGCCCCACTCCAGAGTCCCTGGAGCCCATCTGCAGTAGAGAACCAGAAATGTTCCCTCCTGCCAAAGCCTTAAGCTATTATATGCTGCCCCTGCTGTGTGGTAAGGTCCGATTAGACATATTATTGAGGTTATTGCAGAGCTAATGCGGCCAGTCTGTGATTCTGCGTCTAGACTGAACACATACTGGCCACAGTCTGGTATCAAAGGTTGCAGAATGTATTAGCAAAGGAAAACTGCAACAGGAAAAATCTTAAGAGGGTGAAAAGGTGAGTAACATGCAGTATATAAAGAAGGAAGCTATGGTCACCCTTCCTGGTCAGAAGGATGCAGCTCAATGTCATAATAAAATTAAATATATTAATCTATCTGCAATAGGTATTCTGTAAATCTGTAAAACAGCAAGATAGGAAAGCACTGGGCTTGTCTCCTGAGTTTAAGCACATTTTGTGCACTGCTGAGCAGCAGACCTTAGGCAAACTGCAAATAGAGTCCAGAGTTACACTACGAAAAGAGGAAATGCAGAATAATTAGAATAATAAGAATGCAGATAATTTGCTTAGCAAGACTTAGTAGTAAAATACATCAAGAGATAAAGACAAATCAACACACCCAGGCTGTCAACTATATACATACCCAGATACACACAGACATATAGGATTTAGAATAGATCCATTCATTTACATTCATATCTGAATAACAGACCTCATGTTTAAATGGTGGTTGCATTTATATGTATACAAGTCTATATAAATGTGCTGACCAATACATATATATATGCATTTCTATTAAAGGGCCCCCCACCCCGAATGACACACAATATTTTCCTTGCCATTGTGGAGTAATGAGAGTTTGGAACATGGGAGTGACATATTATGAATCTCACGCTGTATTCCATTTACCATTCCATTTAGATGGCGGAGCTGGGAATTACAGTATGTCACTCCCCAGTTGATGGCATTCCAGTTAAACATTCAGATAAATGTATACAATTTCAAAATGTTTCCAAAAACAGCTAGCTAAAGCTGATCCAACCATTTACTGGTGTTTTATGGCGAATCCAGTGAAAAAAGTTTAATCTTTTTATGTCCAAGCACAATCCAAACACAATAGAAACAATATCCACAGATAGAAATTGGACAGTACTGTGTGCACAACTGATTTAATGTGACTCAGAGAAATAAAAGTGCTAATAAACTAACAAAATAAAAGTAAAAAGTGGTCTAAATATGGCCAAAACCTAAAGCTAAACCAACCAAAGTAGGGAGTGATTTTGTTTTCTGGCATTAACCCAAGAACCCATGGTTACGCATCATAATCACTTTTAAAGATGTAGAAAGTTCCTTATAGCACTCTGTTATTTTAACCCATGAATTCCCCAAGTAACATATACTGAACATCCTGTGTAGGAGTGCTGGGTTAGTGCTGGAGATAAAACTAGTTCCTTCTAAAATGTATTTTTAGCTTCTAAAGTCCTGTTCCAACCATTATAACAATTCAAATGCTTTAAATAAATGTTTTACGATCAATATAACTAGATCTACTACCACTTTTAGAACATTAGGATTTAAACCTTTAAAAAAATCTCAGTCATTTGCCCACAAGAATAAAAAAAAAAATGGTATCAATATTCAGCAATAGGTCTGGGTTCTTTTGGGAAAACGCTCCCCTTTAGCAGCTAAAAGCAAACCAAAGCAAGCCAACCAAAACAGACCCTAATGCTGTTTTCTGGAGCAAGAACACATCTGGATTAGATAGAAGCTAATGCTAGCCAAACAAAAAGGATTCTTATGCTATTTTCTGTTGAAGAGACAGGATGTGGAGTGCTTAAAAGCTAAAGCTAGCCAATCAAAGCTAAAGCAAATGCCATTATTATTTGTGAGACTGCATAAGAAAAGGCTAAAAACAAAAACTAGGTTAACTACTAGTTCAAATCCAGTGCAAGGATGCCTTTATAGTCTGGAAAGACTAAAAGCTAACGATAGGGCTGAATTTCCACTCTCTTTTAGTTAGCTAACTGCACTCCATGCTAACCGGACAGCAACAATTTACAGTAAGACCAGTGTTTAACTATAAATTATATGTCTTGTTCTTAGTTCTATGTTCCAAGCTATGCTAAGCTAGACTACGCTAATCTACGCTATGCAGCTCTGGGTTGTGTTTGTGATGTAAACCAGCCAAAAGTAGCAGGGCCCAAATCTGATGTTTAAATAACACTTTGTATTTTTCCACAACCCTCATTCTAAGGTAAAATTTCAGAGTTGTAAATATGCACATAAAACTGTATCTGAGCATTTTTACCCAAAATAAAGTCACATAATAAATATTTATACATCAAAGATGAAAAACTATTTAATAAATTGATTTTATGGCACCATTAACATACTCTTGATGAAACAACTTAAAAAGATAGATAGATAGACAGATATATAGATAGATAAATAGATAGATAGATAGAATACAATAAAATATATAAAGTATAAAAGTACAGTCAGTAGTGTGTAATGGAGGTAGTTCAGTTGAACACAGTAGACAACGAACACCAGTTGATGTGCATATAATGAGGGTATATGATGCCAGCCATACAAAAAGTGCAAACACACAGTTATATAATAATTTAAATTTGCAGTGCAAGGTTGTGTAAAAACTACTAGTGCAAAATAATGTAATGTAAAAGGGAATCTCTGAGAGTGTGTCTGCTGAGATGAGGGGTGTGTACATGTAGTGACCAGAGTGAAAAAGTGTCACAGAGCAAGCTCACATTTCCTTGTCTTTGGTGCATTTTGTAAATGCTTTTTCCACTATATAAACATATGTCACGACCAGTGGAAGAACTACAAGATTCAGCCAAAATGACCCAAGATATAAATTTGTGTACATTAAATTGAAAACAGTTGAGGTCCTCAGTTTGAAGACATAATGCTGCTTTGTGCTCTACTTTAAAAGAACTGGTTTGAGTGAAAAAGAAAGCATAAACGCCAGAAGCGAAGACTGCAGCCTCTTTCACACATCTCGGACACAAAGTAGCTCAGCAGGACAATCCATCAAACCACGCAGTCGAAAGCCATGGGAGCCAGAAGAGAGCAGGACTTTCGCATCCACTAAGAAAGCAGGCTCTGATGAATCGGCAGCCACACTGCTGCGGCAGCTCAATACCCCATACCATTATTACTGAAGTGTACAGCGGCTTTAGCCTGCTCTGAACATACCACCGTGAGGGTGATTGACAAAGGGGGCACGGTGGTCAGAAATCGATGCTGCAGTACATGAATGTGTGCACACACAGAGACTCAAACACACCTGCAGGATTCGCTCTTCCTCCTCCATCTTCTTCCTCTCCTCTTCTTCCTGTTTCCTCTTCTGCTCCATCTCGGATTTCCTGGTGTGAGACAGCAGAAGTGCACGGTTAATAATAAATCTTTTGTAGATAGGAAGAAAACAGACGAACACACACGTACACACATACAGAGGAACTAATTCTATAAATCAGTTTTGCCTGCTAACGACAGGAATCATGACACAGGAGGACTCTGTTGCCACAGAGACAATGCCCGAACGCATCCTGTTACTGAAGCATTAAATTAAAATAAATTGAAGTCAACAAAGTGGAAACAGTATGAGTGTTTTCTAATTGAGCTGAAATTGCCAAGACTCTAATGCGTCTCTAGCTTTCCCAATAATCAATACTTAGTTGCTAACTTGCCGCAAATCATTCAACAACGCTCTAAATTTGGATTATTGCATGCTAAGATTTTAAGCACATCAATTCACACTCAATAGTCAGATGCGCTTCCAGTGATGTGTGGGACAGAATACGCAAATTCTCGTTACAGGCAGTTAGTAATAGAGTTTTACAAAAATGTATAATAATGAAATAGAACTACTTCCTTACTGTAATTAAGTATCTTAAAATAATGTAAAATACTGTCTCTCTTTTTCAACTGGAGTATTATTTTCTCCTACTTCCACTTATGTTTCACAAATGCTCCTTACTTCTACAAATGTTACGAACTATTCCAAACCCACATTATCACTAAAGCCAGAGCGGTAGATGCTCTGCACTGTCATCGGGTTTGATGAAGCTTCTAGTCATTGAGTGACTCAAGCAGTCAAGCTGATCTTATAAGAAGAAATCGCTGCTCCAATTCTGCCTTTAGCACTGCTAACTTTCTGTAATAACTACATAACACTGTACTTTACTTTTACTTTATGTACTTTAGTACTACATTTTACTTAATTTTACCATAATAGTCTAATATTGTTATAATAATATTACTATTTGCAGTACTTTAGTACAAAAACAAATACTTTAGAACTGTGTGGAGCCTAAAGAGCACTTCAACTTCTACCAAAGTCACTTTTTTGAATATAGCACTTGTACTTTTACTTAAGTGTGTGTCTCTAGCACTTTATACATATCTGGTGTTTCACTTGTACTTGGGGGGAGTTGCGGTTGTGCTGAGAGGAGTTTTTGGTTGTTAATACTGTGTTTGGAGATATAGATGTGTCATTTACACAGTAGAACATGGGTCGAATGCATCTTAGTCTGGATTTGTATCTGTTTTAAATCATGTCTCTTGGGTGCTTTTACACTTAATTTTCCACTTGCAAGTGACCAGGTGTAAAAGGTGTCTTTAATAGGCCACAAAATGCCACTGGGCCACTGTTGGGCCCTTAAACAAGCAAACACATGGCCCTTAACCTATGTTTACTGCACACGTGGGTTAAATTCAGACGCCACATGTGTGTCCAACTCAAACAGTGAATATGGTTGATTTTGTTTAAATCTTAATGCAATTCCACTGAGTTTGTGCACAGACAAAATGTGCCAAAAACTGATTCTATATAAAATACTATATAGCACTCTGTCCCTCATTTTAGTCCCTAGGTGACACAGGGCAGTGTGTTATTGTGGAATCACATGACCACATTTAGAAAATACTAGTATGCTCAGTTATTGCTTGAGAAAACATATTTTTTCTATTATTTTTGGATCTAAAGTTTGTTCCTGTTATGAAGTGTTACAATGTGCCTTAAAATATGTACAGAAGTCATGTGTACATTTTATTACAATACAAATATTAAACTGGTTCAGTTATTTGTATAAATATTCAGAGTTTGAGTTTGGGCTCTTATTAAAGAATTAATGAATATCTAATATTTTCAAAAACACTGATTTTAAATTTTTTACTGTTTCTCTCTATTAACAGCTAGATTAAGCTAACATACATGCGGCGGTCCTCTTCCTCCTGCTTGCGTAGCTTATCCTCCTCCTCGTGCCTCTTCCTCTCCTTCTCCATTTCCTCTTGGATGCGCCTCAGCCGCTCCATCTCCTCCTCCTCCTGCTTCTTCTTCTGCATGGAGGAGAGCAGCTGCTCTGATTTCTTCACTAGGCCCTCGTACTCCTGCTCAATCTCCTTTCGACTCATCACTGTCATCTGAGAAAAAGAGTCAGAAAGAAAGAAAAAAGAGGGAAAGAGGAAATAGAAAAGTCATTGCAGGAGTTAGCTGATTGCGGGAGGGTTCTTGTGCAATACACTTAAATCTCTCCATCTCTGCACTTGCTAAAAAACTCATTTGAAGAGGAGCAGCAGGGCGTCTCTTTGTGTAACTTTTAGGAGGCAAACCGAATGGCAGTTATACTGCGGTGAGCCGGCAGCCCTCATCAAGCGGAAGGGAGCAGTAATGCCGGGACAGACAAACCTCGCTTGTTTTCATATCCTGCAGGTCCTCATTAAACCAGAGCATCACCTCAGTACCATCTGGCAGAACGCCAGCGCAGTGCAGGGAAGCTCAGGGGCTGTCGAGCAGATCGCTGGGAGGTGGGAAGGGGGGGTGAAGGGAGGTGGACGACGTCGCTCATTTAGACGAAGGAACGAGGCGATCAGGTGGAAAGGGTTCAGCTCTAGTGCCACTCATTTATCAGCATGGTGGTGAGGAGGGCGCAGTTTCCGGAGCTCACTGTCAACAGCACACATTCGGCCTGACGTGTGAAGACAGTGTCCCCAGTGAAAGAGAGAGAGGAAGAGAGGGAGAGAGAGAGAGACGAGCTGTAAACAGTACAGAGCTGCAGCGTACTGTGATGAAGGGATCAGAGGGCGTGGAAAAGGTGAAGGCTACTAATGGTGTGATGCTACAGCAAAATTAGGAGGATTATATGCGTATTTATGTATATACTGCATGTAGCTGTGCTCATTTCCCATTATATATCTACTAGAGAGATTATATCTGTCCAGAATTATTTATTTTATGTTAATTCTGGATATATGCAGATATTTGGAGATAAATGCTTTATTAGTGTCATGACATTCTGGAACTTTCTGTTACAACTCTGATAATTTTTTTTTTTTTTTTTAAATCTCAGTTGGCAGTGTGGCATATCATATCGTATGCAATAATAAAATAAAATTTTCATTTTGTTGCAGTACTGTATTCTTGAAATATTTTTTTTATTCGGTGGTTTGTCATATCGCCAGGAGTATCGTTATTGCAAAAATACCATAAAAAATATCATGAAATCATTTTAGGGCCATATCGCCCTACCATAATCACACACTCATTTTACAAACACAGTGTTAACACAGCATTAACACTACTCATTATTTTATTCGATTATAGCCCCTTTATACACAGGCAAATTCAAAATAGCTGTAAAAGGGAAGCAGTCATTGCACTACTCTGGACAGTGGCTGTTGTAGTATTGTTGTGTAACTTTAAATGCTTTTGTGTTGTCCTTAAAAATGAAAATCTTAACTAACCAAAACAAGAAAAAAAGAGCCAATTCCAAAAAACAAAAAAACAAAAGGTTTATGAAAGTCCTGATTTAATATATTTACACCATCATGGCTTTTTTGTGCCAGTGACCAGGGAAAGGGGAGCTAGACAACCTATTAGAATGTTTAGCCCCCAACAAAAGTCATATACACTATATATTGCCAAAAGTACTCATTCAACCATCCAAATGTGACAATGCCACTAGTGGTGAAACTTCCTCGCTACTAAAAATATTCTACAGTTAACTGTCAGTGGTATTAAGAAAGTGGATGGGACTGGGAATGTCTGATCAGACAAAATACTGACTGATAATCTGATTGAATCATGCAACATGTAAAGTTTGGTGGAAGGGGGATTATGGTGCTGTGGGTTGTCTTTCAGGAGTTGGACTCGGCCCTTAGTTCCAGTTAAAGGAACTCTTAATGGTTACCAAGAGACCAAGATAAAAGCAAATATTGATACTTTTGGCAAATATAGTCTGTACTTACTGTTATATGAGAACAACTGAAGGAATTGATATACATTCTTGCCCCATTATTATTCTGAGAAATATTATTTTGTTCACTTCAAATCTGGATATATTACTTGCTATTTGATGCATGCATTCGAAGAGATCACCAACTGCGCTGTAAACATAATAGTTCAAATGCTTCCTTATGTGCTATAGGTGTTACTGGAGGCTTTTCACATGCTACAGCAGAAAGATGCTAGTAGTCATCCTACAAAACTTCGTGTAAAATTTGAGCTAAAAAGATAAATGGGGATGAATGCAATTCATTTGAAAAAAAGTGCCTTTAACTTGTAATCACCTAAAGAGTGGAAAAATTCCAACAGGCAGCTGAGACTACAGCCTATGCAAGGCTGCTTTAATTTTTCTTCACCAGGCTGTGGGATGATTCGAGTTACACTCATTACAAATGGCATCGTAATACAGGGCTTCCAAGTAAGTCAAATCCAACACAACACACAACAGTGTACCTTGTCCAGTGCAGATCACAGGAGCTCATCGATGCAACAATGCACTCACTGTAGTGTTTTTGTAAAGCGTGTATCCATTTAAAAAACATAAATCTTAATTAGCAGGGGGCTTCACCTTAATCTTGGCCAGCAGGGCATCGATGGAGGCAGCCAACTCCTGGATCTGCTTGCTCATCTCCTGCTTGCCTTCTTTCAGGCCACTTACAGCTTCATTAAACTTCTCCATTCTCTTCTTCAGGTTCCGTACCTTCACCAGGCCATCAACGCTGTGACACAGAAAGAGCCCCCAAGCTTTATGACAACTTTGCTTCTTGAGGACACTAAACTTATCCAAATATTTTTAAATAAACATTTTTCTTACAACCATACAGGATATATTTTAAAAAGCATGAATCTGAGGATATAATAATAAATGTGAACATAGTCATGAAAAAAATAAATAAATGAGAAAACCGTAAAATGAACTGTACATTAAAGAAACTCCACAAACATCACACAGCTGAAAGAAGTCTGCATGGAGGAGTGGGAAAAGCTTTCTCCCAGTTGGGTTCAGAAACCAGTAGATGCCTATAGGAAATGTCTAACTGAGGTTTAATTTAGTTTTACATATATGATTCAATTCTCAATACTACTCCAACGAAGCTTACATGTTCAAAAAAGACAAAAGAATATCATGGGTTTCCTACATGACATTATTAGTGAGTAGATTTTTTTTTTTACATTAACTGCCTTTTTCTCAAAACAAACACTTATGTGATAATAAAAATGCAAAAGTTTGGGTCTGTTGCTGGGAATAGCTAAGTAATTTTTTATATATATTTTAGAATTTTTCCAGTTTCAAAATACAAAAAAAAAAGAAATTTGAACAAAGCATAGTTATTAATTAGTAACACCCCCATTGGAAAAGTCCAAAGTCCAAACAGTTTTCTCACTGTGGTCTTCATCAGTCTGTAAAACTATGAAAAGTACCAGCCTTGTACAGGTGATTATTTTGAAAAAGATCAAACTTCACTGTCTTTATGCTGAGGGAGGACGAAGGGAAGGATTTCTATGATCCTTCCATAAAGAGCACATTTGTGCAGGTATCACCTTTCTAGCAATCTTCAAGCAATTGGTAATTGGTCTAAACTTTCCTAAACTTTATTTTTTAAACAGCTAGTTTTTTTTTTTCTTAAGGAAATCTACGCTCTTAAATCTCCTGCTCCTTTGCTGTGTACTGCTTTGTGCCTACTGTTAAACTGTACAATCGTAAACTGTAAAGTTGTATTCAACTATTTAAAAAAATTGCATGTTTTATGGAGATCAGTTCACTCCCTCAATGCAACAAAAATTAAAAACAGGGTCCAAATATTGGCATCTCAAAATATGGTATATGTAGGATATATCCTGGTCAGTGACAATCAGCTTTATGAGACGTGTAAGAGATTAGTATTTCCTTAATATTGGATTAGTAAATGGATGAGCAATTAGTTTGACAGAATAAAAACTGGTATTTCTGAGAAGTAGAGCAACCCACCGGGGCTTGTGTCTCCTCTTGCATAACCACATGCGAACTGTCTTCTGAATCTTAATGCAGGCACTGGCCCTGTACATCATTTTGTTCTTCACTGCGGGAGAAGGGGGAAAGGACAGAGAGAAGACATTTTCTCATTTAGAAACACAATTAGGGGGTAGATGCAAAGCATTATGCTTTGCACGGGCCCTGTTAAGTGTTCCCTGAGCTCCTGCAAGCCAGAGATGAGCGATAAATCACAGACATGAACGACGGAGATGAAACTGCTGGATTACGGGTGATTCTCCAGTTGTACTGCATAAGCTCCCAGTGAAAGGCACAGAAAGGAAGTACTTACGTTTAATGACGGATAGTCCACACCACTGGACCTTCTTCCAGCGGCTACACACCAGCCACTGGTTGACTCGCTTGACCAGCTCTGCCAGGTGCTCTGGGTCAGATCTCATGATCTGGTCAAACTCTGCAAACTGAAGAGCAAACAGCAGACAGGTCTAACTCTTTCTTTCAAAGCTTTTAATAACAAAATAACTTATACAGCAATTTTAAGAAACTTCTAGAGAAAGTGTTTCTCAGTTCCTCACCTTTCCAGGTCGGAAAAACACCCTGGTGAGTCCAAACTTGTAATCTTTGTCATTGAGGCCCAGAGCTTTGAACAGAGCCTACATAAAGAATCCAAAGAGAGGGAAAGGTCAGATATGCACTCTTAGTGCAAACATTTGGCAGAAACCAAAACAGCAGGTGTAAAAGGTGATGCAAACCCCAATCACCAAATGTGGTGATATTGTTCCAGATAAACTGAACTGTGGTTTGGTTCATTTGCAGCATGAAAACACGTCTTCAGATGAAGATTCAGACTTTCTGACCAACTACAAGAAGTTTAAGTCTATTTTCTCTCATTAAAGAACAGAAAAAAAACAGTGTTGTGCAACAGATACCGCTTAAGAATCTACTCTATATCTACTGTAACTGTAGATTAACCGAAAAAAGGGGATTCTGAATTGTAATTTTTTTGAAGTGCATTTGAAGGTAGTTGGATTATGGTCAGGAGGCAGCATTCAGCACAACACCTAGAAAAGTTACTCATAGAAATGACAACATGCTGCTGTCCAACAAAAGGGTCACGCAAAGTTCTTTAGTCAGCTCACTAAACTGCAGTGAGAACTAACTGTATTTACAAACTGTATATACACAATGTAGCAAAAACAAATACCTTGGTACAGACTTTTAGGTGTAAAAACCTAAAATAAAAGGGCTACAAAGAGTTCTTTGAGATATGCTATGGAAAAAATACTTTTGGTTCTATAAAAAACATTTTTTGTAAAATATTTGACTGTGAAGAACCAAAGAACCTTAATTTACATCTAACTAATATTTAAAAACAAAAATTCATACACTTTGCCTTAAACAAAATTGTTCGTTTGTGGCGTATAGTATAGACTGAATTAAAGGGGGAGTGGAGGTAGCAACTCTTACCTTACAGAAGAGACGAGGGTCCAGTCTGGTGAGCTTATCAGGCATGTACTGCTTATACATGTTATAAAGTTCATGGAAAGGGGCTCGCGAGGGGAAGCCCCCTTGCATCAGATCCAGCACTGAAACCATCCCTGAGAAAACAGAAAGAAATGTATAAGTAAAAGAAGACTACTGAATAAAAAGGTTGGTAAAACACAGTGTTGTTTACAGCAGAGATGTAAATAGCCATTGTTTATCTGCTGATTTTCAGCAAAGATCAGGCATATTTGTAAGGTAAATAATACAGCTTCTCTGAGCGTAATCTTTGGTTACATGAAGCAGCAGTTTCTTGTTCAATCACTAGGTGGACTGATGTAAACACTCACAAACAGCCAGCTTGCCATTTGTAGAATGTGGAAGACTAATATGTCTTGTGGAGGAGAGAGAATACGTTTAAAACCTTTAACACCACTAACCAGATACCCCTCCCAAAAGTCATCTTTCCACATATACATTGAGTAGCTATTAGAACAGCAACACAGCAGCTGAGCTAACAACACTTCTATTCACAAAAAAAAAACAGCAGACCACTTTTTATATGTACAGCAGCATCAATAGTTGAAAAGCTAAAAGGAATCACTTTCAAAATAATAGAGTTTTTGGTGCTGGAAAAGCAGGACCTTTTGGTTGTGTTTACAATTCAAGCTGTACAGAAAATAACGGGCTCTCTCTGTCACTGAATTAAATATAAGAAGAACAAAAGTACGACCCTGTATCTATAAAAATATATATATAAAAGAAAAATGGGATCATGCCATCCTTACTCCATAATCTGGATTGTTGGAAAGCCACTAGTTCTGTTTATTCTGCTACTAGATTCACCAAATGAAACCTTAAGAAGACCAATATGTTCTCATCTTCAGAAAGGTTAGTTAGTGTAACTGAACTTCACACATCCCTAATCAAGGACTACCTTCACACTCAGGTCTTGAGCTCACAAGCCATTACTGCCTGCTAAGAACGATCAAACAAGCGTTTTGCCACTCGGAAAACACAGAACATAACGTGAAAAGACCCCATTAGCAAAACCCTTCCAGACTAAGACCACCTTGGGGCAATAATGTAAAAAAATCAGCGGAGCTCACATTTAATGCGTCCGCTCAGTGGGCAATTCATACATTTGGAAAAACAGACCTCAAGATTGATGAGGGCTGTGTATTGGCACTGCATTTTTAAATTGAAATATTTGAAGCTCTACTGGCAGCATGGAGGAAGTATGAAGCATAAGCAAAAATCAAGCAGGAACAAATCAAAGCAAATGGCTCCCTGAAACAACAGGGACACAGTGCTTCAGTGCCCAGTGTGTGTGTGTGTGTGTGAGTGTGTGTGTGTGTGTGTATGTGTGTGCTCAAGAGCACTCGTACCAGAACACTGGAGCTGGGACAGAATCTGCGCTCCCTCAAACTGGTGGCTCACCATCTTCAGATTGGGCTTCACACAGCGGATAAAGCTGGAGCCCTACACAAAGACACACGCAGAAAAACATTTCTTTTAGATTTTAGATTAAAAACTTTAAGAAGTTATTCCTGGATGTAGGTTAGTTGCCAAGCTTAAAACAAATTTTGACAATCTTTGTGATCAATGTTCCCAGGCTCCAGCCACCTTGTTTCCTTTGTTTTGGCACTACCCTTTTTTAAACTCCTTTTGTTATTATACAGCTCTGGGAAAAAAAGAGACCATTTAAAAATGATGAGTTTCTTTGATTTTACCAAATCAAAAACCTCTGGAATAAAATCAAAAGGAAGATGGATGATCACAAGCCATCAAACTAAGCTGAACAGCCATTTCTTATTTTCTGCAAATAAATGCTCTAAATGACAATATATGAGCGCCCCTTTTCTCTTTCTTTTTTTGATTTCAGGCAGCCTGACATCCCAGGTGGATAACAATAACCATGACTTATTTGTTTTAAATAGTGTTATTTATTATTATTATTATTATTATTATTATTATTATTATTATTATTAATAATATTATTATCTTTCAACTAGCTTCGTCAATGGATAAAAAAAAATCAAATTAATCACAACAATATTCTGTGATTAAAACATTAATAAAATCATGATTTTTTAAATGCAGGTACTTAACTGTATTTTTGAGAACGGGACAAAAATAACACTGTAGTGTAGATGAGCTCTGGTGTGGAGAACTAAGGGGTGGAGTTCTGATTTAATTTACTTAATTTACTTCCACTTGTGGTCCTAGATCACTACTATTTATTTACTATTAATAGTTATATACAGGATATAACAAATGAATGATGGCTATAAAGTGAACGCAACCTAACGCACTTACTGAACCTGAAATGAAACGAACGGGTGAGCTGAATCAGGTGTGCTTCAGCAGGAAACCCCCCCAGGACCAGATTTCCTCACGCTTGGATTAACAGTTATGCTAGATTTTCCTCAGCTCAGCACTGCTGACCTGATGTTTCTAGTGGTTTGGCTATATAACCAACATAGTGGTCTATCTGAAAATGGGGGAGGAAAAAGCTGTTAAATCGTGTTAAAATTTAGAACTGTGGTCATACCCAACCATTATGTTCTAGCTAGGTTTCATTCATATTTACAGTACAAAAATACTGGTAAATATAGGAATAAGAAAATCTAATTAAACCCATAATAAGAGTCCAAGATTGCTAAGAAAGGGTAAAGTTGGCATCAAAGCAAATGGTGCAACTTTGAATAATCAAAAGTATAAAATATATTTTTGCTTGTTTAACCCATTTCTTGATTCTTAATAGTGTTCCTTCTTTAATATTAATCTGTAATGTAGAAAATAACAAAAAGAAAGAAAAAAAAATAATTTGAAGGGGTTTGTCTACACTTTTGACTGGTACTCTATAAAAACTTAGGGACCACATTTGTTACAGTAAAAAACAGAGAGCTGTAAAGAACTTTACACATGTTTTAAAGATTCTGTAACACTCACCACCATGGGATATTTTGAGTTAATACATTTTAATATTTTAAAAAGGAAAAAAAACAGAAGAGGAGATAATACTCACTGTGCTGCGAAGCTTTTCAAGTAGAAGATTCAACTGGGTCTGTAATAGAGGACGATAAAATTAAATTTTACTTAAATTTAAAAAAATACAAAAATAAAATAAAAAACCTTTTCATAGAAAGTACACTATATAGCCAAATGTTTCTAGACACCCCTTCTAAACATTTCATTCAGCTGCATTAATTGCTTACTGACACAAATGTGCAACTGTAGGCTCACAGCTACATCCTGTAGAAAAGTATTGCCAAAAGATTAGGCCTCTCTGGAGCAGATACACATGAACATACTGGCATCATGCAATAGTCAGGGATGAGTTAGGGTGAGGTGGTGATCATGCAACATTCCACAAGACTATGTGTAAATACCATGAAATATCGTGATAATATTTTAGGGCCATATCGCCCACCCCTAATATTAGGAAATATTGGAAAACTGGTCAAGTATCTTGGCTACGATTGTTTAGCTCGTTCAGGTTAATTATGCTTGTACACTAGCACTTGTACAACTATCAAACTCAACCACAATCAGGTCAAACTGGTCAAAAACTAAGCTAGAAAATTAGCTTGATCATGTTGGTCAACCAGGTTGACAAGCATAGTCAATTTTGGTCTGGTTGGTCACGCTTGTAGAGCAGCTAAACCATCAAACTCAAACAAAAACTAAACGCTACGCTAGTCTAAAACTAAGCTGGTCGACAGGTTAGAGACTGTTACTCCAATAAAATAAGGATAGATTGTTTACTATTTCAATTATTTTTTATAAGACAGTGAATAAGCAGATGTCCCAATACTTCTGTCCATATAGTGTATTTCTTCTAAATGTGTCTGAGATCACAAGTAGGATACAAAATAAACTTAAAGTTTGGAGTTTAATCTTATGCAAACCAGTGCAAACATGAAAAGCGTGAAAGGCATGCATTGTGCCAGCCAGGATGCACGTGTACATCTCACTGCTGTATTCAACATTAAATAGGATATGAACCTAAGAATCCATTATAAAGACGGTGTGAGGAAATGTGTCAATCAAAATCTAAAATAATTTATTTATGAACATATTCCATAGCTTTTGGCGTGAGGATAAATAAATGATAAAAAAGTCTGAACGCAGTACAGCAGATTTGTGAAGGAAAAACAACCTTTTTCTGAAAACAATCTCAGCGTCATGGTACACACTCTCACACACAGACACGGAGGACTAAGTGGATCAAGAGCTGAAAACATGGTGGGGTGGGGGCGGGGTATGTGGCTTCACACGGATTTACAATGCGTATGCAGCGGCAGAGCGAGACATGGCAATTTAGTCATTTTCACTGGTTCTGAATGCCTCAGACCAGCCTTACCCATTTAAAAGCTTTAACCTCTCTCCGTTTTCCTCTTTGTTTCTGCCAGCCATGCTACATATATTTAAGACATAGGAGAAAATCCTTTTCTCAGGGATTGGGTTGGAAGACAGGAGGAAGTCTAAGAGAGGAAGGGGCAGAAAGAGAGTAGAATAGCAAGAAGGGCAAGAATTAGAACATCAAGTCAGAAGAGGTCAAGTTCAGAGCCTCCCACTGCAGCTCAGAAAATCTATCATTAAAACGAGGTGAAAGAAAGCTCTTTGAAGAGAAACTAGTTCCACAAAAATGTGAAAAGAAGTTAAGAAATTCTCAGTACTTCTCAGTGCTCCTCGGAGGAACACTGGATGTTCCTCAGCTTTGAAAATCTGTCATCTGCCATCGGCCTAGATTTAATCTTCTCATCACCCCGGCAAGCATGAATTCACCTTGAACTTGTTTCCCACGCTGATGAAGCTGAGTTTGCCAGCCTTCTGCTTGGAGTCCTTAGAGTTGGAGTTGTTCTCAAAGAGATCCCGGACAAACCTGTCCTTCGACTCGCACACGAGGCTCTCCAAGGACATGTGGAGGGCATCATTATTCTTCTCCACAAACTGGGTCTGCTCACACACATACACAATCAGCAGAGGGCACAGAAAAGCACGTCTCAATCTCAATACACATCTCAACACAAACACAGCACACAGTCAGCCTTCATAAAGTCTTAAGTTAGTCAGCATGTAAGAGAGATTTATTAGCTAATAAAATCAAAAACATTTCTATTGGCCACTTCATTTAGTCAAAAATCTTCACATACTGTAAGGGCCATCAGGTAGTCTGTACATACCGTCTCATAGCACACAGCTCCAGCAAAGTGTCTGATGATAAATCCTTCATCATCTCTTATGTTCCTATGGACTGCTAGCTTCGACTTCCTGGGAATCTTAAAGGGAAAAACAATCAGGTAGAATTAAAAAATCTGGCTCAGATGTTTGATGGCTACAAGCTTTTAAGCAGCTAATGCAGTTTATCTAGTGTTCAAACCATAGACAAAATGTTAGGATGCTTCATGGTAGGTTTAAATGGAACTGACAGTAAGTTGCAGAAATACTGGACTAGAATAATTTAAGACTGGGAAAAGCATTTTTTTCATCATTTTATAATGACATTAAAACATCCCCATATGTAGACAATAAATTACAAGCTAATTTTCGTTGTACATGTTCTTTGAGTGATGCCACAGAAGAACAACTTTTCTTACATAAAGAAACACATTAGCAACAGAGATGTGCAAATTAAGCACACATCTCTTTTTCAAACATGTTTATTTACGGGACCAGAAGTAGTTTAAGTTTTACACTTTTTTTTTTTTATAATAAAAGTATCATGAAAGGTTCTATAAGCAATGTCATAGAAAAATGTTTGGTTCAATTGTAAAATGATATTATTCACATTTACACTTCTTTATTATAAGAATAGTTTTACTGGATCTGAAATGATCTTGGCAACACTTTACAACAAGGTTACATTTATTTAATTTATTTAAGGTTACAGTACTTACAACTAAATGTCTTAACTAATTATTAATTGACAGTAGTAAAACACATCAATATACTTTTTTTTTTTTTTTAAAGTAAAGTCTCCATTGATAAAGCTTTACTAGTGTCAATTAACAATCGGTTTGGACATTACTTTAATAAAGACTATACATTTATATCTGAGCCTTAGCTTTTGTTTGTTTACCAAAAGACTAACTGCCTTTTCTCCGTGTAAATTTCACTCACATGTCACTTGAGTAGCACTCCTGAGGTAAATGTACGATTAGAACAGCACTACTATCATAAATGTGTGTCTAGAGTTGCACTGCTGAAGCAAATTACTGATTGGAATAGCACTACTGAAACTAATGTATTGTTCTTCATAGGTTTGTCTGATTGGAATATTAAAAATTGTTACATAAATATTTTTAAAATGTAGTTTTTAATTAAGTTTTCTACAATAGTCAGTATTGTTTTAATTGTGGTGCATTCATATTAATAACTGCTATTTAAATACCATGCATACCATTTTTTTATGTGCTTCACTTCAACCTATTAAACTTAACTAATGATGCTCTTTGTAATGAAATGTAATGATCTTTATTTACAAAATATTCTTATAAAAGTATATTGTGCATCATAATGGCAATATTTATCACAATACATTCAAATATTGTCATACTGCCGAGCACTAGCTCCTTTACTGCATTGCTCAAATAACCTTTAGAAGAGTTTATATTGTTGATCTATTTGCTTTGATGAAAATTCACATAAGTATTAATCAAAGAGGAATGGAAGACATTTTTTAATTTTATTTCACCAGGCAGAAAATGCCTCCCCTCAAATCAGGCCCTGAGGGTATCTATACTCTGCAGTCCATGACATTGTGCCGCCTACATACAGCGTACATGCCTGCTTTCACTACTATCAGATTTTGCCTCCGGCATTGACCACAGGACCCTACATTTATCTTAGGCTGAGCAAGAAAATGAAAGCTTGGTGTTGAAGCTAACCGTCAGGCGAAAGTGGTCTTTGTGCTTGCTGTGAACAGCTTCTGCAAAGTGCTGGTCGCTGGGCTGCGGCAGGCGGTTCTCCTCATCCAGGATGTCCAGAATCCCCACCAGCTTTGCCTCAATCAGGTCTGCAGAGTAAAACACAGAGCATTAGGGAAGCTAGCGAGCGGCGGAGAGAGCCACCAACAGCAACGGCAGCAGCAGCAGCAGACAGCACCGGAGAGGCACACTGCATTAGCATACCATGACCCTGCCCGTGCGCTATTATCCAGCACGCGCCGGGGCCCAAAAAAAAAGTTTAATGGAGCGAAGGCAAAGCCAGGGAGCACTAGGCTATGTTTGGTAATCAGTGCGAGGGCATCCATTGGGTGCATTATTCATCAGAGATATGTGCGGGTGACCGAGGATCAGACGCAGGCCCAGTCATGTATTTGCATGAGCAGACACCTGTGCTTAAATGAAAGGTGATTGATGAGGGGAAATAGAGGAGAGGCCCTGTGTGTCCATTTGCAATTCACTAGGAGGTGCACTGTGCTCCATTATTAATGGCAGCATTAGCATGGCCTGAGCCGCTGAATGGAAAGTGTCTGTAACCGCTGCGCTCAGAGCTGCTAGACCGGGAGCAGGTAGCCGGGACACAGCTGTACTATACACACAGTTGAAAAGCTGGCAGAAGGGTGACTGGACATAATATTATGCCACTTGTACAATTTGCATGCTCTGTCAAAAGCATTTACGAAGGTTGTAGTTGAGATTCATCAGCTGGCTTCTGCACCTGCTGCAGAGAGCAAAACTCTAGCTGATCTGTGAACATATGCAGTGTTGTTTTAGTATCTTTTTCATTGCAACAAAGTTCTGGTGAAGTGTAAGTACAGTAACCCAGGCTCAAAATCCAATTAGTCCATGTAATTACTTCCGGACTGACAATATGCCCAGAAATAAACTTAATTCTTAATTCTCAGTCCAGCAGTAATACTAAACTGTTTAAAAACTCCAGCAGCACTGCTGTGACCTGTGAATTGCAATGCTGCGAAAAAGCCACCACCCAAATAATACTTTCTCTGTGGTGGTCCTGTGGGGTTCTTATCACTGAAGAACAGGGAAGATAAGAGGATTACAAAAAAAAGTAGAGTAACAGAGACTACAACCTGTAATGCACTCTTTGCACAACTACTTCCGCATTCTCATCTGTGCTGCTTCAGTGTTTCCTGTTTGGCTTTTCCAATATACTCACTATGCCAGTATTTTCAGCTGGTGTTTACAAGAGCTTCTAAAAATTAACCTCACTGTCAAGGAGACCAGTAAAGCCTACCACTAGAAAGCTAGAGAAAGGCTTTAAACTATGTGCATCTTCATACCTACACACTACAAAGATTTTTTTCTTATATTATACATTAGCCCACACAGCTCAGCATTAGCTAGAATAGCTAACTAGCTTGCTAGGTGCATTATTGATAGTTGTTAGTTTCTCCTGTTATCAAATGGAAGTCTAATAAAACGCTAGTAATAATAATAATAATGCTAACTATAATAATCATCATAAAAATAATTAGACAAATGCTAGCTATAATAATAAAAATGCTGGCTAGAATAATGCTAACTATAATAATAATGATAGTAATAATAATCACTATAAAAAGAATCATACAAATGCTAGCAATAATAATGGTGTTTATTAGCCACTGTTTATTAGATCACTCTGAGCAGGGAAGCTATGAAAGCCTAACACTTCCATAAAACTTGGCAGACGTCGTGCAAAGAGGAACACAACAGTGCTGAAAACGGCTTGAAAACTTCACTTCATACTCATTTTGACCTCTCACTAGTAAAAAAAAAAATAGTTTTGCCTACACAGGCGAATGTAAACAATACAACCGGAAACGTTCAAGCCGCATTATTTGAAAACGGAAATGCATCAGAGCCGTGAGTGCAAGGAGCCCATTATGGAACTACAAAGTGCTCCTGTGTGACCAAAAAAAAAAAAGAGGAGTTGATGTTTATGAAGCAGCCAGTCTGTGGGTTTGTGGTGTGTGCTAAAATGCTACATTTTGTTGGCTTTCTAATAAACACATCATATAACCTGGGTGCCCGAACTTTGGCATATGTGGTCACAAACGAAAAAAAAACCTTTAGCTTTCAGTGGAAGTCAGACATTATATTGCAAGCCAAATATTATTTCTATTCTAAAAAAAATGGCAGATAAAAAAACAGCAAAAAATAGTCATTAAATATGCAAAAACTAGCCAAACTGAATCTAATAGCTTAACATATGTTGCATATTCACAAAATATTCTACACTTTTTAATTTTATAAGTATGTATTTATTAATGTGGTATAAAATGCAAATGAAAGAATGTAAGGAGTCAAGGTTTTATGCTCACCTATACAGTCTTGATTATCGACATAATGAACTTCATTCACTCCCAAGCCTTCCTTCTGATACAGCTCTTGTTCCTTCAAAACAACAAAACATATATTAGTAGTGCTGACAAATCCCATTCATCAAAAGCTTAATTTATAATTCAAATGATCTATCATGGATATCACTGAGTTCTGCTCATGTTGCCACAATGATGTCTCTGATTTAATGTGTGTTTATTCATTTCATTTTATGATCAGTGAAGAGCTGAAGAAACTGTCCACTCACCTCTTTCAGAATGCGCTCATTAAAAAACTGCTGCAGCTTCTCATTACAGTAGTTGATGCAGAACTGCTCGTAACTGTTGTGCTCAAAATATTCTGGAGATAAAACATTTAATATTTAATTAATAATTCAGGATGTTTGAGCTATTTGCCTAAAAGAATATAGATTACCTAAATCCAGCTTATAAAATAACATAATAAAAAATCTGTAAGGTACTTGAACAGCATTTGTTCAGAAAGCGGAACAAGAAAAAGTTTAAATATGAAGCACTCAGGAACTCATGAACTCAGGGTTTGTGACTCAGGCTGGTAGTTGGTGAGGTATCACTAAGGTAATTTAGTCAAATGCCAAGTCAAGACCAAGACTGACATTCATTGACTACTCATGGGTATTAACCAACTGAGCTATCCTCTAACATTACATACTAATTAAAATTAATAAGATACAGTAGTGCGCAACACTATTAACATTCATTATGCCACAGTTAGTTACGACCCTGCAATATGATCGGCTGAGAGACGTTCCATGCTACCATTATCAGCCAGTAATGCACTGTAACTGAAGCTCCCCATGTATTAGATGCCAATATTACACGTTATAGCACTCCCTCTCATGTATTATTGCTTAAGTATATCTTTACATTTCTTTTTTTTCCACTTTGATATTTGCAGGTTGTGTCAACTACATATTTGCACGTAGTAAATTAGTTTGTTTGCAATCTTTACTGTAATCATAAAAAAATTAATTAAATATAAATATTTGAACTAACCACGGATTAGAATGTTTGTGCAAACTGCGATGAATTTAAAATCACCCCTTATAAAATCATTAAAACAGAGGAATCTAGCATTACGTCCTACACTCATACTTACCAAAACCAGCGATGTCCAGCACTCCGATGAAGTTGGAGGAGGTCTCGAAGGGGAAGCACTGGTTGACCCGTGTGACCACATGATCGAAGAGGCAGCTGTAAACGGCCTTGGCCAGGGCATCTCGCGCATTGTTGGCCTGCTCCACCTTCAGAGGCACCCTGGAGAGCAACAAAGTGGGCCAGAAGGAGTCAAAAACTAGGCCAGAGCTTCTGCTAATGCAACCTCATCAATAAACGTCCATTCAGCTTTATCCCATCCATCCATTCTACATGCTGTCAGCCCACACCCCTCAACGGGATTCCAGCACCACTGCTGGGAACAAAACTCAATTCAAAAAGTGCAGGGCAAAAAATAAAGTGTCTTCAATTGACCTCTACTTTGAATCAAGGAGCTTGAGACCTACAATTCTGCAGTTTCTGACCGTGTTAATCACCTCCTAGATTTGGCCGAATTAACATACATAGAGGGAACACTAGAGCCAAAGAAGTAGATTTTAAGGGTTTTAAGCCTTTATACTTTGTTTCTATGCACAACTCCAACTTCTCATTTCTCAACAAATGTAATCTCCACGGACGATTCTAGGATCACAGCCAATCAAAACCAATGTTCTCATTGGTTTCACCCAATAAGATAGGTGAGTGAGTCATGTAAGAAGAATAAGAATAATTTAGATTCAAATCAGATACGCTAATTCTAATAATCTCTTAACTATATAATTAAAACCATCTACATATTCTAAAGATATGATTAGGAGACAAAAACTATTATATACAAGTGTTACCTTTAATTTAAACATTTTCACCACTTCAATCAGAAGCTAATAAATCTGTATTGTTCAAATATTATCAAAATGTTGTTTTTGCTTCATTTTTTTTAAAGCATGCAGGGATTCAATTTTGGGGTGCCAATGCCTATGGTTGTCACAAAGCAGCTATACAGAGATCCAAGTTTAAACCTATTTTGGGGATAGAAGCAAGGTTAAAAAAAAAAAAAAAAACACTTCCTCATATTGAAAGGCAGACGCTTTGAGAGGAACAAAGATGAGACCCAGGCGAAATCCTAATCTCCTGGAAGACACACTCACTGAAAGACTGAACACATTCACTTACAACTTACTAAGGAATCTGTATCTCAAAAATATTATCTTTTCCAAGTTTTCCACCTTTACTGGGAGGTTCTAAATCCCTCAAACGACATTCAGCAAGGTGTCAGTTTTGGATTAAAAAAAGACAAAGAAAATGGAGCTATAAGGTTGTTCATAGGACAGTGCTGATAAAAACAGCACCTGCCTCCCAAGTGACCTGCCTAAAGTTAGAACTACTGCATAGCAATAGACAGACACTGCATGGCAAAGCAAGGATATACTGTCTCAGATAGGGGTCAGGCACTTAGAAAATCTGGATTAAAGGGCCTGATCTTTAGCTAATGGTCATCGCTATATATATTCATATAAGAAAAAAAGCTAGTGGCTTACAACAGAGCCAAAAGTTTTCCAAGTGAATACTATATTAGTTCTTATGGCTGATCTGAGTGACAGAAACTGATCTGTTGCTACACACCTTTCAGCCTTTGAACTGCAGAGTGATGCAGAGTCGCTCTGCATAGGGTACCACTGCGTAGAGCACTCATGCAGGCTACACCATAGGCAAATCACTGACTTGATGCAGAAGTATAATTTAGCTTTAACACACTTCCACCATGTGAGTGTTACTGCAGTGCGGAAAATTATCCCCACCCAAGGAGTCATCTGCTCTGGACCACTGAAGAACAGGGTGAAGTGAGATAATAAAGTATGCAGAGAAACAAAAGTTGGTAATTATAGAACTACAAACCAGTCCTATATGGTCAGTACACCTAAAAAGGAGGGGGTCATAATATTATGCTTGATCAGTGCATGTCCACTGTCTTCTTGCTGTCACAAGCGCATGCAGCTAACTTCATCATATGCAGCACCACGTTATAAGAAACAAACTCACAACTTGAAAGAAAAGGGAAAATAATAGCTTCAGTGAGCTGCAAATTGATGGCATTTATGGAATTTCACGGTGTGAACTGGCATTGTCGCTTCAGTGCTGGTAGAAAATTGCCCCCACAGTCTCCACAGACTATGATACGGAACACAACATACTGCCTGCGCTCGGCCGCAATCAAATGAGGAATTGTGGTGTGCTGCTGTGAAGCCTGGACACGGGCCTTCTAGCAGCATCTCACAGCACCTAAAAAGACCCCAGGTGATTCCCCTCAGACACACATGCATTATACATGTGCCACAGATACACTCAGTCTGGCATCTGCACTTGGTTAAATATTAATCCACTGAGCTTTGCCTCATCATTCATACATCACTAAACATACATCAAAAACATATCGGAGGAAAACGTGATAATAAAGCATGTCCTGTTCTGATCCCCTGTAACTGGACTGTGGGTTAACCTCTTCAAGACTCTATATAAGCCCACACTTCATCCACACATTTATAACTACATTACAAAACTGTCATATTTAATATCAGTTTCACAGACCCTAAACTAGAACCCAGTGGGATTCCACAAAACATGCTAAATCAGTGGTCCTCTTTAAAACTTTTTAAACAATTTACCAACTGTGCTCAAACTAAAACCTCCAAGTACCACCTGCTAGGTCTAATGTGTGTGCCAGGCATGTGTTTGCAAACTTTTGATTATTTTTCCTGGTCAGAGCAGTCAGAATGCCTGCAGAGACATTTTAGAAAAATTTAGGCAGAAAATAAATAAATAAATAAATAAACATAAAAATCCTTTAAATTTCCTGAAAATCAACAGTGCGCTTTATAATCCGGTGCGCTTTATGTATGAATTCTACGAGTAAGGTTGTAAGGAGCAGTAAAGTCACAATGCTGAAGTGCAGTGTTATACAGGAGCTTCAGAGAAGTTTGTTCAGCAGCAAGGCTGGAGCAGTATTAGTACTAGCCACTAAGCGTGCTAAGCGCTAGCTCTTTTGCCGTTCAGAGGTGAGTATATCAGTTTTTGTTTTACATTGTTAAAACAAGGTGCATCGGACGAACTGCTAGCGCCCTGGCTTACCAGACCACTCAGGGTTTCTCAGTGTAAATGTCGGGCGGCATTTACAAGTGCTAATTTCTGTTACTGGCTAAAAATTGGCTGTTGAAAATATTGGAATCTAAGCTTACTGTAAATAAACGGAAGCACCTTACAATCCAGTGCGCTTTATGTATGAAAATAGATGAGAAAAAAGACATTCATTGATAGCGCACCTTATATGTTGCCTTATAGTTCTTAAAATACAGTAATTAATCCCCTGGGCAAAAGTTATGGGCATTGGAGGCCAATTGTGGGCTTAATTCAATGAAACACTGATGAAAAACTTATGATGTAGTGATGAAATCATTTGAAAATGGTGATTGGAAAATGAAGGAAATGGGCTCGGCTATATGGCCAACGCCAGTTGTTGGGTGCAGGATCAAGTTATCTTTTTCTGTTTTATTTCACTTCCATTTGGCATACCACCTTGCAATGTATCATGTACCATCAGTGGTACATGTACGACAATATAAGAACCATTGTGCTAAGCTAAATGTTTCTGCGTTAAGATTAATAACTAGGCTTAAAATAGCAAGGAGTTAGTGGGCAATGTGCTCTAAGTAATGTCCCTGGAGAGCTGTAGTGGAGTTCTGGTACCACTAGAATATCCCAGTCTAGAATAACCCCCAGATTCTACTACAGAAGCTGCCGAAGGACATATATAGACTCTCTTAGAACGTTCACTCTTATGCAATCAATAAAAATATGCCTGCTTAAGTGTAACAGAAGGCTTTCAATGCCAACTACACTATTACAGTCCCTTAGCCAATTTAGCCTGTGCCAGGTTTCATTAAAGTGACCATATCTCTGCTGCAAAGAGGCTGAGATTAGCTATTTTCAGCACTGGCTGTCAGTACGAATCCAGCGTGAGAACTCAATAAGGAGATGAGGATCGGGATGAGCCAAATTGATGAAAGGTATTGCTAGAGGACATTCACATCACAGCAGGGAGAGAGGCTGTGATGAATGCTGCAGACCCTACGCAGTAGCCTGTTACGATCGAAGGGGGCTCCCATCACAGGATATGGAACACCACTTCTCGTCATTAGAAGCACCTTAATGCAAATAGACATTTAAGAAAAGCCAGGAGACCCTGTTTCTGGATCAGCCACTGACTGACTGCAACTTAAAAACAACATGCTGTCTAGATTAACTTTACAATAAACTATGTAAAACACACACACAGAGATAAGCACTCTCCACAGAAAGTTCTTTAAAATAACTAACTAGAATACATACATTGCTGTGAAAAAGTATTTTTCCTCCCTACAGATTTTTGTTTTTGCTTTATCATACTTACACTGTGGAGGATTTTTGGTTCCACTCTTTTTTGCAGAATTGTTTTAATTCAGCCACATTGTAGGGTTTTCAAGCATGAACATCCTGTTTAAGATTGTGCCACAGCATCATTCCACTTCTGCCTCATTAGCCAAAAGTATATTTTTTTCCAATTGATGGCAATTGTGAGAAAGGCCTGTGTTTTTTTTTTTTGGTCAGCAGTGGCTTTTTGCCATGGAACTCTCTAATGAAATCCCTTTTCTTTTGGGTTTTTTTGGGACCTCCTGGATGGGTTGTCCATGCCTTTTTTGTAATTTTGACAGACCAATCACAGCTGGGAAAGTTCATCTTGTTAATCATGTTCTATGTTGTCACTGTCCAATAATATATAAGTATCCCAATTTTTGGTCAATTGTAAGTTGACTACATAATGTGAACGGGCAAACTGTCCCTTACACTGTGCCAAAATTTATTGATGAACAGATTGAGAGAAATACTTAAAAATGACCTGAAATAAACTCTTTTTACAATGACTTCTATTGAAGATTTAGAAGGTTTTTTTCTCTCTCCTGTAAAGCTGCTGTTTTAGAGAGACTTGTTCATTGGACAGCGACAAAATTATCTTCACTTGGGAATAATAGCTTTGTGGTCCGCTGGAGAAATGGCATTATAACCTTTTCCAAACTGATAGATGATCAATGACTTTGTTTTCTTATCTTGTTTCTTCAGATTGGGGCATAATGTGTTGCTTTATGAGATCTTTTATCCTGCTTCATGTTGATATACAGGTTCTATTTAAGAGATTTCTTGATTCTACAAGGTCTGGGAGTAATTAGGCTTTGGTGTGGCTAGTAAAACTAAACAAAAAAAATGTGGTAACTTACAGTTAATTTATGGGGGGAGAAAGTAATTTATCAATTACTTTTTCACACAGGACCAGGTGTGTTAGGATTGCTATCTTCCCTTAATAAATGAAAATCATTAAAAACGTGTTTTTTGTATTTACACAGGTGCGGTTAGACTCAATTAAGAAAAAAATAAAAAACAGAACAAAAACATCCAAAAGACCAAACGGTGGATTAAATGGATGTCTCTTCTCTGAAGATTTTTTTGTACTTTCAGACAGAAGGTTTTTTTTTTTGTAGATGTGTTCTCTTCTTGAGCTCTGAATTGGCAATCATAGAGGGGGTAGATTAGCATTATGGAGAATTGATATTTCTAGTGCCAAGCCTGGAGTGGCAACAAGAGAGACACTATTTTCTCTATAATAATAAAGTCAGTGGATCACAAAAATAGTTTTTAAGCTGTTATTTTAAGGTAACACTGCAACATGATGTTGCTTTAAGCTTTTGCAACAGGTCTCACTCAAAGTCATAAACAAAATTGATGTACACTAATGACTGCAGACATCAATTAAATTGTTTTATATCATCAGCTTTTTTAACAATTCAGTGATTTTACCCTGTTTGGAGTCTTGGGAAACCCACTGAATATCTGGCCTCTAGTGGCAGTTTGGTTAAGCATATTATAAGACAGAGCTGGGCAAAATTATTTTATTACAATTTTATCACAAAGAGTGTAAGAAATCCTGTCTGACTAGGTGATGTGCAACCAAAATTATATAAATCACTGTATTATGCATGAAACAGTATTTGATTTGTAGTTTATAAGAAATCTGCCACAGCTGAAAAATGTTGTCTGTCAGAGTTTTAACACACCGAGCTATATTACAAGGTATATGAAATAAGACACAAATAAAACCCACAGGCTCAATTACACCAGAGGACAACTTGCATTACAGAATAAAAAAAAAAAAAATATATATATATATATATATATATATATATATATATATATATATATATATTTATGAGCCACAGCTAACAGTAGATGGGAAAGTGTCATTGTGTTATAGCAGCCAAATCCCATATATTTTAGACAATCAATTTAGACGTTGCTTTTTAAAATCACACATTTAAAGGTCTCAAAAGAACATATCTATGATATGTTTTTGCTTGAGGACAAAAAAAGAGGAAATTTTGCATATTATCAGATAATGTAAACTGCTTATTAGTTTACACACAACCTTTGTATACATCTTCTGACAAAATTTGTCAAATATGCCAATGTGAATGCTACATTAACCAGAGCTAAAATGCAGCATTGTAGATAAAGCTACAGAATATGCACTTTGCCAAATCTGCAATATATAAGTATATATTAAAGCACAAATTAAGTTAAACAAAATTGCATCTGGACAACTTAAGAATACATGTATGATGCCGCTCTGCTCCATTTAGGATGGTGTAATCAGGATGGTATAATTATGTACGCAGGAATTCTTACTTGATGACTGTGCCTTTGGCGCCCCCTGCAGTAGTGAGCATGACCCTGGTGGTGAGGCTGACTCTCAGGTCCTCCTGGTCCAGACCCAGGAGCTCTGCACAGTACTGCAGAGTCTCACTCGATTGGTTCTTCAGAACACACCCACCTGTCAGACAACACAAAAAGTATGACCATTTAGATTTTTTAAATTATTTTAACTACCTTGTAGATTTTATAATTTTACCATGACAGGACGGACAGCTGAAGTCTTGAAAAAATTTAAAACAGTTTGAAGGTTGTGGTCACTGAATTCAACATATCTTAAAGGGGTGTTTATCCCAAGATGACAGGGTTGATGGGGAATTCTTAAAATACTTGTATTTTAATCAAGGTAGTGAATATATATAAAGACATGTTATATTGATATAGACCCACCTACCCTAGTATTTATGACTAAATGAACCTCAATCAAGCAGTTAAAATGCACTTTCCAATGCATATTATATCTGATTTTATTGGCAGTGCAGCAGGGTGATACCATTTCTCTGAAGCATATCCTCCAGCAAAGCCTTTAAAGTAAACCCACCAGTTACATAACATTCACCAGTGTTCTTAGAAGCATGTGAATAACAGGATGAGACCTCTAGAGGGAAGCTTAGCAGCTGGTAAGGAAATTCAGCGTTTTTAATTAAAGTAAATAATGTTCTGCATTCTCTAAATGAGAAATAATAGTACCTGCTTGTCGGCAGTAAGAAAACACAATCTTACACAGTTTACTAATGAGACCTGTTGAGGTTAGATGAGCTAAATGAGGGAAGAATGCGTGTGTATGTGTGTATGGCAGCAGAGGATGGTGAAAAAGACAGGTGATTGAAGAATGAGGAAAAAGGTGCTTCACTTTAATTGACAAGCAGCCTGAGAGCTAGTCTGTCTTTTAACTTTAAAACATGGATGGACCGCAGGCTGAACGTGGGCTTTGTGGGCTCCAGGTGGGCATGGGCTCTGAGTGGGTTTTTTCATGTCTTGATACTAGGACTCAGTTGGCTCTCCCAAATAGACAATATCATTAAGACCCACCTTCATGTTCCATGGGTCCCATCTAAGCTCCATGTGGTATATTTAAACCAGTTGGGCCCATGTTTAACCCATGTTTTTATTATGCGAGACAAACATGGAGCCCATGGACAAAACTGATTGGATCCCAGTTGGGCTACCAATACAGGCTCCACATTGGCATGTTACAGACAGATGGACGGATCCTTTTTTGATCCTGAAGGAAATTTAGGAAACTACTTATTTACTGATTAAACACATAATTGTGCACAGTCATACTTTGCAGGAAAGTAAATGTCATCTTGCTCTTATGGCCTACAACAATGTGGCCAATGAGACCACCCATTACATGATACATGTTATCTGGGTATACATATTAACATTGCAGCAGTTTTAGGGGGAATAAGGGGGGACTTGTTTTATAGACTGCTAGATTTTCTATAAGATTATGTTAGGCTTATGGTTTATTATCTTCACTACATTAATTATTAAGGTAGTTTGGTAAATTATTTATTAAGCCATGCATAAAATGCTATTAAGCAAAAATATACAGAACACCAGATAATCTAATCTAGTCAAACACTACACAAACAAAAGTACTGGGACATTATACAACATTCATTCTAAATCAAGGGCATTAATAAAGAGTTAATTGTGCTTTTGCTTGAATAACTCTCTCTATTATCTAGTGAAGGATTTTATTGATTTGATTTAAGTTATAAGCAATCCAAACTAAATGCCTAAAGTTTAAATAAGACAGGGTCCTCCAAAATCTTCTCTAATGATGCTTAAATTAAATGCAGCTGATGTGCTGCACCTGATTCTACTTGTGGGGTTGTCCAATGTTTTTCCTCACAAGAACATTTCATTTCTATTTATTATATTTCAAAAATCCTTTTTAAAAAAAGACCAAAACCTAAAGCTACATCCACAGGTTTGCAGTGACTGGATATTAACCATTTTGTTTCAGCTGCTTCGCTCTGTGTAGTTTTTTTTTTTTTTTTTCAGGAATATACTGGTAATAATAACACATACAATATAGTAATAAAAACTTTCCTAGTAACCTGTTGTAAACAGGTGGATAGCCCAAAGGGAGCCAGAAGCATGGAAAGATAATGGCAGCATTTACCAGAGGTGCTCCCAGTCTCTTCAAAATCGATATTGCCTAGATGCAGAACTCCAGCCACCACTCGGAAGAGATTGAGCTTCTCAGTGTCATCCAGGCCAATCTTCTTCATGGCCACACACATTCTGTTAAAGTCCCCAAGGTCATCCAGCAGGGGGTCTTTCAAAGCTCCTGCTTTCACATGCTACAAAATTATACACAAAACAATCAAAACAAGCACAGTAGCGACGGCAACAGCAGTTGAGTGTCTAATACATGAAGTTCCTGTGTGGAATGGCACCAATAATGCAACAGTAGATCAAGTAGAATTCCAGAGATTTTTTACTTCTTCTTGGTCAGGATCGCAATGAGTCCAAACTTACAAGGAATCTGATTTGGGGCTAGCCATTATTACAATTTAGTAAAATCATTTATACACTGCACATGTATTTGAAAACTAAAGCATTCAAAGTAAACTCATGCAAACTCCACCCAGACAGAAACCTGAGCGAGGTTCAAAACCTCACCCCCATGCCCCTGGAGCTGTGCAGCACACACACCCTGCATAATTCAGTCATCGAACATGTAAACAAGGTCAATCAAAGTGGTGTGACGTGCAATGGAGCATCGTACAGAAACTCGGCAGGCCATATTTCTTTACAGTGATCGGAGTAGCATGTCTGCAGAAATTCAAACCTACTAAAAAAATATTCAATATGACCTCTGAATGTAAACAAGTCTAATAAGGTATTACATAGGGATGCCTCAATCTGACCCATTGACAATTATCCACTACTACTACTGCTACTACTACTACTGCTACTACTACTATCTCACAGACAGAGACAGAGATGAGCTGGTGAGCTCAGCATTAAGAGACAAAAACGCTATGTTCACATTATCAGTGCTTCTCTCTCGTACCCACAGCTGTGCAGCTATAGCTGCAAAAACAGCAAAAGCAAACCGCCTGACCTTTTTTTCTTCTCCTCAACCTGAGCACGTATTTCAGACCTTTTCAAACCTTCAAACCTTTCTCTCAAAAGTATTATTTAAAAAAAGTGTCTCAGGCATCAGAGGGTGTATATGTAATTATTCTATCTGATAACTTTATTAGTGGCCTTTTTTTGAGGCATTTAACATATCAAGTCTAGTCTTGGACTACACGCCATTTTGAATGGAGATTTTCCACCAATAGGAAAACGACAGTCTACGACAAGGAAACGACCCCTTACTGTTAACTCAAAAGTTCAAAATGCCTTTGTGAAACCCATCCAAGAACAAAGGAAGTCTTGCCTGATCAATTATGAACATATTTCACAAAATCAGTGGAATTTTCTTTCACCTAAAGATAATGAAAAAATAAAATCAGCAATTCTCTTCATAAACACACTTCATCCCGCAAATACAAGCCTTTATGGCAGCAATCTGTTGCAAGAATGTTGATTCCTTGACTATGTTTACACCTCATCACTTTATTTGTATCTAAATTATATCCTAGTAGACTCAAATCTATGGAACAATTAATAGCTTAAAATGGTCCATCCTAGTCAGTTTTCTTACTAATACATCTGAAAACCTTAATATTAAGAAAAGCTGAAAAAAAGTAATCACTCAGACTAACACCTGACATGGTGTCAAAAAATAATTTGACACATGTAAGATATTCACACACATGTACCAGTAAGTGTTTGAGTTGCAAACCTATATACTCTAGCATGCATCTCCACCACAACAAACCCATGCACAGAAAGAAAGAGGATCACACACAGGTAAGCAGATCTAGTGAGAGGAAAAGTAACAAATTAAAAAAACATCACCTTTTTGTCCTTAATTTGAAAAAGAGCAAAGAGACATACGCAGTTACATACGCATAGCACATAGCAAATATTACTCTGCCATTGCAATTCCCATAAAAAAAGATATCCTATCTTGACAATATGTTTTTTAAGCATATCAAAGATGTCAAAGGACACTGATTCAACTGGATATTTCATAAACAAAACTGGAAAAAAAATCTGTTTAAATAGCAGAATCTGCAGAATCTGGCACCGATGCATTTTGTCTGCATGTCAAAACACTGTTTAACTTATATCTTAAAAATATATATATATATATATTGTGATAAAATTTCCATTTACTCCCATTCAGGCTTAAACGCAATAAACAAACTAACAATAGATTATTTTCAATACTTGGCTGTAAATCATTTGGACCAATGACAGCCTAAAGTATGGAATCCATAACCCAAATGCTTGGATTGAGGTTTTTTTTTTGTTTTGTTTTTTTGAGAGGCTTTGCCATCACCATCATTCGTTTTAGCGTTTTCCAGCATTTGACTATGCAACACACGTCTGAATCAGTATCGAACAATAAACATTAACACATTAATTTAAATATATAAAAAAATATTCAGTTAAAAAATATAAAAAATAGTCAATGCACAAACTTTTTTGGACCTGACTGAATGCAGACAACAACAGGAAACTAAAATCCCAAATTCCCAAATAGCAGAAAAGTAGCTGGGTGGGTAAAATAATAAGCCCTGCAGAGACTAGTGTTAATTAAGATCATTATGATCTATGTGGGGAGAAAGCAAGATGATTTATATTAATGGCCTTTAATAACAATAAGTGCCTAATCCCACTGAGAAAGGTTCAAATTTAGCCATAACTCAACACTGCTGGGATTTCACAGGGTTTACACACTTTATCAAAATCCGGAAGTAAATTAGTGTTATTAATTCTGTTTGAAGAACACTATTTGATTTATTTTTATATTAGGATAAAACGTGTGTTCCTCCCTGCATTGTATTCCAATGCAACTTCCTAGTATGAGTAGATATTTATTGTCATTAGGATAAATTAAATCATAACAAAAAAAATGCTTTTTTCAATGCTAAATATGATTGTTTGGTTTAATCATGGATATCAGCAGCACAGTAACTGTTCATCCATACTCTACTGTGCAAAACAAAGAATGAGAGAGAGAGAGAGAGAAAGAAAGAGAGATAGAGAGAGAGAGAGAGAGAGAGAGAGAGAGAGAGAGAGATAGAGATAAGATTGTTAGCTTGGTCCCTGATCTCTGATAACGTGACTATGACTCTGGTAACATGACTCATGATGGTTAGTTTTGTGATGATGGGAAAAAAGATTGTGTACAGCGCCGGTCCTGGGCACAGTCTAATGCATTCGAGTGTTGAACCCCTAAAATCCTACAGACATTAGACAATAATCACATTTCATTAAAAACTTCATACCTCAGAACTCTTCCTGTTTTGCATGATCTGCTTGTCCGAGTCCTTGCTTGCAAAGTATTTGGTGCAGCCCCGATTCAAATACTACATAGAAAACACACAAAGACTTCAATCAGCAAACTTAAAATATTTCAAAAGACACCTTTCAAACTGGCTGATTACATAAACTTCTAAAATACTTCATTTTACAGTATAACTACTTCTGATTTTAATAAACACAGCTGAGCATGAAAGCAGATTAAGATCATTAAACATGGAAAAGTAGACTTATGTCATCAAAATCATGTGGTTTTGTTTGAATATGTTTCAGCACAGCAGCCTAAGCCATAAAAACAGAAATGATGCAAATGTGCCATCTAGTGGTACAATGGACATCTGATGATATAAGAACTATGGAGTAGTGTTGTGGGTAAAACCTCAACCAACAATGCAACAAAATGAACTAACTATATTATATGTAACTTATGAGCTTAAAATATTTCTAAAAAACATTACAGAAAACACATACATATAAAAACATAAAAGGTAACAAACTTATACAAGTGAAATGTTAAATTAACCTTTTTATGAAGTTGGTAATTGACTGACTGCATCTATATAGATATTTCTAAACTCTGTTCCGGTACCCGTCTTTTTTATATATATATATATTTTAATCATAATTTTTGTAACAGATTATTTTTTCAAGTCTCATAAGAACAAGTGGACAAGTAAATTACCCAATATAATAAATGCCAATATAAATGTTGTAGTTTATGCAGGCAGAGGCATGCAGGATGCTTGTATTGCTGTCCTCTGATTTACAGAGTTTACTGAGTATTCAGATTCCGATTAATTACTGTATACAGAAAAACAAAGAGTCCAATTATCCCAGCTGAACAGAGCATTCAAGCATGCCTGTACAAATTCTTTGTATTTAACTCTCTCGGGTCATCCTAATGTGTTGTTTTTAGAGGAAGAGAAACAAAGAGAAAAGGGAGATATAATGAAAAAAAGAGATGAGAAAGAAATCCAAACGAGATTACAAAAGAGGCAAGAGAGATAAAAGACAAAACTGTTGAAGACAAAATGCACTATAGAGGAAAAAACAAGCCAGCCAACATAATGAGACAAGTGACAAGTGGAAAAAGCAAGACTATGTTCACATTACCAGGTTATCAAATATAGCTGAGGTCTGATTTTTTTCATGGCTGTGTGAACGTGTCAAATCCAATTTTTTCAAATCATATTTGAGTCACTTTCATATGTGGTCTCAAATTGGATACGTTCAATCACGATCAAATCAGAATTCATGCATTTTTTTGGTTTTACGCATGCGCTACGTGCTTCTCTCTCACACCCGCACATCTCTTGGTGCAGCTGTGCAGCTATAGCTGCAAAAAAACAGCAAAAGCAAACCACCTGGTCTTTTGTCTCCTCCTAGACCTGAGCATGTACTTCAGACTCCAACTTCACTATAGATGATCCACATGTGAGCCGCTAACGCATCCATTTTACCTTTATAAAGCTACAAGTCATATCTCAAATATGACGTTTTTTGGTTGGTGGTGAAGGCGCCAATTTTACTTGTTACAAGAGAGACTACAGAGATGAAATAGACAAGGAATCAGAAAGACAGTCGAAAGAGTTGGAGAGAGAAAGTCAAAGTGAGAGACAATCAGAGAGAGAGAGGGTATCAGGGAGAGGGAGGAGTCAGCGTCAGAGAGGTTCAAGAGAAGGAGTATTAAACTGACCCGGAAGCTGTCAGGGGAGTTCAGGTGCAGCATGTTCCTGATGTCTTCAGAGGCTCCAGCACAGAGTCGATAAAAGATGTGATAATTGCGCTCGTCAGCGCCCTGCATGCAGATGCGAGACTTCTCTAACAGATAGTGAGAGACAAATCCTCCCACCACTGCATTCTGTATGACACACACAAATACATTTCATTAAATGTAGAAGTAATATTCACACATTTTAGTTAGGTAACAAAAAGAAGCACAAGGCAGAACATGTAAAATAAGAAGAAAATGGTAGTCTAGAGAGTAGAGTTCTGTTAGTTCTGTTCTGTTAAAATTCCACCTTCAAATAGAATCCAGTTCAATTCTGGCACCTACATTTTCTGCACTATTTAAAATGAAATTAATCAGAAATGCACACCAGTAATTCAAACACTCGGACATTAATACCCTTGTATAATAAAAATTGTGCAGAAGACATTACATGCATAAAATATATTAATTAGTCATAAATAATTGACCACTACATACTATAAAAACACAATTTTGTGATTGTCAAAGTGACTCAGACCCTTATGCTTGTCCATTTTTCCTGCCTGACCAGATCAATCCATAGACAGGTGCCACTGCAGATGAAGATAATATGTGGTGCTAATATTATGGCTGATCAGATATGTCTTACCTTATCATTGAAATGAATTTCCACAAATTTTCCAAAGCGGCTACTGTTGTTGTTTCTGACGGTCTTTGCATTCCCAAATGCCTCAAGTAGTGGATTGGCTGCCAGCAGACAATCAGACACGTGTGAGTTATGAAAACCTGTACAAGTGTATGCAGTGCATCTTGAAACTGAAAGAATGAAGTTTAATTTATGTACAGTTAAACATACCTTCAACAATTCGCTCATCAATATCCTGACCTGTCCCATAGGATGTAGTTAAATATCTGGAAAACACACACAAGTGCAAAGTTATCACATTGGAACTGAATGCTATAAAGTGTCAGATCAGCACGCAGCATGATGTAAAAATTTTACCATAAATTAGTGCCCAGTTACAGTCTGACACCTGCAATTCCTGCATTATTTAAGGGGGAATGGAAAACTTTGAGCATTAGGCTGCAGATATCTGTTACATACAATACATTATATTGCCAAAAGTATCTGCCTTGTATTGCATGTGGTGATGTGAGGCTTGGATGCTCCACACTTCATTGGTAGAATCCAGAGAGCCCTGAGCTTTTACTTTTAGCCTGGATTACGGTAGAAAAAGCGATTTATCTGCAGGCGCAAGGCATGGCCAGTTTTACTCATTTTAAAAGCCTGTTTGAGCAAAGTGCACAAAATACTGGATCTCAGAAAGCTGCAGGAGAACGGAGGTGGGATATTCAACAAAGGTAAGTACTTTTTAATCATGTTTTAATACACCCAAAGTCCATTTCACACCGGAGCTCTCCTTTAAAAGACTGTTGTAGTTCCTTAAAAAGTTGCTGTTCTCACTCTGTACTACATGAAACAGACAAATATGACAAACCTCAGTCAGCTAGATTTATCTGAATAACCTCACTACAGCTTTGTTTTGTCTTCAAGAAAAAATCTTATCATCATGTGACTTCAAACCCAAGGACAAACAGAGCATTCTGACCTGAGGACAAACTTTGTGTTTTCTGTTTTTCCAGCTCCAGATTCACCAGACACAATGATGGACTGGCTCATCTTCAGCACCTTCATGTCCCGATATGCCTTATCAGCTGAGAGGTGGAAAGACAACAAGTGGGGTGAGCTAAAATAACAGAATTTACAACATCGGATGTGTCCACTTTGAGCTTCTGAACTCACCAATAGCGTAAACATGAGGAGGGAGGGTTCCTAAAGAGCGACCCTGGTAGCTCTTTATAGTCTCGGGAGCGTAGAGCTTGGGGATGTCATAGTAGGGGTTCACGGCAATCAGGATGTTGGCTACAAACGTCTGTGATGAGAAAGAAAAATTAGAACTGCATAGATCTGGAGTTGGGTTTTTTGTATGGAAATAAACATTATTTGTGCCTAAATCAAGAGTACTATTATGGCTATGAGCTTTTTTCTATATCCATTATCCTTTTTTTCTAGCTACACTGATCATATAGGAGCACTTTGTTGTTTTTATAATGGCAGACTTTAGTACTTCTGTTTTTACATACTTTAATATTCATACTTCACCCTGTTACTTAAAGATCAGAATCCAACAGACCCTCAAGAGCAGATATTATTTGAGTGACGGATCATTTTCAGCACAGCAGTTACCCTGACATGGTGGTTTTGTGTTAGTGCGTGTTGTGTTTGAGCGGAGCAGACACAGCAGTGCTGCTGAAGTTTTTAAACAGTTCAGTGTCACTACTGTACACCAACCAGAAATACCCAGCCAACAGCATCCTGTGAGCAGCATCGTGAAAACATTGATTCAGGACTAGAGGATGACAAACACAAACTATGCAGAAACAGAAGCAGCAAATGAATCTCTGTCTCTCGCTCACTTGCTCTCTTGCTCCCTCGTTCTCGCTCATTTGCTCTCTCGCTTGTCTCTTGCACTGTCTCTCGCTACCTTGTTCTTGCTCACTCTCTCTGTGTCTCGCTCACTCGCTCTCTCTCGCACTGTCTCGCTCACTCTCACCCTGTCTCTCTCTATCGTTCTCTCTTGCGCACACTTTCTCTCACACTGTTTTTCACTCACTTGCTCTCTGTTTTGCTCCCTCATTCTCTCTCGCAATGTCCTTCTCTCTCTCTAGCGCTCTCTCACTCAGTTGCAATGTCTCTCGCTTACTTGCTCTCTCTCGCACTGTCCCTCGCTCACTCACTTTCTCTCTCTCTCGCACTGTCCCTCGCTCACTCACTTTCTCTCTCTCTCGCACTGTCCATCGCTCACTCGCTTTCTCTCTCTCTCACACACACTGTCTCGCTTACTAGCTCTCTCTCGCACTGTCTCACTTTCTCTCACACTGTATAATAGAGCGGCACCAACAAAAAGTATGAAAATTAGATTACTCATGTCTGCTGTTAAATAAGTACATTGTGTGAGACGATTTATTGCTTTGTGTTTTTAGGTTACAAATTAGTAAAAAGGAACTGAAAAAATATCATTTAGGTATCGGTATCGAAATTCAAAATAATCGAAAATTTTAAACAGATGCCCTGCCCTAGTATAGAAGAATGTTTAAATATTATGAAAGCATTTTTTTTTTTTTTACATTTAATTTTGCAATTCCAAAAGTGGGTGTTTCTGTATAATGACCCGATTACTGTGAGAGTGAAGAAGAAACTCTAATGACTAGCAGACATTTTCTGCCCCGTTAAAGTCTTAATGATGCAGCTGTAGTATTCAGAGAAGCCTCGAGTGGTCGTGGGCAAAGCTTCCCTTAGAAGCCCATTAGAGACACCTGTGGTGGTTGCTGAGCCTTACCAAAGAGCCCCCTTCTCCACCTGCTGCCGTTCAGGGCCCGAGGCTGCAGGGTTAGCCACGCTGCACTGCTTAGCACTACCTCGCAGGACCTAATTAAGAGTGCTGGGCAACCCGATAGCGTCTGGGCAGGATTAGCCAGGTCATCTGAGATGGGGCAGCCACAGAAGGGCAGGGCCTCAGCACTCAACATGACACACTCCGCCGACAGGCCCTGAGCACACACTGATGACTGCACACTGACAGCAGGCCTGTTGGTCCTGGGAAGCTATTCTAATGAGCCCAGCCCCATCTGCAGCAACGTGCCCATCAGCCCCTCACCAGTAGGCAGTTTAACATAAGAACTCTCAAGCTTCTTCACCCAGAATAAGAAGGTCCTGCTGCCATTTAAGCAAAGCAAATGTTTATGCAGCTCACGTTAAAGCAGATGCACCAACATTCTAGCATCCTAACATCTTATCAACTCCATTTAGCACATTGAAGCACTTTATACTTCTATAATCACATACTGCTACATCTGTTTCTCTCCATATATTAATAGAGTCTTTTCAGATTTAGAACCACCATACAGGATGTACTGTATTGTTTGGGTGGTGGGTCTTTCTCAGCAATGCATTGAGACTGACATTCTGCTGTGTTAGTGTGCATGTGTGTATGTTGTTCTGGTATAAGTGAATCAGACACATCAGTGCTGCTGGAGTTTTTAAACACACTGTTCACTCTATTAGACACTCCTATCTGATTCACCTTGTAGGTGTAAAGCAGAGGTGTCCAAACTACGGCCCGCAGGCCATTTGCGGCCCATTTCCTTTTTTGGAGCGGCCCGCGAGGTATTTTAGAAATAGAATGAAAGTTGGCCCGCTGTTAAGCAGGTTTTTATAATGTGAGATTCAAAGTTTGAACTCTAGGTGTCAGAAACGGGCCAAAGAGTCTAAAAGCGGCGAGAGTGAAGTTGTAGTGCAGAAAAACAAGCCAAAGAGTCTAAAAGCGGAGAGAGTGCTCAGTTGTAGCACAGAAAAACGGGCCAAAGAATCTAAAAGCGGCCAGAGTAAAGTTGTAGCGCAGAAAAAGGGCAAAAGAGTCTAAAAGTTGCTGTAATTAAGAGTTTAATATTAAGAGACATCATGAAATGAAACGTCAATTTTAAAAAAACTTATTTTACACAACACTGTCAAATATAGATAAAGATAGTAAGTTAAGTAAAATGGTGTGTAAATGAAAGTAATCAGGAAAAATTATTATTATAAGTGGTATATTTCATTATTTGTTTTATTACAGAGTCTGTGGCCCGTGACTTCAAATATATTTCTCCTTCTGGCCCCCAACAAAAAAAGTTTGGACACCCCTGGTGTAAGTAAGAGACTGAGATCTGATCAAGATATTTTTTGGTTGTTGTACAGCAGTAACACTGAGAAAAACTCCAGCAGCACTGATGTCTGATCCACTCATACCAGCACCAAACATAATAACACAGCACCACCATGTCAGTGTCACTGCAGTGCTGAGAATTACCCACCAACCAAATAATAATAATAATAATAATAATAATAATAATAATAATATCTGCTCTGTGATGGGCCTGCCTGTGGGGTCCTGACCATTGAAGAATAGGGTGAAAGGAGGATCTAGTCTGTTATTACAGAAATTAACATTGTTTTTTTATTCTATATACTACGGACAACATTTCTCTCAAATTCCAAATAAAAATATTGTCATTTAAAGCATTTATTTGCAGAAAATGAGAAATGGCTGAAATAACAAAAAGACACAGAGCTTTCAGACCTGAAATAACACAAAGAAAACAAGTTCACAGTCATAAAGTTTTCAAGAGTTCAATATTTGGTGGAATAACCCTGGTCTGTAATCACATTTTTTCATGCATCTTAGCATGTTCTTCTCCACCAGTCTTACACACTGATTTTGGATAACTTTGTGCCACTCCTGGTGCAAAAATTCAAGCAGTTCAGCTTTGTTTGATGGCTTGTGATCATCCATCTTCCTCTTGATTATATTCCAGAGGTTTTCAATTTGGTAAAATTAAAGAAACTCATCATTTTTAAAGGGTCCCTTATTTGATTTTTTTCCCGAAGCTGTATATGATCAGTGAAGCTGACATGACCAGTACTCAGCTGTTTGTTCAACTTGTTTAACATCTTTGTCATCTTGAAAAATAGTAACATATTATGGAGCTCTAATCACTGTGTCTTACTTACATAGATCTGGTCTTTGCTGTAGCGCACACGGACATTGTTGAGAAGCGTGGCTTCATTTAAGTACATAAGAGAACCTAAAAAAAAAAAAAAGAAAAAAAAATAATATTCACGATTAACGGCATGAATACATAACATGACACATTCAAATGACAAATTGTACTTATTAAATGCTTGTAAATAAAGCAAATGTGTAAGCATCTTACAGTTGTCCTCCACATGTTTGTTGACATCATCCTCAGCTGGGAAGACTTGGCTGATGGGAGCCAGAAATGTCTGGAACCCAAATAAAACATTTTTTTTTATTATTTTTTTTGAATTTCTGTAAACATTTGTATATACCATCAAAAGCATTAGAGACATCTGAACAAATAAACAGAACAAAGATTACTTATATAGTTCAAAAGACCAAAGGAATATGACTTTCTGTAGTATCCACTTTGGATATGCTCACATTACCAGGCAGAAGTGAATTAAATAAAATGTTTCGCCTTTGCTCGGGTGTGTATAGTTGTCACAATTTTACTTCCTGTCACAGTAACACAGACTGAAGTAGTATGGGCACAGTAAGATTATTCTGTTTATGAATATCTTAATCATTTTAAGAGCTTATTTCATTTAGGGCTTGTCAATGTGTCTTTGCTATTGTAACAACGAGAAAAGTGCAAAAGGCATGTACACATTTTCTTAATTAATCACAGGTGCATTTTGGGTGTAGCAAGGAATAAACCAATCAGCGTATCTGTTGCCATTTCCTTAAAGAGCCAGGTGCGCTCTGACTTCGGTGCATTGCTATTTTAGTGGCGCAGCTACCTAGACATGTCCAATGTTTCTCAGCATAGGAAACCCACCTGGTAGAGAATTGGCAAACACTAACAAAAGTAGTATGACAATGACCTTTATTACATCTTAATGTAGATAATTTTCTTAATTTTGTATTCTGTTTATTGTTGATGTAAAGGTTGCATAGCTGCTAACTGGCTCAAGCTATGTGGTTGTGCTATGCTTTATGTCCACTTGTTTATAACAAGCTAGGGTACACCTACCGTAATATATTACACAATATAATATATATGTAATATGAATTCCTGTATTCGTATTTGAGTAAGTGAGTATGTACACCAAGGGTGGTGGCTTTATTACTGTTCGTATAGATATTGGAATTATACCGCATCAACTGAAATTAAGAAATATATTGTGATATAACTGTTGTACATATTATCCAGCACTACTTACAGCAAATGAAAACCCAAAAGTCAGTATCTCAGAAGATTTGAATATTACCCACTGTGTTATATAAAATCCACGTGCAGCCATCTACCAGGCTTTATGGAGATGCAGATTTCATTTTCCAGCAGGACTTGGAACCTGCCCACACTGCAGAAAATACCAACTGGTCTTATATAATATTCTAATTTTCTGAGATGACTTTTGGACTTTCTTTAGCTGTAAGCCACATAGCCTACTGTAGTTAATATACCAAACCAACAAATGCTGTATAACAGCAGGTTTATACAACTGTCTACAAACACATCTGTAAGAAAAAAAGGGAAAAACTTGTTTTGTTTGGAAAAAACTATTGTTTCTGCTCCACATAATAAGCCCTATGCCTACTAAGCGTGAATGTGTGCGAAGCTAATTAATGTGGAGTGCAGATTCCAAGCAACTCAGCCATGTTCCACAAGCAACCTGTGACCATTCATCACTACAGTACATTATTTATAGAGGTCAGGAGTGGAGGCGGCTGACTGCTCTTTTTCCAAAAACATCAGGTAACCTTCTTTCATCTTCGTATTCAGTTTTCAGCTCCTCTAGTCATCTTCACAATCATAAAAATTAAATATATATACGGGGTTCATACAATTTTTAACCAATAAATTTCCATGATTTTTCATGACTTTTCTATGATTTCAAGGCAAATGTTCATGACCATACGATCTTTAATCATCAGTGCAGACATGGACAATAAAACAAAAATAAACTAAAATTATAATGATAAAAAAAACATTTTTAAGCAATGTTGACACAATCTTTAATGATAATAAAATGTGTGCCAGATCCTGAAAGCCTTATTGTGTAGGGCTATATCACTAAACTAACTCTGTGCTGATGTATTTGTTAGCTCAAATAGCTTTTCTTAGTCGATAAATGGAAACATACATTTGTGAATTGAAATTTCCACAACCTTACCAAAACTTTCTGGGTATTTTTATTTTTCCAAAACTTATCCAGGCCTGGAAATTTCTATTTTCAAATTCCATGGCTTTCCAAGTTTTTCGTGACTATACAAACCCTGTATATACAAATTAACCAGATTTGCTCAGTCATGCTTAATAATAAATAAAATATAAAATGATGCTACAAATGGTTCTTTGAGTGATGCTAGAAAATAACAACTCTGCTTAGGTTCTATGCACAAATCTGCACATGTAACAAAACTGAACTGCACATTGGATATGGATACCACTTAGTGTTATTTGAAACCTAAATGTTCAGTTTAGCCTTGTCTATAGTCTTTAAAATGACCGCATTTAGAAACATCTCTAGTGAGAATGTGTAATTGCATAGAGTAACTGGAAAGTTAATCGAAATAAATTGCTTTGTGAAATTCATTTAATTATTAAGTATATTTTGTTCATTTTGCTATTTATATGTTTTTAGAATGAATATATAAGAAATTGTGGCCAGATGGCCAGAGCATCATGTCATGTCATGACACGGATACCATTTACTACAATATTTTGTAATAACTCAAGAATACTACTGCTTTCAATTTAAAAGAAACAAATAAAAAAAATTGGGGACTGCAGTTTTAACTTAATCTACATTTTTTTGTATTATTTATTGAGCGAAACATGAGCGAAAAATGAGTGGCTCGGGCACAGCAGTGCTGCTGGTGTTTTTAAACACTGTCCATGCTATTAAACACTCCTACCTACAGTAGTTTCATCTTATAGACAAAGTTAGAGATAAACACTATTCAGTTATGTTAAATATTGAAACTATTAAATCTCTTGATAGATAAAGGTCCGTGTTTGTACTAGAGATATGTGAATGTGGGGAATCTTTTAAATTCACAAAGAATCTTTCCATCAAGTGAAGAATTTTATTTATGGAACACAAAGTAAGAATTTTATTGAACAATGAAGACACAGTGGTGCTGCTGGAGTTTTTAAACACTGTGGCCACTCACTGTCCACTCTAAACACTCCTACCTAACTGGCTCATCTTGTAGGTGTAAAGACAGATACTTAAATATTATTTAACATTCTATAATATTGAATCTATTGATGAGAGTGTGGAGAGTATGGAACGGACACTTATAAAACTACATAAAAGTGGTTCTTCTATGGCATTGCTTAAAGCACCATTCAAACCATTTATCTTTTTAAACTTATCATTTAAAAGACACCACTCTACCTTAAATAACTATCAAAGTTAAAATAAAATGCTGAAAAGGAGAAGTCAAATGTTAAAATGCCAATTTGTTTCCTACCCAGTAAAAAGATCACCCTGACTTTTACACTGAAACACGCCTTCCCAATCTGCCGTTTCTCTGAGGGAGTGTGTGAAACCCAGGTGGCTTATTCTTCTAATGAACTCGACCTGAGCGTAACATGATCAGCACACCTGCGACAGGTAGGAGTCATTACTTATTAAGCACCTCTGCAAGCGACACCCTTCTACAGCACAGGCCTGCTTTACATACATGAGTTCGCACATTTGACTTATTATGCTTTTCGATAACTGGAGACTTCCTTAAATGAAATGCGATGAAGCCATACATGTACAGAAGCGTGAGTGAGCGCTGCGGTCGTTACAAAGCCATGATGCCCCATAAATACCGTTCAGCATGAGCAGCTACGGTGGCAAGCAAACGTTTGGGCACCCCTGGCACAAGCTGTCTGTTATACAATAGTGTTCACTGTTCAAGTTGATAATTACTATACATGGACATGAGCTCAATAACTGAACTCTTCCAAATGAGAAAAAAAAAGTTTTATACGTTAAAAACATTAAATAAAATGTGCTTCAGACTTAAACAATGACTTTATACATGTAGGAATAAAAAAAACTCAAGAAAATAAATCACAGTATTTCTCCAAAAGGGAGAAATATGATTATTATATGGTTATTCACTGGAAAAACAATATTATAGCCAGACACACTATTATCAATAACAGCAGACTAGAGTAGGTGTTTTTTTAAAAAGCTCAGCCTATAAAATGTGCTTTTTATCATGCTTGTCCTTTCTATTATTAGTATTATATTATTATATCATTATGGGTAATTGCAATTAAATTAAATCAAATTGTATTACTATGGTATTATCATTGTAATAACGTCTATAGCATTAAATGTCTTACACTGTGTCGATAAAACAACAATAATTGTTCTGTGGCAACATATTGTGGCAGCACTGAGTATGCTGGGGGGAGGAGGAATCCCATTTTTTTGTTTGGGGTTTTTTGTGGGTTTTATATGTGTGTTTATATATATGTTTATATGTGTGTTTATTTGGTATATTTGCGTGCTTAGTTTTGTTGTGGCGTTTCCACTGGTGGAGCACTATTCTCCCTCTTGGTGTTGGGTGGGAGGGTGAATAAGGGTCTCCATAGGTAAATCATCATTTAATAAGAAAACACTGCTCATTTGGTGTGTAAAATACACAAAGTTTAAGCTTGACAGGAACATGTTCTGGCCTCATTACACCATCCCAGATAATGCTGAAATTGTTTCTCCAACTGATCTTTAAAATGCAGCTTGTTTGCTGTAAAGCAGTATTAGTGCTTTATTTTTGTTGTGTGTAAAACTAATGATTAAACTACACAGAACATATTTGAATTCTCATATAACTTCACAAATAGCTAGGTCTGTAGTCTGTTCATAAATCAGGGGATTCATAAATTCATAAATACTCTGACATCTTAAACCTTGTCTCAACACTGAGCAGCTATTGTCTCCTCCTACCACATGACTAGTACTCTGAGCATTTAAATAATATATGCCCACAGAGCAGGAGGTGGCTATAAAACAACAAGGTGTTTTCAGGTAGCCATTTTCTCAGTTGATAATGTTATTAAGAAATGTTTCCAGGAATAGTGGAGGTCAAACTGAGGTCTGGAAGACCTATTTGAGGTAAAATAGACCATCATGAAGAGTTTAAGAGGTTGTGTTGCACTGTTCCACTGTGTGCAGACACAATATAACCTTAATAAAGAGTATTTTAAAGAAAATCTCTCCTCCATCAACACAAAATTCCACGTCCAAAGTTTTCAAGTTTTCAATGTCTGTCAAATATATCAAATACTCACTGGACTGTTCTAGTTGTATTGGGCTAATTATGATAATTGCTATAATATGCTAAAGATAACTTGTTCGTTGAACATGAGCCAGATATAAATTTACTAAAAAAAATTAAAAAAAAAAAAGAGACATTGTTTAACTACTACTTAGGCTTTAGAAAGAAAATTAAACCTTGTCGCTAACCTCACTAAAACTACAGAACTATGGAACTGCTGGTCATCTAAAACTGCTTGCTGCAACTAGCTCTCTGGTCCTGCTGATGAATCTTGTTAAAACAAAGAAAAAAATGATATCTGATCATTTAATAAAGATAAAAAATATGTATATTTTTTTTAACCCACCCCTAATTGTACTGTTTGTTTTATGAAGCATTATGGACGTGGAGGAATGTCATTTCGCGCCACTCTATACTTGTTCACAAATAAAATGACAAGAAATGTCTCTTGACTCAATTTGACATTTTACTATATTTTATTTTAGAGACCTATTATTAGATTAAAGATGTTTAGAGAGGAAGAGTCAGAATAATCTTTTACAGTGACCTACCTTGCCCCTGTGATTGAGTGGTTCGATAGTGAGTGTGTCGGCCCCGATGTCCACTATCATGCCCAGCTGGAACCCATCAGACGGGTGGGGCGCCCAAACAGGCTTCCCATCATCCATTGCACACCTGAGCTACAGCGCAGCTCTACAAACCACAGAGAAAGAGGACAGTAAATGAGAATGTATTTTGTATTATGCAAATTGTTAGGATGGAGTAAATGATCCACATAGCCAGAGGAATAAGCAAATATACTATTACACTGATACAGAAATAGTAATAAAATAATATCTCTTTGAGCTGCAAACAAAAACTGACAGATCTTCAATAAGATGGTTTTGGTAGAACAATGTTGCAAACGAAAGGGTTGTACATTTAAAAAAAAAAAAGCACTGTGTTGTAAACTCTACGTGATGTGGCACTGTACAGGCTGCACAATTTTGGGACATTATTGCCAGATCTAAACAACCCCCTGCAGGAATAATCCATTAGACACAGGGGAATGAGATGCTCCCTGCCCCAGATGTGTGGTGTGCAATCAAAGTCAGGTTGATCAATGCCAATCCCGATTCAATCCAGGGCAACTGTTCTCTTGTTCCACATTCATCCTTGGTGCTACAAGCTCTGGCCAAGTCCTCAGAGATTCTCATGGTGCAATTATCAAATTTTCAGGCACCGCTTCACTCAGTGTGCTAAATAACCTCATTGTCTGCTCAGCATGAACTGCATCTGTGCCCAGTGCCTGAGCCTCCATAGGCTCTTTGCAGAATTAAGAATGGAAAAAAAGTTTACAAACAATACCATAAAAATTTCCTTTTTTACAGACTAGCTAATGACACTGTTCTGATTAAACGCAAAGGTACTTCTGTGACTGTTTAAATGTTCAGATTGTTAAAGTAATTGTAATAAAATGCACTTTAATTTTAAGAAATGCAACAAAACATCCCACAAACTTTGCAGAATTATCTAATTATAATATGCAAACAATACTAGTCCAACAATATTGTATATTATCTGCTAAATGACAAACACAAGAAAAAAAAGGAAATTACACTTAAAGTGGCAGTCTATATTATTTTGTTTTTAAACTGATAGCAGAAGAACTTTTTAGTGGAGAACGGACAAAATAATGTGTTTAACGGTACCAGTGTGCTGAAACGACCATCCCTGCTAAACCATATATATATATTCATTCTAAAAACTGGGATGTCGGGTCGCTTTTCGTGTGTGTGTGTGTGAAACTCTCTTACATCCTCTCTGAATATTTCCCTTAACAGATTTTGACTGCGCTCTCCCTCTCTCACTGAACATAACCTGGAATCAGATTCATCCGCTCTGAAAGAAGACCGCATCACACCCACCCAGTTTAAAATGATTCTTCCGAAGGCTCAGTGCAATTACCCTTTCTCACCAGAGAGGGCTCTAAATCCCCCAAATCTCAAAACTTACAGACATCAGCTTTAATGACATTATTAACCCTTTCATGTGTGGTGGTGACTACAGTGGACAGATTTAATAGGCATTATCTTTTTATGTATGCCAGTTATCCATGTATGTCAGCCTTTTAAGATGACGTTAAAAAAAATGCATCATGCCACCATGTGGCCAGTAATCAAAAGTGCAATAAGCTATATGGTCAACACAAAAGGCTGACAGAAGATCAAAAACTCCATCAACTTCTGGGATTTCTGTCAAATTATTGTACACAAACTCATCTCTGCAGGTTAATATTTGTTCAACAACATTAAAGTTTTCCATTTTTTCTTCATTTATTTGTAATATACATATTTGTCCCATTTGTTGGGCTGTTAATGAGTACTTAAAAGTGAACACTCAAATGCATGCTGTTTACCTGAATGGACACATGTATCAACTAAAAAAAGTATTATAAACAGGCTGGCAAGAAAAATAAATCTGTTTGGGGGGGGGGGGGGGGGGGGGGGGGTCCTGATTCATGTTTTCAAAATGAATGCAAGAAAGAGTGTATTGGTGTCAGCAATGTGTACAACTTAAAATACCTAAAGCTAAATTATATAAGGTCCAGAAATATTTGAATGTATAGTGTGTGTATTTTTAATGGGATTATTTTATTTTTTTGTATCATGGGTTTTTATATTATGACAACAGACAATTAGATAACTATTAGTAAAAATAATCGTCTATGCCTTAACAATACAAGTTCCCATTGTTTACATTAAAATAATGACCCATGATACAAATAAAAAACTTAAGTATGATAGCCAATTTTGTAGGATGTTTTGATACCTAAATGTACCAGTACGTTTATTCCCTTAAAAAAAAAACAGAATTTAAATTAATTTGATCATACCTGCACCTTTTTGTTCACAGAAACGAAGAGCAGGTTAAATTATACAATGATGCAGTGTAAGCTTTGATGTTTAGCTCATATAAAAATGTATCTTGCTTGGTTTATACAACATATTTTAACAGAACTGGGCATAAGAAACACAGCATACTGAGACCTACATGTCCTAACAGCAAGGTCTATGTAAAAGTAGTAATAGCCTTTATGTTGGGTCAATATAATTACATACATTTGAATAAACCTAAAAGTAAAGCAGTAGCACCAACATAAGAGCAAGTTGAGGGAAAATACTCAGAAATCTGCAGTAAACCTATATATTAAGTATCAGATGTAACACTAAATAAGCTTGCCAAGTACACGTGGTTTGTAGGATTAACCCTATGTGCGAGAGCATGTTTGACAGAACTCTCAGACAAGACAGAAGGTTCAAAGTTCACTGTAGCATCCAGCAAAAGAGGATTACCCTTCCACCAGAAGCCAGACACTGTGTCTATGCTTAGTCACTGCTGAAAGTACTCATGCAATGTTCTGTCTTTGGCCCAAGCTGAGAATGGACCATGTTGCATCATAGAGAAACTGGCTTTGCTTCATTTAGATTTAAAAAGGAAAACAAATATAGACTGATTGCGGCTCTGGGCCTGTTTCTCTCATCAACCATGTTCAAATTCTTTGCAGTCATGTGTGTTTCCACTGCATTCATTTTTAGTGCTTTAGTATTTTATGAAATGTCATAAAAGTATAATTTAAAAATCATGCTTTTACTTTTAAAAAACATAAAAGTAATAATGTAGACAAGGAAAGAAGAGAGAAAGGGAAAATTAAACTAGGAAACGAAATCGGAAAGATTTAACAGTTAAAAAGCAACATTTACAATGTAGAACAAAGACTGTTGCACATTAGACAGACTTTGCTGCATCCACATTTTTTACACGTTAGCCTTGTTTCACAGTTATGGCTGCATTTTAGATAGGATGCATTTTATGGTTCATAAGTCACAGAAGTCCCCCCCCCCCAACTTAAGGAACGTTAATATACAGCAGATAAATGCAGCCAACATTGAGTGTTTAATGATGTAAACAGAACTTAACAGCGGTAAGTAATACATATTGTCTAAATGTATAATATGTTTTGTGCATTACAATAAAAACAAACAGTTAGACACTGTGATGTCTCACCATAACCTCTTTTACAAACTGCTACTACATTAGCTTGTGGAAAGTTTATATACAGTCCTACTGTGTCACAAACTTTTGTCAAAAATAGCATTTTTCCACTAGCATGGAACTAGCACGTTCACCACATTTCCACCAAAAAAAGTAGATTCCAGGTACCAGGAATGTTCGATCGCTGCAGTAACCAAAGAATACTAGGTTCTTAGCACGAACTGTGACTATATCTGTGGGTGTGTCTGTTTGTACAAGAGCACCACCAGTGTGCAACATCCTTACAATAAGTATCCCTCACACCGCTACCCTGATACATTGGTAATACATTACATAGATAGAACTTTATCATTAGATAGCACTAAAATGACTAAACAGCCTAAGTCATTTCCGACAGCTCACACTGGCTTTGTGTAGTGGCTCATGAAGTCACATATGGGTTACTTATGCTTAAGCAAATAAATCCTGTAAGCATCCCCTAATCCAAACTGAGGTGAGATGAGAACCAGTGTCCAATTAGGGTTCATGGACAAAGACTAATGTTCATCAGGAAGTGGGAAAACAACCTAAATGGTTAATGATGGAGACAGTAATGCAGTTGCCCATGGAGACAGCCTGGGGTCAAAGGACAGGAGGGAGTTTCCTCTAACACACATAAAGCCGTTTGCTCCCCCCACCCACCCACCCACCCACACAGTCCTTCCTTATTTCCTGCTCTCTGCACAGCCAGGAGAGATGGGAAATGCATTGTGCTGTGCAGACTCGACTAACAGGATGCAAAGTCAATACAACTTTCAGCACCGTTTTTCGCTTCTCTACAAGACAAATGTAAACAAACTCAGTGACTTTAGCTAGCTGGATTTGGTCAGTTGGGCTTAAATTGTATGTTGTAATAACTGATGAAGGACAAGAGACACCAAACCTGCTATAAAGACCAGACACACACCTCCACAAATTCCACAGACAAGAGTTAAATGCTTCTAAAAGCAGCCTTTAGTTCATACTGAAATAAACCACTTGCAAACACAGTATCTACTTTTTTTTAGCAGCCAATGTTACCACCAGAAGACCACCAACACAATAAACACTGTTTTCTGGTCAGTTGTACGTTGTGACTTTGGTAGACCAAAATTGAACATCAGGACATCATCTAAAGAAAACATCAGTATGACATAAAGGTCTGGTGATAGTTGTTGTTGATATTTTAACATTGCATTCGTGTAAAATGTTCACATTTAATTGTAAAATAGCTTGGGTTGACCAAAACCCAACATCTGATAAACGTCATTATGTAACATCCACACTGTGTGAAACACAGCAACCAACACATTAATATGTTGTTGGTTGGGTATTAAGTAACCAAATTCCGGCTGTCTAACATTGATCCATGATGTCCCATTGGTTCATGATTTCAGCACTGGTTTTCAGCAGATATGTATCTGACTTGACTTTCAGCCAAAAATCAACATCTGTAAAACACTGGGTTTTGACGGAAGCCTATTTTTGTTTTTTACTAACTAAAACTCAATCTCCATACATTGTTTTGGCTCCACCAGAAGTTAATTTCAACCAAAACTGAACATCTGTACAACAGTGTTCTGATGTCATTAAGATGTTCATTTTCAACTTAAACTCAACATCTGCACAATGTTAAATTCTGTTGTCAAGCAGATTTATATTGTTCTCTAAAAAAACACAACCTCTGTACAACGACTGGCCTTTGGTGTAAACCTGATTTCCTATTTTAATGTACAGCACTGGGGGTTTAGATGTTACAATTATTTGCATTTTAACTAAACATCAACAGCATTACAATGATTGGATTTTGGCTTTAACATGATTTTTTTGCTTAACCAAAAGTAAACACCTTCACAATCTTGAGTTCTGATGTCAACAAGATGTTTTCCGATTTACATTCAACATCTGTACCATGGTAGGTTCTGATATCAACCTGTACACCAGTGGATTCTAACGTCAACAAGATGTTAATTTTTAACCAAAATGAAATTTCTTCAAACTTCTTCATATGTCAAGCAGAAATACATTTTACCTACAAATATAACTCCTGTACAACACTGGGCTTTGGTGTAAATCTGATTTTATTTTTTGTCTGTACAGCACTGGGTATAGGTGTCAAAACATTGTGCATTTTAACTAAAACCGATTGTCAATACAATGTTGGGTTTTGGTGTCAGCACGATTTTTACATTCAACCAAAATATAACATCTAACAACATTGGGTTCTGATGTCGACGAGATGTTTTTTTTTTGTTTTTTGTTCAACTTAAATTAAACATCTGTACTAAGGTGGGTTCTGACATCAACCTGTACAATGGCGGGTTCTAACATTAACAAGATGTCCATTTTCAATACAAATTAAATTTTACTTTTTTTATGTTGTGTCTCATGTCAAGCAGATTTACATTTTTAACTATAAAACAACTTCTGTACAATATTACACTTTTTTATTGTTTTTACAACACTTAACTAAAAAAAGTTGTTTCACGTTAACTTTTAACTAAAACTTAACGTCGGAAAAAAGTTGGGTTTTGGTGACAACACGATTTCTATGTTCAACTAACATAACATCTTCACAACGTTCAACAAAAATATAACATTTTCTCAACGTTCAACCAAAATAAAACATCTTCTCAACGTTCAACCAAAATATAACATCTTCACAACGTTCAACCAAAATATAACCTTCTTCTCAACGTTGGGTTCTGATGTCAACAAGATGTTCATTTTTCAACCAAACCGTAGATAGCTTCTTCAAAATGTTGGGTTTTCATGTCAAAGAGATTTACATTTTTAAACTAAGAATACAACTCCTTTACAACGTTTTGTATTTTAACTCAAACCTAACGTCTGTATAATGTTGGGTTCAGATGTTAATTTTCATTTTCAACCAAAATGAAGCGTCTGTAACATTGTAACACTGGGCTCAAGAGTTTTATAGATAACGTCTATGCGACGTTAGTGTGTAAGGTTTATCTGATGTCCGACGCCTGGTGAGCGCGTATATTCTCCGGCTATTGCTCCATGTGATTATCCGCTAGTCTGGAGCGGAACCGGTACAGCGTGTATGGAAGCGGTTTCCGCAAACATCTCCCCCAGTCAGTACTGAGACCGCTCCACAGAGCTGCTCCATCTCCTCAGCTCAGCTCAGGCGCTGTAAATAATGCAGCGGCTTCCAGTAATGAAGCTGTTCTGTCGGACACGCCTGCTTCAGGATTTATCAGCAGCTAGACACTCTGAATTAAACAGTTAACTACAAACCCTGGAAAGTTTCTAACCAAGCCGTTTACTCTACAGCTGCACAGAGCATGCGCGCTGTAAAAATAGCTACCAACTATATAGCTAATACTAACTACAATTAAACGCACACAACAACAAACTTACAGATACAGTAACCTACCTCACTGTACTGCTCTCTCACACACAGAGACAACAAGAGCTTAAGCTAAAGCAGAGTTAGGTTTAGCTAGCCTAGTAGTTAAGCTACAAAAAAAAAATAAAACACAGGCGGATAAATACAATGAAACAGAAGCTACTCACATTGAGAGTCCGTCCTATAGCAGCCTGGTGCGGATCTGCGCTTATTAGCAATAGAAAAAGAGCTGAATCTCCCCGGATGAGAGGCGTGCGGCTCTGCCCAGGCTCTTCTCCTCCTCCTCCTCCTCTCGGTGCTCCTCCGGCTTTGGACTGGAGAGCAGAGCTGTGCCGGTGACGTCAGTGATAATAGAGCTGCTCCAGCAGCAGCTGTCGACTGAACTGACAACTCCACAACACAGCTACAAACTACAGGAGGAGAACACCTAGAGAGCTACTCACTCACTGGAGCTGTGAAGAAGCAGCAGAGCATAGGGTTAGATCACTTCACACAGTTAGTGAAAGTACCAGCTAGCTAAGCACAGATCTATTCAACATGCTACACTACTCTGATGTCTACACCAAGCCCTAACTATAAAACCATCTCTATTATTCTCTTGACCTTTTAACTGCTTTATTTTTGTGAAAACCCGTAATAAAACTGGATTCCACATCTGATTCGTGCATTTGTGCGCCACAAATGCAAATACGAGTCATTCATTTTTAAAAGGCTTGCAATTTAAAACTTTTAAAAGTATTCCTGAAGAAGAAACCCTACACCCTATTGAAAGCCAACTCTGTTTGTAAATCTAATTAGGACACCTGATCCAGCTGAAAATGGAGGTCTGTATCAGGTTACGGAACAAAGGTGGGCCCACCAAAATTGTCAACAAAATGTTTACATTGTAGCTTGGTTTCCATTGTGCACCGTGCCACAACAGATGCACTATTTGTGTGAGGCAGCCAGCTTTGCTTGTTAGAAAGAATGAGACAAGAGAACATGAAGTTTATTCACACATATGTTTATTCATATATATTTTATTATATACGGTAATTACTACCATCAACATGTACAATGAAAACAAAGCAAATGTTAAAAAAAAAAAAAAAAAAAAAGTTTTGTATCCATTTTCAGTTTTCATAAGCACATATAGCACCACCCATTCACTGTCAATCAGCTCATGAATTGAATTGATGTTTGATATAAGCAAACTATGTAAAGGAAGACAGGACAGTAAATAAAAAATCTAGTCAACCGTCAACCCCAATACGAGAGAAAGGCATTTCAGCAGGAAGTAACACACAAACCTCACCAAATTAACTTTCTTAAATGGTTCTGCATAAGATTTTCATCACAGTGCCATTTATTATTTATCATCTCCCAGCAGATGTCAAACGGTATACTTGAGACATTTCCAAGTGGTTGAGTACTAGTATTAAACCACTCATGTAATTTTGTGCCCAACCATATCAACAACAATAAAGCTACACTACTTTTACATTAGCACCACTTCCCCCCTCAAAACCTCCATCATAGCAGTACCAAAATTTGCCCTGCTAATACTGCCATTTCTGACCAAGGCTTTAAGCTTAAGTTACAGCACATTCCATATGTTGATCTACTTACAGAGCAGATGGACAATTCTACAGAGGCCTGGACTAATAATTGATTAAAGACAGACTCAGTAAGTGCACAGTGCACTTTGTCTTATTGTCTCCAGGGCATTCTTACAAAGAACAAAACGTGAAAAAAAAAAACTCAATGGATTAAACATGTAAGAGAAAACAGAGAAGCATGTAATTAAATTAAATTGAATTACAACAAATTAAATACACTGATGAACAATTTGAACGATCTGACAGTTATTTTTATTTCCCCCAGCAAAAAAAAAAAGTTAAAAAAAAATTATATAGTGCTTATTTCATTTTGAAATGGGATGAATCCTGCATTAACAGTAAAGAACGTGTAGGGGGCATTCATTCTCCTGAATCTAACTGTTGCTGCCGGTGGAGTCTGTTAATGAGCCTTTTGATTTTCTCCCGCTTTTTCTTCACCAGCGTCTGAGGAAACCACTCGCTCAGATCCACTCCAGGATGTAAAATCTGTGGTGGATTCTAAAAACAACAGAACGCATTCTTATAAACTTGATTAAGCTTTCACATCTGTACTTTTAGAATAGCTAAATCCAAATCTGGCTCATCTTCACCCTTTATGTGATTTGTTTGGGCAGGTGTAAATGCAATAACCAGAGGGGGGGGGGGGGGGGGGGTGGGGGGGGGGAACAAACAAAACTTAAAATGCATTTTGGACTTACCATGATGAGGCTCTCTGCATACTGTAGAAGGTAAACCCCACAGTCAGTGTGATTATCCTGCTGTGGGACCTGCAGACTCCATCCATTCATGGACCCATTTGCAAAACTCCGCCGGGTGCCCTTCTTCACCAACCATTCCATTTCCAAGTATCTTAAAATCATAATATATACAAACATAGGGCTCGACGAAATGGACAAAATTGATCTCACACAATATACTTCTTAATTTCGGTTGATACAATGTAATTCCGACCACTGCCTTTGGTGTACATAATCATGCAATGACAGAGCTGGACAAAAGAGCAATAGATCACATTATTTAAAGACGAAAGTTATGATACACAGTATTTTTGTTTTTTTGATTTGCAGACAAAATGTACCAGGAAGGGACAGAATCTTAAAAACTTCTATCCTATTCCCTCATGTGCAGTACAGTGATTTATATTACAGTTTTGCTGCGCATGATGCAGTGTGTTAGTTGTGCACTGATGATATTCTGCCATCGTCGGTACAATACATTTTTTTTTTTTTAAATAAAATATCAATATATTGTCTCTCTCTCTCTCTCTCTCTCTCTCTCTCTCTCTCTCTATACAGATAAGTAGACACGCAGAAACCAAACTATTTCAATAAACATAGCAGCTAAAATCAGCAGCTACACCAGCATGGGGGAAGAAAAGAACGGGAGAGGAAAGGGGGGGTGAAGCGGTGTGGACTTACTCTTGCAGTATTTTCACCACCGTTGGTTTGGAACGACAGCTGAGTGAATCCATAATGAGAATGCAAGGCCTATGAAACACAGAAGAGAACATTGATCACGGTGACCAATAAGTTTATCGTGACTGCACATAAGAAACGAAACAGTAATATGCCATATTTGTCTGCTTTCCAGCAAAACAACACACTTTTGGTGAGTTCAAGACTATATTATATTATAGAGCTGTGTATTTAAGAACTTCACAATACAATGCTTATTATGATACAGCGGTTACAATTCAATATATTGTGTAATTGTATAATATACTTACTGTTTTGAGGCAATATTGAAGACATTTCTGCTGGTGCCATTATACTAAAAGTTAAGAGAGATAAAATGTTGCCATTATTAATCTCTACCAGACTCATCTGGCCAAAGTAATAACAATAACAGACTACCTGAATATCATCATCTGAGTCATGATCTGAAACAAAGCAGAATCCTTCATCCATCTCTCCTATAGAACACAGCAACTCGTAAAACTGGCATTATAAACATTATATATAGCTTTTTTCAATCCAAGCTACAATATTTAATGACATCGTTCGTCACAATAAGCAAAAAAAATCTTCTAACAAAAAGCTCATGCTTTCTTACTCTTCAGAAAGTGAGGTTGTGAATTTTTACTTTTGGTTTGCAAATGGATAAGAAAACCATATTTTGGAAATAATTTACCTATGGATACACTCCGCCTTGAGAGGTGTTCAGATGCTGGTTGTCTGTAGAAAAGTGACATGGGATTAGGATGAGAGGGGCTGGGAGTGTACTCCATGCTCTCCTCATTTCCAGAAGAATCCATGGTGGAGCAGGGTGAAGCCTGGCCTGGGAAGCAGATGACAGCCAGGTACCAGTGAGACCTGGGGAGAAAATTAGTGTTTATGGCATAAGTAGCAATTTGCTCAGTGGTCAGCAACCTGCCCCTAGAAAAGGGGCTTGAATAAAAACTAAAAAACTCACAACTGGTTAATTGGGACAAAAATGAAGTCCTTCTCAAAAAGATCCAAATGCCGGGTCCATGTTTTTACTCTGTTATGCCTCTTCTCCTGAACTCTGTTGAGATTTGGAAAAGCAAACATATAAATAATGAGTAGAGAGCTTTAAGAAATTTCAGAAATTGCAGGTCCCTTACGATAAACCTGGGGTGTCCTGATGACCTTCCTGTGTGAGACTCTTATAAAAGAAGGAACTGACAACATGACACCTACTGGTGTCCTTCGTCTCCAACTTCTCACAGACCAAATATCTGAAATAAAAACATACTGCAACATAAGAAAAACATTATTTTAAGATGAATAAATCTGCACAGAAAGATGCCAAGACTACAAGAACTGCAGATAGCACTTACTTCAAGTAAAAGTCCACTATCACATCATTCAAGAATTCTCCTTCATCAAGGCATCTTAGGTCTTCCTCAGTAATGGAAAATCCCCCTTTGGCTGGAGGAGGCGGATACACAATCAGTCTGGAAAAACAATGATTACTCTCTACAGACAGTCATTACCAGCCATGCAACAAAAATTACAATATCAGCTAAATCCCACAGACCTTGCCGTTTTTGAAGAAGGGTACACCATCAAGTCATCATTATTATTGTCTTCATTATGGTCCTCACTGTCTGAAAGATCAAACGTTGTTATCTCGCTCTGTGTACTGGTGGAGAAATATCTGCTGATCTCCTAAACCCCAGAGACAAAAACAGCAATACAAAAACAAACTTATCAATTACATAAATGCTTTAATTACTTACATTTATTCCTCTTTTGATTAATTACTTCTTACTCCTTTCTCTTGGTTTCTATTTGAGGTGGTAACTTCTGAAGAAAATAGCGTCAAAGGAACCTTGTCCACCTCATCTAATAGCAGATAATCCTAAAATTAAAGAAGGAAAGTGAAGATGCATCAAGACTGGGGAAAATGACACATCCACACTGAAATTATTTTACTGCGTAGAAACTCTTAAAAGTTAAAGCTACTACTAAAACCGACCTTCTCTTTCTGAGGCTGCCTGTTTGCCATCAATCTGTCATTAGCTTCATCGAATGCAAGACAGGCTGAAATGTTGCTTATGTTATTACGCCTGCCAATCTCTGCAAAAATCTGTTCAAGAAGGGCCTTTTCCAGCAATGTTGGTTCACTCTCAAAGATGAGGACAATGTATTTTTCATTTTGACCTGAGATAGGAGAAGATTATATTGTTACTTACATATTTGTCATGAAATACATACATGGTTAAAAAAATTAGACCAACTTACTCCTAATGCTGTTTTCACAGCTATTTTGTAGCTCACCATTGAATGAAAAAAAAAAAAAATATATATATATATATATATATATATATATATATATATATATATATATATATATATATATATATATTTCTATGCCTGCTGAGCTCGGGCATTGCACAAACTGCCACAACTTCATAACAGGGCTGTTCGTGAACTAAAGGTGGACAGTTCTCCTTTTTTTTTTAAATAACTGGAGGTGCTTATAGCCTGATATATTACTGTTTTTCTTTTTTTTCAAGCTTCGCTCTTTTTTTGCAATTTGGCTTTGACAAAATTTGGAATTTTACATCCTAGCGTAAATTGTTATTGATAATTTCACAATATTTGGATGTTTTTAAAAAAGAATTTAATGCACATTTGATGGTAGGAAAACCCTTTACAGACAAATAGGCAGTCTATGCTGTCCTACTAACTGACACTTTCAACTGCACAACATCCTGACATCTGTGGACATACCAATGGTAAGATCTCCTAGACGAAGCCATTCAGCAGCAGTTGTTTGTAAAAACAGAGCTGGCAGTTTATGCTCTGTACACCATTCACAACTGATCAATCCTGATGCCACAATTTGAGCTTTTGAAAAAAGGAATAGTTAAGAGAACAAGGTTAGAGAGCTACACAAAGCTAAGCGTACGTAATATTAAATTAAATGACACCTGAATAATACAGTCCAGATTACAATTAACAAATTCAACGTTACAATTTCTAGGATATTACACCCACTTTTCCCCTTTAAAAAAGAATACACATGTATATTATTATAAAGTTAATGCACATTAAAATACTGGACAGACGAAGTAGCTGAATGTAGCAGAAAAAAAGTTAATGTGAACATTTCTCTACTGAGAGCTAATAAATGTACCAATCAATCCCTCATGCATGCACAGTGAGACTCAAATCGTTGCAAGCATGCACTCAAAAGTAGTTGCTGGAAACAGTTATTTGCAATCCCTGTACTGATATTTCAGAAATCTGCTTAAACTTTAAGAAATGTTTTAATTGAAAACCCTGCAGAAGACCAGATATGCTGAGTTGGAGAGATGAAAATACACATAAATGTGCCGCTTACCTTTGTTTGGAATTTCAATAGAATCTACTGAAAACTGAAACAGAAACACCCACACACAAAAAATAAGGTTCACTACTATTATACATACCTCTTCATGTGTTTTTATGTTTAACCATATAGAAAATCACTATAGCAGACACAAGACTTGCTCACAGTGACTGTTCCCCTGAAGTTCATGTTCAGTGTCCCAAGTCTCAGACTTCTGATGTTGAGGGTAACACGGTTAAATTCTTCTAGGTCATCCCACGTCAAAGAAGGAAACTTTGTGATGGAGGGTTTTGACTTTGTCTTGCATTTGATTGGGACAATTTCTCCAAACTGTAAGAAAAATAAACAAATAAATAAATTATCAATAAATCTGTCAAACTTCGCTACAGGTTTCCTAGGTCACACTGAAGTTAAGACATGACTGCAAGATTTGAGTGGTAGTACCTGATCCCTCATGCGACTCTTCCGAGAGAGTTTGTTCACAGGCTGTGTATCAGTGCTGTACATCCGATCTTTAGAATTGACTGTCCCACAGTTAACAACTGGCCCTGTGAATTATATTAGTACATTAATAACCATGTAAGTGCACTACAGCATTTCTAAAAATTTCATTTCACCAACACTGACAGTTCTACTGTATTTGAAACCATAAACTCTTACCATCTTTATCAATTTCAATGATCTCTGGATGTGACAAAGGATGTCGGGTCTCTTCAGGGCTGCCTCCTCTACAAAATGTGGACCAGTGAGAAATGATAGGCTCCTGGTTCAATTTATGGATTGAACTTTTTACAGAATTTTACAAACCCAAGAGCATGATAGAAGCGGCGCCTCTGCAGAAGAACGCCTTTTGGTGGTGGAAGACCAAAATCCTCATCAAAATCCAGTGGCAAACTGTCACGTTGTTTGCGACTCTGGGTCATAGTTTGAGAAAGATCACTGAGGGGACAGAAAAACATCATAAATGTCTAGCTAGAGTTAAAGTTAACTGGCTAGAGATAAATAGTTAACTAAGGTAAATAAACATTCCCAGTCATCATTTAAATTACAGTAAACTAGATTAGCTAACAACATTTAATTCCCATAAATTTTATGCGCCTTTAAAAATGTATCGCACATCTAACGCTAACTAGTTTAATAACGCTAAAGAGCGCTAACTTACCAACGCCAATTAACGATAACTAACGCTAACTAACGATACAAAACTAACGCTAGACAACTAACGCTAATTATCGAGTGCTAGCTAGCTGATGCTAGATAACTAAACTAACCCCAGTTAACAAAATATCTTACGTTGACGTAAGGGTTAACTAACTTAACTAGTTAACCAACTCACAGAATATGCCAACCTACGTTCTCTAATAAACGAGGATAATAACCCTATAAAACATTTTTATATAGCTAACCTAGCTAACAACCAGCTGTTAGTTATCGTTAGCAAGCCCGCAAAAGACTTGCTAGGTTAGCTTGTTAGCTATTTGTTGTGGGAACATTTACGCTAAAGTAGCTAACTAGCGTTGTTTAAGTTACGTATTGTCAAAATTAATGCTTGTACAACAAATAACCCGGCCTTATTATAACACTGTTTAGCATTTTACTCTGTTTAGCGTTCGCGTAAATAAAAAAAAACTCAGTTAAAAGCCAGGACATTCAGTTTATCCACCATAAAACACGAGTCTTAACTGGCTAAGCTAGGTAGGCTAGGTAACTAAGTTACCTTACTTGCATACATTTTTTATTAACTAGAAAATCTCTCTGTAACATAGCTAAGAAAGCCCAAACGTTCTTACTGAGAAGGTCTGTGTGTTAATAAGGGTTTCTGTGCCGTTTAGTTTGTGACGTTATACTAAATACACTCAATAACTGCTACAAATAATTAGAACTGTAACGTTACTGTAACGCTACGGTTTGTTTATTCATGCCCTAATAGCATCTTTTCATTTAGAACCAGACCAAAAAAGCAAATAGCTAAGCTAAATACATTCATTTCAAGATGTACCAGTTACTGGCCTGAAGTCTGACTTAGTTTCCTCACTTTAAGTCGATAGCAACTCACTGTGTTGTCTCACACAAATCAGTCAGACGCCCGAACACCTAACGCTAGACTAGTAGTTTAGCTGTAGCTTTTGGCTCATTAAACTGGCCCACCTGTGCACAGTGCAGCGTCCTCACACATTCTTTACTATTGAGGGTTTCTGTGGGAAGAAGATCTTACAGCACCGCCTGTTGTCTGACTGGTGTATCTGCAGCTCTGCAGCTTCAGCACTTGTGAAATTTTAATAATCTGACAGTGTAACGATTATTAATTACACTTTCTGACTGTTTTAGGCTAAATGCAAAAATAAAAAAAATGATGTAAAAAATAATTGTTTCATTTTTTTAAATGTAGCGCATTGTGTAAGAAATAGGTTTTCATCCATTTTTCCAATTTAAGTTTTTTTCATCTCTGCCCCTCACAATTAAAATTTCAGTAAAAATGAAAAAACATAATTCTTTGCTTTATTTTCTAATTTTTAACTTGTTGCAAATTGGATCATACCATCAGATTTGTGTCAGATTTATTCACTTTTAATTTTCTTAAAATTCTGTTTGTTAAAGGCTGAAATTAAAAACTAGATTGCGGAAAATGCATTTCTTCTTTACTATACTGAATATAAAAATAATATTAATAATTAAGTTTTATACCCAATTTTCTATTTTCAAATTTAGCTTGATACAGTCAAACAAATTAAACTGCTAAACATTACACCTACCCAACATTGACATACTGAAAGAATGGTCATTTATATCAGTGAAACTTATGAATATGATGCTTGAAATAATAATAAAATAATAATCTAAAATAGTCTTAACCCATATTAGCCCAGACTCAATTCTGAAACTTGATACAAAGTTTAAAATTCAATCAGATAAACTCAGTGAGCAGCTAATTTATGTTTTTGTTTTTTTGTGAGCACATAACTGTAAATATTTCAAGGTTAAATCCTGATGTAACATACATGACACAACAAGTTCATAAGTTGTATTTTAAGATTGTGTGCTATATGGAATGTACAATATTTAATTAAAGCATTTTAATTGTTAAAATGGTTGGGAAAAGACATGTAAAAATAAAAATACAATACAGTTTTATCTTTAACACTTACCCACCCAGCACACCTACATTCTGTAAATAATTTCAGATGAACAAACACACATTCACACATTGTCCTGTGAAGATGCTCTCAGGATGTTTAGTATATATCACTGAAGGACTTCATGAGTTTAAATGACTGAGAAAGTGCTGTAAGGAACATTACACAGCTTTTAAAAGGTATGTGACACATACAGCATAAATTAGCTATTTTGGGATAAATAATAGTAGATTAGCAAAGAAACATGATATTTTTTTCTGGAATCTTAATAAACGGCATAAAACCTTGACTTTACAGACGTTTTGTCTTGTAAAAAAATAATGAACATACAAGGAATACCACAAATTCTCTTTCAGTATGTAAATGGACCTGACCTTCTACTCAAGACCAGATTTGAAATAAACGTTTACAGTAAACAGTGATGATTTGTGTAAACTGGACTGCTGGTAAAAGCTTACTGTAAATAGTGATGATTTATGGAAACTGAACTGCTTCCATTTAAAAAGTATTCCCAGCCAACATGTTAATGTGGAGGTCACACACTGTAAGTGAGTGTTGTGTGTGTAAAACTTTCCCATTTATACTAAAATTATGTGATGAAGAGTCACAAGGAGTGCAGAACTAAGCAGCAGGTCATAAAACAGACCATGTAAAATGACCAAGTGACCATGTAAAATAAACCATGACTGTTTTGGTTCTTGAACCCACAAAACGTAGCAAGTGGACCATAAATCAAAAATGTAGCTGGGAAGGGCTCCAAGTGGTCCAGCAGGCTAAGCGCTGCCACTATGATCAGGAGATCGCTGGTTCGACTCCTGTTCATGTAGCTTGCCATCGGCTACCAGAGCCCTGAGAGAGCGCAATTGGCCTTGCTCTCTCTGGGTGAGTAGATGGCGCTTTCTTCCCACATCACTCCAGTAGGTGATGTCCGCAGCACAAGGCATCTGTGAGCTGATGTATTGAAACCGAGTCGCTGCGCTTTCCTCCAAGTGCGCTGTGGAGCTACACGGCAATGCTAGATCAGCAGCAGTTTGAAAAGAGGCGGTGGCTGACTTCACATGTATCGGAGGAGGCATGTGCTAGTCTTTACCCTCCTGGTGTTGGAGCATCACTAGTGATAGGGGGAGTCCTAATGAGAAGGTTGGGTAAATGGCCGTGTAAATTGGGGAGAAAATGAGAAAAAAAAATGTAGCTAGGATGTGTCTTCTTTAACAGGTAAAGTTTTTAAATGTGTGTAACAGAACCACAAAGTGGACACATGATTTTTTTTACAACTGTTTATTTACTCAATAAAACGCAAAACAATTTATGCAAACACTATTATGGCCATGTTTTTTTTATTGAGACAAAACAAGTATGAGAGTGAGAGAGAGTCTCGATGTAGATGGGTGTAAAAGACTGTAAAGGCAGCACAATGCTTCGGAGAGCCACCGTTCCTTTTCCATCACATCTGGGCCTTTTTTCTTTTTTTACATCCCCTCACAACCCCTTATACATGTGTGTAACTATAATGACAAAACATAGCCCATGCTGTTATTCAATAGCAGGATAAAATAAATATTAATAATAAAACACAGAAATGTGGTAAAATTAGCAGCAGAATCTCAATTAAATAGCATTCGATCAGTAGTAGTTTCACCAGACTGATTAGTATCAAATACCCTTTCTTCATCCCACCAGTAGATTTCAGTATTTGGAAACTATGTGAGCGGTAATGAATCATGAGCTACAATCAATCGAGCTGAAACCAACTTATTATTAATTAAGTTAAAATAAATGCAAACAGCACTCATTCACTATCAATGTATAACATTCACATGCTCCCAATAGATATGCAGGAACTAACCATATGGTAAAAGAGTGACTTGTGCCATTCTTTTATACTGGTTTTCTTTATTATTTTTTCTCACTTTTAAATGCCCCTTATATCTTTCTATATTATTACTACCTTATCATTGCTTTTTTCTCAAAAAAAAAGGCCCAAAGTACCCTCTGTTTCTCATCAAATTCAAATGTAGAACGTCTGTATTAATAAAATACACAGTAGTTGTGCTGAACTGTCAGTAACATTTTGCAGAATGATCCTCATGTAGATATAAAAGTTTGAGGATTACTAAAACACGTCTGGAAGAACCGTTATTTTTGTGTAGCAATTTCTTCTGTTTGCAGTCATTGACTATTCCTCAGTCACTGTGCTTGAACTGAGTAAGCGAGACATTCTGAGGCGAAAGAAAGGAGACTGCATGGAGGAATGAGAAACCAATAAGCTATTCTAAAAGCTGAAAATGGACCCAGTACAGAGCCAATACAAACTATGCAGGAGATCTAAGGCAAATAACTGCATTTCATGCAAAAACCCTTTCTTTTTCACCTTCAAAACTGCTGTTTCGCCGTAATGGGTACCTTTTTATGTTCATTGTGCTACCCTTAGTCTCCAATGCCTTGTTTGTGTTCATTCTCCATGTCGTAATGTGAAACATGCTGAGGCAGATAGGATATACAGTATTACTGTTTTTGCTATTCTTGGGGGGAGCGGGGAGGTGGTAATGAGCCGTTGAGATGTAGTGCATGAACTGTAGTAGGAGAAGACAAACAGATACATAGTACATATGGGGCATCCATAGATACAGAGGTAATGGAGGAGATATCAACAGCGTGCAATGGGAGGAGTAGCTCAAAGTGGAGAAAAGGAGAAAAGGGAAGGGGCAGGAGAACAGGGCATGGGAGAAATGGGAGGGAGGGGGTAGCGCTCAGTATTCATCCTGGTCCAAGTGGGCCTGCTCCTCTATTTCATCGTCTTCTGGTGCTGCAAATCCTTCCTGCGTGATGCGAAGCAAAAGATTGCTTATTATAAAATCATGAATTCCCACAATTAAGCTCTTTACAAATCAGATCGTTCTAGGTTCTCAGTACTGTGCAAAAGTCCAGCCAAGGATTTTTTAGTAGGCCAGCCAAGAACAGTATTAAATCTATTTAATTGGGTAGTGTGCTTTAGATTATAACAACACTGTGATTTGTTTTGTCTAAATACAAATAATGCCAACTATATGCTAAACTAACTATACACTAAAAGACTATACACTAAAATACTGGCACTCTCTTGCATTTAAAGGATTGTAATCTAATTAGATTCCTTTTAGGATTGAGATGCTCCTGGTAGAAATTTCTGAGAAACAGTTGAATAATAGAGGACAAGCAAAAGACTAGTGTCTGAATAAGTTTGTTCTTAAAAAAATCACTTTAAAATAAAAATAAAATGTGTTGATTTTATCAGAGTGCCAGGACAAAAAAAAAAAGACTCTTCCTGATCCTGATCACCTTACACCAAATGAATAAGATGAGGAGAGCAAGCATCACATTAATTTATTCAAAATGTGTCTGAAATCGCTTGGAAAGTCATTTTATAATAGGCCAGCATACATTTGGTGCACTAATATGGGAATTCTATTTCAATGTCCATACATCCTAATATCAATACATGCATATGTACGTGATTACAGTGAAATATGTAGTGATGCACTGACTAAGAAATATTTGGGCAGATACAACAACATATTGTGGCCAATATTAATTATTATCAATAGAAATATATTTTCTCAGCATAACCTTATTAAAATGATGTTATACTCATTTAGCTATAGCCATGGCCTCCAGCCCTCCTCCAAAAAGTTTGAGCTGAAACAATCAAGGACTTTTAGAGCAGTACTTTATTGGATTAGGTGGGGTGAAATAAGCTTAGATCCAGAGTCTACAAGAAGGTACAATATCTTTACAGGAGTAAGATTTGTTAGAGTACATGTTTCTGTAGTCCAGGAAAGGCTTTCTACTAGAATTTGGAGAATTTCTTCAATAATTCGATTGCATTCAGAGACAAGACTTTAAGCAAGGTCAGAATGTTGGATGATCATCACCCCACCATCATTCCAGAGTACACCCACTGCACATCCATCTAGCACATGCCTGGCATTAGGCATCACGTTTATCTGCTCCAGGGAGTCGAAATCTTTGGGAAGATCTACAGTACAGGGACTACAATATTATTTTTTTATTTAATATTTGTGGACACAAGTTGTGTGTCCACAAACATTTGTACCTATCGTATAAACATAAGTGACAAGCTGCAGAAATTTCCTTTTTATATTATCCTTAATTTATAGCATTTAGTGAAGTTCTATTGTGCTGCCTAAAGGAGAGGTGTAAAAATCAAGCACTAAAATTAGGGTTTTCCAGGGTTGACTCAATAAACATGTTTCCATATTTTAAAACTAAATATTATAACTATGATTTTTACATTTAATTTCTACCCCATTTAATATGATGTTTTTTTTTTATAAAGTATCCAGTTGTTTACACTTATTTAGGTGCAGACAGCATCCACATATAATAAAAATGATCACCAAAACAATAAAAAATATATAATTTTGTCTATCTTTGCAAAGGAACAGTTCTTTGCATTGCTTGTTTTTATTTAAACGTATTTTAAAAATATCGAGGATATCATTAGGGCCTAAAGAACCCAGACCCATCTGTAAATTTTATTACAAAGGGTGTAAACAAAATCCTGTTTAATCACATGATGTGTCACAAAATATGTACTAAAAACCACTGCGGATGCATTTTTCTGTATGATTAAACACAATAAATACTGTGTATCGTGAAAATGTCAATAAATTGTGATATATTTGTTCCATATCATTTAGCTGTAACAGTGTGTGATTACGTCCTCCAAGAGCAGCAGCTTTTATACTGTTCATATCGATATCAGAATTATATGGATATTGACCAAAATTAAGATATATATATATATAAATTTCTGCCATATCATCCAGCACAAATTGTAATGTAAAGGAAACACCTACTAGGCAGATACAAATCTTGAAAAAGATTAATCATGATTAATCACACTTTTTGTTTCTTAAGACTAAGCTTTTGTTACTGGGTATTTAAATGTAAATAAAAGAACCAGTGTTAGAAACACTTAGATTTGTATTATTGGTGATAGTCCCTTGCATGTGTTTGCATGTGTGCATGACCACGCATGTGTTAGTGAGAGAGAGAGAGAGAGAGATAGAGAGAGAGAGAGGGAAAGAAAGGACACATAACCAAAAGGTAAGTGTTGCTTTTTTATACTGCAAAATAAAACCGATAATGCATCACCAGGCTCTGTCAATTTTGTCATGTGATTAATTTGAGTTAAAAATACTTTAAAAATATATTTTTTATGGTCTGACACCTTTGCACAGCTGACTGCCATTTCAGGCCTTTTAATAATGCATATGTAGACATCCAAAGACTTAACACATGCTCATTCAAGTCATTATTAAGCATGCGCATGCGTATGTGTATACCCATGTGTACCTCTGTGGCATAAAGGATGTCAATTATCTTGGTGAGGACGGGGTTGCTCTCGCTCTTGTTTTCCTGGCAGATCAACTCAATGTCTCGCAGTTTGCTGAAGTAGAAATCTCTTTCCTTCTCCAGTCCGTCTACGGTCAACTTCAGTTCCATTAACTTCACAGAACAGAAAAAAGAGAACAGCGTATGTTACCACTTGTGCAGGTCTCTTCAGAGGAAAATAGGTCAATAAAAATAGGTCAAAGCATTGTAATGGCCTTTTTCTTCTTAAACTGTTCTAGATCTTTAAAGAGGACATGTAAAAAAGATTATCTGGAAGTTTGTTTGTCTGTTCAAGCACAGCACATAGACAGCAGAACTTGCTGAGGACAAAAATAAGCATGATTAAAACAGTTTTATACTTCATAATAGAATAAAAATACAGTAAACAAAATAAAATAACTGCACACCACCCATGTGAATAAACACAAGGTAGAGTAAGACTTCCTTACCCTCCCAGGGACTCTACCTGTTGATTAAGCTCCATGATCTCGGCGTCTCCGGCCCCGTTCCGCGTCAGACTGGGGTTCTTCCTGATGGTGGTCGTCACCCTCTGTGGAGTGGGCATGTTTTTGGGTACTGTGGGTGACGTTCTCTGAGGCCCTGAAATTGGAACGACTTCAATGTTTAGCCAAAGTACGAATTGAGCTTTTAGTATAATGGTGAACAAATTAAATATTTCATGCGGTAAGCTGATGTAGCACTATTGGAGAACACGTGAACATACTTTAAATACACAAAAACAAAACACATAATGATCTAGGCTAATTTTGGTGCTTAAAGCTATCAGCCTTTTAGGCTAAAGCTGTTGCATGGACACTCTTTCACTGCCATAACTTTGGTTATGCTTAACCAAGAAACTCTTTATAACAATCGTAAAAACAATCATGATAATGTTTTTAGGACTTAACCAAAGTCACGTCAACATTAAAGATGTTATACGATACTGAATTGCAGATACAATCTCAATCCAGCCCAATGACATCCTGGAAAGAATCAGTCATCAGCTGTTGTTAATTTGCTGGTTACTTTTCACATGAGTAATCATAATTACGTGCATTATTTTTTATTTAACATTCCATAATGTCCGCAGATCAGCTTCCCAGCATCAAACTGATTTTTCATTTTAGGTTCTTGTTATATAGAGTTAGAGAAACAAATCAGGAACTACTCATTTTAGAGTGAGCCCGCAAAAATCCTTGTAGTGCATGAGAGTAATGGAGTTCAGCCCGTATGGAATGTTTATTTGAATTTGTCCAAACGTAAGCTACTAGCTTGAGTCAACATTGTGCTTCTGTCTCTTGTTAGTACGGACAACAGTCAAATCTCTGTTTCAAGGATTTTCTCAATGACACTGAGCTGAATGTTTTGCCACAAGATGCAAAGTCACTAGGGAATTCATTGTTTACTGTTATGGAAGCTTGAGCATGGAGCGATCATTCAGAAGACCGTGCACAAACCAGCTGCTTGCAGAGCAATCGACCAGTAGAAGCTCAGCAATGGATGCAGCAGAAGTGCAGTAGAATGAAGGGGGTTACCTGGACCAGTTCTCTTGGGTTTGTGGAAAAAGTGATCACCTGGATTCGGGGGAGGCGCCATGTCTTGACCCTGTCTAGCTTGAAGGGGATCATACTCTTTGCCGTCGTAGTTGGCGTCAAAGAATTTCTTGAACCACTGGACGAATTCAAAGTTGTCCTGGAACTTCCCCTTTACAAGCTTTTCCACTGGGATTATCTGATTGGCGAGAGGAGAAACGGAGAGAAATGAATCACACTGAAAGGATCAGCAGCATTAGCCTAATTATTATAAACGGATTCTTTAATACGATTATACAAGGAAATAAATGCAACAGACCTAAAACCATCAACATATGTTTATTATAGTCTTGTAAGTATTCACTCACCACTGCTGACAATTTTCCATGTATTTATACGCATACTGTATTTTCCGGACTATAAGGCACACTATCAATTAACGTGTATTTTCTAGTCTAGTATTGTACATAATGCGCACTGGCTTATAAGGTGCATTAAGCAACAGTAGTAAGAAGGTATACTTGAAGTGAACAGGGGCGTCACCATGTTTGTCCTCTAATTTAGCAGGTCTTGTCTGTGGGGGGTCGCCTAAGTAAACAAAACTGTAATTAAAAAAAAACTTTTATTTTGAATTTAAATGAATGCTGGATATTAATCTACACAGATTTCTCTCCTAAAACTGTTTATTTGGGTAAATAAAGCACTTCTTCAGAATTCCAGTATTTTATCCAAGGGTGAGCGCTAGCAAGCGGTTAGCAAGCGCTTAGCCAGCCATGGATAGCAGCGTTAGCCAGCTGCAGTAACCCAGGGGCTATCAGCTAGCAGTTTTTCCCATGTAGTTTTTTTTTAACACGTTTAACACACAGACTACTACTAATGCTAATGCTGCTGCACTCAGTCTCAGCACTGGAGAAACTTCACTGATACTAAATGATTTTAAGTGTGCCTTATAGTCTGAAAAATAAGGTACTTTCTATTCAGAGATTAATGCCAATAACAACATTTGATTATGAAATCTAACATGTTTTAAAGCATCCTACAGAATTGGAAGCATTTGCAAAGATCACAGACATGACAAAAAAAATGATAGGACTTTTGCAACTAAATAATATTATATTAAAATCATATTATATGATACCAAGTGTGGCAGGTTTGACACTTTGATACAATAACACAATAAAATAATGCGCTAATAAAAACAAATATCTTCATTTAATCACATTTCTTGTTTTGTTGTAGCAGAAAATGTAAAATATTGAATTACTAGAGTTTTTCTGTTTTTTATCTCAGACAAATTAATTTAAATTGCCAAGAATACACTGCAAGAAAATATGTGTCATAAATGAGTCATCATGTACATGATTTTCTCTTGTAAAAAGAGCTGTGTTGTTTATTTGTTTGCTATTATAATTGATGGTTTAGTAAACATTCTATTAGTACCTAGAATACTTAGTACTCATTTTTATATTGAGTACTATAGTAATGTCTATACAAATTTTAACTTGCTACAATTGTGAGTAGCTTATAGTCTTTAAATGAACAGTTTACTTACATTAATTTAACCAGTTTTAAATCTAACGTCTTTTCTTTTTATTGGAGGACAGAAAATGTCTGTAAAAAACATTTATGGCAGCAAGGGTGACAGAAAATCACTTTTTAATTTTTTTTCATCCCTGCTGTCAGAAAAGTACAGTTTTTATACATTCATTTTTTTAACCAAGTATCCAAAACATGTATAACTTTTAAATAAATGTAGGATCACTTCAATTATATAATTCATAATAAAATATTAACATGATGTAAAAGGTAATTGTTTTTTTTCTTATCTTTTTAAAAAAATAAGATAAATAAAAACTGAGACATTTAACAGAGATATTAAAAAAAAAAAAGACTAACTTTATCAACGCTCATCCTCTTGAATGCTGCCTGAAGAACTTTGAAGTTGTGTATATACTCATGCTCCAGCTTTGCCTGGAACTTCACCTTCTTTAGAAAAATACAACCTGGGAATAGCATATCCATGAACTGACAATAAGCTGCACCTATAAGCAAACAAACACAAGAATGTGAGATCATACAAATGCAAGTTTTACAAGGCTGCCTGTATTAAGAAACTTCTCAATTGTCTAAAAATAATTACTGGCATTCCAGTCTACTGAACACCACAAATTTCTCTGGCATTCATGCTGAACACTTAGAATGCAAGATTCTTGGAATCAAGACTAGACATGGTAAATCTTTCTGGAGATTAAGATGGACTCACCTGAACATAACTGTTCTATTTTGGTGTAGCTGAGCTGTAGAGAGTCATTAACCCATGCCAGCATGTCATGTCGGCTTAGGTTCTCGTTGGTTACAGACGTGGAGTGTACATTCACTGCCATACCCTACAAAGGACAAAGAGTGTAGAGAGAGAACAATGTAATAAAGCAAACAGCATTGCGTGTGAGCGCTTTAAACATAGTTTTTAAGCAGTGACGTAAAGAAGTTAGTGCTGCAGCACTGCACTGTTTAATGTTTTAACTGTTTAACTGTGAAATTTCAGTAACTGTGAATCTCAGGCATGAAATGGTGCAGTGCTGCAGCACATTCACACCTCTGACTTTCTCCTTCGTCATCTAAAGCAATGGTCAGCGTGTCATAGAGAGGGAGGAATCAGAAAAAGCAATCACATTCCTTTAACTTTTAGTCATCAGAAGTTAATCCTTCCAGATTATTATTATTTTAAGATGCCTTAAAGAAGCCATCAAGCACACACATCTGCTCCATCCAGCCTGCAGGCTACTTTTAACTCTCGGACATTAATACAGTTTACTTTGCTATTTCAGAAACAACTTTTGGATATTTCAACATTTATTGTCCAAGCTATTTTTTTTATTCTTAAATTTTTATCCAAAACTGTGTAGTAAATAAATAATTTAATAAAGATTTTAAATTATTCATTTTACAGTATTCCCCTCTGTATCCAGGGAAACCTGGAATTAAAATATAAATTATACACTATTATTATAAATGAGTAATATGATTTTACAGGGGAAAAAAACTGTAGAATAGGAATACATTAATTATCTTTTTTTATAGCCTTTAGCTTGCAATTTTAACAAAACAAAATGTAAAATAGTAAATTAACCCTATATGGCATGGTGCCATTTGGTTATTATACTGTCCATTGAAATAGTTTAAATGTTCGTTTGAGCCATCCTCCAATGTCACATATGATGCAATTACAGCAGTTGGTAATATAAAGTTTATTTTTTAATGTTTAATTTAAAATATATACTGTTTTACCAATAAAATATGTCTCAAATATCAAATTCTTTTATTTTACATTTCAGCCGTGAGTTGAATATGTAAAAAAGTTTGATTAACTATTTAAAGATTTTGTTTTCATTTACTCACTAAAGCAGTGTTTTCCTTTATTAAGTTTTTTTGTTGGGGGAATAATGCGTTTTTAAAATAGTTTTTTTTTCTTAAATAATTTATACCATAGAGGGTTAAAAACACATTTGCAGGTTTAAACAATATTCTTGGTGTTATGCTGGTGTAATAACAGTGTAGCACTGTTGATGGCTGGTCTTGTCATTATACACCTGCAAAATAAGCAGAGTACTGCAGGCCTACAGTAGTCAATACTCTCTCAGAATTCACTCTTCTTAGCTAAATGGTCCCAGTTTTATTTTTTCACACGTATTCTGAGACTGAGTATTAACAGAGCAGTACTAATGTGTGTTTCTGTTAAATCGAGTTTTACTAGGCTGCTCCATTACACACAGCATCGTTACACGACGAGCTCGACCTCCTACATGCCGGCTGACCATTTAAAGTGATGTGCAAGCTCTTGTTTCCTTTACATTTTATTTAATTTTTTTAAATAATAAGCAGCCCTCTTTAACCGTACAGCAGCTTTAATATTAAACACAACGCAAATATAACCTCCTTAGTTGTTTCAATTAAGAAAAAGGTTGAATATGAAAATGCCTCAGAAAAAGGTTTCTGACTGAAGCAAATGACTAAAAAATTCAATGAGATTCCTTCTGGAAGCTTCTATACAGCTCTGGAAAAAAATAAGTGACCATTTAAAAATGACGAGTTTCTTTGATTTTACCAAATTGAAAACTTCTGGAATATAATTAAGAGTAAGATGGATGATCACAAGCCTGCAAACCAAGCTGAACTGCTTGAATTTGTGCACCAGGAGTGGCATAAAGTTATTCAAAAGCAGTGTGTAAGACTGGTGGAGGAGGACAAGCCAAGATGCATGAAAACTGTGATTAAAAACCAGGGTTATTCCACCAAATATTGATTTCTGAATTCTTAAAACTTTATGAATATGAACTTCTTTTCTTTGCATTATTTGAGGTCTTAAAGCTCTTCATATGTTTTGTTATTTCAGACATTTCTTATTTTCTGCAAATAAATGCTCTAAATGACAATATTTTTATTTGAAATTTGAGAGAAATGTTGTCCGTAGTTTATAGAATAAAACAAAAATGTTATTGTTGATTTTTCTCAAGTATATAAAATAGCAAAATCAGAGAAACTGATTCAAAAACTGAAGTAGTCTCTTATTTTTTTCCAGAACTTTATGTAAAGATGTACACTCGTGACTGTCCCATTTAAAAAAATCACATTAAAACAGTCATTAGATTAATCAAATAAATTCAATTAACATCCCAGCACTAAGTTAGCTATTTAAAGACACATTTTGTTTTATTTACTCATTAAATTTTAAATAATATTGCTGTTGTTATACTGGTGTAATAAGAGTGTAGCACTGTTGATTTTACTGTACAGTCTCTAGTCAATGACCGGTCTTGTCATTATACACCTGTCTGCAGAGTAAGCAGAGTAGTGCAGGCCTACAGTAGTAGGTAAATTTAGCTAATTTGTTCCTTTTTTCACATTTTTATTCTGAGTATTTACTGAGCAGTACTAATGCGTGTTTCTGTTAAACTGAGCTTTACTATATATCGCTCCATCACAGACAGCATCGCTTCACGACGAGCCAGCCCTCCTCCTACATGCCGGCTGGCCTACGCTCCCGCTTTACCAGCAAATCTAACTCGTATTTGCCGCTTTAAACTCAGAAAAAAACCGTTTAGAAACGTCTCGAAATCCGAATAAACGCAGCGGGGTATAGAAGAATGTGCCATGTTTTATTTATGAGCGGCTCGGTCGGTAATTAACGCCTCAGCGCTGAGAGGAGAGGACAGCCCCCTGGGTTTATTCTAGTAACGGTAGCTGCTCGGTTAACGCGGCGAGCCTCCACAGCGCTCCGGGCCTCCAGCGCTCCGCCGTGCCGTCCTCCCCCTCATCATTGTTGTCTGGGACACTTTCACCCTAACGTCCATGTTTAAAGATCAGCTTAAAGAAACAGACTTGTTTAAAGGCCAGAGCGCTCCGCTGGCTCACTGTTAGCGCAGCACCATTGTGGCAGGCCTCGCCGACAGCCCTGTCACCACCGTTGCTAGCCAGCCCGGCTGCCTGACTGAAGCGCAGATACGGCTTAGATACGACAGTAAACACTGTGACAAAGGCCCGAGCGCGGACAGCCTCCCGCTCCGGTCACGAAGCGACCGACACAGAGCAGCCGCGCCTGTTCCCCCGTACTTACTGTGTTATTACAGGCGCTGTTCAGCCAAAGTTCCCGATATAGTTAGCCTGCGCACCACGTTCCTGTCAAAATCGCACGGCTAGGCTCCGCGGCTTAGCAGATACTGCTGCTGCTGCTGCGGTGCAGTGCTGAGTGTCGCCCCGCCCACAGCGCGCCTCGCCCCGCCCCTGATCCACAGAGCAGAGCGGTGCTGCTGGCGGCCTGCGGGCGGCGCCGTTAACGAGCACGCTGTAACTAACAGCAACGCAGAGGCCGAGTCCCATAATACTAAGAGGCATTTCATTATAAATAATTATACAGTACCAGCCAAGGGTTTGGACTCAACCAATGTATTTTCTTTCTTTTTATACTTTTAACATTGTGAGTTTAATGCACTTTAAAATAATGAGTTTCTTTGATTTTACCAAATTGAAAACCTCTAGAATATAATCAAGAGGAAGATGGATGATCACAAGCCATCAAACCAAGCTGAACTGCTTGAATTTTTGCAACCGGGAGTGACATAAAGTTAGTGTGTAAAACTGGTGGAGGAAAACATGCCAAGATGCATGAAAACTGTGATAAAAAAAACAGGGATATTCCACCAAATATTAATTTCTGAACTCTTAAAACTTTATGAATATGAACTTGTTTTGTATGGATTATTTGTTTTCTTTTTTGTTATTTCAGAGATTTCTCATTTTCTGCAAATAAATGCTCTAAATGACATTTTTTTTTAATTTAGGAGAAATGTTGTCAGTAGTTTATAAAATAAAACAACAATGTTCATTTTATTGAAACATTTACCTATAAATAGCAAAATCAGATAAACTGATTTAGAAACTTAAGTGGTCTCTTAATTTATTTTCAGAGCTGTATAGTATGGGTTTAAAAGGCATTTTATAGTATATACATAATTATACAGTAACTCTGCCTGTGAGCTACCACGTGGGGGAATGTGGTTCAATTCCAGGTATGGGCAACTATGACTACAAAACAAACTACAAACAAATAACAAAATAAATTGCAAACACAGCTCAACTACAAAAACAAAAAAAAAAATGAAAACAGCTCTGGAAAATGGATTGACTTTGCACCATTTTGGTACCCCACAAGCCAGCCAGCTTTACAGTACCATGTAGGAGCTTTTGAGCTAAAGTTTTGGCATCCTATGAATCAGCAATGCAATTATACTCACAGTTTCTTCAGGAACAGCACTCTAGTATCAGCTTGAGACCCCTGGGCTAAATCTACTATTTTCCATTTGAAAAAAACTTGTTTATTACCTCCTCACCCACTGCAGCACAGTAAACAGACACGTCTAAATGTTTTTGAGGGGGTTTGGTTAAAACTGACGATTAAAATAAAGCTAAGTAAAGGTTAAATAATGGTTGACTGTGGCTGAAGTGTGTCAGCAGTTCCTGCATGATGAAGACATTGATGCTATGGACTGGCCTGCCTGTTCCCCAGACCTGAATACAATCCAAACATCGTGACTCGTTCCACCAAAGCCACATTGCACCACAGACTGTCCAGGAGTGGACTGATGCTTAAATCCAGGTCTTTAAGGAATCCATCAGGAAAACATAAGCCACCTTATCAGTAGCATGTATGATTTCATATTTAGACTTTCATGGTATCATTTTGGTTTACACTGATTTCAACTGGATTATTTCATTCATTGAGATCTTTGAGTGTTATTTGAGTGTTCCCTCTTTTTTTTGAGCAGTGTTGAAACCTCCAGATCCACTGACAGTTGTTAGACAAGCAGTGTAAGTTAAGTTTTAAATAATAAATCTCTCTTAACTCTATGCTGCCATCTAGTGTCCAGTTTAATTTCCTACAACTGCTTTCTGTTTGGTTGGCTATTGCTTCCATTGATGCATATTCACACAAAAAAAATGTATTACATTACAGAACTTTTTCAGAGTTGTCCGTCTAAAAGTGACTCTGTGGTAGAATCTCTATTTATATTTTTGCTATGCGGTTGTATTCCACTGTAGTGTTGTAAACCAGAAATTCAAGATGCTTCATACTGTACTTCTGGAACTGCCCATTCAATGTCAATGAGTTTACATATATGATACTTTAAAAATGCTAAATGTGATCTAAGTAAAACAACCATGTACTACATACGTGTTATGCTTATTTATTTATTTATTTATTCTAACACTGTGTTTTACTGAACACACAAATGCTGACTCTCCCCAGAGAAAAACTGAAAGTTCTTCACTCTACTTTTCACAGGTGCCCAAAACTTTACATGTAATGTAAATTTTTAACGACTGTATATAAGTATGGAATGTACAGGTGATGGTCAACGAATTAGAATAATTTGAAATAGTGCAATCATGAAATTCTTTGAATGCATTTTTTGTGCAGAAAGCAAATCAGGTGTTCACCGCACCTGTCCTACTCGTTAGACTAATCAATGTCATTGAAAACCTTTGGGCCATCGTCAAGCGGAAAATTCGCGACAGAAAGCCTACTACGCTGGACCAACTGAAGCAGAACATCGCCACTGCCTGGGAAGCTGTGAGTGCGGAAACTTGCGACAAGCTGGTCAAATCGATGCCGCGGAGACTTCAGGCAGTCATACAAGCCAAGGGGGCAGCCTCAAAATACTGAGAAAGTGATGATTGTAATTATAATAAAAATTATTCTAATTCAATGAAACGGTTTCTCCATTATTCTAATTCAATAAAACAACAGTGTCACAGTTAAATGGCCTAAATGGGCCTTTTGGAAAGCTCAGCTGAGCAAATTTTTTCCAGGTAACGAGTTCGGTGATTAGTCTAACGAGTAGGACAGGTGCGGTGAACACCTGATTTGCTTTCTGCACAAAAAATGCATTCAAAGAATTTCATGATTGCACTATTTCAAATTATTCTAATTCGTTGACCAGCACCTGTATACCTCAATTCTCTTCTACTCTATAGAAATCAAATTAAACTTATCCGCCATGTTTGTGCATTCACAAACAGAGTTTGCGCAGTTGGCTCAGAGGCAGAGCCAGACTCATCTAGTCTTTTGGTTGGCCTGCCCCTTTTCCCAAAACCCAGTGGACCAGAAGCAAAGTTAATCACTCCTCTTGATACTATACCCAGTTTGTTATACCCTAAATTTGACCAATGCATTTAAATTGTGATTATTTAACAGTGTTTACAATGCACTACAGTCTAAATGCTGTAAGTTCATCTTCATCATAATCAGAAAAGTCTGATGCCAGGTTGGACAGGGTTTATTTGTACTCATGAGAGGAACATAACATACATACAATTATAGTGATTTCATACATACATTATATTTAAAAAGTAGATGGATGAAAAAAGTTCTAAAATCGAAAAAGTAATAAAAAAAATAACATCCACACACACATGAATATTCAGCACCAATAAAATGTTCTATTATTCTTGTTGGAGTGTTAAACTGGGACAATTGCACTGTGATTCACACCATCTCTACAGTGGGGTCTCCCAATGCATTGAGCTAAGCTAAGTGACAGAAGCATGATGAACAGGAACCAGTAAAAGACACTGTACACTACAGTGAAGGTCTTTTTTATCTACCACTGTTTGGCCATATTCAGTTCTTATTCACTGCTTATTCAGTTATTCACTACAGGGGAAGAAGACAAGTTTTTACTGATGACAACAAAGGTATTACAGCTAATAGTTGTGCAGCTATTTGCATCCTAACCTATTTGCTCTCACTGCACACAGTTTTAATCCTATTCTTTGTGGAACAAGAATGAACCAGGTCTCTTTTATATAATAATTCCCTGCTGGAATGAGAAGATTTGATGGTGCATATTTCAAAACTAAAGTCCCTTCTATTGTTTTCAAACCTCAAAGTTCTAACCCTAGTAACACTAGTAACTAACTGAAGTGCACTAAAGACAACAGCTTAAGAGAAAGCTAAGGTGTCTGTTGTGAAGCAAGCAGAGAATAACATTGGCATTATGGGTTAAACTATGAGCTCAATCAGGCATTAGGCAATCCCAGGTAGTTATGCTATCAAGATGCAGTGAAATGCACATAAGAGAAACTCAAGAGTTTTGATATGTGACACTGTAAACATGGCAATCATGTTGATTCACATTAATGGGAGGTACAGGGCTGTGCTAACTGAGCGTAAACACCCTTAGCAAATGTAAGAATGATTTAGCTATCGATAACACTTTCAAATAGTGACACAATATAAGTCTACCGCACAGGGACACACCGCTGTTGCCATTTACCATGTAGAGTCAAATAAAACATGCTGAACCATGGCATAACAAAGAAGTAAATAACTCAATATACACAGATTCTAGCTAAATTAATGCCGTGGCAAGAACTGGATTTGATCACTTTCAAAACTGCCTTTGAATAATACACAAGTCAACGGTCATGTGAACAAAAAACAACCAACCAAACATTTCCACTTCAACATAAAATACAAAAAAGCGATACAGAGGCCGCGACTGAACGTTTAGCAGAGGAGCGCGTCATCGTTTCTAAAACCGCTTTACTTGATCACAACAGGTGTACAGTTCAACAAATGAAGAGGCAGGGTAGTGCTGTACATAAGTGCAATTCCAGAGATAAAACACACTGAGGTAAACACAGATTCATGTGCCCAGACAATTAAAAAAAATGTGGTTAAATAATTATACATAGTTACACATCCTCTTACCATGGTCATATAAAATTCTATCCATTTTCAGCCAAACGTCCAAATGATCACTTTCTTTTTTTTAGAAATCTTTTTTTAAACTGTTGCATATCACAGTGCACTGTTATCAATAAAGTGTTAAAGTAGACATAATCAGGAGAAAGGTTAAGTTACTTGCACCACTATCATACGACACCCACACAAACCCAGATTAACCAACTAATAAAAAATGCCTGCGTAATGTTTCAATAATCACATCTCTTACAAACAATCCACACATCCTCTATAAACACACCTATACCTTGTTTTCCCATTTTCGTTCAGCACGTCTCAGCTTTCCCTCCTCAGGCCATTAACAACACTTAGGTTTTTAGTTACGTTTGTAGCAAGTGACTAGCTTTAAATCATTTTGGTTGGATGTGAAGTTGTCAAACAATATTAAGGTGTTTAGTTTCAGGTTTAGTTGTTCTGTGGGTCCAAAGCTAGCAGCAGCCGATGTTACCATATGCCACTGGATCTACCACCGGGAGGAGCCAGAATCCTTTGAGAAGATCGCTTTGGGAGGTTGTCGTCAATCTGGACACCTGTCAAAACACAAAAATATTGTGAATTATATGGTGTGCACTGTGTATTAATGCATACTTTCAATGTATTTCTAATTTTTTTTTCTGGAAAAGATTGCTTCTGTTTAAATGACACATTGTAACACACAACATTTTTATTGTTTAAAAAATTGTGCAATATGTTAATTTAAGCTACTTAAGAGTAAAGGCTCAAGGCTCATTTACAGTGAGTGTTATGCACAGATATAGATATGAATCTTTTTTTCCATATTCTGTGTTCATGGTAATCGCAAAGGCTGTTTGGACAATAGTTATCAGAAACACGACCACCACAATATGGACACACAATGGAAAAAAATAAAATAAAAAAAATCTAAACCCTATGCGGATGGGATTAGTTTCTCAGGGGGTCCTGGGGTCATTTTCTCTTTTATAGGGGGTCCTCTGTGATTTTATTCTCATCAGGATTGACCATGTACATGTTTTTCTCAGACGTCCTCTGAGAAAATTACAGACTGAATTATCTACTGTTTTTCACTGAACTCCGTGGTCCTCCGGTAATTTTATTCCTATCGAGACGCACATCTATGAGTTTCATCACCTCACGTTTAATAAAATAGCTATTTGTTTGCTGCCACGCACTGTAATTACACTTTGGGCACGCGTTTCCACGGAGATCCACAAAAACGCAACAGCGAGTGGACGTGGAGGAGCTACTGAACGTGATGTCATGTGACCGAGACAGCCAAAAAACGGACTGGTCCTTCTGTTTTTTTAATTGCAGGCTGGATGCAAGAGTTTTATCAATGAGTAGAAGTGTGAAATATTTTTCACAGACGTCCCCTGAAAAACGAATCGCAGTCGGATAGGGCTTTAGTAGGACTTTTTACTTTTTACACTGCTTACAGATGTTTTTTTTTTTGTAGTAAGTACAATATAACAACCTAGTGGTTGTTTGGTTGTTGTTGTCAGAAACATTTGACTCTGATCTGCCCTCTAGTGATGTAGTCATTTTTTCCAGTCTATCTGCGAATAGAGTGCATTTCTACATTGGCTTTAATATGGTTCTGCAGCTGTGTGCAATGTCCATATTGCCATCTATGAACTGAACGTGAAACTGCAGTGTTTTGTAATCTTACACAGCACTGCAACATATTGCAAAATATGAGTAATATGATCTGACCAGTTCTCAGGATTGAGTAAATTAGGGCTCATTGGATATTTGGGCTGAAACTGGCCAATACCAATATCGATACATAGCCAATCAATCCTATCATCTCTACCTTTCAAGTTATATCTCCTGTACACACACTTCTCATATCAATATGGTAAAAGTCACAAAAATGATCACATTTTACATTATATTTTCTAAATTCAACAAGTAGTAAGAGCAGCAGCTTGATCAAAATACAGAAAAAGAGGTAGACATAGCCTACTATTCACATCAGGAAGTTAAAACATAAAAAATCTTTGTTTGATGTGACTGTAAAAATGTAATGTATCTGGTGAGTCTTGAATTTAGATTGGTTCTAGTCTAATATCTACAGAAATTTAATCAGGCTGAATATTTAAACCTTGTGACAGTCAAGTCCGTGGCCAAAACACATGATCACAGCTAGTACCTGATAAGCTAAAGCTGGACTCGTGCAGGTCCCTCATTCCTCCATGGCGGGTGCAGGGTCGCTGAGCCAAGTCACCTACAGCAGGGACCGTCTCCTTCTTTCCCGAGTTCTGAACTGCAGCCACATCTCCAATGTAAGGAGCTCGGTCTACTCCCTTCAGAGCCTGACACTGAGGGAAAAAGAAACACACACATTACGTAAAAAAGTACACTATGTAAGCCTCTATCTAGTTCACTTCCCCACTTCCAGTTCTAAAAACTATACTGTGCAAACATCCCCAATTGAGTTATTCATCTAATTATGATTGTGATGTTAATTAATAAAGTTTTCTTAACGAAATGTGCAGAGAAATACATCTGGACATTTTCCAGTGTTGCTTCTGTTCCTGAACCCTATTAAGCCACATATGAAACATTTTTGTGCCTATGCAGGCCCAAAGTGACTAAATCCATATCATTTTTTAATTTGTTTTTATGAAGGGCCAAAAAAAAAACATGTCACACAGTGAAGAAGAGTCCAGAATTTGGAAATACCTTCTCTCTTTGAACCATCTTCTTGTAGAGATAGTCAGGAAAGGTCCGGAGGGGATAGAACTTTCCAGAGCCCTCAGCACAGGTGAAGATACCGTTCTCATAGACCACGCGTCCACGACTGATAGTAACCAGAGGCACACCATGGCAGCGCAGACCCTCATACAGGTTCACCTCTCCCCCTTGCCACTGTGTGGTGACGGAAATGGTCCTACCAAAGAGAACATTTTACAAGACAATTAACAACATGAGGTGAGATCCTTCTCATAGATATTCTATATTTAATGTAGAATAAAAATTTTGTAACAGCATTAGGTAGCCTTTTGGGGACAATGTATAATTACACAGAGCATGTGGAAGATTATTTTTGAAGAAGGTTAATCAAAATACATTGCTAAGTGAAATTCTGTGTTTTTGAGTATACTGTTTTGTTCATTTTGCTCACCTATTAAAATACTTCCAAAATGAGCAAGTTGCAGAGATGGTCATGCCAGGACACTGACTCAAGCATCTCCCAGCTCAGTAATACTACTGCATTCAATCAAAAAGAAGCAGCCGCTGCTTTAAGTAGCACAGGTCAAAAATGGATCATCAGCTAAAGAGTGTACCTGGTTGCATCAGGGTCCCAAACCACTACATCGGCATCAGCTCCAGGGATGATCCTGCCTTTCCTGGGATACAGGTTGTAGATTTTGGCAGCATTAGAGCTTGTAACAGCAACAAATCGGTTTTCATCCATCTTCCCTCCAACCTGATAGGGTAAAAAAGTAAGAAGCTTAAACTGGATTCTGTTTCATTGGCTGTCAGTGAATAAAGTTGACAGGTTGACAATCCTTTATGTTTTTATTTATTATTTTTTTTTATTCCACTCATTAGGACTCCCTCTATCACTAGGTAAAGACTCGCACATGCCTTCTTCAATATGTGAAGTCAGCCACCACCTCTTTTTGTACTGTTGCTGATGTATCATTGCAGGGAAGCATCACAACGCACTTACAGACGCCTTGTGCTGATCTACCTATGATCAACCTAGGAGTGATCTGGGGAGAGAGCGCCATCTACCCACCCAGAGAGTGAGCAAGGCCAGCGATCATAGTGGCAGCGCTGGACCACTGGGAGCCTAGGTTGACAGTCCTGACAACAAGAATCTGTACTACAATGATAAATGCAGTTATAATAATAAATGATTACAGGAAAAGTAGGTAGCCTCATTTACTACTGCACAAAATCTATTTAAATAGCTCAAAACAACTAATATAGCATATTCAACACAAACTGGCACATTAATGATTACCACAATTTCATAAATGTTTCCTGAGTTAAAGTGCCTGAATAGAATTAACCCCTAAATAGAATCACTAACAAACAGAAGCACAAAAAGGAAGCCAAAACACAGAATGCACCTTGATATATACTATATGAATAGTTCACAAGCTTAAAGACACCCCAGCTACACTACTCTCTAGATGTGCCAGAAACAGAAAGCTAGTACCAGCTGCTGCTAGATTCCTGAGGAGAGCCTTCCAGCTAGATTTGGTGGCTTGGTTTTAGTTTGCACAGTGTGGTGAATACTAAACGCCGCCGCAATCCAAGAAGTACACTTCTACTGACCCAAAAGCACAAGCTTCAGTCTTCTCAAAAACATTTTAGGTTAAGGGATTCTGTTCTGTGGAGTAATGGAACAAAACTGGAACCTTCTGGGGCTTATAAATCAGCAATAGGTCTGCAGGAGAAAGAATGAAGCATATGCTAAAGCATAGTTATGGCTCTGTGATGCTATGGGGCTGATTTGCTTTCTCGGGCACTAGAAACCTGCAGCATGTGCACGGCAAGATGAATTCAATCAAATATTTAAAAAAAATTCTAGGACAAAATGTTATGCGTTCCATAAGCTGAGGAAGCTGAAGCTTAGGCATCACTTGACCTTTCAATAGGAAAATAATCTAACACATATCTTGAAGTCTACCAAGTCTTGGATTCAGAAGAAGTCCAGGATGATTCTGCAGTATAGAATATCTTTGGTAGGATTTGAAGGAAGCTGAAAGCCACTGCCAATGAGTACTGGGCTAAGATTCCTTAGAAACGCAGCAGAAGCTGGTGCCTGACTCATGTTTGCAACAAATCTACAAAAGGTGCTCTGCAAAGTACTCAAGACATTTGTTATAAAGGTGTTGTACAATTATAAGACTGCAGTTGTCATTTATAATGGCATTTTGTGTTACACTGCTCTTGATTTTTTTACTGTCAACAAACAGAAGGTTTGTACATTTTGCCTATAAACCTAATTTGCTATGAGGGCTAAACTTTTTTTTATAGCAACTGTATGATTTAAGAACAGTATTAGTTCAAAGTATGTTAATTTGTGTGGTACAAAACATTAAAGCTTTTTTAATTTAATGTTAGATTCAATATTTTAATCTAACCTGTCCTATTCAACAGCAAAGGCTGAGACTGATTTTAAGTAAGACTCAGACTGAGAAAAACATTATTGTTCATGAAAAAAATGTACTGACATTACATTTCATGAAATTCATTGCAAATAGTTTGTTTTGGGCTATTTTTTAGATTAGTATTAAAGCTCACCTTCCGTCGTTTTTTCTTTCATTTTAAAATGTCTAGTTGTGGTCTCTAGTATGAATGAATGACATGTGAGCCGTTTTTGTAAAAAAAAAGTGCTCAGGTGTCTCTGTATAGCTCTTTTTTAATGGACTGTTTTAGGGGTGTGTCCAAAATGACCGGATTCCAGCTTTGCTCATGAATATTCATACATGCAAACAGCATGCAAATATCTCTCCTCTGATTGGCTAGGAGCACTGCGACGCCCCTCCACCGCTCTGCCGCTCACTGCCTCCCACCTCCTAACTGATGAGCGGTGATGTTGCGTCGCTTCAGCTCCGCCTCTGGGAGTTTCTCGAGCCAAGGTGGGCTGGTCTGTGAGTTTCTGCCTACGTAGGCAGAAAGATAATTCAAAATTCACCCGTTTTTCGGAGGGGGGGAGGGGGGATTTCTTTGCTTAGCTCCTGCAGACAATGGGGGCTGCAAAACAGTTTAATGTGCAGGTGTACACATTCAACTCGGAGAGACCTACTGTATTCCACAAAAAACAAGAAAAATCGGATTTTCGCGGAAGGTGACCTTTAAGCGCACCTTTGTGGCAAAATTTAAATAAAACCTATAAAGAATCTCTGATTTGGAAAAAATCATCTATTACCCGTTTCTGGCTGATGACTACCAGGTAAGCCCAAAGTATTAATAAAAAGGTTTAAACATTACAATAAATTGCGAGTTTAAAAGGTCAGCATGATCCTAAAGCCATGACATATAAAACATACCACTCCTTTCTCCCAGATGATGCTCATGCGATCCTGTACTCCTGGCACTCCATGAGGGATCTTAGTAAAGTCGTCTTTACCCATGGCCTTCTGTTTGGTGGTGAAGGGTCGGTGGTCAGATGTTACCACGTTTAATGAGTCACTACAGCAGAAGAGAAATTGGTGATGACAATGTGTAAAGCCCTCTCTACACATGCAGTCATTTGTTTAGCTTGACTGACCATATAGGAGCACTTTGTAGAGCAGTTATTATTTGGGTGGTGGGTCATTCTTAGCACTGCTGTGAAACTGACCTGGTGGTGGTGTGTTAAGTGATGTGTGGATGGGTTTTTAAACATGATCCGATACATAGACGTCAAGACAGAGACAGAAGCTCATCTGTTTGTGTGGGTCATCCTTTAGTCATTCATCAGAGCTCACAGAACATTGCCTACAGGACACTGTTTGTGGACTATTTTTAGTCCAGCAGTAACAATGAGGTGTTTAAAAACTCCAGTAGCAATGCTGTGTATGATATCACTAGCACCAGCACCAGGGTGGGCGGGGTAGCTAACTAAGTTAATAAAGCTAAGTTAAGTAAACAAAACCGTATGACAAAAAATATTTTCTTTAAGTTAAATGAGTGCTGGATGTAAATATACACAGATTTCTCTCCTGAAAACTATTTATTTGGGTGAGTAAAGCACCTCCATTTACTTACAGTAAGCTTAGATTCACGAATTTCTCTGGCACTAAGGCTGGACCATTTGCATTAACGCTAACGCTAAACTTAACTGAAACTCCTGTAAAACGCTTCACTTCAGCGAAGTGATTTTACTGCTCTTTACAACCTGACTGGTAAAATTCATGCATAAGGTGCACTCGATTAAAAGGCGCACTGAAGATTTTGGGGGTAATAAAGGATTTTAAGTGCCCCATATAGTGCTAAAGATATAGTATGTAGAATATAATGGAACCTACTTTCCGAGCAGGCTAAGCAAGAAGTTGGGAGTGTTGGGGTCCAGTCTCAGGGGGGGCACAGTGACGTAGGCAGCAGCATGAGCCCAATCTTGGTGGTAATACTGAAGGCCATTTATCACTGCATGAGCAGTGCTTGTCTCCCCATGAACTACTTTACCTACATAAAGAACAGAAATGCAATGTTACATACAGTAAGCAAATTATACATTTGTTTTAGTAATTGTTTGTCAGCCAGAAATGAGGAACCAATGGATGTCAGAAAAGGGAAAGCTGTTCTTTTAAATCTACCATAGTTGCAGAAAATAGTAGATCCAATGACAGAAATAGCTTTTATATAATGGGTTACATAATATACATAATGACATTTTACATAATTGTGCATAGTAAAATATATAATTAAAAAGAATTATATAATAGCATGTTTATTTAATGAGTTAACCCCTAGGAGATGCAGTTTTCTCTCCAATAACAAAAGCACCTCTGTGTAATTCCTAGGTCTATATGTATTTACATGGCAAATTTATGAAAAACACAATTACAGACTTAAATATGTAAGTTTGAGATGTAAGTGGATACAGACACAGTTTTGGTCCTTACCCTGCATCTTAGCTGTGGCCAGAACATCTCCTGCCGACATGCTGGACACGTTCACCAGGTATATGGGGCAGTGGGCCTGCAGGGGGTAAAACAACTGTTACCACCTTTAAAAGCTTAAAGTGAAAGCATTGTATCCACACTAAGCCACATCTGCACTAACTACTTTTTGTAATTTAGAACACTATTAGAACTCCATTATTCCATTACTCCATTACTCTGCCAAATGTAATGTAATGTAATGTAATGTAAAAATGGTAAAATACCTGATAATAAGTATTTGTTACTGTGTTTTAATCTACAAATGACCAATAATTGTCCAATTTAATTGATCTGTCACAAAAAAATGTAAATGAGTATGAGTATCATTTATTCATTGCATATAAACTGCAAACATAAACAATTATAAATAAATACAAGTAATAGCAAAAATACAAAACAATATGTTACACCCATGCTTTAAACAAAACCGTTTTAACTTTGACATTAAATACTTCAACTTATTGTAAGGAAACTTATATTGACCTAGATTTAATTTTTAAGTGCTTAAGAAGGGGAAACTGACCAAATTTATATATATTTTATATGTAGTGCATATCTGTTTAAATTTTACATGATACTCCACTTACTGCACTGCATAGCACTGGCATGAGGCCTTTAACTTAAACTTTTTTCAATAACAAATCTGACTAAATTCTAAGTTTTATTCGTCCAATACTATCATAGCCCTAACACATCCCGCACATCAGAATCACAAATAATATTGTGTTCCAAAGTATGGTCAATTTCAGACAAAAGAGGAAAATATCTGTCAAACTATAATACACATCAAGCCATGTGATGATGACACAGTACTCACCCTATTAGCGATGGTGATTGCTCGGTGAACTGCCTCTGCCTCCAGCTGTGAGCGGAAAATTACCCACAGTCAGTAAGAAATGCATGAATGCTACTAATGTAACCTAATAATCAGCAGACACTTAAAGGCATTAATATTCAATGGCAATACTATATCTGAGTTAGAAGACTTCATAAGATCAAATTAGGATTCAACGGGCAACAGCCTACCTCTTCAGGCCTGCTGATCTCGATACCCTCTGGTCCACTGATGCCCAGATCCAAAGCTTCTTTGGCACCCTTGGATGAAAGCAAAAAGCAAGGATCAATTTAAATCCAAGCTACATACATTCAAGCAAAATACTGCCATATGCAAATAAGATGCGTATTTTATGACGGACATATACTTCCAATAAACATAAATAAATAAAACAATTTTGTACACTGAAAAAAGGGTCCAGTTAAGAACTGTGATAGTCCATCTTACCCTTCCCCATGCCTACCACATGATCTCTGGTAGTTAAAATCTATTTTTCGCACTATAAGGCACACCAGATTATAAGGCTCATTATTAATGAACTATAAATGAACGCTACACTGAGGAACCCTAAATGTTCTGGTAAGCAAGGGCAACATTAGCTAGCCGTTCATCCTATGTAGCTTGTTTTAACACGGTAAACACGGAGACTACAGTCCAATATACTCACCTCTGACCGGCAAAAAAGCTAGCGCTTAGCGACTAATGCTAATGCTGCTCTAGCTTTGCTAGCAGGGGTTAGCAGCAGGCTACAGGCCGATGATACTCACCTTTGGCGGGCCTAAGAGCTAGCACTTAGTGGCTAATCCTTACACTGCTCCAGCCTCAGTACTGGAGAACTAAACTGAAACTCCTGTATAATGCTTCACTTCAGCAGAGTAGCTTTCCTGCACCTTACAAACTGACTGGTACAATTCATACATAAGGTACATCGGTTTATAAGTCGCACTGATGGTTGTTGGGAAAATTAAGGGATTTTAAGTGTGCCTTACTGTGAGAAAAATATGACAGTAATGAATGTGGTTAAATTATTGCCCTTTGCTTGTTTGTCATTAAATCAGTAAGCTACCTTAAAATCTAGTAAATGCAAAATGCAATACAAAAACAAACTGTCTTTACAAACTATGACCTTTTAAATGCATTTGAGAAACAATTTAATACAAATTAAAGCTTTTTTATGGTTAAATAAATTGAAGACCTTATTGGATTAACAGACAGCGTTTGATGTATATATACACAATCATGATATGCTGTATGGCATTATGTCCATGTAGTGCAATCCTCCTAAAACTACTAGTATGCCATAGATCAGTCCCAACCTCGGCGACCAGCTCTCCGTTCTCAGCATGCACGCGGGCAATGGCTCCAATGTCCTTACAGTTCTGCAGGGCCTGGAAGAGCTCGCTGTCCCTCAGCATGTACACGTCCTTATAAGCCATGAACATCTGGAAGGAGTTCACTCCTTTCTCCCTCACCAGCGTCTCCATCTGAGCCCTCACCTGCCATCAGGACACAGGCGGTTCCAAAGAGAACATAAGTGATGTATGGGATGCCACCATGTTGGTTAAATACAGCAAGCCACTGCCACAAATTCCACATCGTGTTATCCATAATAGGAGACTGCTCAGACAAGTGTTTAGTCTACATTTGGTCTACGACTGCAAATACTGCCAGTGGTGCTTGTACAGTAAGAGCTAAAAACAAACAAGCTTTACAGCAATGCACAGCAATGCACTCTCAAACATATGTTTACTCTCAAACATACTGTTCTGCAGCGTACAAAAATTCACAGATCCACAGATACGTGTAATACTGTGTTAGTAATTGAGGTATAAGTGGTTATGGTTATGATTCAATATAGTATGCTATATTGCAATACTGTAAGCAAGGTGATATATTGAGATTATATATAAAATCTGAGTAAAAGAAAAGTTTATTTTTATTCTTAACAGTGGGATCTAACAACAGAGCACAACAAAGTCAGTACAGTATTACTAAACACAATACTGCAATTCTTTAATATATCATTATTTTCTTACACAGCAAAACTAAAGGTATCTGCTAAGTAAATCATATGAATTATTGACAAATAACCCTGTGAGTAAGAGGGACAGTTACCTTAGGACCCCACCAGGTGACAGCAACATGAAGAGCATAATCACAGCAGCTCTTAGCATCAGCATGGGATCGACATTTCTCATAGGCATCCAGCAAAGACTCGTTCTTCTCAGGCAACACATGGCCTATGACCATTGTAGTGCCTCCAGCAAGGGCAGCCTAAAAAAAAAAAAAAATAAACACAAGACATTACTTCATTTTCATAGATAATATATGTTAAGGGGAGATAAAGGCAAGGGTTTTACATTTAAGGGTTCTTACCACTGATTACGACCATCTTTATCACAAAAGAATACATGAATCACTCCACCTTGACATCAAAGAGTTCATACATCCAAAACAAAATATCTACATGCAATAACAAATGCAGCTCCACTCAGCCACCAACTATTTACTGTTTTTTTTCCCCAAAAGTCTGATTTTTTATCTCATTCCTTAAAAATATGGAAAGTAGTCAAAATGAACAAATCGGGTGCTGCATTGCACTAATTTACACTAACAACTACATTATTACTTGATTCCCCTGAATGCTCAATTCTAAGTAGATATCAGTATGGGCAAGTACAAAAATGCACATTCTCGTACTTGCTTGGGAAAAAATGGTATCTATGCATCCCTAGTTCAGACATAAGTGAATATAAAAGTAAGCAAACAATTTTAAGAAGTGTAGCCAATTCACTAAAGTTTGATCCAAGAAACTCAAACTGTGACCATCAGTCTCAAGAGGAAATTGGTTTCGATGGTCAGGAACAGCCTAAGAACCACTAAGGCACAGACCTGCCATTAACTGGAAGCTGCTGGAAGACAGTCAAGCAAATCTTAAATTGCCATAAAATGAAAGGCTACTGTCCAAGTAAGAAGCCCATTTTCCAAAAAACAACACATTTAAGCTTGACATTCTGGGGGAAAATGTAATAATCAGATGAGACTAAAAAGCTATATATTTATCTAGTAAAGAATTCAAATCCAATTACACTGTACTAACTGTTAAGGATAGTAGTGGCAGCAACGTGTTCTGGACCTGTTTTGGTACACTACACAAAGTAGAAGGAAAAATAAGTAATAATAAGTAATTAGACATTACAACATAACAATGACACCAAACACACACCAAAAAGGGGTTTTGAAATGTAGAAAGCACACTAACATTAAACTACTGGAGTGGTCTTCTCAAAGTCCTCACCTTAATCATGTAAAATATATGCGAAATAGTTTGCATTTAAAATCAGTTCTGTGCACAAAATTAAGATGAGCTTTCAAATATCCAAAATGATATTTGATACTTAATTCAATATTTGACTGTGTGTAAGTATTGTATGTAATTATTTGATTATTATATTACACTTAATAACAGATGTATGCCATTATTCCCCAGACAATAAAATATTTCCAATATGCAATATTGCCACGATATTCAGGTTCATGATGAGTGTGGATAAATGTCCAGCTAGAAATAGTATTTCTGCTATGTGTTTTACAAAACATGCTTTAGGATTTTACAAATCACTAGAAAATCGCAATTACAAAACACTGCAGAGGACATTTCATTTGAAACAATGGATACAGGACATATGACAAGAGGGAAAGAAAAAAAAATACAGCAAAAGGGTGCAAAGACAAAAGGTAGATGTGAGTAGCTAACGTTTAGTTTTCCAGTTGAAAAGAACATTTATGATGTAACGTAAAGCCTGTTACACATCGGCTCCTTGTGACTCTGATCACTTTAAGTTTGATTCCCCAGTGTGCCACAAAGCATTCTAAAAGTACTAAATTAAATTAAAGCCATATTAAGACCACTGAAAGCCACATTAGATCATATGTGATGGTAATAAACAAAAAAAGGCAGCCAGCCCAGCAGTAACCTTAGCTAGCATTACTGTCCTAGTCCTGTACAGCTCATACCTTTCAGCAGGAAAACTGAGCTTTTGAGGAGATAGTAAACTGGGCAAACTAATACCAGGAAACATAAGAGATGCTGAACACTTTATTTTGTTTCATTTATGAGTGCAAGGGTGTAAAAATAATAATATAATAAAACATTCAGTGGAAAACACTGGTACACTAAAACACAAAAAACTAAAGACATAACAAGCACAGACATTGGATTTTGTTTTTAAGCTCCTTGAACCCTTAAATGCATACATCTGCCCACTGGTGTCCCGTGACCTCATTTCCCCTACTTTTTCGTCATATAAGCGGCAAGTAAGTATGCAAATATAATAACATGTATTTAATAGTCTTCTTTTGTTCTTTATTTATTATTTATGGAATTTATTTGTGTAGTTCAAGGCTTGAAAATTAAAAATGAATGGCCTGCAAGTGTGCTGGCCTATTGGAGTGGAACCAACATATTAATGCAGTTTTTGAACACGCACTCTTTTCCAGCACAGCAGAGCGTACAGTAGTTTTACTATACTATGCTAAGCTGTATGAGGCCGTACAGTATAAACGGTGGTAGTATAGTGGATTGTACTTGACCTGAAAATAAAATGAATTCACTTTTGTAGAATTATATGGTGTGTGAGCATCTTATTCAGTCTGTCAGCTGGCACAGGGGAATGGAACAGTGTCCACTGAACGATACGTGCACCATTGTTTTGTAGGACAATGGCGCAAGTGAAATGCTTTTGCAGCAGTCTTTGCAGCAGCTCCCCCTCCGTATCTATGGCAACAGAATCTGATCTGCATTTGTCTGGGTTCTTGGCCAGTCTCACGGTAGTAATGTTGGGGGGGTGTGGCGGTGGTGAATACCACTGGTGTCGCCAATGGCTAAGAAGCGCATTTGGGAACACAACTGATTTATTTGTCATCCCAAACACTACACACACTCAGACCAGGAGTGTGTATGTCTCCGTTCGTCTGTATGTTTGTGTGTGTGTGGTGCCTGCCGGTGAATCATACCCTGCAGTTCACTGAGATGGCCTCAGTGTATACTCCTCGCTCTCGCCTTTCAGTGTTTGCTAAGTGAGCCATGGGATTAGTTTGGACAGGGCAGTCGGCTCCTGCATCCCTGTTTCTGTTCTTCAACTATTTCAAAGCATATGCATCGCTCTGAGAAAACATGAAGATGCAGCTCCAAACAACCACAAAAATAAGTAAACTGTGTTTTGTCAACGTGAAAATACTGTATTTTTCCGACTATAAGGTGCACCTAAAATCCTTAATTTTTTCAAAAAATCTACAGGGCGTCTGATAGTGCTGGGCAATATGGGAAAAATCATATATCATGATATGGAATTTTTTATATCACGATAACAATATATATCATGATATACCACAGTTATTTCAGTTTCAGTAACGTCACGTCGCAAAACCACATAATGAAACTTTTTTGTGCAGATTACTTTATTATCACCTTTAAAAACCGAGTTTATGCAATGTGACCAAGCCAATACATTTCATCGTAGCCTACTTTATATATTTGCATGAATAATTGATGAAATTACTAGGGACGATAGATGGTAAGTAGCACAATAGACACTTTTCTATTGTCTCCACGATATTTATCATCATATCGCACAACACTAACGCCTGATAATCCAGTGCACCTTATTAATTAATTACTGCTCAGGTTGTAAGGAGCAGTAAAGCCACTCCAATGAATTACAGAGTATAAGGGAGTTAGCTCTGCTAACTGGGGCTGGGAATCGCTGTTAACTGGGGCTGGCTAGAAGGGAAACGTCGCGACACCCTTGCTCACATCGATGTGCGCATCCTAGGTATGTTGCTTAATGCGCCTTATAATCCGGTGCGCCATATGTATGAAAACATACCAGAAAATAGACCTTCATTGATAGTGCACCGGTGCGCCAAATAGTGCAAAAATACAGAAAACCCAATTAAGTTTAGCCAATCCAACTTAAAGGAATCATGTTCACTTAAATCAATTACATTGCTTTAAAGGAACTAATAGAAATTAACCTTAGTGCACACGAAGTGCAGGAGTGGAACCACTATAGAATTTATGGAAAGCAGAGAAAGCTGTAACACCTTTAACACAGATGCCAGGGAAGAATAATTTAATATAAATTACCAATAACCAGGTAAAGGTAGTATAGGGAAAGACTACACAGTGAGGGTAAGTGAGCGGAAGGAGGGAAAGACATGTAGCCAATGCCGGAAGCCAATGGAAAAAACATAAGATTAATTCATCATGGTTGCACTGCCCAAACAAAAGAAATACAAATTCATAACTATGCTGTATCATACATTGTGTGTGGAAGTTAATATATAGTGGAAGCTAATAAATTAGATCATGTCCACAAAGATTCCAAACATAATTAAAGTGTGGCATAAATCTTCAGGCATAACCAACAGCCACTCAAAATATTTTTTTTTTCAGTCAGCCCCCCAACTGTGGCTTTTGGTTTAAAATAGAACACAAATGCAGTTATTAATAGCAGCTCTGGTGTACAATGAATTATTTTTAATCCGTCAGGCATGCACCAGACGAGGCAGTGAAAGCAGACACCAGTCTGTGCAGAAATCCAAGTCAGAAATCTGAGGATCAAGCTCTGTAGATTTCACGTCTTTTGGAGTGTAAGCCTGTGTTATAAGCCCAGTAGGTGAAGAGGAGGGCTGTGGGCTTAAGGCCAACAGATGGTGGACTCCTCAACTGTGCAGGGCAAGCACAAAAATCAATCTATTTCAGACTCAGACTACAAATACAATACAAAAATCAGGCTTAATTACAGAACACAATGGAGTGCACCATATATACTGCTTTTCTCAATAATTTCTTAATTAAATGTGCAATAAAAAGTATTTACTCAGGTTTTTACATGTCCTCTGGTGTCGGCATAGAAGCTATGCAACTTTAGCCAGCTCAAATAAATAAAATAATTATGCATTTTTACATGTGCATTTAAACCTTAGATGATTTAGCCCCAGAAATAAACAATCTAGTTCTCCTTTTATGGTAGCCTTATTATATAATTTGATGAACTCTGTTTTGACTCAGCTCACACAGAATTAACATGTCTATCACTAGCACAGTTATAACTTATCTTACTGTATAGTGCTGCTCATGTGGTTTATCTGTCTAGTGCATGTTTATCAGTGTTGATGATATTGATGTACGACTGTAATACAAGATTAGCTTATAAAACGTTCTTACAAACGTAAGAAAAACACCAAATAAACACCAGGAATTGAATACTGTGTTACCGCAACGAGTTATAACTAAGTAACTATAACAAATTTTGATATATTTTTGATATATTTTATTTATATATTTATTTTATAATACACTGTATTATTACTTATAGGTTAATCATATTATGTATGTTAATTTTATTTAGATGGGTAGAATATTTAACAGTACAGTTTTTAACAGTACAGTGTTTTTTTATAATTAAAAATCTAAGTCATTCATTTTACATGAATTAAGCTGTAACAAATTCTGTTAATGGTATCAGGCTGGTATGCCACACACACAGGAGCACCATGCACAGAACAGGCGCATTTCAAACAAGGAGCGAAGGCAAAAACAGCAGAATATGAACTTACAGATATACAAATATATCAGAATGACGTTGATTAAAAATTAAAAATCTAAATATTATGATTGCTACTTCAGGACTATGTTGTTGTTTAACTTTAATTCAGGCACACCCACAGTAAGAGCCAAGAGATCCAGCACAGCAAATTGAATTAAAGAAAAGTGCTCTGCACAATATTGCTTTTTCTATCCTTTTTTGGAAGGGTGGGTATCAATTTGTTACCAAGCATTAAAACACTGCACTTATCTGATTATAGCCTTATACACTTGCAATTATAAATTCTGTGACAACCTTAGTCCACCTGCTGCAAGGGAAGGAATTTGCAAATATGACCATAAAGTAATTTAGAAAAATCATGATATTGTATTGTGATCTCATTATGATTTATCAAGGCATGAACTAGTCCGGGTATCGTTACAATCCCAGATATGCATGTGCAATAAACGCTTTTCTCATTTTAAAATACGGGACACTGTACCTTAGTGCCACTGTAGAAGTCATCAGCAGTGGTGGCGTTCATAAAGGTCTCCTGCAGGTGAACGCTGGTGTCGATGCCTCCGGGAAGCACCAGCTTGCCTGTGGCGTCAATCACCTTGGCTCCGCCCGGAATCATCAGCTCCTTGCCCACTTGTTGGATGATGCCATTCTCAATGTACACATCGGCCTCCTGAGTATAGTCATCATTCACCACTTTGCCCCCCTTTATGAGGATGCGTACCATCGCTGCTCCAGAAGACATGATTCAACCTACAAGGGAGGGAACAAGTGAAACCAACATGACTTCCTTCTCAAAAAGAACTTTCAACCTGCCAAAATACTAAAATACTGTGTGGTCTGACAGGACTTCTTTCATTTTTTCCACATGTGGCCAGTAATCACTGGGTTGGAAGGCAATTCCCCGAAATTTGAGGATTCCACTGGAGTCAGACATGACGCAGAAATAAAAATGAATCTGGGATTTGTAGGCTACTTCTGACAGGAGCCAGGCTCCAAACCACAGAGTGTGGAATATCAGAAGGGAGGGTGAATGGACTTCAGCACTGGTACTCCATGTTCATTGCATGCAAAGCATTGCTTGGTGTTGTGAGGCTTCTATGCAGCTTCTCTATGGACAAATAGCTATTTTATAAAATGCGAGGTGTACGTCCAGATGGGGCTAAAATTACTGGATGACCACAAGATTCAGCAAAACACAGTAAGTAATTCAGCCTGTAATTTTCTCAGAGGTCGTCTGAGAAAAATACAGACATGGTCATTCCGAACGGGAATAAAATCACAGAGGACTCCGCCATAAAAGAGAAAATTACCCCAGGAACCCCTGAGAAACTAATCCCGTTTGGATAGGGTTTAAGATTGACTGCATGCCTAGCTGCTTGGTTCCATACACCTGTGGCCATGAAAGTGATTTGCCCAGAGTTTGCCAATGATTTGAAGGGGCAAACGAATGAATACTTTTGGCAAATCATGGCGGTCTATCTGTAATTACTGCTCAGGCCAGTCACTCTCACACAGATGAAGCACTGCAGCAAATCAATACCATATGTGTGTCTGAATGAAATCAGTAAGCACACATACTCGGCTCGGCTCAGCTCTGCTGCTGCAAACTGTGCTGCTGCCCACAGGCACAACATGGAGAGAGTTATATCATCTGGCAGGAGTGAAGAGCATCGTCAGCGCTTATAAAGAAATCATGATGCTGTGAGTCAGGGGCGGTTCTGACCCAGATTGCGCTGGGCGTAGTGTGTGCAGAGGGACGCAGGTGTACTCCAGCTCCACCACAGAAATGGGACAACTGATGCTGATGCTGCTGCTGCTTCTTCTACTTGAATTCCCTCCTGGTGTTCAAGGCCCTGTAGTGTTGTTAGCATGCCCCAGCCATGGCGAGTGGGTGCGGCAAATTCACAGCATGACGGCACCCCCTCCTGTTCTAAGCCCCTGATTGGGAGGGTAAGGGGAGGGGGAGGCTGCCAACCTAAGGGAGCGGGTACGGATGGGTGTGTCCTGAGCCATCCTCTCTAGGCTGAAAGGCTGAACTATATTGGGAAAGCAACAACATTACATTACACTACATATGTTAGCTAGGCTACATCCATGAGCCTGCCATGTTCTCTCCAAAGGGCCTAGAGACACATTAGTCACGCATTTGTTCGCCTTCATGGCTTAGCTATGTGGGCTGAGTCTGGCATGACCTATTTTTTCCTGCATTTAGGAGCATGTTAGTTAGGTTAGGTTAGTGAGATGCTAAATGCAAAGCAGACAGCTCTGTTGTGTGAACAATATTAGCTACAGCTCTGGAAATAATTAGGAGTCCGCTTCAGTTTCTCTGATTCAGCTATTTATAGGTACATGTTTAAGTAAAATGAACATTGTTGTTTTATTCTATAAACTATGGACAACATTCCCCCAAATTCCAAATAAAAAGATTAGCATTTAGAGCAGAGCTATCAGACATAAAATAATACAAAGAAAATAGTTTCATATTCATAAAGTTTTAAGAGTTGAGAAATCAATATTTGGTGGAATATTTGGAATAATAACCCTGTTATTTAATCACAGTTTTCATGCATCTTGGCATGCTCTCCTCCACCAGCTTGGTTCAGCTCGGTTTTATGGCTTATGATCATCCATCCTTCCTTTTAGTTATATTCCAGAGGTTTTCAATTTGGTAAAATCAAAGAAACTCATCATTTTAAGTGGTCTCTTATTTTTTCCAGAGCTGTATGGAGCTGTCAAGAGCTACATTCAGCATAGCTCTAGTTAAGCTAGTTAGGCTAACTAACTAGAGTACACTGAGATGGTATGGCCACTCACACTGGTTTCTATATCAGAGTAGGGCAGGAATGTGAGAGAACAGCATGGTGATTTAATAGTTTTAAATTATTTACGTACATTTAAGACCCACTGGCACGCTCAATTGCCCTTTTTGACGTGGCAAAAGGAGGAACAGAGATAGAGGGAAGGAATTATTAGGTAACTAGCTAACCTACATAAACGAACCTAGCTTGGTTAGTTGACTAGCTTGAGGAGAGTGGAGATGGAGGGCACATCCCACTTGAATGTGAAGTCTATCACACACATACACACACAAAGGGGTGACCAAGCCCTTCCACCAGATAGCTAGCGTTAATGGAAACGAGCAGGATGCTTAGGTTAGCCAAGCTACAGCAGACACCAACGAAAAAAAGCATATGTTTGACTGTATAATGGCATAGAATGGAAGATAATTATCGTTATATTAATTTTCGACTATTAACATTAACGTTAGCTAGCTAGCTAGTTAATTAGCTTCTCATCTAACGTTACACAGACCTCATAAAACATGTTTACTGCAAATTGACATTCTGGTACTTGCTGAGCTAGCTAGACAGCTGTATAACTGGCTAATTAATTAGCTAACTAGTTAAAAAATAGCTAGATAATCGGCTTACGAAATATCTTAGCTTATAAATATCGTTAAAGCTAGCTAACGCTACCGTCTCAGAATCACAGCACACCGTCTCCAACGGCTGCTCCAGCTCGCGACTGTCATTCAGCTCCAGCTCGCGACCGTTATCCCTTTAAACCAATTTAAAATAACACAGCAAATACGAGACATACATATAAAAATACGAAATAAACCAGTTTACCTCCTTCTTGATGTCCCAAACAGTCGCTTACGCCTCGTCTCGCTCCGTGCCGTGCAGGGTTTCGGTGCTGTCTGACGGTAACGCTCGCTGACACCCGCAGGCAGGCGCACACAGGCAGATGCTCCGCTCCACAAACCTTACGGCCACAGCATCCACACGGCCGAGCCGGCAGCGCACCAATCACAGAGCAGACACAGCGAAGACGGCAACGGTATCGACCAACCCCAGCTCGAGTTGGGCGTATCCAGACGGCCTCGGCTTATACCATTGTACACTGTCAAGGGGGGTGTGAGGGGCGTGGTAAAAATGGCACGTAATTCCACACACTGGATCTCAGTGAGACTGGGAGTGAAGATTATATCATCGCTCAGGATTAACGTCTGTATAAAATGATGATTGTTAGATCAAAATAAGATAAAAAATATATATATATAAAGGGATGCTGAAATGACACCTGTGTCTGGATTCATGCAATCCATACAAACCCATTCATTCTCCTGTTCATAGGAGAGTAGATCTATTTATATGTGTGTATATAACTGACGTCATGCAAAAAAAGGATAATTAGTGCATGGGTGACTGGCAAGGGATTATTCTACCGTAACTGATGCATGCTGATGCAGTGAGTAGCTTCTCATTTGTTGTATCATCATATGCTGTATCCTTATTTTTCTGTAATATTTTTTCTTATGTTACACTTTTAGTTATTTTGACTAATTTATAAAGAACAAAAATATTAATGATCAAACCTTTGGCCAACACAAAACTGAGTAATAGTAAATACAGTTTTCTACAGGTATGACCAATGTTAAACGTTAAATATCACCAGATTTAATAGAAACAATGTTAAAAATTAAGATAAAATTCTCATGTTTAATTAAAAAGGATTTTTGCCTAATGCTTTTGGAGGATAAATAAACCTTTTATCTTTTTAGCTCTTGATTACGACTGTGAAAACTGCCACCTGGAAATGGCACCTGGTTTGGAGAATGATAAAATACACTTCAGGAAAGCAAGTAAAAAATAACAGAAGTCTGAGCTGCACAAAAAAAACAATACATTTATTCAAGTGTTCTCCAGCACAAGTACATAAGGAGCCTTTTTTCTTCGTTCTGGGCACATAACAAAAAGAGAGAGGGAGGAGAGGTGGAAAATGACTGCTACATCTGCTGTATGAGCTGATCTCAAAGAATAGAGAAGGCTTGAAAACAGAGGTCACACAAAAATCAACAGTGTCACTGAGATATATATTTATATAGAGCAAGAACCTGTTACGATAGAGCAACCAAATAGGCCACAGTAGCCCAAAAAATAAAAAAATCATACGAAACTGATCTATAAAAATCAAATCAAATAAAAGGAAGGGAGGAGGAACAACAAAAGACGGAGGGCTGGATACATGGCATGGAATGTAGGACTTAAAAGCAATGCTGCCTGGATATTAAGCAAGTACATGTTAACAGCAAAAGTTATAACTATTTTTTCTTACTTCCCAATATGAGTACATGATTTTCCCACAGATAAGCACCAACTACAGCAATGTCTATTCTAAAACAATATAAGAATCTTTTCATCATTTATCATTTTTTTCAAGTACAAAGTTAAAATGCCTTTGTTAATATATTTATATGAGAGAGTAAAATAATAGTGCTTTTCCAGTACTACAAGGAACAGGAAAAAACAGTCATTGTCAAGACGAGTTTTTCTCTCTTCCAAGTAATATACCTTTTTTTCTCTCAATTAGATAAAATGTTTAGCACCTTAGGAAACACCTACAATCCCCCTTTTAGTACTTAGAAAAGAATTAAACACAAATAAAAACAGACTTTTTTGTATGTAGGGCTGTGCAGTAACGATGGAATTGTCCATCTACTGTTAAGATCACTTGGCAAATTCATTCATTTAGCTTTCTGTAATTCAAGACATGACATATAAATATGAAACATAAAAGACCAGCAGTCGTCCCACCCCACTGCTCTATAGCTTATGTCAAATTTCCAACGCATTTCTGTCAAATTACCCCTCTCTTTGTAATTGGAGACTTCTTGTTTTTTTATTTTTTCATTTTTGATTCCATGATATATATTAGCAAAGAATTATATTTGTACATCTCATAGGTCATTTTAAAACAGTTAAAACAGCAACAGACATATTCTATGTACAAAATGTACAAAAAATATGGGCAATGAGATCATTTGAACGTAAGAAAGCTGTTACTGCTAAACAGTAGATTAAAGTAGAACAAGCTAGATTAAGGTATGTATGCAGTGCAATGCCTTAAAAAAAGAAAACAACAACATCAAAAAAAGTCATCGAATTTGTTTCTGCAGTATGTCTTGTGGTAGTTCGCCCAATGACCAAATCTGCCCTAAGTACAACAATTTGGATGCACGCAGATATTTTTTTTTACAACTTTCTAATCTAAAATTTCTGAAAGCTGCAGATATTACAGGCCTTGGACTTTGGAAGTCGGGAACGGTGGTCAACTTCTTGTTGTAGCTTGTTTGTTTTAGCTAAAACACTCAATTTCTTATAAAAGTTACACATTCCTTAAATCGGCCGCATGCTGTGACGCGTGATCACACAACTGAAGAACTAACAGGGAGGAGAGACCAGGCACCGCTAACACAGCTAATATGTATCCGTCAAATGGCATATCTAAGCAAAAAGATACTTACTGTTAGGCTCATATACGCACGACACTGGTAGCAGACAGTACTTAACGTGGATTATGATGAAGCACCACTGTAGCAGATGAGGACTTGAGAAGGGTGGCGTTTTTTTTCTTTCTTTTTTTATTTTTAATTTAGCCCCAAAAATCACCACTAGAATGACAGGCGAACGTCCCCCTATCCTACGAACCCTTTCTTTCACATCTATTGGCACAGCCCTACTGTACAGAAAACAAAAGAATTACCTCATATAACGGTAAAGAGAGTTTCACATCATAGAACATAACTTGAAAAATAAAAAACGAAACGAAAACAAAAAAAAAAAAAAACAATTCACAATAGTCAAGAAGAAATATTCAAAAATGTCAATGGAAATAAAAAGAAGTTTACATATACAAAAGTGCTTGATATTGTTGGTAACACAGCACAAAAAATCCGCTATAAAAAGGTAGAAGAACTTTGTGAAGCCGCACCTTTATTTATTTATTTTTTTTTTAAGTGTTGCACCTGACTGAGGATAGCCTGCGAGGGGCACTGTTGAGGGGGGGAGGAGGGGATCAGCAGGCCAAGGGCAAACACCCGACGCTGCCCTCCCTGCGGCCACCACGCATGCTGAGAGTTGTACAGTAATGATTCTGGCCTGTGAGACGCTAGAAAAAAAGTAGCTCAGCACAGCCTTTGATCTCAAGGTATGGATGACAAAAAAAACATCACGGCCCATGTGGCAGGCCAGCACACTCCGTACATGTGTGTGTGTGTGTGTGTGTGTGTGTGTGTGTATGTATGCATACCTGTTAGTGTAATAATGTGTGTGTGTGTGTGTGTGTGTGTGTGTGTGTGTATGTGTGTACGGACAGAGGAAACGGACCTCAGTGACTGCAAGGCTGAGGAGTTGGAATAGAGCACCAGTAAGATATTATTGTATAAAAGACTGTAAAAAATACAAAATGAGATGTGGCAGACCTGGCTTTGACGAGTCCTCGTTTATAGTTTAGCATCACATTTTTTGTGTGTGTGTATATATATATATGCATATATATATAGATAAGCATGTATACATATATACGTATATATTTCATTTTTAAAAACCTAACCTGGCTAAGGGAGCGACCCCCATCCGGTTCTGAAGTAAAGTAGTAGCACCACATGAGTTGCAATGTTTTTCACCACCTTGAAGCACCATATTGTCACCTATTACAGTAGTACCTTTTATTAACTTCAGTTCGTGTATAGAAACTGTAAACAAAGAGGTATTTGTGATGTAGTGTTTTGGATTGGTTAAGACAGAGCTCCCCTGACACTGAAGAGAAAGACACCTTTTGTGTGTTTTTGTGTGTTTGCATGTGTGTGTTTGCATGTGTGTATATGTGTGTGTTTTTTGCTCTCACCAAGGCTCAGTTGCTGGAGGAGAGGAAAAGTGAGCGATAGAGTGGCCCGTGAAAAACCCAACCCAGTTACTCCAAATCACCAAGTCAAACCTTTTTCCGTAACTTATGCCGGTGAAAATGAACCATCTGCTCTCGATCTGTTTTTTTATTTTCCCCATCGTTCGCTTTCTCGCTTTCATCTCTCAGTGCCTTGATAGGAGGCCCCGTCTCAAGTATAGCTTGCACACATAAATCAGTTTCAATTCTGGATAACACTGCTAAAACGTTAAATGAACTGAACCAAAAAAGAAAAAAAAAAAAAAAACAATTAAATAGAATAAAAAGTCAAATATTTAAAACTGAGGAAAAAAAAGAAATACAATGAAATACCTACTTTGATGTTTAGGCTGTAAATAATATACAAGGCTCTTGTTATTTCATACATCAGTTTGGGTTTTCTCTTCTCCTCGCTGCGTTGGGCTTCACACACAGGCAAAGTACTCTTTGAGTGGTGCAAACAAGTGGCGGATGACCGGGACACTCCACGAACGGCCCAGCAGCCTCTGTCTCGCCAGCCGGCTCATGTTGGACACGTCTGTGTAGTGGACAGGGAATCCAAACACCCTAGAAAGAAGAATATAGAGATATTGAGATATATTGAGTTACCTTTTTTTTTTTTTTTTAGTAATGCTGACACAAAATCACTGGACAGCTGAACATGCCACCGTGTCTATGTTACCTTCTGGTTGTCTGCCTTTAGTAAGGCTGTTTTATTCAGATCTGCCAGAGTCATTAGCCACACTCTGATAATATTTTATATTCTCTGTTTTACATAAATCCAGTCAAAACTAAATCCATCTCTCTGCCTTTCTGTGTTTTCTATCTGTTTTTTCATCTCTTTTACATGTATCGAGATGCCCTGTTCCTGATGTTGCCCAGCCTGGCTCTCCACTGCCCGCTTTGTCATAAATGAGTACCTGTTACATTAGCTATAGCTCCACATTATCTCTTTGTACTGTTGTTTTGTTCTGTTATTTGTTTGTACTGAGCAGGTCGACCCGAGTAGGATGGGTTCCTCTGACTGAGTCTTGGTTACTCCTAAGGTTTCTTCCTCTTAATGTAAGGCAATTTTTTCTTTCCACCACAATAATTGGCACCTCTGTGGTGCTGCTCATAAGAGGCGTGGACCTGTTTTTCCTCTGTAAAGCTATATAGAAATAAAATTTAATTTAATTGAATTATGTCAGCTCATAGATGGCGTATTAGCTAACACTGCACAGAGTGATACAAAGGAGAGAGAGGGCCATCTAACTCATCCACTCACTAAAGATTGGGAATTGACGAGGTAGTAATACAATTATAATCAGAATTACCCTGGGATTTAGTCACCATCAAATGCGCTATGCCAGTCATTTTTATGGACGAAACGCTTCTGTGTCAGTAAAGAGTTCAGATTTTTTTTTACCTTTGAAAAAAAATAACCTTAGGTTATGACACTTCCTAACATAGCACACTGCTTTATCCACAACCATAAATTTATTTTCCTCTCCCTTATGTGTGATGCAAAGGCAAGATTGAAACAGCATGCTATACTGAACACCTCGGCAGTTGTGGAGCATCTCTCTGACCTCCATGAATGCAGCCCTGGCCTTGGCAACACTGGCAGTAAAATCCCGGAAAATAATGAGCAATGATTGGTTCTCCGTTGAGCCATACTTTATGTGGGATGGGTGCTTGCATAGGTTAGCAAACCAGACACTGTTGTCTGCAGAGTATTCACCTCATCTGAGCATGTTGATAATCTGCATGTTTCTTAGCGTAGCCTTGCCCTGGTCAGTGTTGGACCAGATTGTCACCATGTTGTTGACAGTCTCAGTTTTTACCCCTCCCCGAAGATCTCTGAAGCTTGGCAGAAAGCTGGGGAACTCTGCGAACTATGCTCCTCAGAATCCGCTGATCAAGCTTTGTCAGTATATGTGTATATAAGTGTACCACTTCATGGCTAAGTTGCTCTCATTGCCAACCGCTTCCATCCATCCTTCATCTACCGCTTATCCGGGGATCTGGGTTGCAGACCTCCCTCTCCCCAGCTACCTTTTCCAGCTCTTGGGGGGACACCTAGGTATTCCCAGGCCAACCGAGAGATACAATCTCTCCTGGGTCTTCCCCGGAGTGTCCTTGCAGTCGAACATGCCCGAAACACCACACCAGAGAGCCATCCTGACCAGATGCCCGAACCACCTCAGCTGGTTCCTCCATCTGAGTCAGCCAATCGCTTCCACTTTGTTTTAATACCACTGACAGTTGACTGTGGAATATTCAGTATTTTTTTTTTAACAATATATTTATTGTTTTCCTTTTCAACAATCATAACAATGTTACATATGACAGATATTTCCAAATAAACAATTAACCCACCCCACCCACCAGACAACCACCTCCACCCACCCGATACCCACTTCCACACCCCCACCCCACCCCACCCCACCCCACACCAACACCAACACCAACCCACACCAACACCAACCCACACATTGGCATTAGTCCACAAAAAAAATGATAATAAATAAGATGCAAAGAAAAACACAGAGCAGAGCCAGCTTATTAATTAAATTACAGATCCAGAATTAAACTGCATAATAGCAACTTCATTTTAGTTATCAGTTACAGATACTGTCCTGGATTTTAGATAAGTTATAAAATCTCCCCAATATTCATGAAACAGTTTAGATTTTTTCCTCATGTTGAAAAGGATTCTTTCTGGTGGGATATAGGAGGACAGCTCTTTTAGCCACATCGAGAAATTAGGAGGTTCAGGTGATTTCCATTTGATGGTAATAATTTTTTTTGCAGCCAGGAGTGCCATCTTCATAAACCTAAGGTTCCTCCCTTCCTGATCTTGAAGTATAGATTCATCTCCTAGCAAAACAAGTCTGGGTGACAGAGGTAAATCCACTTTAGTGACCTCCAAGATAATATTTAGAACTGCCCTCCAGTACTCCTCCAGATTTGGACAAGACCACAGCATGTGTAATAGAGTTCCAACGCCCACTTTACATCTGGGGCAGTATATTGAGCAGTCATTATTCATGTGGTGGAGCCTTTCAGGAGTAAAATATATTCGATGAATGATATTAAACTGAATTAACTTGTGGCGACTATTAAAGGAGAAGGATTGTGCATTCTCACAAATATTCCCCCACACATCATCATCGATTATACACGCCAAATCCTTTTCCCACCTAAGTTTAACCATAGAGACAGGATCTTTTAGGAGTTCGGATAGCCTTCCATAAACATAGGAGATAAAACCTCTAGAGTCCTGCCTACCTGTTATCACCTCATCTAAAGGAAGAGGCAGTAGAGGTAACAAACGGCCCCCTAGCTGTGCAACAATATAGTGTCTCACCTGCAGATACTTAAAAAAATGTTTGGCAGGAAGAAGGTATTTTTGCCGTAGTTGTTCAAATGACATAAGCACACCCTCCTCACACAAATCTCCAAAGGTTTCAATACCCCTTTCATACCAAAGTTTTGTTAACCCATCTCTCAGAACAGGTGGTAAAGAGGGATTAGCAAAGAACGGTGTGGAACTATACAAGTTTTGTACACATTTGAGCATCTTTCTAATGTCTGCCCAAGCTTTACATGTGCATTTAATAAATGGATTGTCAATTGCCTTTTGTATATAATTTAGGGGAATAAATGGTAAAGTTGCTAAGGCAATGTTTTCACTATATGACTCTTCAATTTGCTGCCATGCAGGTGATTGGTCCAGGTGTGCTTGCCAAATCCACATAGCTCTAGCTTGAGCTGCACAATAGAACAAATAAAAATCAGGTAACTGTAACCCTCCCCCATTGTATGACCTGGACAGAGTTTTTAATTTGATTCTAGGCACTTTTCCATTCCATATAAATCTGCTGATTAATCCGTTTAACTCTTTAAAGAATGATTTTGGCACAGTTATAGGAAGCGTTTGAAACAAATATAAGAATTTTGGCAACACATTCATTTTGATAGAATTTACCCGGCCAATCAAAGAGATAGGGAGTAATTTCCATCTATCCAAGTCTTTCTCAACTTTTTTTAGCAGAGGATATAATTTAGTTAAAAAATTTGTGTCAGGTCATTGGATATTTGCAAGCCAAGGTACGTAAATTTACTTGATTTCCACATGAAGGGAGTATTACTATACTGACTTTGTATGGTAGCAGAATTAAGAGGCACAACTACACTTTTGCTCATATTGACTTTGTACCCAGATACTGTTCCTACGTCTTGAAGTAGATTAATTAAGGCAGGAAGGGAGGAGTTTAGACTAGTGAGAAATAAAATTATATCATCTGCATATAATGAGATAGTGTGCTGAAGGTGTTCAACAGGGAAGCCTACAATAGAGGAATGCGACCTAATAGCTAAAGCTAACGGCTCAATGGCTAAGGCAAACAACAGGGGTGAAGCACAACATCCTTGTCTTGTACCTCTTGATAGAGAAAATTGTTCAGATATTTCACTATTAGTTTGTACAGCTGCCATTGGACTATGATACAGCATCTTAATTAAATTTAGGAATTTAGGACCAAAATTCATCTTCTGAAGGACGGAAAATAAGTAGGGCCATTCAACACGGTCGAAAGCCTTTTCGGCACCCTTATCGCACAATCGAACATATTCATTAAGGGGTCAATTAATTTGGATAAGAAGGCTTTAAAAAAATCTACCGAAAAACCATCAAGACCAGGTGATTTACCTACAGATAACTTAGCAATAGCTTGTTTCAGCTCATCCTGTGAAATATCAGCCTCCAGACTCTCCTTACTATTCTCAGAGATTGTTGGGATGTCAAGTCCATCCAGAAATTCTGCTATTTTAACATCGTCCACCCCTTGTGATGTATATAAAGATTTATAAAACTGTTTAAATTCCAGATTGATATGCTTAGGGTCCTTAATAATATTATTATTGCTAGTACGAATCGTTGTAATTAGTCTAGCAGATTCCTCTTTCCGGATCTGCCATGCTAGCAGTTTTCCAACCTTATCCCCATGTTCATAATAAAGCTGTTTAGTCCTAAGTAAAGTATTTTCTGCTTCACGGGTGATCAACACGTCATATTCTAATTTTAGGGTATCTAATTCTCGAGAAACCGATTCTTCCTTGGTTTGTTGGTATTTAAGTTCAAGCATTTTCATATTATTTTCCAAAGTTTTCATTTGCTTTTCATAGTTTTTTTTCCTTCCAGAAGAAAAGGAGATAGTTCGGCCCCTTAAAAAAACTTTCAGTGACTCCCATATAACCATAGGTAAAGCTGAGCCAATATTTAGCCTTAAAAACACATCAATATTCGTATTTAGAAATTTCATAAAATCTGAATCATTACGTAGATGGTTATTAAAACGCCATTGTTTAAAACCCTGAACCTTATCTGAGGTCCTAATAGTCATTTGTAAAGGGGAGTGATCTGAGAGGGTTCTTGGTAAATACTCACATGAATCTACTAAATATTCACGTCCTTTAGGTATTAGAAACAAATCAATCCTTGAGAAGCTTTTATGAACATGGGAATAAAAGGAGAAATCATTTTGCGATCCATGGAGAGATCTCCATATGTCAACTAGCTGCATGTCTGCCATTTGGAGTTTTAGAGCCTTAGCTGCTTGGGTTACAGTAACTGATTTGGAGACTGACTGATCTACTGGGTCCAAAACCAAGTTAAACTCACCTCCAATAACTAACTCATTTGATGCATAGGACAGTTTGAAAAAAAGATGATGAAAAAAATGAGGATCATCCTGGTTAGGCCCATATATGTTTACTATTGCCACGTTTTCAGAATAAATTTGCCCCCGCACTATAACATATCTCCCTGAGCGGTCCTTTTCAACACTGTGTAACTTAAATGGCACCCTTCTATTTATCAATATAACCACCCCTCTCGACTGAGAGTTAAAAGATGAAAAGTATGTTTGCCCCTGCCATTGACGCGCCAGTTTAAGATGTTCAGTGTCACTCAGATGAGTCTCCTGAAGCAAAGCTATATCTATGTTACGCTTCTTTAGAAACAGTACCACCTTTTTCCTCTTAAGAGTCTCATTAATACCATTTACATTCCAGGACAAGTATGTATTTTTAACCAGATTTACCATTTACCTAGAATCCAAATAAGTTGTTTGCCAGACCCAGCGCTCTGAAGTAATAATGCAAAATAAAATAACATCTTACAAAACCAATGTAAAAAATAAGGCATTAATTGCCCCCCTCCCCAAACACTTCCCCAAATGAAGTGTAACCCCCAACTATGCATGCGAAACGTTGTATAAGCAACAAATACAACTTCAAGCTCTAACAGCCCACTTGAAAGTTTAGATTAGAGAGAGTAAGTCCTCAGAACTAAGTAAAAATGTCATTTTTCCGTGCCTACCAAAATCCGCTAGTCCTTTTCAAATAAACAGAGAACACCTACTAAGCAGTCAGTCCCCGTTATTGCATGATGGTCTCTAGGTCCACACATAAGGGGAGGCGAGCACCGCTGGATGATGAGATTTCAGATAGGCTTCGGCCGTCTCTTTCGAGCTGAAGGAGCGGGTGCCCTCCGGGAGAACAACCCTGAGGGTGGCAGGGTATTACATGCTGTAAGCGATGCCGTGATCCCTGAGCTGCTTTCGGAGGGATATAAAGGATTTCTTCTTTCGGTAGAGAACAGTAGACATGTCGCGGAAGATCATGATGCTCGAGTTACCGTAGGTGAGTTCCTTCTTCACCCGCGCAGCAGCGAGGATCTTTACCGTGTCCGTGTAGCGCAGCAGTCGGATCACAATAGCCCGCGGTCGCTCATGTTCAGCGGGTCCCCGCTGCAAGGTGCGGTGTGCTCGCTCCACTTCAAACGGCCGATCTTGCTCTAGTCCGAGTATTTTGGGCAGCCATTCCTCCACGAATAGAACCGCATCTTTCCCCTCGACTCCCTCTGGAAAGCCGACCAGGCGTAAATTATTTCGTCTAGAGCGATTTTCTAAGTCGTCAACTTTGTCTTTGAGCGCGTTCAATTCACTCTCCGTGCGAGTTTTAGCATCCGCGCCATCTTGGCGTAGATCCACCACAGCAGTTTCAAAATCACTCTGCCGCTTTTCAAACTCACTCAATTGCTGTCTTATCTCCTGACAGTCGTTGATAACTTTCTCCACCGACCCTTTTATTTCGTTCAGGTGGCCCTCGAGCAGATCTTTAAGTCTCCTGAAGCCCCTTTCCATTTCAGCCTGAAACCACGCGGGTGGAGTGTCAGGAGAAGTTGCTGGGGCTAGCATAGCTTCGTCCGCGCTGGTTTCTTAATTGTTCTCCGGAATTTTCTTTGGAGGCATCTTAAAGTATTCTTCCAAAGTAGGCTGAAGTTCTTCAGAAAAGCTTTGGAGAGACTAAAATAGCGCTTACTCGTCCCTAAAGTAAAGACTGAAAAAAAAGGATTTTGCTGTGGGAGCTACGCTTTTCGCGTTGTTTCCTCACGCCGCCATAACCGGAAGCCCGAATATTCAGTATTGAGGAAATTTCATGACTGGACAGGTGGCATCTTATCATAGTACCACGCTTAAATTCAGTGTGCAATTTAGGAGTTTGGTTTCATATATCTGTCGCTAAGGAATCCATTGGAACACCTGAAATTGATTATTTAAATGGATGAGTATAAGTGATAAATAACAAGGCATGTATTATGCATTTTTTTTGCCAATGATACTGACCTGTTAATGTCCTGTAATAAAATGATATTACTTCATCATCCTCTGTAAGACTAATCCTGTTGGAATAGGGCTTTAAACCTTTTAATCACACACAGAGTGAAATGTAGAGATTTCCTCTTTCAACACAGAATTTTTTTCTGCTGTGAGTACCGTGCCTCAGAAGGTAAAGCAGTCTTTTTAGCTAACCTGCTACATTCAAATAACAGTAATGCACATGCACAGGCTCCGGATGAACGATAATCCCATACCTCTCCATCTCAGTGCACCACAGGATGTCCTCTTTTTCGTTCATAAAAACAGGAAAGTGCTGGTCTTTGCCCTGCTTTATGGAATTCGACCGAGTGGTGATGGTCCTCACTTTATCAAACTGGAAAACAAACACTGATTATTTGTTACAGTTCTGTTTGCTGATATTGATTAACCTATTATTTCATCATATTCTACACTGCCTGGCCAAAAAAAAAGGTGCCACATGGAATTAACTAAGTAAATAGGTACGCGCCTTTTATTAGATAATTACTGCATAGACGATTATCTTTTAGCTGTTATTTAACCCCAACTGGTGCAATGAGTTGCTTCTCATTTCTTAAACAACCACGTTGAAAGACACATCGCATGGTTGTGGACAAGATGTCAGTCTGTTTAAGAAGGGTAAAATCATTGGCATGCTTTAAGCCGAGAAAACATCTAAGGGAGATTGCAGAAACTACTAAAATTATGTTAAAAACTGTCCAATGCATTATTAAAAACTGAAAGAATAGTGGGGACTCATCATTATCGAGGAAGAAATGTGGACGAAAAAAGTCCTGAATGATCGTGATTGGCCATCATGTAAACATTTGTTGAAATAAAATCAAAGAAAAACAACAGTAGAGTGTGACCTTTTTTTTTGGTGTGGCACCATTTGTTTTGGCCAGGCAGTGTATGTTGCAACTTCTTAGTAAATTTAAGAGGAGGTGTTTGCTACCTTAGCAGTCCTGCCATGTTCCAGACAGTCTTGAAGATCCAGTTTGTCAGCGTTCATGGCAGTTAGCGGTCTATGAAAAAAAACATATGAGAGACAGATATTATGACGATTTTAAAGACTACTGATAATGTATTTCAGTGATTCTCAACCTTGGTTCTTGAGAACTTTTGCTCATGCTCCCAACACATCTAATCAGCAAATTAACAAGCCCTTCCTGAGCTGATGGCGGTGTGTGTTAAAGAAGGAAACCAGTAATCAAAGCTTCACACTACACAATTTAAGCCCCAATTTTGAAATCACTTTTTTTTTTTGGAAGATTGACAACAAATGCTTCAAGTCAGAGGCAAATCGGCTTGATCGTTATGTGTGAACTGCTGAAATTCACACTTTGAAAGCTCCAATAGTGTGAAAAGTGTTGTGTCTAAAAGACTAAAAGCTAGTGACTGTATACAGTAAAGGACAATACATCGTCTCTTGAATGTGAAGCCACCGCAGGTTGGACACTCCTGCTAGTGGGTTGCAGCATGATGCACTCTATAACTGTGCCGATTTCCATAGGTTTCAATAGGAAAAAAAGCTAATTTCCAATAAAATTTTTATTCCACTGATCTGTCTACATCTACAGTGTTTAATTCCAACAGTTTCTTCTCCCCGTTCTACACATTTCCCCTTCAGAAATAACTTTTAATACAATGTTCTGGTATATCTAAAAAGGTGGGGTTATTTTAAGAAGGCAGGATTACACTTGAAGTGATTGACAGCCTTAGCTGGAATGGCCGTCTAGACATGTCCCCTCTCCTGTGTATTTTGAATTAGTTCCAAAAACCAACCTGTTCATGCCAGGAAGATTCCCCCAGAAGTAGCGAGCACGATGTGCAGCAGACACTTCCTTGGCATCTATCATCACAGGGTTGCACTGTTGGGATGAATCAGAAAGAAATGTGCATAATTAATTTAAAGATTTTAGTTGTTGAAAGATTTTAACAGTGCAGATCACCCTAAAATGTAATTATAAAATCAGAATTACAATATAATAAATACATGGTAAACTATGTATCATCTAGCAATAGCCTTGCTGCCATAATGTTTCTAGAACACAGTTTTAAACCACAGTATGTTGTCTTTCTAAGAAAATTTGTCTTTTTATTTCTCACTGTATTTGTATCTGATAATCTGCATCTGAATATACCTTGGGGGTGACTTTTATTTTTATGTATAAATCACTTTTTGGTCATCTTTTATATAATCTCAATTAATAACAGTAATAATCAGACTCGCTCCAGTGGCTGGATCCCCTGTCAGGTACCGAGAGGTTCCCAGTGAACTGGGAAAATCTGCGTTTAGCTACAGGGAGCTGGAATTCACTACAGGAACTGCTCAGCTCACTGTAATCAAAATTCATTTTAAACTTTTAGTTTCTAATTACCACCAGAAAGCATGTGAATGTTTTAAATGAGTTTTTAAGGAGTTTATCTTTTTCTTATTATTTTAATTTTTGATTTGTTTTATTTAATTTTACTAATTTATTTATTACTATTTATTTACTTTTTACGTTACGTTTATTTTATTTTTTTTTATTCATATTTTCTTAGATCATTATTATTCATTTTATCATTTCTTATTATTTTACTTTACTTTTACTTCTATTATCTTCTTATTTATTTTAGATTTTATAAATTCTTTATTTTTTATGTGTCAATTTGTTTTATGGCCTTTTTTTTAGAATGTTTTACTTTTTTTTTTCTTTTTACATATATATTTTATTCATCTATATTAAATGTTTATTTAATGATTGATATTTTATTTATTATTTTTTACTATTTTATTCCTTATTATTTCCAGGTTCAGCACTCCTATTCTATATAAATACATACAGCACTGGAAAAAAATAAGAGACCACTTAAACATTATGAGTTTCTTTGATTTTACCAAATTGAAAATCACAAGCCATCAAACCAAGCTGAACTGCTTGAATTTTTGCACCAGGAGTGGCATAAAGTTATCCAAAACTGTGATTAAAAACCAGAGTAAAACTTAAAAACTTTATGAATATAAACTTATTTTCTTTGCATTATGTTGAGGTCTGAAAGCTCTGCACCTTTTTTGTTATTGTTACGCCCTCGCTATGTTTTCCTGTGTTTTCCCCGTTTCCTAGTGTGTTTCTCTAGTACTTTTCCATCACGTGTGTGTAATTTGTAGCTCCGCCCCTTCCCCAGGTGTTCAGTGTTTATTGTTACTATTTATAGCACAGTTTAGTCCATGTTTAGCCGTCGGTCTTTGCACCTTCCCCTGTTGTCTGTCTCGCCACGTTCACATTATAGCTCTTTTCTTGTTCCTTGGTTGTTTGTATTTTCACGCTCTTGTTTATTTCTAGTCACATTTATTTCCTGTTTGTTTCTTTGTTTATTTTGTATATATTTACGTGTTTAGCCCTGTTTATATTCCCTAGCCATGTTTAGTTATTATCTGTTTAGTTTAGCCACTTATCTGTTTAGCTTAGCTCTTTGTTGGTTTTCCCTGTTTGTTCATGTATACATATTTATTCGTTATTCCCCTGTCTGTTTATTTATTTATTTGTTATTTATTAAAGTATTGGTCTTACCCGCATTTAAATCCGCCTCCCGTCTGTTCCCCACGTTACAGTTATTTCAGCCATTTCTCATTTTCTGCACGGCAATATTTTTATTTGGAATTTGGAAGAAATGTCCATAATTTATAGAATGAAACAACAATGTTTATTTTACTCAAACATATATACCTATAAATAGCAAAATCAGAAAAACTGCTTCAGAAACTGAAGTGGTCTCTTAATCTTTTCCAGAGCTGTATATTTGTCTTATATTGCAGGTCTACAAGTCTACCACTTGGTGGCAGCAAAAACCCATTACTATATGACTCACTGATACACATCACATAAATGCACTATCCTGGAACTCTTTAAAATTGAGTAATTTTATTAACGCACTTATATGTCTGTGTGTGCAAATAAAAGTCTCAAACACAATCACCACAATCTACACAGCTGTTATTGTTATATTTACAAAACATACCTCCAAAAAGCGAGAGATGTCCCTCTTGTCGCTCACACCCATGGCCACCACGTTCTCAAACAGCCAGAAGAACGGCCTCTCGTCTCCCTGTTTAGGACGAGCCTCATGTAAAAGCCGATAGAACTCAAAAAACAGCCGGCCAGTGCCCTCTGAGTGTGTTTTTCATCCACAAGTGAGTGAGCGTGTACAGAAGAGAAAAGGATGGAGAGGAAAAAAGAGAAAACACAGTCATACATACAGCACTTCAGACCGCATCTTTGCATATAAAAAAGCCATGCAAAGTCATGACCTATATCAAAGCACTAAAAGAAAAAAAATAAAACCTGACAAACTAGCAACCAGCTGTTAACCCTCTACAGTCCACAAACTCAACAAACAGCATGTCAAATTTAATGTTTTTAGATATTTCTATTAATAATATCTTCATGACAATACACTGCAGTTGAGAAACTACTCTTGTTCTGTCCTTCATATGTAATTAATTATTCGTGGATTTGTGCATCTGTCTGTTTTGTGTTAAACTAACCAATTGACACTTAAGAAACCACTAACGATGTTAGTGCCTTCCTAGTTACATTTAACCCTCTAGACACTGTACGTAAACCCATAATTCAGTTCTTCATCCTTATAACTACATCATGTCATAATTAACATCAATATCATAGGCCCCAAAATAGAGCCCTGTTGGACTTTTTCGGACTAATTGATTAACATTAAACTTAGGATTTAAAGAATTAAACCCTCAGCTTAGTTCTTTTCTCACTTCACAATTGTGTTAAAAGAGAAAATCACTACTTTATCTGAAAATGCAAAATGTTTGTGGATGGTAAAAAATTCAAAACACAAAACGATGCAAGAACTAGGGATCCACGATGATATCAGAATTATATCGGTCTCAGCTGATGCCTACAATCGGGCCAATGCCTAGATTTGAACAATATTTCAAACCAATATTTGCTGACATACCGTATTTTTCACACTGTAAGGCACACCGTCTATTTTGTGGTCTACACTGAGGAGCCCTGAGTGTTCCAGTAAGCCAAGGTGATATCAGCTAGTGGTTCGTCCCACGTAGCTTGTTTTAACATGGTAAACACACAGACTGCAGTCCAATATACTCACTTATGAACTGCAAAAAAGCTAGCGCTTAGCACGGTTAGTGGGTAATGCTGGAACGGTTAAAGATAATGCTGGAAACACATCAGAAATGACCTTTGACCCTGCACCTAAAAAAGCACAACCTAAATCTGCCTTAGTATAACAGTTTAACAATTGCTCCATATCAATAAATCTGATATTTAGAAAAAAAAAACATCTCTCTATGCGTGACTGAAAGGGTTAGACTCGCTTCTTTAGCATGGGGAGAGATGGAAATCTCAGTCCTCTTTCAAATCCCCATAACCACAGATCTGAGTCATGCACACTTATCTCACGATAAGCTCAAGATACAAGTGCATACTCTACATATTCAGGAAATGTTTGAACCATAATTCTGCTTTGTATTATCACAAAGATATTAACAGAGATATATTGAATCGGTCAGTGATTTCATGGACCGATGGTTACAGTAGGGTTAATAATAAGCAATCAACACTGGCTGCAGTTCAGGCTTTTGCATGCGAACACATTTTACCATAGAGACCTTTCCGTGCTGGGTTTACTATGGACAGATCGTTACAAGGGCTTCCACCAATCACAAGATCAAACGGCCCCCACTCTTGTATCTGTGAGCCAGAGAGAGAGAGAGAGAGAGAGAGAGAGAAAGAGAAAAAGATAGACAGACAGAAAAATAGCATATTAAGTTAAAAAGATTACTTGAATTTCAATCAACCATCCTTTATTTAATCTCACGTAAAATTTTTGTATGTTACAATGTTACTCAGTGTGCTCACACTTGGAGAAACCTGAATTGGACACACTTTACACATGCATTTGTTGACAAGCTGGGAGATACAGAACTAACAGTAACAGTCCACAGTTAATCCTGTTGGATGTGGTTTGTCCTTCTTGGTGGTATGCTGACATTACCCTGGATACCGTGGCTCTTGATACATCACAAAGATTTGCTGTCTTGGTTACAGATGCGCCAGCAAGACGTGCACCAACAATGTGTCCTCTTTTAAACTCTGGTATGTCACCCATGTTGTGTGCATTTTACAAAAGTTAAATAGTGCAGTACTAGCATTTTAGGCCCTTTTGGGTTCAACTGATGTACCTTTATGTGATTAACGCTGAAGCATTACTTTAGAAAACAGATTGGAAACACCTATTCTGCTTTTACCAACGTCAATAGGCATGCTTGTAAAATATTTCATAAACCACATGCTTCTACTAGGTAATACTTTTTTCCTTTATCATTTTTACCATTTTAAAAAAATTACCTACTACACCACTGAAGTAATACACGGTATCTAATTGGTATCATACTGTATGATTTGGTCTACTGCTAATATAGTACAAGTCAAAAGTGTGGACACATTAAATTCATTAAATGTTTTTTAATTATTTTATCAAAAACATTATGATGAAACTGGCTCTTATCAGGGCCGCTTCAGGAAAGGAAGATTAATACTTAACTCTGTTGCACAGGGTAAGTTAATCAGATTTACCAGCCTCAAAATACACAGGTTAAACAGCTCCCCAGATAAGAGCACCTAAATGCTTCACAGAGTATTATGAGTATTTTGGTTTGTTTAACACTTTTAAGTTACTACATGATTCCTTATGTGTTCCTTCATAGTCTGGATAAATTCAGTATTCATTTACAATGTAGGTAAAAAAAAAAGAAATAAAAACATTAAGTGAGAAGGTGTGTCCAAACTATTGGTTCATCCATCAAACCAGCAAGTTGACTCACATGCTTGCGTGTGACGTTCCTCACGTCGCCGACGTACATGATGCGTCCCTGGTGTCGCACAATACCCACAGTGATGGAATCCTCGCACACCTCTGAGGCCACATACCGCTCCACTTGAATGCCCAGCTCTTTAAGCACCAGCAGCCCTTTACAAACAAACACAGACACATACTGAGTACACAAAACTCCTATTCTAATTTAAATTCTAATAATATCAACAGTAATCTAGTATATTTTTCACACTATAAGGCACACTTAAAATCCTTTCTTTCCCCAAAAAATCTACAGTGAGCCTTATGATCTGGTGCACCTTATGTATGAATTTTACCAGTCAGGTTTTAAGGAGCAGTACAATCACTCAGCTGAAGTACAGCGTTATACAGGAGTTTCAGTTTAGCTCTCCAGCACCGAGACTCAAGACTGTAGAAGTATTAGCATTAGCACATAAGCGCGCTAAGCACTAGCTCTTCTGCTGTTTAGAGGTTAGTGTTATCGGACTGTAGCCTGCTGCTAACCCCGGCTAGCACTGCTGGAGCAGCATTAGCATTAGCCGCTAACCACGCTAAGCACTAGTTAGCACTTTTACCCTTCAGAGGTAAGTATTATTGGACTTTAGCCTGCTGCTAAACCAGCTAGCACTGCTGGGTTACTGTTCAGAGTATTATCGGCCTGTAGTATGTGCAAATATCGTGTTAAAACAAGCTAAGTTGGACGAACCACTAGCTAATATCGCCCTGGCTAATCGAAAAACTCAGGGTTCCTCAGTGTAGCACTGTCGGGTGGCATTAGCCATTAATCGTGGCTAGACTTAGTGGAAATCTGGAAATCTGAGTTTACTGTAAATAAGCAGAAACGCTTTACTAACACAAATAAACAGAGCAACATTAGCATTACTTGCTAAGCGCTAGCTCTTTACTGCTCAGAGTATTATCGAATTGTAGTCTGCACGTTTACCGTGTTAAAGCTAACTGTGGCTAGCCTTAGTGTAAATCTGGAAATCTAAGCTTACTTTAAATAAACAGAGGTGCTTTACACACCCAAATAATATTTTTAGGAGAGAAATCCGTGTAGATTAACATTCAGTGCTTATTTTAAAAGAAAATGTTTTTTTTTTAAGAATTACAGTTTTGTTTACTTAACTTAGCTCAGCTTTACAGGTCTCGCCATCCAGCAGCGAGACCTGCTGAATTAGAAGGAAAACATGGCGACACCCCCGTTCCTTTCTAGTGTCGCATAATGCGCCTTACAATCCAGTGCGCCTTATGTATAAAAATAGACCGAAAAAAAGACGTTCATTCATAATGCACCTTATAATCTGATGTGCCTTATAGTGCGAAAAATAGGGTATGTTATTTTTAGTAACGTGTTTGTCTGTATGCTGTATAAAATGACACTCTTTTGTGTATTCATGTCTTCAAGACTATAGAAAAACTAGCCAAGAACTGTATTGTACGGGCACCCATTTCTTACATACATTGTGTTACTTAATATTGAACATGATCCTTAGGAGGAATGCAGTAATTTTACTGTACTATGAATGGGTAACCTGCATATTCCAAACAAACAGAGCTTTAAAAGCCAGAAAGGCTGTAATGTGATCAGTGCTGTGCAGACAGTTAAAAAACAAGAGGGTAGAGATTCTTCCAACCTGTGGCGATGCCGTCAAAAAGTGATAGGACACGAATAGGCCTTCTCTTCTCTGCTAAAACTGGAGGGTATAGCTTTGGGGGTTCCTGAAAAGAGACAAAGACAGAGAAAGAGAGAGAGAGAGAGAAAGAGAGGGAGCTTTGTGATGAAGGAGCACCTGTCTGTATATATTTTCTGAGCCCTGTACAGTAACTCATTCCCAGTGACAAGGCTCCATTGTTACATGTCTCCAGTGGTAATGGAGAAGTGGTCAGAGGTTAAGGTTTCCTAATCCATAAATTCATGACAATGTAAAATACATATGAAGTCCTTGAGCCTCCAGCACTGCAGCACAGGTGGAGCATAACCTTTTCCCCAAAAGAGCTTAAAGACGTCTTGCTTTTAACTTCATGGGTGATACTCCCTTCACCACGTGTTAATGTTAAACCTTTCAGCAGAAGGAAGTTGTTGTCGGCCAGAAAGGTACGTTGTTTAGGCTTGCCTCATAATGCAATGCTGCGTGCCGTGAACTGACAACTATTTGATAGTTCTTCTGGCTCACTGGCCGTCTGCACAAGACACTATTCCTCTTTCTCACAGTACAGGTCTTTAGAAAATATCAAATTTCATAATATAATTCTCAGGAACACCCCCCCCCCCATCCCATGGAATGGGATTCTTGTAAATTTAGAAAATCCCACATTTTCTTTTCACAGGTAACAGAGGTAACAATACATCATACAAGCATCATACCACTTTTTACCACTAAATATTTAATAATATCAATATTTTTTCCCTTAAGGGCCATATGCAATTCACAGCTATGGAAAAACTTTCTGAATCAGTTTCTCTGATTTTGCTATTTATAGGTATATGTTTGAGTAAAATGTACATTGTTGTTTTATTCTATAAACTACAGACAACATTTCTCCCAAATTTCAATGAAAATATTGTCAATACTGAGCATTTATTTGCAGAAGAAATGACAAAAAAGATGCAGCACTTTCAGACCTCAAATAATGCAAAGAAAACAAGTTCATATTCATAATGTTTTAAGAGTTCAGAAATCAATATTTGGTGTTATAACCCTGGTTTTTAATCACAGTTTTCGTTTTGACTGTTACGATGATGCATTTTTTTTAATGAGAAAATTTGCGTGTTGGTTTGCATGCTGTGTGCCACTTACAAAGTCCTGGTCGTGGTTGTTGGCGAAGAAGCGCTGCAGGCGGCTTGGCCAGTCAGCCCGGCGCTCTAGCAGACCGAACTGGGGCTTCTGACCACACATATAGCAGTTCCATGGGTCCTCCTTTATAGCTGCCTGTGCTGCACCTGGTCCCACCAGCAGATCCACACACTCTACACAGAAACACCTGCACACAGACATCAACATAGAGAGTTGCTGATGTCTAAATCTAAAATCTCACAAATCTATCTAAATTCCTGAAGTTCTACTTACTGTATAGATATTGGTTATACTGTAAAAGTGAAACAGAAAACAACAAGAATTGTCGATTTCTAAGGCCTAATATTAAGAGTGTAAGAAAAGGTTAATGCAAGTTTTTATCACAATATTAAGTTTTGCAATACTGAATCAACTCTCAACATTGTTTACAAAATTAGTATATTATAAAGTCCTAGTCTGTTATGCGTTCTTCTTTTTTGTTTTTCTCTGTTCCTGTTTTGTTTTCTTGCTTGTTTTTCTCACCATGTGCTTTTATAGCACATGGCTCGGTTTTGTCTTATCATTAGTGTTCCCACCTGTTTTTCCTTTCTAAACCAGCCCCCTTGTTATCTTCCCCAGGTGTATCTTGTCTGTTCATATATAGTCCCTTTGTTTTAGTTCACCTTTGTCTGGTCTTGTGCACGCTATGTTAGTTTATTGGTTTTTTTTTTTTCAATTTGTTCTCTGTTCTCAGAAAAATTCCTGTTGTTTTAATGTTTCTTGTCTGGTTGTTGTAGTCTAGTCAGTTTGTTTCTCTTGTTTAATGTTTATTTTCAGTTTCCGATTTGGTTCACCCTCTCATTCTTTAATATCTGTGACAAAATACTGCAAGAAAATTGTCAACTAAAGAATATGTAAGAAATGTGTGAAAAAAACATGTCAGCACGTATGCCTGTAGAAAAGTGGTTGTTTTCTGGCATTCCTACTGACAGAAAGTTACCTTTTTTGAATTTATTTTTTAACAGCGTCTTTATGATGGTTTGTTTTTTATATTTTAAACTTTTTACTTAATAGTTGTACATTGCCTTCTGTACAGAATCACAATATATTGTTTCCTAAACCTTGTATCATGAAATATATCATATTGCCAACTCTCAGTCCTAGATAATACTAATTGTGCATACTTGGCATTTGTGAATGTCACACACTTGAAGAGACACTTGAATTATCATGAATTATCTCAGTTCAAAGGACCTGTAGGCTGATCAGTTAATATGAAATGAACCGTCTATAGTGGTGGATGTTGCACCTGCAGCAGTTGTTGTTTCCACACATGAGGACTTCCCTCCCGCCACAGCAGATAGTGCAGTAAGACTGGTAACCATCGTCATCATACTGGTACGCACACTCAAGGAAGCAGTTCTGAAACACATCAGCATTCTGCTTTACTGAGAAAGCTCATGTTGGGTTTAATTATGCTCAAGTGATTCACAAACCTATGGTCATGTTTTATTACACGGCTATAAACTCCAGCAGTGCTGATGGGAACTAATCATGCCATAAAATGGTGTCATAACGAGTGAACTGACACCTGTTATAAAAGCAAAGCAAAGCAAACGTGCTCAGTGTGGGCAGTGATTTGTCCTACTGTATATACTGCTATACCACAGTGCTGCCACACTGAATGTTCAATATACCATATATTTTCAGGCACACCTGATTATGGATTAAGGTGCACTATCAATGAACATATATTTTCTGGTCTTTTTTCATACATAAGACACGCCAGATTATAAAATGCATTATGCTGCACTAGTAAGAAAACAGGGGTGTCGCCATGTGTTCCTTCTAATTCAGCAGGTCACACCGCTGGGTGGTGGTGGGGGGGGGGTAACTAAGTTAAGTAAAGCTAAGTTAAGTAAACAAAACTATAATTCTTAAAGAAACCATTTGCTTCTACACAGATTTCTCTTCTGAAACTGTTTATTTGGGTGAGTAAAGCGCTTCTGTTTATTCACAGTAACCTTTAATTTCCAAATTTCCACTAAGGCTGAGTGCAGCAGCATTAGCATTAGTGGCTAACCGCTAGCGGGACATAAATGCCACCCGACAGAGCTACACTGAGGAACCCTGCATGTTCCGGTGATGTTCCAGGGCAATATTAGCTAGTTTGTCCAACTCTAAACAGTGAAAGAGCTAGTGCTTAGCATGGTTAGCGGCTAATGCTAACATTGGATTTTAAGAAGAACTGATGATTTTTGGGAAAATAAAAGGATTTTAAGTGCAGCTTATATTATGAAAAGTACGGTACTACATTGTATGGACAAAAGTATTGGGACACTTGTTTACTGTTTCGTCCAAATCAAGAGTGTTTAACTAGATACAAGATTTCTACTAGTAGCATCTTTTTGAAGGATCACTGTGAGGATTTTAATTGAATGCAGTGACAAGCGCTGAGTGGTCCAGCGGTCTAAACTGCTGCCACTATGATCGGGAGATTGATTGCTTAAAATCCCGGTCGTGCAGCTTGTCATTAATTAAATTATTTATTAATCTTACACCCCACCAACAATATATTCATGCCTTCCATCTGTGTCATTTTAATAGCAAAGGTGCTTGTGAATATATCTATGCCTGTGGGTGTCGTGTTCTAGAAGTGAGATGTGTCTAGGTAAATTTTTGGGCTATTGCTATCTTGGCATTAGAAAACACAGGTGCACCACTGACTGAAAAAGGCCTAGACAACAGTCATCAGTCACAAGTTCATTGCTATCTTGGTATAACATGCACATAAACACGCAGGTCAGTTTCCACTGCTCAGAAGCACAGAAGCTCTATGCCATTAAAATACCAACAAATCAAAGTCACTTTGGCTCTTAAAGGGAATGGCAAGTTTATTTCACATCATGCCCAAAACACAATTATGATTTTTGAGTTTTGAGTAGCACAACATTTTCTTTCCCATAATTATCATAGGACACGCCCTAAATCAAGCTGTCCGGTGCACAGTTAACAGCTCCCCTATAGAATGCTAAAATAGGGCCCTCAATGTTTCGAATAAAATAACCAAATGTGGCCACAGAATGTGACCGCAGCATAAAAGGAAAATAAATAGAGCTTAAATGAGAACTCCGGTGTAAAATGGAATTTTGGTGTAGTAAAACATGATAAAAAGTACTTACCTTTGATGAATAGCACACATTTGTTCTCCCACAGAATTCCGAGATCCAGAAATTTTAACAGTTTGTCCAAATGCCCTTCAGACTGGGTGACACAGGGCATAAATTGCCCTGATAAATCACTTTTTCCACCGTTATCCAGGCTCAAAGTGGCTCCACAATTTCTTGCTAAAATTCAGAGAGCCCTGACATTTAAAACAAGGCATTAATAGCTTAAAAAGTGCTCAAGAGGCCTATAAAAAAAACACTTCTAACATCTAACATTGCTTCTGGCACCGGCTGCTACGTAGTAGCCGGAGACAGGAGTAATGGCGGCGCTCGCAGCTGAAGCTAGCGTTATAGAATGTAAATAAGCTTCTAATAAGCTTCTTGTGCACTTTTTAAGATGACTGTGGAAAAAGCGATTTACCGGGGCAAATTATGCCCCGTGTCACCCAGTCTAAAGGGTGTTCGGACAAACTGTTAAAATTTCTGGATCTCGGAACGCTGTGGGAGAATGGATGTGTGCTGTTCATCAAAGGTAGGTACTTTTTTATCATGTTTTACTAAACCAAAAGTCAATTTTACACCGAAGTTCTCCTTTATATCTAAAGTTAAAAAAACTTTAAAGGTGCAAAACAAAACAGTGTACATTTCTAAATAATGTGCAATTAATTATGGTTAATTAATTAATGCTGCTTCTGTGATTCTGGCAAGGAAGAAACTGACCCTTGTAACTTGTAAAATACCAAAAAAAAAAAAAAGAATTATGTTTTTGTGCATCAGAAGCACAGTGTGTACTGTTCAGACACATGTCAGACACAGCTCACAATGACATTGGATTTGGGCTACTTTGCCTGCTGTGTGAAAACAGTCATAATTAAAGTTGCTGAATGCATTAATTAGAAGGAAACATTTGGACATATAGTGTACACTCAAGCAACAAATAAGGGCTTGCTGGCTACCTTACAGCTTTGGCACATTCCTCCGGTGAAGAGCGGGTGCTCCAGAGAAACATTCAGCGTTCCACAGGAGATGCAGATATCTGTGGGTAAACAATCAAGACGGCAGGGTCAGAGTGTCCCAGAGGGAATGCCATGGAGTTCATGGGATACTCATTACAAGAGAGAAGAGCCCGTCGTAAATACCTTCAATGTTCCTACACTTCTGTCGCACTTCGTAGACGAGCCTCTCTGAAGAAAATATAAAAAATAAATAAAAGAGAAACAGTGATTAGAGTGGCCGACTCGTCCTGTAATTCCCTATATGACGTTTAGCATGTAGTGTTTACTCTGGAGAGCTTACGAGATGAAGCTGATAATCCTGATTACAGGAGAGTGTTAGTGTTTATGTACTTATGCGCGTGTCTGTGGTGTGTGTGTGTGTGTGTGTGTGTGTGTGTGTGTGTGGATGTGAACTCATTGAACTCCTTGGCTCTGTGTGGCTCAGTGAGAGTGGAAGTTCACCTCGAGTTCTCTCGTCAACGATGTCTTTAACCTTGGGCTTCTCCACGTTCGTGCTCTTGCGGGGCTTCTTCGCCAGTGGTGGCATGTAGGCCGCAGCTTCGGGCTCCACCCACATCTCAGGGTACACTTCCTTATACGGGTTACGATCCTCTGAAAAGAGCCCAGTCAGCAAAATCAGGAAAAAATAGGCTAAAGGATCAAACTACAGATTAGTGTGTGAATCAGGCTGTCAGGAATGTTTGAGGAATGGTTTTAAAGCAGCAGTAATTCATTCCAGGAAATGTATGCCAGTATGTATACAGGCATCCAGGACAAAGGTTTCTGTCAGTATTTGCTTAAGAAACGCAGAAAATTGCTATGAAAAGCTAACAGCTATGAAAATCCCAATTTAACATAAACGTCTATTCATGGACTACGTTACAAATAGACTATAGTTCATGGTTAATTTGATTAATAACACACCATGGTGCTTAAAAGTTTATGAATCTTGAATACTTTGCTGTATGTCTGCCTAAATTTCCCTTTGCTAGATTTTCACACAAGTCCTAATTACACGTCGAAATTTACTTATCAAGAAAAACAATTCAATTTTACATATCTGTAAGTACAAATCGTATAGGACCCTTTAGGAATAACAGTATTTATTCAGTATTACTGCACAAACAAATGAGTTTTCTGATGAGCTCAAAAGAAGAATTGTTGATGCTTATAAGGGTGAAAAATGTTACAAAACCATCTCTGAAGAGTTCAAATGAAAGAAATTCAAGACCAATATCACCTTTCTCAGGAGTGGTCAACCAACAAACACCACTGCAAGAGCAAGGGGTGTAACAGTCAACAAAGTCACAAAGCAATCTAATGTAACTTCTAATCAACTACAGGTCTTTATTACATTGACTAATGTAATGTAAATGAGTTCACTATCAGGAACAAGAACAGTGAACAACAATGGCGTGCACGACAGGGTTGCAGGAAGAAAACCACTGCTCTCTGAATCATGGTATCATGGTTTTGCCAGTTTTGCTGCATCTAAAGGCATCTAAGGAGCCCTACCATCACTGATGAAACAATATATTCTGAATTAAACCAGCAAATTTAAGGAAAATATTTATTTACAGCTGCTGCTGCACAAATAGGTCACACAAGATATTAAAAGTAATGGTTAACATATTTTTGCGACTCAGATATGTAATACTGGACCATTTTCCTTAATAAAAAATCTAATTTGATTAGTTTGCTTGTTTGATTTAGGTTTAAGGTCATATTTATGCACACATTCAGAAAAATCTAAAAGCTACAAACATTTAAACGCATGCAACAGATCTGACTTTTTTCCACAGATGTGCCTTCACTTGTTCAGGCATGTGTTTTTACTTCATGCTTCCTGTACTTTCAATAGGAGATGGTGGCAGTAGTGTTTACCTTCAGGTGGCTCCAGGCCTTTAGGGCCAGTGGGCTGGAATCCTGTCATGGCCCATTCAATCATCTGCTTGTTTTGCATGTCTACTGACTTAGAAGTGTCAGTGTTGTCACTCTCAGGGCACGTGATGAACACTTTTCCTGCTCGACTGCAGGCTTCCTGCGAAACAACGGCAGAAACAATTAGACAAACACAAGTTCTGCAGAAGAGTCTTGAGCAATCAACAGAGTGAAAATAACAGAAGCATAACAAAGACAGCTCACACATCACTATTTTAGAATTCTGACGTTGATGCTGAAAATGTGATGACATCAATAAATTAAGCTAATGCATTGTTTATTCTTATTCTTATTCTTTTATTATTATAATAATTATTATTAATTGTTTCTACTTCAGCCTTTTAGATCTCTAAAACTGTCAGTTTGCCTGCTCTGGACTCTGGTTTCACACAATAAAGACTCCAATTCCCAGCATGCACCCACTTCGGACTTTCCCGACTCTGTGGATCACGTGACACTATGGTGTTCACGCTCTCCCAGCTTCTGATTGCTTACACCTGGTCTGTTTAGTATAAATACCCCTCTGTTTCATTTGCTCCTTGCCAAATATTGAATCTAGTTTGTTAGATCTTCTACAACGCATTTCTTTTGATTGTTTTCCTTTGTTACCGACCCATTTTGTGTTTTTTGACTACTCTCTTGCTTTGCCCTTTTAATCGTTTGTTTACCATTGTTAACCTATTTTGTGTACTTTGACTACTCTTATTGCCTTGCCCTTTTAACTTCTGGATTACCCATATATATATATACCCAATTCTACATTATATTCTTCCCTGTCTCTCTCTAAATATAACTGTAAGCCTAGTCCCCTAGATAATACATTGTTTGATTGGTATCTGCGAGTGTCCATCCTTGTTTTGGCCCATGTGACAAAAACACTTCAGGTCAAACAGCAAAGGCTTTTTCTCATTATTTGCAAAATACCTTCATTAAAATATCTAAATGCAGACAATTTTATGATATGCCAAAAATATAGAGTGCTTAAAAATGGTACATAACTAATAGAAGGTTTTGTACACTGAGTTTCAATAGCTTATTTATGCTGAAATGCACAGTTTAAACCAACAGTTTTTCATTTTAATATCTACATTTTGGCTTACTTTCTGTTTTATGATGCATTATACATGATACAGTTCATGTTAAAATAAAAGGAATTTAAATTGCTGTAAATTGATTTTACTCTTTGGAGGAAATTAATCATTTAGATTAAAAGCTTAATTGAAAAATCAGTTAACAGATTAATTAATAGAGAAAATGAAGTCATAAATAGTAATAAAGCCTTACCTGTAGCACCTCATAGATGGCTTTCTTGTATGTTGGCTGTTTGTTGTAAGTTGGCTGGTGAAAGGCATTGTGGAAGGAACTCAAAGGCAATAGTTTCTCAACACAGACCTGGAGGACAAGTGTCAATTGCAGCACTTCAGAATTCCATCAATAAACCCATACATTTCAGATACACAAAATTGTTGGTACCTTTCTGTTAAAGAAAGAAAGCTCATAATGGTCATTAAAATAATTAAAACTGACAAAAGTAATCATGAATAAAACAAAAAGAATAAGAATAAAGATAATCAGAGATTGCTTTTGAACTGTGGTTCAACAGAATAATTTTGAAAAATAAACTAATGTAAGGGGCTTGGACCCCTAAAAAAGATTATAATTTGACCATAGGGACAAATCCTGTTAAACATCTGTGGCAAGAGCTGAAACATGCAGTCTAGAGAAGGCACCCTTCAAATCTGAGACAGTGGGAGCAGTTTGTTCACAAGGAGTGGGCCAAAAAACCTGTGGACAGGTGCAGAAGTCTCATTGAGAGTATGACTGAAATCACTTGATTGCACTGATTACCTCAAAAGGTTGAATAACAAAATTTTAGGCTACCATCCTTTTTGACCAGGCTAGTTCCGTAGGTTTGGTTTTTAAAAATGAATCTGTTGAACCACAAATTAAAGGTCTCCTTCAGCTTAAATCCATTTTTCCTTGCTCTTCGTATAAAATTATAGGTCTCATGCTGCACATGAAACTGTTTTTCAGCCTCTGTTGTCTGCAGTAACTAGTAAAAGAAAAGCCTTAGAAATACAAGTTGTTCAGAGAGATGTTAGGTGTCTACGACAACCAGTGAGTTTGTGGCCTCAACCATGGGACTCGGGACCGCCCACGGACAGTGCTGAATTTTCATTAAATTTGTATTTATCCTTACGTTTGTCAGTTTCAAGTGATGTTTTTTTTTCTATGTCTGTATGTACCAGTTAACAATCCTGCAGTGCTTGTGAAAACACCTACCACAGAGAATTTGCCATCACCAAACCACTTGACCCATCTGGTTCCCTCAGCAGCTCGGCTTCGTCCAGTCATCCACCAGGACACGATTCGTCCAGGCCACCAAGAAAAGCCTCGTAGCTTCCCCCAAACCAGCTCACCAATCCCGAAGCCTCGTCCATCCTGTAGAGAAGACACAGCATTAAAGATAGTCCATGAAGACACCATCTAAACAGTATCCTACAGCTTTATGTATGCAGTCTGTTTATTTTTTTAATTACAGTTTCATCCAGTTCATCTTATGCTCTTATGATCTTATAATCAGATTTTTAATTTCTTCACTTAATATAGTGCCTTTCATAAACCCAAATACACTTTACAATAATGAGGAGGAAAAATAGCACACAGTGTAGAAAAGAGTAAAAAGGTAAATATTCAGTGTGATGTCTGATTTTGTTTCTAATGAAATAAAAACTTCATCAAAAGTGAGCTCGAACTCATTCTCAGTGATAAACTCCAACTGTCAGCCTGAATTTCTTCATAGCTCCTGTGATGCTGACAAAGATAAAACCGAAACTGCTTGTGAATCGAGGCTTATTTGTGCATGTGCATCAGTTCAGAAGCGTGAAACGTTCAGACAAATATAAGATATAGGTCACATTACAAGTGTAGCATGAAAGGCCTAAAATAATAGCAGTAACGGCAGATTTGGTGATGAACCATGAACCATGAAACCATGGTTTGTCTGCAGAGTGAAAGCACTTTTTTGACAGTTTAAACTCAGACTAATTACAGTCCAAACCAAAGAAAAAAAGAACTGGCGTTTTGCTGGAGTCCAACTCCCCTTGGTGCACAGGCATGTCGCACAGCCATGTAAATGCAAATGCTTAGGCGATGCTGGTGATTCATATATCTACTGTTACTGTAGATTAACTCTTATTTCTAAACAAAAATAAAAGGAATCTGAAAAAAATTAAATAAAAGGGAAACTGTTTTAATACACTTATTATACCAAGTGATGCAGGTGTTCAGTACAACACCTAGAAAAAAAGCAACTCACTGACCAAATTCTACAAAACAATTAATGTAAAGTATAGAGAGACGCAGTCACGCGGGTGATAATGACAAGATGTCAGAAAGTTCCTCTGTCCATTCAGTCACTAAATTGCAGTGTGAAACCAAAACTAACCAAACCTAATGTATACACTGTAGCACACGAGTCTGCTCCAGACATTCAGGTGGGAAAGTCTCTACATGCACAAATTGCAAATCAATAAAACAGAATCTTCCTTATTAAATACACTTGCATAACAAAGCAATAATTGGATCATATATCGTCGCTGTCCAATGAAAAACACTTATCTTCAAAACAGCAACTTTACAGGAGAGAAAAATAAAAGTGTAAGGGACCGTTTGTCTGTTCAGATTATGTAGTGAACTAAAAATTTACAAAATTGAGATGTTATGAAATGTTTTTCATTGGACAGCAGCGATATGAACTTTGGTTTCTCCTGAACAGCCATAAGTATTTTCTTGATGGTGTGGCAAATATGATCAGGTGTTCACAAAATGCAACCGTTCAAGTAGTAAATCTGCCTATACTTTGAATGATATTATTATTTAATTATTTTATTAATCTACTAGTTTAATGACTGAGGCGAACAATACCCCCTGACAAATAAACATATATATATATATATATATATATATATATATATATATATATATATATATATATATATTTTAGAACTGGTCTATTGACAAAACTTATAATCCACTTTACATATGAATTTTACCAGTCAGTTTGTAAGGGGCAGAAAACCACTCCACTAAAGTACAGCGTTATAAACAAGTTTTAGTTTAGCCCGAGGAACCGAGGCTGGAGCAGTATTAGCAGCAGCCGCTAACCACACTAGCTCTTTTGCCGCTTAGAGGTGAGTATTATCGGCCTGTAGCCTGCTGCCAACCCCCGGCTATCACTGCTGGAGCAGCATTAGCTGCTAACCACTAAGCGCTAGCTCTTTCACCTTTCAGAGGTGAGTATAATTGGACTGTAGCCTGCTTTTAATCCTGGCTAGCAGGCTAAGTGCTAACTATTTTGCCATTTGGAGGTGAGTGTTATTGGCCTTTAGACTGCTGCAAACCCCAGCTAGCATTGCTGGAGCAGTATATCGGCCGGTGCGCCTTATGTATGAAAATAGACCAGAATATAGACATTTATTAATAGTGTGCCTTAGAATTCTGTACATGTAACTTTTATTAGATTATCTACAATGGACTCAAAGAAGGCTCTCCCACAAATAGGGAGAACTAATTGAAAACTATTTCATCCTTTACCCCTAGCTTGTTAAAATTCTTAAAATGCGATGACTATTCTGACGCTCACAGGTGTGAGTAAGATATGGGAAGCAGTAATGGCTGCTGTCTTTCATCACCATAGACCTTTTTAGAGTCTCAGTATTGACATTATTATCGTGATATTGCGAGTTTTATCCCTTTTTGACAGCTGTGAATCCAAGACATAATAATTGGCCTCATCCTCCCTAGGTGCAGGCTGGTCTGTGTGTCAGCTGACGTAACAGAACTAGTGAACTAGGGCATGAAAAAACAGCTCAGACAGATGGGGCAGCCTGGTTTAGATGTGTCTCAGTAGAAACACATGCTAAATACATATTAACCTCCCAGCGTTTGAGTGCTGTGTGATAGAGGAGCCTAAATAAGTGGTTGGGAACTGGAGATGGCTAAAGTTGTGGTGGTGGGGGGTGTCTGAGTCTTTGTTATTAGCATTTTATTATTTTTACTCTGTACTTTGCACAGCTTTATCAGAGCTCATTTGGGAAATTCATTGAGCATAGCTCACTCCCCTCTCACACTATACGTCAAACAGCAGCAGATCTGCCTGGCTTTAGCAGCTATTTCACTGTTGTCATTAGGTTTTATGGGATCATAACCTTACACTAGTTTCTATTTAACAAGGCAGAAAGCCATACATCAGGATGCAGGTCGCCACTCTAATCAATTACATTAATCACTGACAGACTGAGCTGAAAGCCATATCACATTCTTTTCGGAAATTAGACACTGCAGTTAGCTGCAGTTAGGCCTCACTTTCTAATCCCTCCTGCATTACTCTTACTTACAGCAACAGAACTGCTCTTTTTGCATTTCTGAAAGAAGAGGTGGCATTCAATGTAAGTAGAAACATGCCCCCATTTTTTTTTTTACAATAGAGCCCATAACTGTAAAGCATAAATTGGAAGTAAGAACACAGATCTAAGATCAGTCAATGCAATCCAACACGTAATGCCAATGTAAAGTTGAAGGCATAAACTGATCAGTATTATTACTCTGAAAAGTTTAATAAATATATGCAATTCTGATTGTACTTTTCTCACTACAAGGCACACTTAAAATAATTTAATTAGGCGCCTCATAAATCAGGTGCACCTCATGTATAAATTTTATCAGTCAGGTTGTAAGGAGCACTAAAGCCACTCCGCTGAAGTACAGCATTATACAGGAATTTCAGTTTCGAGATTGGAGCAGTATTAGCATTAGCCGCTAACCACGCTAAGTGCTAGTTTATTTGTCAGTCAGAGGCGATTATGTTGGACTGTAGCTTACTGCTCACCCTGGCTAGTGCAAGCTTTTTCGCTGTTCAGAGGTGTGTATTATCAGCCTGTAGCCTGCTGCTAACCCCAGCTAGCTTTGCTGGAGCAGCATTAGCATTAGCTGCTAACCGCGCTAAGCTCTAGGTCTTTTGTCATACAGAGGCAAGTATATTGGACTTTTCTGTGCATTTACAGTGTAAAAACAAGCTATGTGGGACAAACTGCTAGATAATATCGCTCTGGCTTACCCAAACATCCAGACTTCCTCAGTGTAATGCTGTAGGGCGGTGGTCACTAACGCTAAGAGTGGCTAGCGTTAGCAGTTAGCCGCAAATGCTAATGCTGCTGCACCCAGCCTTAGTGGTAATCTGAAACTTTTCTCTCAAGGACATCATTCAAAATCTGTCGTTCCTTTTGGATTGTGAGGGCTGGGTGGCTGAAGTTTTACCCACAACTGTAATGAGGCTGCCCCGTGTAACAAACCCTCACACCTATGCTTGTTCCATTTCTGCTTAAGGGCAGAATTTAGTGGCTGGAGGCTAAGACGGACAGAAGATCCCAATACAGCACCACAGCCTGGAGCCGCCACCACGGCTTTTCTGTATCCCCATATGCCACACAGAGGCGATGAACATCACTCAGAATGGGATACAGCATGTAGGGCAGCCCCAACACAACTGCAGCACATCTCAGTTCTCCAGGCTTTGCCACAGGTTTCACAAGCCAAGAGAAACAGCAGATCCTCCAGTCGTTGCTTAAGTGTGTGGCTGTATGTGGGCTGGTAACTCCATTACAGACATCAAAACCACAGTCAAACTCTCTGCGCCGATGCATAACAAATCCATTTAGGAGGATTCAGCAAAAACTGTTGGAGAGTTTTACATTACATTACATTACATTACATTACATTTGGCAGATGCTTTTGTCCAAAGCGACTTACAATAGTCAAGTACAATGTAAAATAAGTTTAAAGGTAAAACATCTTTGGATAGGGATAAAAAGAGGTCAAAGGGGAGTAATAGGATAGAGGAGTGAAGGAGGGGAAGAAGGAAATGAGGTTAGAAGTAGTTAGTGTGTTAGAGGTATTAAGAGAGTAAGTGCTCTTTGAAGAGCACTTCAGGAGTTTCTTAAAGATAGCGAGAGATTCTCCTGATCTGGTAGTGGAAGGCAGTTTGTTCCACCATTGGGGAACTCTGTATGAGAACAGACTGGATTGCTTTGTGTGAATGTTTGGCAAAGCGAGGCGACGTTCATTGGAGGAGCGCAGCGGCCGGGAGGTAGCGTAAGCCTTCAGGAGCGAGTGCAGGTAGGAAGGAGCCTGTTCTGTCATCACCTTGTAGGCGATAGTAAGAGCTTTGAATTTGATGCGAGCATCAACTGGTAGCCAATGGAGCTCAATGAGCAGCGGGGTGACATGTGCCCGTTTTGGCTGGTTGAAGACCAGACGTGCTGCTGCGTTCTGGATCATCTGGAGTGGTTTTACTACACAGGCCGGGAGGCCAGTTAGCAGGGCATTGCAGTAGTCGAGGCGTGAGATGACGACCGCTTGCACCAGGAGTTGGGTGGCCTGTTGCGTCAAGAACGGTCTAATTTTTCGGATGTTATAGAGCGCAAAGCGGCAGGACCGAGCAACTGACGCCACATGGTGCGTGAAGGAGAGTTGGTCATCAACCAGAACACCCAGGTTCCTAGCAACCTTTGTCGGTGAGAGAGAGAGAGAGTCGATACTTATAGAGAAGTTGTGTTGAAAAGATGGCTTTGCTGGTATAACCAGAAGTTCAGTCTTTGAGAGATTTAATTGAAGGTGATGCTCCTTCATCCATGAGGATATGTCAGAGAGACACTGCGATATCCGTGCAGAGATTGAGTGATCTTCAGGTGAGAACGACAGGTATAGCTGGGTGTCATCAGCAAAGCAATGGTAGGAAAATCCGTGTGAGCGGATAACCTGACCAAGAGAGGTGGTGAACCTTGGGGAACCCCAGTGGATAAGGAGCGGGCTGAGGACAGCTGTCCTTGCCACGACACCTTGAACGAGCGCCCAGTGAGGTACGATCTGAACCATGACAGCACATTGTCTGCGATCCCCATGTTTGAGAGTATAGTTAGGAGGAAGTCATGGTTGACTGTGTCAAATGCGGCAGAGGTCCAGCAGAATGAGCACTGAGGACTGACCTGCAGCTCTGGCAGTTTTCAACGCTTCAGTCACAGACAACAGAGCCGTCTCGGTAGAGTGTCCTTTTTTGAACCCAGATTGGTTCTGGTCCAGAAGGTCATTCTGGGAGAGGAAGCCAGAGACCTGATTTAAAACAGCTCTTTCTAGTGTTTTAGAGAGAAAGGGTAGCAGTGAGACCGGTCTGTAGTTGTCAACCTGGGCGGGGTTGAGAGAAGGCTTTTTAAGCTGTGGTGTCACATGTGCTTGTTTGAAAGCAGTCGGGAATACACCAGAAGTTAAAGAGGCATTGATCGTGTGAGTGATAGCCGGAATGATTGCAGGTGCGATAGTTTGCAGTAGGTTTGAAGGAATTGGGTCAAGCGGACACGTAGTAGGACGGCTACGTGTTAGGAGAGCCAGTGTCTCGTTCTCAGTGAGAGGAGTGAACGAGGAGAAAGCAACGCCTTCGGTGGAGGGACACCGGGCAGTAGAGGATGTAGTAGGACTGCTACATTGTGCATCAGTAAACTGGTTGCTGATGGCCGCCACTTTGCCAGTAAAAGAATATTGTCAGTCACCAGCGAGGAGTACTGGTCTGCTGAGAGATCTCGAAGATTTCAGGGGAACAAGACCATAGTAGGAGTAGCTGTGGGTTTTTTTGAAATATGAACATTGAGTTTCATAAAGTAGTTATCTGAGACATGAAAGGAGTGACAGTTAGAGAGTCGGTGTCACAGTTACGAGTCTAGATGTTTGCCAGCTTTATGTGTTGGAGGGCTGGGGACCTGCTCCAGTTCGAAAGACTGCATGAGGGATAGGAAGTCTGTGAAGCTGGTACTGTCATGGTGGATGTTCATATCCCCTAGAATGAGCATGGGACAATCTTGCTCAGGGATAGAAGACAGTAGCATGTCAAGTTCATGCGTGAATTCGCCCATTTGTCCAGGAGGACGGTAGAGAACAATAATGGCAAGTTTTGCTGGAGTATTAACCAGTGTGGCATGATACTCAAATGTATTGAATGTGTTTGCCGGTAATAGTGGAGTATGTTTTAAGCCATTAGCGATTAATAGGCCCGTTCCACCTCCTCGTCCAGAGAGACGAGAAGTGTGGGAGAAGGAATAATAATTGGAAATAGCCGCCGGAGTAGCAGTATTTTCAGGTTTGATCCAAGTTTCAGTCAGTGCCAGCAGTTGTAATGACTGATGATTCGCATAAGAGGCGATAAAGTCTGCTTTATTAACAGCCGACTGGCAGTTCCATAGCCCAACAGAGAATGAGGTAGTAGTGGGCGTGGTTTGTTTTAGTGGACGCAGGTTAGTATGATCCTGGCGCCTGATTGTGTTTTCAGCCTTCTGTGCGTGCCGGAAATAACTGAGATGTGTTGGGAGCACATTTTAGGAGGCAGTAGGACGGGCTGCCTTGTCAGTGTCCTTGCTCGGTGGACTCGTGCAGGTAGACTCGCAGGTCTTTACCCGCGTTGGTCTTCACACGAGAGGGTCTCAACAGCTGACGCCTTCGGCTGACGCCTCGGCGAGTGTGAGTGACGAAATAGGATTCTAGATTGCGCACAGCTGCGGGCGATATAGGAAATCAGCGCCACCAGACTGTCTTTTAAAGCCGTGAGTAACGCCCCCGAGGTCCGCACACAGAGAAGTGTGAAAGAGGGGGTTTGCCACGCCCCGCTCAAGTGAGAATCGCCCAACCTTGTCCGAAAAAGCGCGCTGAAAAGCGTGTTTGCTGTTGCTGCTACAGCGTATCTGAAGTGAAAGTAAAGTAAAAAAGTAAAAGAGCAGTCTGGTGTAGCTTGAAGTTCCTGCTAGCCCTGCTAGTGTGCCCTTGTCTTATTTAGGAAATCTTTTAAATCCGTGAGTAACGCCCCCGAGGTTCTCTGTGAGCTGACTCTGTGTTAACTCTGTGTGCTGATTGGCTCAATAAAAAATTGACTGACATCAAAAAGTGATCGACTTCAGTCTAAAATTATGTCAGTAATTATATATTCTCTGCTCTTTGTTTACGTCCACTGTTTCTTCGGCCTGCAGTAGTGGGATTGAGATGAGCTGGAATAATTAGAAACTTTTACAGTTACCAAAATAATTCACAATGGTTTCTGCATTTGGACTAATAATGATCTATAAACCTAAGTTTCAATACGTTCAATTACTATATACAGCTCTGGAAAAAAATGAGACCACATAAAAATTATAGTTTTTTTAATTTTACCAAATTGAAAACCTCTGATAAATAATCAAGAGGAAGATGGACGATCACAACCATCAATCCAGGCTGAACTGCTTGAATGTTTGCACCAGGAGTGGTATAATGTTATCCAAAAGCAGTGTGTAAGACTGGTGGAGGAGAACATGCCAAGATGCATGAAAACTGTGATTAAAAACCAGGGTTATTCCACCAATTATTGATTTCTGAACTCTTAAAACTTTATGAATATGAACTTTATTCATTTTCTGCAAATAAAGGCTCTAAATGACAATATTTTTATTTGGAATTTGGGAGCAATGTTGTCCGTAGTTTATAGAATAAAACAACAATTTCTAAACAATTCTATACTTTTTTATCTTTGCTTTCATTATTACATTTTATTCATGGTCTTTGTGTGGCCATGCTGTTCATGCTAAAAACACTGCCAGGTCTCCCTTGATATAGGCATTGATAAATGTTTTAATAAAACACTATGGAGAGGTTTTCTGGACACGGATTAAGAATATATTTAGTTGTAGACTACCGTATTTTTCGGACTATAAGGCGCACTTAAAAACTTTTAATTTTCACAAAAATTGACAGTGCGTCTTATAATACGGTGCGCCTTTTGTATGGATTTTACTCGTCAGGTTGTAAGGAGCAGTAAACACACACTCCGTGCAGCGTTATAGAGAGTTTCAGTGCTATACAGAGTCCAGAGCCGTGCAGCTCCGAGGCTGGAGCAGCAATAGCATTAGCTAGATGCTAACCGCTAAGCTAGCTAGCTTATTCACTGTTCAGAGATCAGTATTATCTAAATTTTACCCGTCAGGTGTAAGGAGCAGTAAACACACACTCCGTGCAGAGCCGTGCCGCTCCGAGGCTGGAGCAGCAATAGCATTAGCTAGATGCTAACCGCTTAGCTAGCTAGCTTTTTCACTGTTCAGAGATCAGTATTTTCTAAATTTAGTGCTTTTAATACTGCTGGAGCAGTATTATTAGAGTTAGATGCTAATCGCTAAGCGTTCACCGTTCAGAGGTGAGTTATCGGCCTGTAAGTCTGTGCTGCTTTGCCTGGCTAGCATTAGCTAGATGCTAAGCGCTAACTCTCTCAGAGGTGAGTTTTATCAGCCTGTAATCTGCTTGTTTACCGTGTTAAAACAAGCTACGGGGGACGAATCGCTAGCTAATATCTCACTGTCTTACCAGAACACGCAGGATTACTCAGTGTAACGCTGTCGTTTAAGTTTGGGTTAACTTTACTAGTTTAGGTGACTAGCTAGCGCGCTAGTGGATAGCTATGCTAACGCTGGTGCAGCAAGCCTTAGTGGACATCTGGAAATCTAAGCTTACTGTAAATAAACTGAAGCACGTTACTCACCCAAATAAACAGTTTTCAGGAGAGGAATCTGTGTAGATTAATATCCAGCACTCGTTTGACTTTGAAAGAGCTAGATTTGTATACTGAGACGCTCCACCGGCAAGAGACCACCCCCGGTGGGGGAAGGGAAACATGGCGCCACCCCTGTTCACTTTGATATAGGCACCCTTTCTAGTGTCACTTAACGCGCCTTATAATGCGATGCGCCCTATGTATGGAAAAATAGCAGAAAATAGGCGTTCTTTGATAGTGCGTCTTATAATACGGTGCGCCTTATAGTCCGAAAAATACGGTACATTTTCTTTTCGATGGAAAATCTACACTCACAATACTGTGTGGTCCAAAACTAGGCCTAATACTTGTTTGGGTTTATATAGTTTTCCAAACAGCCAGAGCTGCACAATAAATCAAAAAATCAAACAATCGGACATTCATAACCTTAATAAGTGACCTCATTAATTATTCATTCTGTTACTACTAATCACTACTATGTGTATTTAAGTACCGTACTCTTGAAAACATAGCACCGCATGTGCAGTCACCTGACTTCACCTTGCCCAGTCTGTAGTCAGTAGCAATATATAAGAGGCAACATGGAGGAGAACTCAAAACACTAAGCAACTATGCAAGCAGCATGTTTGAGGTGTTTAATTAATCTCAATTTATGTTGTGTCTACGTGTATATGATGTCACATGTGTCAGTACCTCATACTCAGGCTCCGTGTCAGCGGACTTGGGAGAGATCTTGTCTCCGTTTCCTATAGGCACCGGCTCTGGGGTAGTGGCCACTGTGGGGGAGGCGGGGTCCGTAGGCTGCTGCTGAGGTGGTGGAGGCTGCTGCTGGGGAGGAGGCTGCGGCTGTGGTTGAGGCTGGGCTTTGGGGAGAGCCTGAGGCTGGGCTATTATTTGTTGCTGCTGCTGCTGTTGCTGTGTCGTTGGAGGTGCAGATGGCATTGGTGGTGGGGGCGGTGGAGGCGCAGGGGTCCGTGGGCCGCTGAAGGTGTCGCTGCCTTTCTGAGGGTCGTCCTCCACGTCTCCGTGCTCGTCCATGGAGTTCATCCCGGAAACCTGCTTGGCCTTTTTCTCCGCCTGCAGGACAAGGGGGAACAGGAAGAGTGGAAAAAGAGAGAGACGGTAAAGAGAGAGAGATGGTAAAGGACAAGCGGGAGGGAGTGGACACTTGCAACTTCCTGAAAGAGGCTTGCAGGTCTTTTAGCGGCGATAATTGTTTGCTTTGTTTACAGTGCGGTAATCCCACGTGCCAAAGCAAATATTTCCAGTCCCTCTCGACAAAGAGCGAGTGACTCCCATTCGAGGACAAGCAGGGTCAAAGAAGGAGCAAAAAAAAAAAAAAAGAGAGAGAGAGAACAACACAGAACAAAACAAAAAAAAGAACCCTTGTGGAAAAAATATCCTCCCTGATCCTATAAAGGGAAAGGCGTTTGCGGCAACTTTGAAGAGGCGAGTCTTTCCGCTGTGGTTGAGGTGCGCCGAGAACAGCGCGCTGCAGAGTTCATTGAGTTTGCCGAACCTGACTCTAAGCCATTAGGTCAACAACAGAGGACACGGGCCAAGCCGTGACTTAAGCTGCTCACAGAAAATCCCCAACAGCTGCACACATTCTGCAACCTCTCTCTCTCTCTCTCTCTCTTACTCTCACTCACTTTCTCTCTCGCTCTCTCTCTCTCTCTCTCTCTCTCTCTCTCTCTGCAGCTCGCTTTCTCGCTCACTCACTCACACGTGAATCTCTTTCACAGCTGTACTCCCTCTGCTGCCGGCGTCCAACTCCGTCTCGGATTTCACTCAACACACACGTGAACCTGGCCGAGTGTAAGCGCCAGTGTGAGTGTGTGTGTGATGGGGGGGGAGAAATGACTGCGATCGTCCCCTTTAAAAAAAAAAAAAAAAACTTCTACTGTTGTTTCTGCCTCTCTTTCTTTTCTCTCTCTCTCTCTACCGCTCACACACTCTTTCTTACTCTCACTCGCTCACTATGTATCCACACTACACTCACACACAGGCCCACAAGGGGGAGCGGAGGCCAGGAGCACTGAGTCTATATGTGTGTGTGTGTGTGTGTGTGTGTGTCTTTGTGTATGTGTGTATATGTATATACAGCTCTGGAAAACAAAAAAGAGACCACTTAAAAATGATGAATTTCAGGGATTTTGCTAAATTGAAAACCTCTGGAATATAATCAAGAGGAAGATGAGGATGATCACCAGCCATCAAACCAAACTGAACTGCTTGAATTTTTGTTTTGCAACAGGAGTGACATAAAGTTATCCAAAATCAGTGTGTAAGACTGGTGGAGGAGAACATGCCAAGATGCATGTAAACTGTGATTAAAAAACAGGGTTATTACGCCAAATACTTTGCATTACTTGAGGCCTGAAAGCTCTGAATCTTTTATGTTATTTCAGCCATTTATCATTTTCTGCAAATAAATGCTCTAAATGGTTTGTTTAGATTTTTATTTGGAATTTGGGAGAAATGTTGTTCGTAGTTTATGGAATAAAACAACAATGTTCATTTTACTCAAACATAAACCTATTAATAGCAAAATCATATAAACCGATTCAGAAACTGAAGTGGTCTCTTAATTTTTTCCAGAGCTGTATATGTGTGTGTATATATGGAAAAGAGAGAGAGAGAGAGAGAGAGAGAGGGAGAGAGAAATGAAGAGGGAAAGAAAGGGAAGGGGGCTGATGATGTGGAATAGAAACATGTGGCCTCCAATCACTGAGCTCCACTGTAGTTTATAAATATCTATAGCTTCGCAGGCTGCTTCAAAGCACTGAGCCATATGTCCTATACTGTTGAGCTTAGTGAGTTACTGACTTAGCTTACATGTGAGGGACTGTCTTTCATTTACGGCTCTTAAACCAAAGATGCAGCATATTTGCGAATATTTGGCGAGAAAAAATATTATTCAGCCAAAAACGGCAAAAAAAGCACTTTCAGTGTTGGGCTGAAATATAAGAGAAAAGACAGAAGAACGTGTAGCGAACATTAACTAATTTAACTAATTTTTAAGAAATTTCATTATAAAATAAAGGGCAACATCTGTCCCTCACATGGTCTGTGGCAAGACAGAGAAAAATACACAAAACGACGGGTTGAAGTTTAATTGAATTAAATAGTAAATAAAGTCGTCAGCATCACTTATGAAGCTTGGTATTAGTTTACTACCGCTTCATTAACTGGCTAACCCCTTTTCGAGCTTAAAGACCTGTAGAGCTGTACAGGGCTAGTATAGTAATATTTCGCTTAAGCATTTGTAGATTTTTTTTAACTAGAAGACTTCCTGCCTTTCATTGTGTAAATTTCTGCGTGAGTTAACTGGTCACATGTGAGCTTAGTAGCACTTCTGAGGTAAACCTGTGATCAGATTAGCACTACTGAGGTAATCTTTTGACTAAAATTGCACTGCTGAGATTAATTCATGATTAGAATAGTAGCACTGCTGAGATAAATGTTTTGGTCTTTGTTGTTATGTATGCTGGCAGATTAAAAATGCTCAGTATTTAATAAATACGTTTTAATTGTATTTTTGTAATTGCTTTTCCTTTTAAAGCAAGAAAAATATATTTAGATTATTGAAATATATATATTTGAGTACATTAGTAATTCACACTGGATCTGTTTATCAAGCTGCTGGCCTGGCCCAAAGTCAAACTACAGCAGTCATTAGTGCCCAGCTCATACAAATAAGGCAACATAAGCCTTATTTTAATAATAATAATATATTTTACCATATATTTGCAAAGGGCTCCCTGCTCTACATGAGTCTGATCAGTGTTTATCTTGATTGTTCCACATGTATACAATTTACACTCCACACAATGAACCAAGCCTATCTGAAGGGAATAAAGTAAAGGGAGAACGAAAGCTGACCTCAGTTTAGAAACCAAAATAAATGTGAATTTTGCCTTTCCAAGAATTGAAAAGCCCAGTCGTAACTACACTGGTTAGGAAAATGGCCAGGAAGCATGTGCTCCACTTTGAAGTGGAGAAAGGAATCTTGTCTTTCCCACTTTCTCTCTCCAGAGGGGAAAGGAAAGGGTTATTTCTCCAGAAAATCAATAGAAAGCTGACTCTCCCCAAAACGCCGGGAGAGGGGTGCCGGGGAGGAGAGCAGGACAGCTATAAGAAGTCAAGGTTTGTTTCTGGACTTTTTCCCAGTTGTAAATGCCCCCTTTTAGGGGGCCTCTCTGCAGAGAGAGCCTGACTCTCCAAATCACAGGAGAGGAGGGAGGGGCGGAACGGGAGCCTTCTGGAAGTACAGTACAGTACAGTCTTTATCACTTACACACGCACACACATACTGTACATACACACACATACACACACCACTGAAAGCCTCGACAAGACCAACACATATGTGCCGCAAGACAGAAAGCAAGCCAAAAACAGGAACCACTCAATTGCAGGGTGAGCGTGTGACTCTTAACAAAGCTTCAAACCCAGTAAACAGCAGTTAAAAACAGTTCAAAAACAAAAGCTGTCTTTTTAGTTACTCCCATCTCAGAAACTGCAGAGCTGGTCATAACAAAGTCATGATGTAATCATCTACTGTATGTACAGCTAAGTTTAAAAACTAAGAATTTGTTTTAAAAGTGCAGTTCGTAAACGCTCAGACATTTGAGCAGATAATTTTATTGCGATTAGACAGAATTTGATAAAACTATTGTTAGATGTGTGGTTGTTTGTCTTGACCATAATCACTGACTAAAAACAAATCAGCAATAAATGCCTGTGGATCCAAACTGCACTCTAAATGTGACTGCACTCTTACTCAGGAAAAAAAAAACATAGTGTATCCAACAAGAACGAAAGCCACACACACAGTATATCTTTTACACTGACATGAACAGAGTCATGGAATAGCAGTAACTGATCATAAGGCATTCCCTCAGGGAGGTATTATCTTATTATCTAAGTGAAATTAAACACTGGCCAGCATGCTCATGGCAAGGCGGAGTAAATAACTGGAGTTCGACCAAAGTATGATGATAGTGGGAACCAGATGAATGGGGCATTCTATTAACAAAGTTAATAGTGCAAGCATTTAACCTTCCTCAATCATTCCTAGAATGCACTGCTACATACAATGGGCATCGCAATGTAAGTAATAATGATCGTGACTGGCGGCATCTGGTCAGAATTGTCCATGCAAACAGATGAGCCACTCATAAACGCATTGAAAAATCACATCAGGGGAAGACTTATAGCTTATATACTTTTTAATAATAATTTTTCTCACTGTGCTCCAGCAGATAATGTAGTGAAATCATCTACTAGAGAGGTTAACGAGGTCTCCTTTCCCTTTGCACTCATTGACCGGTGTGGTGATGAAAGGCCCAAGAAGGTAAGAGGCGCAACCGGTTCTGATAATGGCGCCCATCCGGCTCTCTGGGTGAATAGACTATCCCTCAGGCAAAGTTGCACATACATCCACATGGTTCTAACTGCGGGTAAGCGTAATTCCATGGCGACCCATGTTAATACTTTTGTAGAGAATTGGGGATTGTACTAAACAAAAGTTTGGAGTTTATTTTTCCAGTAAGGGCACACCAGAATGGGAATTTAAGATAGATCATTTAGATGATTTTTCATGTACATAACTACTGAAATTTATGGGACAAATAAGGTCTCTTTTCGCACCCATTGACCAGTGTAGTGATGAAAGACCCAGTAAGGGTGAAGTTAGTGAAGTTTACTTTTAAAATAAGGTGTCAAAGATGTTATTATGTTATTACATAGTAAAACAAATCAGTGTGTGGAATCTGTGCCCCCCTGGTTTTCTTGCTGTATAAAAGAAGTATGAAGCTTTCATTTTTGTTGGATACACTTTGTTTTTTTTTCCTGTGTAAGCTTATTCAGAGAGCATGTTCTATTGTGCTATTGAAAGTAATAACAGTAAGGCTGAATTTAATATGCTCTGCTATGTTCTTTTAGAAAAGCAAAGCCCGATTTAATAAAGCATATCTAACATACAATACTACAAATCTCTCCTTTTCTCCTCTCTAATAAGGTTGTAGGTCTAAAAGCAACAAGTGCTCTTTTTTTTTTTACCAAATGTCTGTCTACTTTCCACTTGTTCACAAATGACCCATCTCAGTTTGCATTTACTGAAATAAAAGTAAAACTTTCTGCAAATCAGAAAATAATAGTCCTTTAGGCCTTTGTTGGTCCAAGGATCATGAGTTACAACAAGCCACACGTTTTCAGAATAGCAAGATTAGTGTGCAACAGGCCAAGCGTGACTGTGCATGCCAGGGAGTTTCTCCATGCTAGAAGAACAATACAATATGAGGAAGCCCCCCTTGACAGATTCTAGGAGCGTAAAATTGATATGTGACATTCCTGCAGTCTGTCTTTGTGAACGGCCGTCATCGCCGCCTTGTGACTATCGCATTTATTTTGAAGTGACCTTTTTGAGAGGCTGAACAAAGCCCTCTCACTTCTTTAGCCTCTGGAGAGCACGGACGGAGGATGCATCTGGCCTCCATTGTGTAAGGTCCTTAAAAGAGCTACAGCAATTAGGAGACTTATAGAGGTCAGCCAATGCAAACGTGAGTTCAACTACAGCCGTATTAATGAGGCCCATTCAAACATGCTCTGCCTGCTCCAATCATTCATTCAAAGGGATCGGTTTCGTGTTCAAAGGCTTGTCATTTGCCTGATAACTGTGGATTAATTGGCAAAAGATTAGGCTTAAAAATAGCAGAGCAGCAGTAAAAGCCTAGCCACGTCTGTGCCTGTAGCCTTGACCCACAGCTCGGGCTCCGGCAGCGCACAGCGCGCATACGCCACCCGGGTTCACTCGGTTCATTCTCGCCATTTGCATATTCTTAAAAAGACAGGCACCACATTTCCGTTCCGACGCAAGCCAGGACCAAAGCCAATATTTACATGCTTATAACATTTCTTCCCAGAACTTCCCAGAGCTCCAGATAAGCTTATCAGCGTTGCTTCACTCCACAACAACAGCATTTAATGACACCTTTCCTTTCATAAAACACTCCTGACTTAAGAGAAAAGAAGAAAAACTTGTAGCTTTGGCTTTAAACAAGCGCAAAAACATGCACTGTCAAGCAACACTGCTAAAAAAGACACCAATCAACAATTTCAAAACAGTATTCAGAGAGAAAAAAGAAGCAGAGAGATTAAAACAGGAAAAAGGAAATACTCTGAGCACATGCAGCGATCCCCTGCGATAACATACAGTCAAGCAAAACTCCTCTTTTTTTTTCTCTTGTGGGCTCCGGCGAAAGCCTGCACTCCCTCCTCTCTGGAGCTTGAAAGAGACGGGTTTCCTTTAAGCCGCCCGGAGCAGATGATCCGTAACAAGTCTTCTGGAAATACCTGAAGTCAGCATAATTCCTTCGTCCAGCAAAAGCCTACTCAGACATGCACACCGTCCCCCCCTGCATTATCAACAACAAACAACACGGCCGACCTTACCCACACACGCCTGCGCTCGGCACTTTAAATCCAACGTGTGACTCTCCGTTTTTTTTTTTCCCTTGCCCCCACTCTCGGGTTAGAGGAGTCCGCTCCAAAAAAAAAGGAAAAAAAAGAGAAAGGAAAAAAAATAGAAAGCATGAACATTTCTTTGTCTGGGAATTCAGGGTCAGGTGGTTTGTCGACAGGAATTCTGGTTGGCTAGAGAGGACTTGCAAAATGTTGGCAGGCAGCCAGGAGGGCCGTCTTGCAAGCAGCGCTGGAAACTTGCTGCAAACCTCATCTTCACCCTCATATCCATAGCACTGAGTTCATTCCCATAGCTGAGAGGAGGGAAGAGGAGGAGGAGGAGGAGTAGAGAGAGAGGGAACAGAGGGGAGGTTTGAAAGGGGGGGGGGGTGGGGGGAAGAGGAATCGACTGTACTGTGTTGGGCACTTCTTCACGCAAATGTATATATACTATATATACTGTATATATAGTAATATATTTTTAGGACTAATAATCCTCTTTTCTTGCAAAGTGTCACCAAGACAGCAAACCAGCAAACCTAGGATTCCAGTCCAGATTTAAACCACCACATCATGCCTAGGCTAAGCTCAGATCTGTGGAGATGGCCGTCCACACTGTTATTTTCAAATCATCAGATCTGATTTGTGGATATCTGGATGACCTAATATCATACAGAGGTTGGTGCCAGTACCTAACCTTTGTCTTGGACACTTGATTGCTATTTCTCATGTTGGAACTTAAGTTTTAAAGATCTTCAGAAGTTTTGAAGTTTCGAACATCAAATGTAAAATAGTTTAGATCTGGTTTGCAAAAGCTGGGTTTTATGTGGGTTCTGGCTGTTCAGGCTATCAATAATCAATCTGGATGCAATTTAAATACGGCAAAAATTAAAAACTTTACAAGCTCAAGTCAAAGTTCTACCCGACTCTATTACTGCAGGAACAGCAAATGGAAGCACCTCAAGGCTTTTAGAAGAGTGAGCTTTCGACAGAAGGAACTCAAGACATTTCTGAAGACAAAATTAAGACGTTTAGAAGGGCTTTTTTAGGGAAAAAGTAAACAACATTATAACTCATTGATAACTGGGCGCATATTTTTTTTAAACGATTAAAACACTTAATCAAAAAGAAGGTGGCGAAATTCTCGAAAAAAACAAACAAACTAAAACTCGGGATAAAGAATTCCAGCTCCATGTGGACTCCTGTTATGCTGGCCTCTACGATGTTCGCTCACGAGACAACTGTGTATCCCACTAATTTGGCAATGTTTCCAGACTCTGACACTTTTATGGCTTCTCCCCAATCCCGCTTGGGCAGGAGGCAGGAGAAAGGACTGAAGGGGGGGTAGGTGCTAGGGTGGGGGGGTTTAGCCGTCAAATGGAAATGGTAGGCCCCATTTGGTTGCCATGGAGACAGAACATTATGTAACAGCGAGGCTCTCGCTGTACACCACATTACCAGGGGGAGAAATGTCTGCCGCCAGCAAGGAGACTGCAAAGACACTCCGTTTCACAAGTGACTGGCGGCAGCCGTGCACAGAACACAGGAACACGCTCCCTGTTGCGATATGGAAAACAGTTGCTCCTAAATATGACAAGCATCACTTCAGGTCAGCGTTCCCATCCTTCTCCATTCCACATGTGAAGCAGATGTAGAGGTCCCTGCTCTGGGTCCGCACACACTTGATTGGATTTCCACAGAAAAAGAAAAGATAAGAAAAAAGCTACTGACATGTAAAGTCTGGTGATCATCTCAAAACGAAAGCTTAATGATGATTAAGCATCTGTTTTCCCTACTGTGTTGTCTACTTATTGATCTCCAATTACTCCACTTGTCTGCCATCACTGGGGAGGAGGACAATTTAGTCCTACAGTAGCGCTTAGCATGCATAACTAATTGACATTAAGACAGATGGGGAAAGGATGCAGTGTAGATGTTTATTTGCACTATACTCACGTCTCGTTCACTGCAGTATAGATGAGAATTGTGTTTCACAGTATACAGAGTAATGATCCTGTCAATTACGCAAATAATTACAGCGCAAATGATAAATGGAGACTGCTTGATTCAAACGTGAACATAATTTCCATACAATAAACAAAAAAACTTCAACAGAAGAGAGACTTCAATAAAACTCTCTGCCAGGGAACAGCAGAACTAATTGGAACTGATGCACTATGAAAGAAAGAGGTGGAGTGCAAATCCTACCCACTGAGAACACTAATAGGTCTGATGAGCAAAAAGACAGACCAATCAAGAAGTACAGTACATCCTATACAAAAGGCCACACTGATAGGTCTACTGAACACAAGGAGGACCAATCAGGGTGTCACTTACTCACTGCGTCTCAACTTATTCCCTCTAAAAAGTGTGTGAGAAGGGCCAATATACAATCTCCTGATCACTAGGATATTACATATGATTTGAGTGCATTAGACATCCGCTATCAAAATATTAAAGAATCCCGCGAGTCACAGGAGAAATGGGATGTCTATAACTTAGATGAAGCATGCAGGACAACACTAGCAATTTATGTAACATTACTCTATATCACAACAATTGACATGCTATGTTCACTTCTTTCACTTTGCTATTGTTGTTTTTATATCTCTCAGCATGTCCAAAAATGCATGTGTAAAGCGTGTTCTGTAGCGGTGACTCAAAGCGTGCATTGCACTTCTTTACTTCTTTTACAAAGAAGGCTGAGGAGCGAGAAAGTCTTGCAAGCATTACCAAAATTTAGAAGAAACTTTGATAAAGAAACTGTAATCACCTGGAACACATACAGAATTGTAATCAAGCATTCTCTACGTTTTACTTGTTTAAAAGTCTGTAGACACCACATCAAAGGAGTTTGTCTCCAGAAGCTGCAGAAAGCTTCTAATGCTTTCTAATCCTCTGTAGACTAGACTGGAATACTGGAATATTACTGTAACTGACTGCAGATATATACAGTATGAGATTCTGATCTCATAAGATTAGTAAGGTCAGGTCCTGATATCTGCCATGATGAATCATCCCACAGGTATTGGATTCATCAGATAACGCAGTTCCACTGCTCCATAGGCAACAATAGGAGAGCTTTAAATCCCTCTTCCAGTCTAAACTTAGGCTCATGTGCAGCTGCTCCAGAGTCTTCCACACTATTGACAGTGCTTTACTTGGTACAACGTGCTGTAAGTCAATATTCTATCACTACTACAATGACTGTGTTTTCCACTGATTTCATGCAATTTGCACAAATATGTTTAATGGCAATCTTTTTTTTTTTGGTGCCTTCCCACCTTCACCTCTGTAAGAGCCTCACCAAAGCTCTGTTACATCACAAAACCTCCCTCTTTTCTTTTTCGACATTTCTGTGTTCGAACACATTGTTTTATACTGATACAGCTGTAAATTGCACCCTATTGGTCAGTTCTTTCAACAATGCGTAAAGGTGAGACACTTCTAATGTGCTTTTTTAAAATGATGGCAATTTAAATTTTTTGACTGATTTCTTATCACAATTTAAGCTTACATATTAATGCATATATAGTAAAAGTCAGTAATCGAAAGAAATGATGTGCGGTTTCTTTTTCAAACCTATTATATCTTAAACATTCAAAAAGTTCTAGCATTAAAGCATCATTTATGTAGCACCATTACCTTGATAATAACACCTTCAAAATCATGACGCTCCAGTGGCATGAAAATAGTGGGAAAAACAGGGAGAAGAGCATCATTATCATTGCTACTTTTGGCCCAACATAGTGCTAAGTGCACTATGTAACTTTAGTGAAGCAGACAGGACCACTTTGAGTCATATTTGTGTATAATCTTGCTCTTCAACTCAGCTTGTCCAGGAATGCATGTACACTATAAAGTGTTTAAAATGCAAATTACATTTCTCAACTGTAATTCTGAAATATACAGGGGTTGGACAATGAAACTGAAACACCTGGTTTTAGACCACAATAATTTACTGTCCCGACAGACAGTTCTGGTGGAAACAGGAGAGTTGAGGCACACATTGAATTCTGCTGTGATTTGGGCAGCCGTGGTTTTATGTTTTTGGATACAATCCGGTTTAGCACCTGAACATCCCTTTCAGACAGCTTCCTCTTGCGTCCACAGTTAATCCTGTTGGATGTGGTTCTTCTTGGTGGTATGCTGACATTACCCTGGATATTGTGGCACTTGATACATCACAAAGACTTGCTGTCTTGGTCACAGGTGCGCCAGCAAGACGTGCACCAACAATTTGTCCTCTTTTAAACTCTGGAATGTCACCCATAATATTGTATGCATTGCAATATTTTGAGCAAAACTGTGCTCTTACCCTGCTAATTGAACCTTCACACTCTGCTCTTACTGGTGCAATGTGCAATTTATGAAGATTGGCCACCAGGCTGCTCCAACTTAACCATGAAACCTCCCACACTAAAATGATTGGTGTTTCAGTTTCAGTGTCCAACCCCTGTAGATGGTGTTTTTAAATACTGTTGGACATACTGTACATTGTATACAATGGGAACAAACACTCCACAAATCTAATATGAAGCAAAGACAGAGCTGAGAAAAGTAAAGTGATGAGCTGAAAGCCTAGCATGTAAGCAATGAAGCAAAGAAGCTCATGAAATAAATGGTACCTTCATGAGAAATCAGATGACTCATCAAATACACTTGGCTTGTGCAAGATTTTATTTTTTTTTTCTTCTCTTCTCTCTTCTCTCAATGGAAATGGGTTATAGCAAACATACTAGGCTGAGAATGCTGACAAAAGCTCATTTTTCACGTCTTATGAGTCCTTACAACCTGGCACATGGACAGAGTGGATCTGATCTTGGATCAGCACTCATCCTGAGGGGGTTTCTGTACACATATACCCCTTTCCTAACCTGTGGCTTGACCTGCATCGCTAAACTCCCTGTCATTTCTGCTGTGGGACAGTGGCGAGCAATGGTACTCACCTCCATCTTCCACTTGGCCAGCAACTCCTCCCTGGTCCTCTTGCTAATGTAATAAGGGTCACCGGCCTGGAAGGTTACTCTGGGCATGGGTCTCTGACGTAGGCTGACTTCCCAGCCCACTCCCCGACGGAGCCTGCCTCGAGCTCCCTGTTTAAAGCGACAAATAAAAAAGATATAAATTATCCGCTTGTTTAGTTCACTCAGCTTATCTCGCGGTTCTATCGTTAAAAGAGGGAAGGAAGTAGGCAGTTTCTCCGAGAGCGATACGGGCTGAGTATGTTTGTTGGAGGGATGGGGGTGGGTAGGCTAGTGCGGAAAAGAGAGGCTGACTCACACACCCCTGAGCTGGGCAGAACGGGAGCGTGTGTGAGTACTCTCAGTGGCCCTGGCTCCCTCGGTCCCTTCAGAGAAGACCACTGATTGTGGAATCATGGGACCAATCAGAGGACCAAGTGTATTTGATATATCAAATCTACTCGCCACTAGGGTACCATTTCTTTCACAACTACGCGGTCCGAGAAAAGAGGCGCTCTAACTGTGTTTTTGTTGTTACGTTGTAACTGGAGCCTTATTTGCAGAGAGTTGAGCTCTAGACAAAGAAGGAATGCACTGGAACATATATGCAGACACACATACTTGCACAGACAAACAGAGGACAAAACACTGAGAAAGTTCCATACCTCATTCTTCGAGGAGTCTCCGCTCTCGTCCTCTTTGTGCTCAACGTCTAGAGAGACACACAACCACACGAGAAGAAAGAATTACCTCAAAAAGCTCTTTACAGTGCGGGCTGTGACATTAGATCAATATCTATTAAGAAATTCAATAGTGGAGTCTCCTGCTAGCTGCTAGTTTTTCTACACTTGCAGGCAAGTTAAAACCACTCAACCTATGCCTTTGCCTTTTTACCCTATTAAAACATATGGAGATTTGATCTTCAGTTAAACAGCATTAAAAATGAAGGTTGTTCATAATGTTTTGTATGTTTTGATGCTTTTCATCAAGTTCTTTGCACAAAATCACTCTCAAATAAAGAGAACTCTATTCTTGCCACTTTCAGTCCCTTTTAGAATGAGCCATTTAAGGGCTCTGTCACTTTTTTTGCAAATAAGCTGTTCCTGGCCCCGCAATGTATACACTTTTTTTTAACACGTTTACAACATGTTAGTATTAGCTTGTGCTAAATGTCACAAAAATACCAACAAGGTGGTTCATGCTTAACTGTGATAGAAGCACAAAGCTCAATATTTAAAAGTACTTCAACCTCCCTCATCTGTTTACTTGCTATAGATCCATCCTTCAGAGGAGGTCTGGTGGCAAATCCTGCTGTGTACTGTCTGAGGTCCCCAACCAAAATTAAAAAAGTTATGCATAATGTCCCCTTTAATTTAACCAGTATAAAAAATAAGAGCAATACATTTAATAATAATATTATATAAGTAAAATAAATCAACAATATTAATGTGAAAAGAGATCTTGTTTCGGAATTCTCATCAGAATTTGCAGTTGTGTATCGGATCGGAACTGAAGGAACAAAACACAGCATAGCACATTTTTCTCATCTGTTATGTTTGTTTAGAATTATTACCTTAAAAAGAATCATAAAGCACTGCATTATCACATAACATTAAGAAGGGAGGTATATGTGCTGTATGGGTAAGCTACAGTATATTTCACGCAGCAGCTACTCTACTTCATATTCTGCTGACTATAAGTGGAATCCTTGCCCAGTTGTGGTCTTTGCGGTAGTCTGGCATTTTAAGACTCCATTGAGAATATATGGTAAAGTCATTTTGAGGCTAATATAGCCTTCTGAGCGCACCGTCAGTGTCATCACAAGCAAGTAATGACAGTACAGCAACATTTAAATGCAGTTACAGTAATGTTCCCTATGTGGATAAAGCGTGGCACTACATTTTAGTGCCTATTATCTCGTTGTAATGCTCTTTTTGCTCTTTTATATTTATATACAGTATGTAAGTGTTCCCCCCAGATCTACATCGACCAGGTTTCTCTGAACAAACTCAAAAGGCAGGATGTGGTCAAACATGGGCTTTTGGATTAAATGAGCAATGCAGTCAGTCTGTAGTTGCACAGCAAAACTTAGGAAAAATGCACATTGAAAGTGACATAAATTTGACTTTTTCCCTGAATGTGATACAGATCTGATCAGATTTAAATCAGACACATACTCAGTTCAAAGAGCTAAAAAGAGTCAACTGGAGATAAACATGGGAAGTGATGCTTAACGCCTAATTTCAGTTGACATGTTTGATGAAAATGTAAAAAATAGGCCCAAATGTCCCTGCTAGCATTCGACATAGAAGGGCAATAAGCAAAGCTGCAGATCTCAGTGTGCATATGTGTTTTCTTTTTAACTTCCAACACTTCACTTTGCATGCCCTTTGCATGCCCTTTCCACGCCTTTATTTCTAGTAGGATTGATTACTGTAATGGACTCCTAACTGGTCTCCCAAAAAAGACCATCAAACAGCTTCAGCTGATTCAGAATTCAGCAGCCAGAGTTCTGACTAGAAGTAAAAGAAGAGAGCACATCACCCCCATCCTTAAATCCCTGCACTGGATACCAGTATGTTACAGAATAGATTTTAAGGTACTGTTACTGGTCTATAAATGTGTTAATGGTGCAGGACCAGCATATTTATCTAATGAGCTCCAGCAGTATGAGCCGAGCAGAACTCTCAGATCATCAGGAACTGCTCAGCTAGAGCTGCCTAAAGTAAAAACTAAACACGGAGAGGCAGCGTTTAGTTACTACGCTGCTCTTAAATGGAACCAGTTAACAGAGAGCATTAGAAGAGCTCCAACACTAAACATGTTTAAATCCAGACTGAAAACCTACATGTTTGATCAGGCTTTCAGCTCAGCTTAAAACACTGCAGCTCCACACACTTTTATTCTGTAACGGCACTTTTATATTATGTTTTTTTCTTATTTTAATTTTATTTCCAATTCCTTGTTGTTCTTTTACATGTTTTTAATTTTACTTCTCTTTGTTTTAATCATGTATGTTTTATTCATGCTTTATTCTTATTTTATTTTTATTTCAAATTCCTTGTTGTTCTTTTACATATTTTTAATTTGACTTATCTTTGTTTTAATCATGTTTGAATCAATCATGCTTTACTCTTATTTTAGTTTTTATTTTCCATTTTTACTGTTATTCTTTTACATGTTTTTTTTTTTTTTTTTTTTTTATATGACTTCTCTGTGTATTTTCTAATTTGTAAAGCACTTTGAATGACCGCTGTGTATGAAAGGTGCTATATAAATAAACTTGCCTTGCCTTGCCTTGCCTTGCTGTCATCAATTAAAATAACTGGATATCAGGTCAAAAGTAAATAACTTGATAAAATCTGTGCTAAAAAGTTATGAGATGAAGATGAAGATGTGTCAGGTTTCAAGTTTTTGAATAAAATTAATTTGATGCACAAGCGTTCATCTTCTGAAATCAATACATGGTCTTAGAAATTCGGCCTTCAGGAATCAGGAGTCATATTCACGAGTCAGGAGACAGCACCAAGTTGTTAGAAATATGGCATCCGGGTCACGGCACCAAGTTGTTAGGAATTCGGCCTTCAGGAATCAGGAGTCAAATTCAGGAGTCAGGAGACAGCTTGAGAGTTGACGGGCACAGGCTTACTTGGTCATTTGTCCCTCTCTGTGTGTCTGACTAGTCCATCTGACTTGTCAGACAGTTACTGTCTGACTGACTTCTGTCTTACTTACTTGTCTGACTATTACTGACTTAACTTAGGACTTTACATACAGTAAAAACTGCTTTGAACACAGCAGGGGGAAGCAGGGTAGGGGTTTACGGAGGAGTATGTGGGGGGGTCATCATTGAGGGTGTCTCTATCTACTCATGTTAAACAAAGAAGAGGTATGTAAGAGATAAGGGTGAGGGACAAAAGGTTAGGAGTGTATAGGGGAATAGGGCGATTAAGGAGTGAGTCAGTTGAGAACCTAAGGAAAGCACTATTTGCTATTGACAGAATCTCTCAATGTTGAAAACTTATTAAAAGTACAATTTGCTAAGTGCGGACTGCGCCTAAAGAAGTAGAGAAAGAAGAAGGAAAAAGGGGAGGGAACTCAGGGAAATTTAAGCTAAAGTTTTGAACTGCGTACTGAAGAAGCGTGCAGTTATACCCCCCCCCCCCCTTTTTATTTAATAAGAAGTGAAAGAGTAGAAAAAGGAAGTTGTTGGGGAGGAGGTGGGTTGTGAACTTTCGTCATGAGAGGTAGTTAGTTAGGGTAGGTATTTATAGTGTGGTTGATTGATAGGGGGTGGAGTTAGAACGTAGAGTTCGGGCATGGTCCTTCTCCCAAACTTTTGTTATTACCTAACATTATTTTGTTGTTGACAGAATCTCTCAATGGTCACAATTTTACATTAAATGTAAAAAATGTACAAACAGAACAATTAATACTTGATTAAATCTTCTTTGAAATCTGTATCTGGACCAGATGCTTTTATTAGCCATCCATGCAAACTCCTGCAGAATTGTGGATGTAATTATACAGATTTTGACCACTTTTTCGTCAGATAGTCCTGACGCTGTCAGCAAAGACTCCACTTCCCAGCATGCACTCACACCAGACTTCCCTGACTCAGCTGATCACATGAGCTTCTGCAAATGTCACAAGATTTATTTTAATCCAGTGTTGCATTCATTTTTCACCAAGATCTTGCAGCAGCATTGATGATGGAAGAGTCTGACCGCTGCACAAAGTCTTCTCCAGCACATCCCAAAGATTCTCAATGGAGTTAAGGTCTGGACTCTTTAAGGTGTTGAGTTAAGGTGGTGAACTCTTAATCCATGTGTGAAAATGATGATCTCATGCTCCCTGAACCACTCTTTAAATCCTTGCATTGATGCAATAACCTGGTCTATATTCAGTATATTCAGGTAGTCAGCTGACATTCTTGTTCTTTCAGCACATACTGTTGCTGAACCTAGACCTCACCAACTGGAGCAACACCACATCATTTGCTTAGTTAAATCCAGGTGGCGACTTTTGCGTTTTTTTTTTTTTTGGCCAGGCAGTGTATATTTGCAACCATTTGCAACTATGCTCCGAAATACTGGATCAAATCAGAGCAAAAAAATGGATTTGAGCAGAAAGACTTGCGGCGTGAGTATCAGCATGCCTTTGACAGGGAATCGTCCCTGTGAAGCGAAGGTTGTGGTTGGAGGTTGAAGGGAGCAGGGAGGTTGAAGAGTGTCAGCCAGAGTGGTGATGAGTATGGAGGGAGGCCAGGTTTACTTTGGCTGCGCTCACACCCCTGACCCTACAGCTCATCCTGCTGAGCCTCCACAGCTGCCTGCTATTAGCCCGGCCCCTGCCCTCCCTCACCCCCACTGCATGCTAACCTTAATGACGAGCATACTGGACCGCTTGTGCCGACGACATCCGCAGCTAGCCCACTCATTAATCTTAACAAGCCAACTTTTCGAATTCGACCAAAGTTGTTTGCGACCTACTGTTTGGGAAAAATTGAAGCCCTTGAGGTTGTTTGCATTGCGTTGTTTGGATAAGTGCTGCGCTAGCTAAGCTGGTCTTCATATCAGATATGTTAATCTACAGTGACTAACTGTGTGATTTCAGCATACAGAAATGTATACAGCGGCGAATCAAAATGTTTGCACAAGTTCCCCAGAAAATCTCAGGGAAATGAATCGGAATCAAAATGCCCACACAAATTCTGTGTTATGAATAAAACATCCTAATCCCATAATATTCATGAATTACACTCGTCGTCAAGCAGCTTCGTGGAGAAAACGAACAGCATGAACATTTCAGCACCAGCTGAACTAATTTAGATTAGAAAAAAAAGTAGCTTTAAAATGACTCAGCTTCTCTTTTCAAGGATTAAACATCATTTGCAATGCAGATAAACGTGTGTGTGGCCAGATCAACTGTGTTGCATCACGTCTTATTCTGGCGCCTATGAGTGTTTGCAAAATTCAACAGTTTTTTTTTTTTTAAGTTGTTAAGTGTTCTCTTCTTCTACTACTCCCCTGGCATGAATTTACATTTCTAAACACTCATAAAGCACTCAAATATACAGCATAAAAAAATAAAAAAGATGTAACTCATTCCTAGACAGCTCTGTTTTGTTTTCTGTTAGTTTTTTTGTTAAGAAGGGCAGGCAGGGGTTAGCCAGAGGCTACAATTTCTAGTGACCTGAAACACTAGAAGGGCTATTACAATGATTCATGATTCATGAGCCATAAGATTAAGTTCTAAGCAGGACACGAGATGCCAAAGAAGACAACACTGTTCTTCATTGTTACACTGATATAAAAGCTACAGTACCAGTAAAAAGTCATCCAACTGTGAAGGAACACATACAGTACCCAGTCAAAAGTTTGGACACACCTTAAATTCAGTGGTTTTGAGACCATCAGTTGTGTTGTCAAGAGGTAGAGAGTAAAAAAAAAAAATCAAGAACTTTGAAAGTGTCCTCAAGTGGAGGCGCAAGGACAATCAAAAATGTGATGATGAAACCGGCACTCATCAGGACTGCCCCAGGAAAGGAAGAGCAAGAGTTACTTATAGAGTAACTAGCCTTAGAAACAGCAAGTTAACATCACCCCAGATAAGAGCCACCTAAATGCTTCACATGCTTCATATTTTGGTTTGTTTAACCTTTTTAAGTTACTACATGATTCCTTATGTGTTTCTTCATAGTCTGGATGACCTCAGTATTCATTTACAATAATAAAATCAGAAAAATACTGAATGCAAAGGTGTGTCTAAACTATTGACTGTTACTGTATATACATTTTTTTATTAATCTAAATATAAAAAAATAAATAATATAAAGACAATTAATAAGACTGAATGAGAATTTGTATCTAAATTTTGCCCCAAATTACCTCAGTCAATATAACTACCCAACTATTGCCAATGTAGCATCACCTGTCACCTGTGAGCCTGTCTGATCCCCAGCACTGATATATATATATACACATCAGCTAACAGATGAGAGTAAAGATGGGAGAGAATGTAATTTACACACCCTGAGAAAACAAGGCTAACTGTGCTATCTCTGACTCTGGCTGCTGATGGAAAGCAGCATAACTTGGAATTCAAACCAGCAATTCTCTCAGTTCTAACTTTTGACTCTTCTCTATTATTGTAAAAAATGTGTACCGGTTCAGAAACAAAAGGGAAAATGACACATCAGAGTATTCCAGCAAGAAATGGGTGAAAGGGCGTATCTTTTATGCTATGAACATGGCCGCCTCCATCTTGAAAGCCACCATATTGTCCTGCGACTTCCGACTCTTTATACTTATTATGTTAGAAATTTGGGAAGCTGATTCATTAACTTCCAAACATAACTTTTGTCCAGAGCTTGTCTTGTACAGCCTTGAGCGATATATTAGTGTGCTTTCTTGATCAAAAGAAGCATCTTAAATTATTCATAACTCTCCAACATCTAAGCAGTGAACTGACTGGGCTCCTAACACATGCTGTGAAAGTCTGGAGGGGGTATTTTTAACAGACTCTGCTGGTTATGTAATAATCGGAAACAATTACAGATCATTCTGATCTCTGGTAGTTACAAAGTTACAAAATTGGCACCCGTTAAAGAGTTTTAATGAACATGTTTGTTGAAAAAAGTAATTTAGAAAAGGAGTAGTTTTGGGGTTTTATTTGGTTCACATATGAGATGGACGTGTTGCAATAACAGGCCTGAATTAAACGATTTAAAAATGGCAGAGCTTATTATTGGTTAGTGTTCAGACACAAAATGCTTTATCACCTACACCAATATGCCACAAGTCATAGAATAGTGTTACCGCAAGAGGTAGCTTGGTAATCCCCATACCTGTATAAGTTGCGAGGTGTTATCATGTGAGAAAGACTCAACACTGGCCAGCATGCTCATGAGCAGATTTTTTTTGGTGGAACATGCATATTGGCATGTTCTCCTCCCCCAGCCTTAAACACTGCTGTTGAATAATGTTATGCCACTCCTGGTGTAACAATTCAAGCAGTTCAGCTTGGTTTGATGGCTTGTGATTATCCATCTTCCTCTGGATTATATTCCAGAGGTTATAAATTTGGTAAAATTAAAGAAACTCATCATTTTTAAGTGGTCTCTTATTTTTTTATACAAGTTATACAAGTTTTATGTGGCTAAAAACAGGACAGCAAAAAAATATTATAATATTTATTTTATTAAGTATTATTATTCTGTCTCTCTCAGATCCCAAAATTGACAAATTCCTAGCCAGAGCTGGTAAAATAATAAAAGTCCATCGTTTTCTGAGGCAATCCTTGCCACGTTTGTGCATCAGTAACAGTAGAGAGCAGCCCATCACTGCTACAGAGCTTTGCCTGAGGCCTGACTGACTGGGGAGTCAAAAACAGGGCAGACAGAAGTGAAAGAAGGAGAAGCAAGTGGATATCCATGTTTAGCTAATAGCTAACCCCTGACTGACTGACTGAGTTTTGTTTTACCACCTTGCTAACAGGACAGCAATGCTACACACATTTATTGAATGAAAAATCATTGCTTTGTAGAAATTATTGTCTTTTTAAATTAACATGATTATTTAGATTAGTTAATTGAAAAAAAAAATATAAGGCGTAATTAAAATCCTTTATTTTTCCCTAAAATCGTCAATGTGTCTTATAATCCAGTGCATCTTGTGTTTGAATTTTACCAGTCAGGTTGTAAGGAGCAGTAAAGCCACTCCACCAAATAGCAGTGTTATACAGGAGTTTCAGTTTAATTCTCCAGCACAGAGACTGGAGGAGTATTAGCATTAGCCGCTAACCGCGATTGCTATTTCCCTATTCAGAGGGGAGTATTATCGGTCTCTAGCCTGCTGCTAACCCCGGCTAGCACTGCTGAAAGTAGCATTAGCATTACCAGCTAACCGCGCTCGCTATTTCCTCGTTCAGAGAGGAGTTTTATCGGCCTGTAGCCTGCTCCTAGCCTTTCTTGGTGCCCTTTAACCCGGTGCTACAGTTTCAGCTATTAATGTAAAATATATCGTTACACTTTGACAACATATTGTCGTTATATATGTGGTTACATTTTAAGACAATTCGAGTAGCATAGAATCTCCCGTGAATAACCTCTGGAATGTGACTCCTATAAATAGTTTTGTAATTTTTAGGTGATTAAATGTAGATCAAACTATAACAATTGGTCTTGTGTTGTAATATATTGATATACAGAATTTACAGCAGCTGTTACTGACTGATGTTCATTACAGGAAGCTGATGTACACCACTGGAAGTGGCTTTTACACGGTTCATATCGATACTGGAAATATTGTGCATCAAACAAAACTAAGAAATAAATTGTGATATAAATCTTTGCAATATTGTGTTAAACGTCAAGCTGACAATTACACTATGTTGCTTAATGCAATACGCTGCCTGATTTTTGAAGTAGATTGGAAGCGGAAAGGACTGTTAATGTGTTATTTTGTTCTATTGACGTGATGAATGTAATTAATTTAAATTAATTGTTTGACAACACTAATTCATATAAGAACAAATTGCTTACTTACGCAAAAAAGAGCCGCTTTAGGCAGAACTTAAAATTCTAAACGTAAAAAATTTAAATTTTTTAAAGGAAGTTAATGAAAAGGAAAGATTTTATTCTACAATACAAAGAGCAAAAGTGATTAAAAGCAAAAGCTGTGTCACGTGTCTTTTTGAGACAACAAAATGACAGGTGTGCACATACTGTAGCTGAAACTCTCATCCAAAGACAATGAAAATCTTTTTAGTGCTTTTCGTTACTATAAGTAAGTGACAGATATTCCACAGGGCAATACTTACAAAGTAATACAAGTGTATTACCAGAGTAAAGCAGCAGGTGTGTCAAAGAAAGAAAACCTCAATTGCAATCTGCTCCTAGCTGTGCGGTTCTTCATGTAGCAATGACAAGATTAGCTACTTTGTTAGACGCTGAACAGCCCCTCGCTTACGACCACATGGAATAGTTTACACTGACAAATGCCGGCCTGCAAAGGGTGCTCGGCTTCATCATATACAGGACGTGCAGGGGAGGGGTGTTTGAGGTTTGTCTGGGCCTATCAGAGTTTCATCATCTGGCCACATTAGAGAGCACTTGAGTGGTAAGGGGCCGGGGGCAAAACTGTAGAGCTTGTTTTGTTCAAAAGAGGTAGTAGGTCTGCTGATGAAGTGCCATACACACCCAGCCAAACAATGGGCCTACACCCACTGAGCACTCTCTAGATCTATACCATGTGTAAATCCTCTCTCTCTCTCTCTCTCTCTCTCTCTCTTTTCTCTCTCTTTTTTCTCTCTCTCTCTCTCTCTCAGTGAGAATAAGCAACTACATAATCATTCGCTAAGGCAGAGGAGGGGCTTGTTTTACACAAACTGCCAAGGTCAGCGGGTCCATGAGCGTGGTTGGCACGCTGTGCCCATAGAGACTCCAGTGTGCCAGGCTTGTGCGCATGCCAACCTGCGTGTTCTTAGTGCCCAGTTCCTCTCCACTGAGCTGAGATCCTTCCTGTGCCCTCCAGATGGACGGCTTGAAAACCGCACTGGGCACCGCTGATCAAGCCCACAACTGTCTTTAAGAGCTGTCTTTTAGAGCTGTCACCTGCGTTCAATTCATGCTTTAAAAAAAACGTGTATTTACACAGCTGAAACTGAGCTGAAGGAAGAATAATATGGGATTAACCTTCCTTTAGAAGTTGAAACAGGCCACAGTTCTGGTTATCTTCTTGCGATTGGCAAGGAGGCAAGTGGGCAAGTAGGCGAGAGCAGCGAGGACAAGACTGTGAAAGTGCTTGGCCGCATGGCAGCCCTGCTGTGGAGCTCTGCAGCCGGGAGCGAGTAACGGCAGATAGAGGGACATTGTGATCTGCTCCTACAGGCTCAACAGGACCCCTGAGCTGCCGTCCATATGCCTGAGCTGGAGTGTTCTACAGGAACATTACACAATGGACACTTTCATCACAGCTAATTCAGTCAAATTCAGAGCGTCTAATAATAGGATTGCTGGGTTGAGTCTGGGAGTGCACAGTGCAACCAGCTCAGAAATGAAATGTAGGACAACATGTAGGGATATGTGTTTAGACTGCAGGCAAATCTGATGTGTTTCTTAAATATAATAATAAGATAATGATGTCTAATAGGGGTGGAAATCACAGGCCATCTTACAAATGCAATATTTCTAACTTATTTTTAACAATATTTTTAGTTTTAGTTATTAAGTATGTTTGTCTCTAGAGTCGTGCTGATAGAAATATATTTTACTGTGATCGTCTGTGGTTCTAGTCCTTTGCTTGTGTTGAAGCCTTTTATCTGTTTTCTGTCGATTTTGCCCATAGCAGCAAAACTAGACATTAGGGCTGCACGATATTGGAAAAAAAAGTACATTGCAAAAGGTTTTTTCATCAATATATTGCGATATTAAAAAATGCAGGGCCCATGACTGCAAACAACAGTAATCGACCCTTTAATCAGGCATTTAAATGGCTTTTTAAAGGTAAATACGAGCGTTTTTTTTTTTATTAAAAGCGAGAATTCAGATGTAACTGGAAATATCTGCGCACATCGCAATGACGATGCTTATACGATATATCGTCCAGTCCGACTATACATAGAAAAACTCCTGTGAAGACTTCAAGACTTTACTCTTGAAATACGACTGGTTAGAAATGAAAGTATCTGGAAAGTACCAGGTGCACTATAAATACACTTTTAACAGTAATATAAAGTAGCAAACAACGAGTTAAGATTGTTTACCACCATGCAAACATGCATCACACATGAAGTGATTTCACTGCAGCCTACACACATACACACATTTATAAAACAATTTAGCTTCAGCAAAAAGTAGCAGCAAATTGTGTGGCTGTTTTATTTATAAAAACACAAAAGCCAGGTCAGGTCAGTATCAGACAAAACTAGGACTGGTTTGGGAGGCAAAAAAAAAAAAGATATTTTTTAGCTGCAACATTTAATTGACATAATTTAAAATGTCATTAATAACAAACTTGTTGTCCCTGGATCCTGTAAACTGTTTGGCAGCGAGATAATACAGCTGTCAGAGACTACAGTACAAGGTCAGACATGACTGGACTGAAGTCAGGATTACGTAATATCTAATGCTTGATTTCAATATCTAAACATTTTATTTTTGGTAAGAAGAAAATAATAATAAAATGACCTTAACTGAGTTTCACGTCTTTTATACATATTGCTTGTGTCTATCTGTCTAACTATCTAAGTTAAACACACATCAACTAAAACTGCAATAAATTAATATTGACTGGTTAAAAAACAGTTTGTCAAAAATCTCTGTTTTAAGATATATTCGAAGATGATTCATTGATTCAGTTCTTCTCCGTATTGCTTCCCTGATGTATACTGGACAGGGTTGCATCACCTTTCTGCACATGATATATATATGTATATTTTTAAACGGACGAAACATGAACACACACAGTGTTAATAGAATAAGAATATCAATATGGATTAGATTACATTGGTAAGAGGTTGAGTTTAATGAATTAATCTTCTATTAATTGCCCAGCCCTGAGTGAGGGGATGGGATTTATTTATGTATATATTATGCACAGCTAAATCACACAAGACTTAATCTTTTCTCTGTGATCTGGCATTCAATTCAAACCAGAAGTAGTGGAAAAATGAATATTCTCTATAGCAGAGATTTGAGGCTAATCTTTAAGTTATCTGTGTATTTGTAATAGGCAACACTGAATTTTCAGTCTAAATGTGATTAAGACAATCTGGACAGATGTTTGAATTCTTAATGAGCATTGTGTAAAAGGTGCCTGTACTCAGTCAATAAAAGATAAAAAATTAAAAAATGTAAAATATGAAATATTCAGTGTTGAATAAAAGCTGCTGCATGTTTTGTTTTCCTAGTTAATCAAAAACCTGAAATAAATAATGGCTGAGTGAGGATCAATGCTTCATATAAATATATATGTCAGACAGGTGGAGTGTAGGGTGTGTATGTGTGTGTCTGTTTGGCATACATGTGCGCTGGGTGAATGAGTACACACTGAGTTTTTGGGTGCCTGATATAGGATCAGTGTGTAAGTGGCCCGGGCACAGTGCCATCCACCTGGCATGGTCCCTGCTGAGAGAGCGGCTACAACACTGTCCTGCTGTCTCTCCATGCGCTGCACCCAACCGGGGCATGTTGCCAGGAGACAGCTCAGTCTACCCAGGCTTTATTTACTGCTCTCATCAAGGTCATAGCCTGGCCCAGAGAGAGAGAGAGAGAGAGAGAGAGAGAGAGAGAGGGGAGAGAGAGAGAGAGAGAGAGAGAGAGAGAGAGAAGGGGTCGAGACACACTGATAGATCTACTCATCAGCACATCTGACAGAGAGCTGTCTCTGTAGCACATATTCTCTCTTCCCTCCATCCTCCTCCTTTTGAGTGTATTTGCTATATTTGGCTCATTATTACATAATTACTACTAATTATTACTATTACTATTAACCCGTTAACACCCTATATTGCTTTTATGTTAACCTTATATGTCTTTATATAGAATGCTTTAAGGAACATAACCAGCATATATTAGTTTCACCAAAAAATACATTATACAGTAGGCATATGCAATATTGTAGTACTCAAGATAATATTAGAATAGTTTTAAAATGATAAAAATCCATAAATACATGTAATGATAACAGGAGTATTCTGTCTTGAAACAGTTTTTTGTATTATTTTGTATTAGTTTTTTTACTTAACGATTTGAGAGTGTTTTTGTACTAAATATTCAGCATTATCACAATACTTTTTATTTTGATAGATTGTTTTGGTATTATCCTTAGATGTTATTATATTACAATATCATATTAGAACCACATTATTGCAGTTTATGGCAGTTTATGTTACAACACTGGATTACTGTGATAATGGAGTTTCAGTCAGGGTGTGTGTGTTAAAAGGACACAAGCAGGTTAAGCTTTGCACTTAACTGTGGTCATTGTTTCCTACTGGATGTTAAATTCTGTGAAATTGACCCCAATAAATACATACATTCCTGGTATCTGTTTATTTAGGAATATTTTATCCTGTTCTGTAACACAGAAGTGTCTTCTGATATATCAAGTATTGTAGAATCACAGTATTGTGATATCATCATTACTGTGGGCAACGTATGGTGATATTACTGTGTCATAAGATGCCATGTGATTCCCACCCCTAGTCTTGGTAAGTTATTGTTTTTTAGACAGTAGACACACAGACACACAGAAGTGTATAGAAGACTTTGTTTCTATTAAATGTCTAAAAATATTCAGATATTTTTCAGTGTTTTGTCTGACATCTCCAGAAATACTGTTATTGTGAAAATACCTTGATATATACTATTTAAGGCCCAGCCCCACTATACAATAACTTAATAGCTGAACAATTAGCCTGCAGTTTAAAGGGTTAACCGCCTACAACTCAAAGGTTAAGGAACTTCTTCCGGACAGTTTCCGGCGACATCACATCCCCGGCCAAAACACAAGCTCCATCATGGTAACACATCCAAGGTGTCCACGGACTTGAAAGCAGCTGTGACATATGAGGCCAGAAGAGGCTAAGCATAACTCACATTTAGTCGGACGCTCCAGTTTCCGCCTCCCTCGTTTCTTGCGAGGCAGAGTTGGCAGCGTCTCCTCTTTGTCCTTCTCGGAGTCGTGCTCGTCCCGGGCAGCAGCAAATCCGTTCTCCACGGAGGGGCTCATGCTCGGGTCAGCGGGGCACGGAGCCCTGTAGCCGGCTGGGCAAGGGAGGCTGTTTTCTGGAACATTCTTGTCCTGCGAAGGGTAAGAGCCTTCTGAGGATCTGCCCTCATGCCTCTCTCCCACATCTCCATTCTGAACCTGCGAACTGGACTGAAGCTCTGCCCCTCTGTGATTCTTAGCCACGCCTACAAGATCTTTCAGGGATCCACAGCTTTCCACCTGGAACAGGAAACAACATCAACTTGTGAGCTGTGAATATGCTAAGGAGCAGCTTTAAAATTCTACTATAAGAACTCCTTTGTGTACATCAATATCGATAGATTTAGAGCATTAAAAACAAAAACTAAAAAATTCTTTAAAACAACAGTCTATAGGTTTTGGGCATTTGAAGAATTAGAGACCTCTCTGGTGAGAATATGTCATTGCACGGAGAATGTGCAAGAGTACTTTTAACGTAGGTTATTATAAATAAAGTTTGTTCATTTATGAAATACTGTCAAAAATGTAGAAATAAATGACTGTACATCCAACAAACGTACCAGACCACTCTGTTTTAGAATGTATTTAGAATATATTAGCCGGTTTAGCTAATATCCTGGACAGGCCAGGACTTTAATACCACTAATTATAATATTTGTCCTCTCAGATCTCAGGAATACTAGTGCTATCAATTGAAAAGAAAAAATATCGTATTGACTGGTGTTTTAAATAATAGTTATCTTCTTATAGAATAACAATAAAAAAAACTATAGCAATTTTCAGTATAGGACAAGTAATTGAGTTAATATGAATAAGGTGTTTACAAACTCATACCCTTGTACTGCTCTTTAAATTTAAAGTATTATTTATATTAAAGCCCCTGACAGTACAATTTAAAAAATGTAAAGATAAGTTGTGGAATAAGTGTTAACCAATGTCATATTCCAGAAATACAGATTAATATATTTAAAACAATGCACAATATATACCAGTTGTGAGCTGCTTTCTGCTCAGAACTGAGTGGGTGTGTCAGGTTGCATAATGATTGACAGTACTGTCTCCCCGCCAACATCAACAACCCAGGTGAGTGACAACAGCAGGATACTAGAGACGACACACGCAGCAGGCAGGGTGGGTGTGATCCAGCCCTGCATCATTTAGCTGTCTGACCCTGATTTTAAAGAACAAGAGCCCCCTACAGGAAAATAGACCAGATATGCACCAACCAAAATTTAGAATAAGTTAAAAACATGGAATTCAAATCTTTTTTCAAAAATATCTGTCATAAATACATGTATTGTACATTAATGTCATGATATTAGCTTTGTTGGAGTCCACAGAAATACACCCTGACAGATTTACACTCATTAAAATGCTGCTGTGCTGTTTTGGAGGAGAGGAGAAATTCTCAGTCCTTCCCATCCCCACCCAAAATAAAAACATACTAAATTACAAGGCTGAATGATAAATAGCAGCTTTTAAATACACACATAGTGCTATTTAGATGTGGACATTATTTGATGACATATGAAGTGTAATGTTTAGAGAGTGGTCTGTATTTAAGTACTTGGTCAGGACTCTCATTCAACTGCAGCATTGCTTGCCAGATATAATCGTAATGGAAAAATAATAGGAAGAAAACCTCAGCTGTACTGTAAACTCACTCTTTGTTTGAATTCAAATAGATTCAGTCTGTTTAATGTCAAATTGGATATTTCCACACATTACTCAACTACTTTAAATTATGTGAACATTTGTGGCCACATATAAAGTACATTTAAACAGAGATCTTTGGGTGGAATCAACTTATATTAGTCTATTGCTACTGCCAGCTTCTTTTTCATTAGCTTTTCATTAGCTTCTTAGATTGCATAATGAGTGTTTCCTCCAGTCACTGACACTCACTGTCAGTTTGTAGTCATAAACTACCTGGTCTCTATGTTGTAGGCTGTAAGAGCAAGAATCTTTTTCTGAGCTCCAGTAACTCTGTGCTGGCTGATTTTAAAACTAAACATTACTTACTTAAAGAGGCAGTCTGTATTATTTTGTTTCTAAACTGAAAGCAGAAGCATTTCTGGGTGGAGAAGGGACAAAAATATTGGGTTTAATGGTACCAGAGTGCTGGAACAACCATCCCTGCTAAGCCTAATATACTCATTCGAAAAAATGGGGCGTCTGGTTGCTTTTCGTGGGAGTTCTTCTGGCTACATCACGCATCTTTACGTACTTATGTCACATGTACAGCTTTTAAAGAGGATCCGGCTCAGTTTTACTGAACGTGAGTTGCTGGTGGAGCAATGGAGACTTCAGAAGGGGAAACTCAGACCTCAGCAGCTCATTCACTCATAGTAAAACTAAAGAAACGAAGGAGTGAAGCAAGCGCCGAAGCCAAAAAGGAACGCAATAAAGCCTGAGCTAAAACCAGGAATAATATTGGACTGGTGTTTGAATGGTGGAGAAAGCTCTGTGACCTGAAAGGGTTTAAAAGTGATGCTGAGTCTGACTGAGCACACTCTCTCTCTGACTAAACATAACCTGGAATCGGATTCATTTGCTCTGAAAGGAGACCGCATCACACCCGCCCTGTTTAAAATGATTCTTCCGCATGCTCCGTGCAATGACCCATTCTCACCAGAGAGGGCCCTAAATCCCCCAAATCCCAAAACTTACGGACATCAGCTTTAACAAAAGCTATATAAAATGTTCTTTGTACTAGTACAGTGTTTTTAGACCATACTGAAAAATGAAACATATATATCTGGCAATGTTGAATGAATTGAATGAATTGTCATGTGTGGAATATCAATTAAAGCATGTAAATGGGCTAATACTGGAAGCGGTAATAAATTAAACAAGCCTCTTTTCTTCTCTGTTTAGGCATGGAAGTCAAATGCTACAAGTTACGCTTATAATTTTATCATCTGTTTGCCATTCCTTGCTTCTTAATGATAGAAATGGGCCTGTTCTCTACATGCATGAGTGAGCCACAATGCAGTAAAAGAAAAATGAGAATAATGGAAGAATTATGGGATTTGTACTAGGAATGCACCTAAATTTAAATTTTAGGGGAAAAAAGGAAATGGCCAAATACAGAAAACAGAACTTTTATTTTCTAGGTTTTCATTAATTTTGCCACTTTTTTCACCACTACATGTACTTCTTGTAATTATTTTAATAAAAAAAATTAAGTTTAAAATATTTATTGAACAATTAATGTTTTGTACATTCCAAAAGCCCAAAAAAGCACAATACGACTAAATAAATTCAAATAAGTAAAAGGTTAGTGTAAATTTGATTATTTGATTCTACAGCTTGTTTGCATGGTGGATAGGAAAGCTGACGGCTAGAAGGTTCAACTGGAATCATGCTATAAAAAAATATTCAAAAAAGTCTAAAAAAATATGTTTTTAAAGATTTTGCACACTATAAACACTTACACTTGTAAAAGGCACTATAATTTGAAACTGTGAAAAACCTCTAAGAGTGATTTGAAAGACCTTCAGGAAAGCTTTGGGTGCTTTAAAGTGCTTCAAAAAAACTTTTTCTTAAAAGTTCATTAATACACCTTCAGGATTTCCTCTACAATTTCCTCAAGGATACTTATAACAGTGTAAAAAATAACCGGTAGATTCAATTAAATTCAATAGCAGGTTTCACACGTGTGTATATATTAGAATATGTTAGCCATTTACACATCCAGTGTTGTGCAACACCCTTAACTCAGTCCCATTATCATGCCATACACTCACGGTTCTTATTACACACATATCACTCACTACACAGTTCCCAACAGCTTTACGAAAAAATGTCAAGTCACCCAAGACAGCAGCCCCCACGTTTCATGTCTACATATCCTGCATAGCAAGCCATTAATCTCCTCACACAAACATACATCAGCCTAGTGATCCAGCCACCTGCTCAGCGCTTACGAGAGGCAGAAGATTGATATGAGAAAGTGTTGAAATGGAGGAGGACAGATTGAGAGCCTCAGGAGAACGATGCTGCCAGAGTGACAGTGGCGTCTCTCTTCAGACTAGCAGCTGCTGCTTTGCCTCACCGGCTCAGGATGTCAAAGCCATTCTCCTGAAGAGAAAATCAAAGAAGGCCCTGACAGAACTCAAACGCTTCTCAAGACTCGCACTGAAGCAAACGTAATAGAAAGCAACTCAACAGCAGAAGCTGGATCGCCTGGTCTGTCCTCTTGTTGTCCACCAAACTGTACATTATCCACTGCTGTACATAGTGTTGGATACTTAATTGGATCAAATTTATATGATGCATTTAAGGGCATATCTATTGATAGTTGGGGATATTCTTGGAAATAAAGCAAAACATACCATATTTTTCGCACTATAAGGCACACCAGTTTATAAAGTGCAATAAAGATCAATAACCTCTATTTTCTGGTCTATTTTCATACATAAGGTGCACCGGATTATATGGCGTGTTACCATGTTTTCCTTCTCCTTCAGCAGGTCTTGCCGCTGGGGGGGTGGTGAATGGGTAGCTAACTAAGTTAAGCAAAGCTAAGCTAAGTAAACAAAACTGTAGTTCTTAAAAAAAACATTTTCTTTTAAATGTTAATTTACACAGATTTCTCTTCTGAAAACTTTTATTTGAATGAGTATTTGAAGCACTTCCGTTTATGTAAAGTAAGCTTAGATTTACAGATTTCCACTAAGCCTGGGTGTAGCAGCATTAGGGGCTAAATTAGCAGGTAAATGCTGCCCAACAGTGTTCCAGCAAGACAGGCAATATTAGCTAGCGGTTCATCCTACATAGCTTGTTTTAACACAGTAAATGTGCGGCTGAAATCCAATATACTCTACTCTGAACAGTGAAAGAGCTAGCGCTTAGCGGCTAATGCTAATGCTGCTCCAGGAATGCTAGCTGGGGTTAGCAGCAGGCTACAGGCTGATAATACTCATCTCTGAATGGCAAAAGAGTTAGCGCTTAGTGTGCATAGCGACTAATGTATATACTGCTCTTGCCTCAGTGGCTCGGCAGTTACTACAAAAAATATAATCCTTAATGGTGTCATACCTTCAGTAGAAACAAAAATATCGATAAACCTTTGTGTATTTCATGAATAGTACCTTTCCAAGACCCAAATTTACTATAACAAATTAAAAAAAGCTAAAATAACAAAAATAAAGTAACAACAAAAATGCCAGTGAGAACCTCACACTAATGATCTACCATTGATTTGAGTGATTGAGTGTTTTCATTTTAAGTTTATTTTAACACAGCAGTAGTAAAATGCTGAGTGCCCTCACATGCATCCTCTCATGCACCATGGCCTTAATAATGCAAAGCTCCTTTGCTGTTACAGGGCCTGACTCTCTGTCAAGAGCATTGAATTCCAGAGAAATTCTACACTCTTGGCTCAATAAAGTAGTGAAAAGGGATTTTTTGCCTCGTGATAATAGCTACATTATTAAAAGGTTCTTTAGGGAGATATCTACAAAAGGTTTTATACCAGAGAAGGCCAATTTAACTAAAACTATAACAAATTAAAAAAAAAAATCTTGACAATTTTTAAAGATTTTTTTAAAGATTGTGAATATTTTTATTGTCTCAAACGTTATTTAATAAATATGACATGCCTGACCTGCCAATTTTCTGCTCTGTCTTGCTTATACAGGCCAAATTAGCTTATTCATTCAAGTGTATTTAAGCTGGCCACAGGATGGAGCTCTCTGAGACTAAATTGTTGTTGCTCTCTGAAAACGGATGGGAAAACAACACAGGGCCACTCTAGTTGTAAGTTCAGCAATGTGCCTTTAAACCTGGATATAGAAGTCTGAAAAGTGTGCTTCAAAACACTGCTAAGTTTATTCATTCAACTGTGTGTGCAGGTTTGAAGCTTTATCTTCTAAACTTGTTTGATTTAAGCCTCATTTGGCTGGAACACAGTCTGTGCTGTGGTGTTAGATGTTAGCCTGTGAGATACTGTAATTGTCGGCAATAGGCATGAAACATCTGGCCTGTGAGGTTGTTTGAACTATAATGAACGTTAGTGGGAAAAAAATGAAATAAAATGCTTCTCAGGCCAGCGTTTGTATATATTCCTCCACTGTCTCTCTGTCCTGCTCGGCGTGACTTTAGTTTCCGCCTGTTTACGTTTTTCTGCCCGTTCTTGGGCTCCTGATCTCCTTATAAGGGCGTTTTTTCCTGGTTGTGTCCCAATTTACTAGACAGGGCAGTGGTAGTGTGTTCGACCGCGACCCTGATTAAACAGGTTCGAAGCGGTGTGTTTGTTGCTTTATTTTTTTCCTTTTTTCTTCGGTTGACCTGCTTTGAGATCAGCTGTATCTGTAACTGTAACTGCAGTTGGGTTCAACAACCCTCTGGGATGGAGAGCTACTAGTCTGTATCACTCCATCCCATTACACTTCAGATTTTTTTTTTCTGTGGCCAAACCTGTAAAGCTAAGTTAAGTAAACAAAACTGTAATTCTTAAAAAAACATTTTATTTTAAAGTCAAACAAGCGCTGGATGTTAATCTTTACAAATTTCTCTCCTGAAAACTGTTTATTTGGGTGAGTAAAGCACTTCCATTTATTTACATTAAGCTTAGATTTCCTCATCTCTGAACAGAGAAAGAGCTAGCGTTTAGCGCGGCTAGTGGGTAATGCTAATGCTGTTCCAGCAGTGCTAGCCGGGGTTAGGAGAAGGCTACAAGCTGATAATACTCACCTCTGAATGGGGTAAGAGCCTTAGTGTGGTTAGTGCGGTTAGAGGTTAATGCTAATACTGCTGGAGAACTAAACTGAAACCACTGTGTAACTCAGTGGTACTGTACTTCAGCGGTGTGGCTTTAGTGCTCCTTACAACCTGACTGGTAAAATTCATACATAAGGTGCACCAAATTATAAGGTACTTGACGATTTTTGGGAAACTTAAAAGATTTTAAGTGTTCCTTATAGTGCAAAAGATATGGTACTTCATAAACCAGGATCAGATGATGTTTTTGTAGCAATTTATACAGAAATACAGTCAATTTTACACATTTCATTAACGATTTCTCTGAACTGCCAGTGTGAAACTTACTGCCTATTGCAGACCTACTGTACTCTACTCCCAATGTTACAAAACGGACTGGAGGTATGGGAGGAATGTTGGCTGTTTGTCAGTAAGGAGTTGTTGGGCTCTGCATGAGCTACTTCCCTCAACCCCTCACCATCTCGGCCTCATAAAGCAGAAATAAGGAAGCATTACTCAGCTGTAATGCACAGTAAACCAGCTGGCAAACTCTAACCTATAAAGATGGAATTAAGCACACAACAACTCCATCATACGCTCTAATCAAAGACAGAGTAGTACGGCAAGCCAACAGCTGGGAGTGCCATGACAGATGTTCAAGCTTTTCAAAAAAAAAAAAAAAAAAAACTGTAGACGCTAGACCAAAAAGCACCTTTCCTACTGCCCTAGAAAGAAAATCGTCTCAATAGTCTTCCAGCTGAAGTATTTCTGATTCTTCTGAAGTCTTGGGAAAGAGGCAGGGGCAGGAAAGGGGCTGTCTTACTGGTCCCTGAGCTCTGGTTTAAAAATAGCGGTTGAGAAATACACAGTGGGGGGAACAATACCATTACTGGGTCAGGATGAAATGTGGAGCGCGTCTTGTGAGAGGGAGGACACCCTTCTCACAACGTCTACAACCAGCCGGCTTACAGTTCAGAGATGTTTCAATTACGTTTACATTTTCACAGTGATCCAACTACATTCTCAGAGCCGGTTAACACTTTGTGGACTGATCAGACTGCTAGGTGATCAAGGAATATTAAAGAGTATACAGCTCTGGAAAAAAATTAAGAGACCACTTCAGTTTCTAAATCAGTTTCTCTGGTTTTGTTATTTATAGGTAAATGTTTGAGTAAAATGAACATTGTTGTTTTATTCTATAAACTAGGGACAACATTTCTCTCAAATTCTTCAACATTTCTCCCTAAGTTCTCCTCCACCAGTCTTACACACTGCTTTTGGATAACTTTATGTCTGTGTAGCTGTTAAGACTAACTGTGTAATTCTTACAGCTTTCCTAGAATAGTCTGCTATTCTTTAGTATAGCCTGATGCTGTAGTGTCTAAGATGATTCAGCCATGATAAACTAGTGCTGCCATTGGTAAGGCCTTCACAACCTAAATCCCAAAGATAATGGGTTCCGATAATGGGTTCCACTTTATAGTCAATGTCTCTAATAACTGTTTTCACACAATAATGTAACTACTGTGTAATAACAATTTAATTACTATGTAACTACAATGTACCTCTCTGTCCTGCTCTGCGTGCTGGATTTGCACCATCAGTCTAGCTCAAACTAATGCATCAGTTTCCCTGCCAAATTGATCACACTCCAACCTTAGACCAAGCCCTTTGGACCTTGGACAACCCAATGAGAAGAATGTCGAACAGTGTCAAGGCAGATGCAGCTCATAAGGCCAATGACAATGGGATGTAGGCATAGTATATCACTTATTTAGTACTCTTAAGCCCCATCCGGTCAGGATAAGTTTCTTAGGGGGACGTCTGTGAAAAATATTTTTCACTTCTACTCTGCATTTGGAAAAAACAGGAGGACCAGTAAGTTTTTTTGGCTTTCTCGGTCTTTTCCACTCACTGTTGTGTTTACGTGGATATCCATGAAAACATGCGCCCAAAGTGTAATTACAGTGCGTGGCAGTGGACAAATAGCTATTTTATTCAACGCAAGGTGACAAAACTCAGAGATATGCGTCCGGACAGGACTAAAATTAGTGTACGACCACAAAGTTCAGCGAAAAACAGTAGGTAATTCAGCCTGTAATTTTCTCAGAGGACGTCTGAGAAAAATACATACATGGTCGTTTCGGACGAAAATAAAATGAGGACCCCCCATAAAAGAGAAAATTACCCCAGGATACCCTGAGAAACTAACCCGTCTGGATAGGACTTTAGACTTATTGTGACTTATTGAGACTTATTGCCTGTCACGATAAGAATTATTTGTGGACGATATATTGTCCCAAAAATTATTGCGATACTCGATATTTTTGTAATTATAAGATTATTAAATGCCACTGACATAATGATAACAGAATAACATAAAACAACGATTATACACTTTTAAAGACAGCCAAAATGTAATTAATCATTTATTATAATTAGTTAGGGAATTAAATACATATTTCTTCACCTACTTTAGTCCACACTGTGTGTATGAAGTCACAGTTGTTGAAGCATGACTGGCTAAAATACTGTTCACTGTTATATATGTGAACAAAAAACATACAAATAAACACAATAGATGATATCACGATTATTAAAAAAGATTAAGGTCATATTAATTTATTGTACGATACATCAATATTGCGATTACTGCTTAGGGCTAAGTTTGACTTAATTTCAAGATGGCGGCAGATGAAAGAGAAATACCTCAATATACTGTGTGTATAAACAGAGTGTTTTAATAAACTACCTGTGTACTTTCAAAGTTCTCATTGCCTTGTTTTAAATGTCAGGGCCCTCATAATTCTAGCAATAAGGTGTGGAGCTTCTTTGAGCTTGTTAACGGTGTAAAATACAGATTTATTAGCTTGGGCAATGCTATACCCCTCAATATCATGTTTCACTACACCCCAAATCCATTTCACATTGTATTTTTCTTTAACCAACCAGCAGTGAAAGCAGTCATAAAGAGGCATGGAACAACATCTATCCACCACTGCTGCATCTCCATCTGTTTCAGACAGCAGGCCAGATTTTACTGTATCTGTGATTCTGAATGGCTTAAGTTTCAAGGAAGGCTGCATTATTCTACCGTTACACACAAATACCTGTTGAAGCAATGGAATATGCAGAGAATAGAATCAGAAAGCTCCCGAGGGGGAAGGAGGAGGGGGTGTGAGGGGCGGATGTGGGGCAGCTGAGCGCCCGCGTGCCCCGACATGCCCTCTGCGAGATTAATTATGCAAGAGCCAGGATTATTTTCAAACACAGGAAAGCGGGATCCGCTGCAGAGGATGTTTACCAGCGGCTGGATGTGGAAATTGCAGCAGCCGGAGTTCTGAGGGTGGATCCTGTTGTATTCTTTTCTTGGTGCTTACTTCTGTCTTCTTAACCACACATTTAGATTTCTCTAAATGGGTCAGTGAAGCAGTGAAGAGAACACTAGATCTTCTTGACGTCTGCTGACGTCTGCTGTTCAACAACGTACCAGTTCTTGTAGATGTAGATTGCAGAAGAAAGGAGTCTCAGAGATCGTTATTGCAGGAAGATTGTAGCTTTATTCAGATAGTTGTTTAAAGCATGGACACTGAGACAAGCATGGTCCAGCCTTAGTACAGCCTTACGGCTGTCCAGCAGCTCTCCCAGCCAGCTCACCTCTATACCACCAACGCCGTCTCTCTCTAACTCATTCACACACATTGGCTAAATAGTGTTTAGACATGGGGGAGGTGTACCAGAAACAAAGGACCTTCAACCATCAGTCCCAAAAAACAGATGTCTTGCTCTGTTAAGGAGTTTTGACCTTTGCCCCATGCTCCTAACCATAGGTTATTATTACCCAGCTTGACACCTGGCACCGCTATGTCTGGTCTAAAGATTGCTTACAGGGTAAACTGACATGCTTACACTGGTAAACTAACACAAGAACTAATTAACAATGATTAAAAAATTATATTCATTACATCAATCCCCCCTTAATTTTTAAATTAATTGTAATTGTAATTAATGTGATTGCTAAAATTAACTTCCTGCTAATTTATATATATATATAATAGAAAGAAAAGAAAATAATAAAAACAAATTATAATAAGAGATAGAAATAAGATATAATAAGAAAAGAAAGAAAAGAATAGAAAAAGGAAAAATGCATTTTACTCTTAAAGACACTATTGCCCTTAACTGTAAATTTGATATTACTTTAGAATTTGTGTAACCAACTGATGATTATTGGAATGTAATTCTGACATAAATTCCTCTTAATAATAATAAGACCAATGTGATTAACTTAACTTTTTAGTGAATTCCTCAACTTTGTATGTTTCCCTCAACTGTGAATCCCTCAACTATTGTTTCATACATTACGTTTTTTCACTAAATTCTCTTCTTGAAAATGAAAGAATTGATCTTATCACTTCACTAATGAAAGCTTGTTGAGTAGAGGCATAGTCAGAATCCTACTTTTAAAAACACCCCCCTTGAGAAGTTACAAAGACTAACCTCAGTATTAAACTAGATCAAAGTCTTTTCTCAAAACACTGAGTTACAAAAAGGGTTTTTTATAAGTAAATCATGGTCATGAACTATAATGAATTATTGCTTCCTCATATAGATATGAGCTGTAATTGTAGTACAATTAAACCTTACTTTTGTTTTACGTGAATCTGAACCATATCTAAGATAAATTTGTAAATTTAACTTAAAGACCTTAATTTGAAAGTTTAATTCCAGATTTATAACCGGTTGTTATAACTTTTGTCTCCTGGAAGTAAAACATGGAATACACAGTGACATTAATTAATCAATTGGTCCTCAAATTACTTAATGTAATTTGTTTGATAACTAAATGTCCTGTTATATTTTTAAAACCTAGTGTCTAGACACATTTCATTAAATTGCTCTTCAAAATAATAATATGTATCATTGTACACATATTATCTATTAAAATGAAGATTTATGCTTTTAAGTTTAAAAGCTATCCATTATATAATTTAAAACAGCTTCCTAACTCGAATGTAGGAAATTCTGTTATATTAGTTAGCATGAACATTATGTCCTGTTCATGTTAAATTACATTAATTCTAAAAATGCTACATGTTATGCTAATGTTTCATTCTTTTTAACATTCGCCATGTAGGATTAACTTGTTGTTAACACTCCCGGTTAACAGAAACATTTCTTAATCGAGTACATTATTCATGCTGTTAAGCACACTTAATAATACTCTAAACATTTTCAAAAACATCAATGTTCTTTACAGTCTTAAATGTTCTTCAGCATTATCTTCTTTGATGTTCTTGGATCTTCTTTAAAACGATGGTCTTGTGAGATCTTCTTTGATGATCATGTTCAGCAATTCACTGCCCTTAATTCAGCCATCACTGTCTTTATTGAGACCCGGATCACAACAAGTTGAGTTGAATCACCAACAGCCATCACTTGTCTTTCTTGATCCTCTCACTTGAAAGTGTTGTAGGAGCTGAAAAAGAAATGGAAAAAGCGGCAGTATCTTGTGGAAGACACAGAAAAGTGCTTACACAATGTGTTGTTTTTATTTAAACACTGTTAAATGTGCCACACTGTCCCTACCTTTATGAGCCCTGGCTTCTGTGTGAGGGGCGCTAATCGCAGTTTTCTTCACTGTGAGTCTGGCCCCCAGACCTAAAACTTCTGGATCTGTTCACAGCTCTCATCACAGAATCGCTCGTTTCTTGACCTTATTTTAAGTAGCACAATTTAACAGTGTAGATGTTTCTACATTTACTGATCAAACATTCACAGACCCATTGCTGGAAGGAAGAATGCTTCTGTTTTAAACTGTCCTTCTGTGTCCTGTCAGGGTCACCCCCCTTGACCCCCCCCAGGCTATTCATCCACCTGGACAAGGGTCAGAGCGCTCAACCCCTGCAGCCATAAAACAATAAAAATGCTTGTGAACCACTAGTCAGATTTAGTCTTTCAACCCCCCTTCAGATGGCAATCAGTGAACAAACGGTGTTGTAACCTGTATTTGCCTAAGACCCGTGGGACCCTGGGTAAGACTTGGTTCTAAGACCCATGAGTGTAAATATATCAACTGAAATCTGACCTAGTGTATAAAACATTAAAGATGTTTGCTTAAAGACATACAAATTACTGATCAAACAGATCAGCATAAAACATTTAAAATAATCTTAGCCATTGAGACTAGATTCTAGGATAAAAACCTCCAATACATACTTTAGCATTTAAACTAAATATATATATATATATATATATTAGTGGAAAACATTCACTCATACATTTAAGAAACTCATTGTAACAAGTTACATTTCTAAATTTAGGCAAATTAATCTTATTTTCAAGTAAGATTTTTTTCATACCAAGCATTGTAACAGTAAGACTATAATGTTTATTTTAGGAACTATTACCCTAATCAGGTTTACTTAGATTATTAATCTTATTTTAAGTAATTAATTTATTTTTATCCTTTATCAAGATTTAAGCTTTAAAACTGTGTTTTTTGCTTATTTTAAATCTTACCTTAAGGATTTTGTTAATTTACTTATTTTAAGAATCTTACTAAAATACATTTGCTTACTTCTTGGCAGATCATTTATTTTATATCCCATATATGTCCTAATTTACATATATTTTTTCTAATTCTTGCCAAATGTTTCTTTTTTTTTCAATGTAGTGAACAGTTTTTTTTTTTTTTGTAGATAAAAACATTTAAACTAAATACGCAGTTTCTATGAGAACAGTTAACCTTATTTGTCCCATCCTGGACATTTAATCTAATTGCATATAAAACAAACAGAATGTCTAAATGTAACCAATACTCCATTGATTTAGAAAATATAACACTCTAAATTGCAGATCTGTGTCTAATGATTATCAGTTAGCTGGCCAGACTAACTGATAAGCATTCCTGTGAAATTTCTCTGAAGAGAACTCACAGATGTTAAAACAGATAACTGCCACCCTGTAGCTCAGAATTGGCTATAGGAACTCAATTTAGTCCTAATAATAGATTCAATAGTGGTGTGTCATTAGGGTTAGCATGTTAAAGTTATATTTAGAGTATTTGCACATTTATCATGCTGTTTTGCCTATATACAATCGGCTAATACAGTTCTCTCACTGAAAATATTAATCCACACTTTTCTGTTAGTCAGAAAAGTGGACTTTTAGATCTTAAACTTTTTTTTTCCTCCATTTCTTCCATTCTCGTAAAACCACTCTACCACCGATGTTTGGTTTTTGGGTTTGTGATTTTACTCTGATGGAAAAACGACACTTTGTGGGAAGATGTACAAAAGTGTCTTCATCACATGCTTTCTGAGACTTTCTTAGCTTAGCTGTTCTTGTTCTGTAATTAACAGACTTAGGATTTGACTCCCTGCGCACAGAAATCAACCTTTTGTCTGATTTGATCACAGGCTGCTTGTTGCTTGTCACCTTTTTAGCAAAACTACAACTAGGATTTTGACTGTTGGTCTCAGAATTTTCCTGTCTGTCTAGGGGGACTTTAGACCCCTCCCTTTCTTCATTCTGTGAGACACCTTCCTTTGTTCTCTCAGAATGAGGTAAAAGCTGTTGTTCTTGCTTTTCGAACACATCCAATTTACTCTGAAGGAGATTTAGAGATTTTTGTGTTTCTCTGCAAATTTCCTGAGCAGTTTTAAAAGCTGTTTCATAATCAGAACATTCTTGTTCTAATTGTCTGATGCGTTCTTGTTTCTCTGCCATTAACAAAGAATGCCATTGTCTAAAAACTAACAGACAACCTTCTAAATCCTCTTTTTGAACACATTTCCCCAACACTGCAAAGCACTGGTCTTGAGTCCATTCTGATTCAGGTCTGATGTTAAACTTTTTGCATAACTTTGCTTTTTTCTTTGAGCAGAGTTTATCTATAATCTGGATTAAATCTCCCTCAAATGCATCTCTGTTTGCATACTTAGAAGGCATCGATTCAACAGATTTAGATCTTTTGATGGAAAAGCAGGAAAATATTCCTGTGTGACTCATTTTTGTTCTTGTTTTTAAGGATCCTACACTTACAGAAAAAAGGAAACATAAAATCGGAACGACCAGATAGAAAAATGATTTCTTATCTGATATAACTAAACAGAAAACCGCAGTACTGCTTAGAATGTCCCTGGACAGACAATTTTGAGAAACGCTCGTCCACGTTTAACTCCGGAAATAGAAACGCCGCCTATTTCCAAGGCAGAACTCAACTAAACAAACTGGTTTTACCTCAAAACTCTGGTAATGGACGCGGCCAAGTACCTTAATAGCAACCACCAGATTAAAAAGCGTAATTTTTAACCGGTATAACTAAAGACAGGACGCGGCCCCTTTAGGATGTTACTAATGGAGTTAGAGTACACTTTTGAATAAACAGACCGAATCCGGTGAGAACGCCTAAACCCTAGCTAGGACTTTTTTTGGACATACACACATAAAACAAATATACTAATTTGAAGCTTCTAGCAGTACCAAACAGACATCTCTCAGTTCAGAGAGGATAACAGTTACTATTTTGAAGCTTCTAGCAGTAACAAACAGACATCTCTCAGTTCAGAGAGGATAACAGTTACTATTTTGAAGCTTCTAGCAGTAACAAACAGACATCTCTCAGTTCAGAGAGGATAACAGTTACTATTTTGAAACTTCTAACAGTGACAAACAGAGATCTCTCAATTTCTTATTTTTCTTCTCACTCACTGAACCAGCAGTGGTGATTAGGTACCATATTTTGCTTAGTTGTTGAATATTTTTTTATTCCTTTACTTTTACTTTATGAATTTCTGACTTATTCATAAGACAATTCTAGGTGTGCTTTTGTCTTAGGCTTTTTCTTTTCTTTCTCTGCTAATGGTGTGTGGTGGTCATACTCACCAAATATTCTTGGTGGAGAAAACTGGAAGTTGCTCTTATCTGCCTCACAGACGTCTCCATTCAGCAGTTTTCTTCACACTTCCAGCAGGAGACACCTCTTGCAGCAGAAGGATCAGGAGGAGGGGTGGTGGACTTCACTCCCCTGGCTTGGCTTGGCTTGGAGATCTCCCTTCTTGCTTCAGCAGAGTTCTTCAGTTCTCTTGAAGTTGCACCAGGTTCTTCTCGATCAGTATCACATCAATTCACGAAATTGTGAAATTGAATTCAGTGATTTAACTGATCCTGTTCGTGACGCCAAATTGTTGTATTCTTTTCTTGGTGCTTACTTCTGTCTTCTTAACCACACATTTAGATTTCTCTAAATGGGTCAGTGAAGCAGTGAAGAGAACACTAGATCTTCTTGACGTCTGCTGACGTCTGCTGTTCAACAACGTACCAGTTCTTGTAGATGTAGATTGCAGAAGAAAGGAGTCTCAGAGATCGTTATTGCAGGAAGATTGTAGCTTTATTCAGATAGTTGTTTAAAGCATGGACACTGAGACAAGCATGGTCCAGCCTTAGTACAGCCTTACGGCTGTCCAGCAGCTCTCCCAGCCAGCTCACCTCTATACCACCAACGCCGTCTCTCTCTAACTCATTCACACACATTGGCTAAATAGTGTTTAGACATGGGGGAGGTGTACCAGAAACAAAGGACCTTCAACCATCAGTCCCAAAAAACAGATGTCTTGCTCTGTTAAGGAGTTTTGACCTTTGCCCCATGCTCCTAACCATAGGTTATTATTACCCAGCTTGACACCTGGCACCGCTATGTCTGGTCTAAAGATTGCTTACAGGGTAAACTGACATGCTTACACTGGTAAACTAACACAAGAACTAATTAACAATGATTAAAAAATTATATTCATTACATCAATCCACATAGACACGAACGGCACAGAGGAAGAGAGACTAATAACTACAAGAAAGAGAGCAAATTGGCAATTTGGTAATGCAATAAAAGAACAGACGAGAGCAATTAAAGCGCGCTTGCAAAGAGCAGGAAGGAGAGAATGGAGGGAAAGAAAAGACACGTGTCAGACGAGAGAGAAGTCGACTACAGAGTGAAAGAGAGAGAAAGGGAGAGAAAGGGAGAGTGAGCATTAAAGGAGCAGACAAATGAACCAGTCAGCAGCCTGTGACAGCGAAGAAGTGTTATGCAACACCCTCAGTGACCCAGTGACCCAGACATGGCCTCTGCCAGAGGTCAGAAACCAACACAGTCTAAACACACGCAGAGGGCAACATGAGCTGCAGCTGCGCAGCCGGCCCCAAGCCTCAAACCTCCTGCCTCTAGCCTGCAGCCTTTCCAACAGCAGAGCAGGTAAACACAAATTTTTAAGCTAAAATAATTCTTGACCTAAGATAATTCATGATCTTGAAGTGTCACCTCAGGTGATGGCTCAGAAAAGCCCACACCTGTAAACTTTGTGAGGTATTATCTTGTGTGAGTGAGGCTGAACCTTGACGGTGTGCTCATGGCAAGGCAAAAGCATGAATTAGAAGATCCAGATGGGAATTCCATTTCCAACACTATGCAAGCATTTAACATCCCACAGATTGTTCCACAGTCTTATGAATGTATTGGGAATAGAGGTGGGACAATATATATTTATATTGCAATATATTATATCGTTTCAATACATGGAGTATAATATTGGGAGGGGCACTGTGTGATGTATGGGTTTAGGAGGGGAGCAGGAGGGTAAGCAGCAGTGTGCCTCTGATAGCGGTGAGACGCTGATGGTTGGATGCCAAAGTAGGACAGGTATGTTTCATTATGTCAAAAAGGACACATTTCAGCTATTAATGGAAAAAATATGGTTTAGGGTTTAGTGCCTCCTTTAAAAAACAATGAGTAATAAATGTAAACAATAACAAAACTCGCATAAAGAACAATAAGATCTTCCCTTTCTTTTTATCTTTATACTGAAAGTAAGGTCTGAGAGGAAAAAGCTAGTGAGTTAGCTTGTGAAAAAAAAAAAATGTAAATGAGCTAAACAACACTAACACTAACATACAGGTAGGGTTGCAGCGGTAACCGGTTTCACGGTATACCGTGGTATTAAAATGCACGGTTATCATACCGTGTGTGTTTGCTTAATACCGGTAAAACGCAAGCCAGCGGTGAAACTCACCCGCGCATGCGCAACTCTGCTCCGCTTCAGCTACTCAGCACACAGCGGTGAGAACGGCAGAAAGTGCTAGACTAGAGCTTCATTAACAATTATTATTGTTAATGAAAACGAACCAAATAACGAAAACTGAAAGTGAAACTTAACTAACTTATTTATAAGCGCTGTTTTCAGTCCCGCAGTTCTACAGCGGGAGGTGTTGTGCTGATTCTGTCCGCGAAGCGGGAGTCGGATTGAGCAGGGAGTCGGATTCGGCACAACAGCGGCAGCGCGACAGCGCGGCAGCACCTCGCGGTCCGCGGTGTTAGTTGTAAGCGCTCGCGCTAGCCGCAAAATACGACAGAAAACACTGAGAAACTGCAGAATTATGTATTGGACTAAAATGAGCACGAGGAGATAAAAGAGAACCTTTACCTGTGAGTAGCTCACATCAGAACACGCAAATCTCTCTCTCTCTGTGTGTCTCTCTCTCTCTGTGTCTCTCTCTCTCGCACGTGAACTTCTCCGCACTGTGTTTAGCTGTTCTTAAAAATCATTTTAATTAAATAATAGTTCTATGCTTCTATGTTAGTGTTAATTAACATAATTCTGATCATATTTCGCTCATTCAAACAGCCTGAAAACAGACTTGTAATCTTGTAATCAACAAGCTTGTAATCAATGTGGCCGTAGTCACAGCTAAAGGAGGAAATACATGAAACCTGTTCTCCCATCTCCGAGAACACCACCCCGCTGTGCAGAGGAAAGTATGTGTTCAGTTTATAATTTTAATCTGAACATAAATAAAACCTCTTTGTAGTCGTGCACAACCCATGCGGTAAGCGCCCGCAAAAGCGCTGAGTTATCCGAAATTTGGGCACGCAGGTACAGGCGTGAAGTGCGTGCTACGATGGATTCACGTGTCCGTGTAAAGGTCCTGGCCGGACTGGATGTGAAAGACGCCATTCATTTACATGCGTTTATTTTCAAATTCTGACGTGCCTGTTTTTCATATGTTGAAGGTTTTAAGGTATGAACGCCTTAAAATAGAAATCTCTATTGTGAGGATCATGTCAGAAATAAATCCCCTCTTTCTGCAGTATCTGGTTATATACCAACTTTTTTATATATATACACTCTTAATGCCCTTAAGAGTAGTGGAAAAACATGGTTTCCTTCACCTGATGTTGTAGTTTCTACAATAAATAGTTAATTGAACAAAAAACCTTTGTTGTAATTTCTTTAAGGGTCAGTTTAATAATATATGTAACAAACTGTGATACCGTGATAACCGTGATACCGCGGTATTTTCCGAGACGGTTATCATACCGTGAAAATCTCATACCGTTGCAACCCTACATACAGGGTTAGCTCAATACTATAAAATCTTGAATATCAGCCAATACTAGTCCAGTACTTTTAAACTTAGTCCAGCTCTAACATGATCAGTTTTTTTTAGCTTACTCTTACATTACACTGTTCACAAACATAAAGATAACAACCTGAGTGTTTGCTGTTCCAAGTTAGATTAGGCTATAATACAATTTACACACAGGTATTAATATCGGTCTAAAATCAATCCACAGCCAAATCGACATATCATCTATACTTTTTTTATAATATATTATTAAAATATTAAAAAGTGCATAGCTGAAGTGTGTGTTCACTGCAGCGGTCGGCCAGTACTCACTGGGAGGTGCTTGCGTTTACGCCCAGGTCGCCCCACTCTGCGGACCGGAGTGCTGAGCGCTGGCTTCTCCACTGCAGGAAGATCCTTCTCCAGCCTCGGACTCTCAGTCTGCTCGAGTCAACACAGTCAACAGCGTCCATGTCACAAAAACACGCCACACCTGTACTCCCTAGACCAGGGGTGTCAAACGCATGTCCTGGAGGGCCTCAGAAGAGTGTTTTCCCTCTTCTGACACTCGGAACGCAGCTCGTGAAGGGCTTGCTAATTAGCTGATGACTCCAATCAGGTGTGGGTTAAATGAGGCAAAATAATAAGCTCACTGATGCTGCGGTCCTTCAGGACTGGAGTGTAACACCCTTGCCCTAATCACACTAAACACCTGTTTATTTATTCTTTCTTTGTTTATTTTTACTGTGTAATCTGAATTGATTTCACACTGTTCATGTGTAGTGGTGGTGCAACTGAATGGTTTGGTCCATTATATACACTCAATCAAGCATAACATTAGGACCACTTCTTTACTTATTTTGTTTCTACCCTTGTACATTATATTTCAGCAGCACTGAGCATATACATATGTAGATGCTATAATTAAAAACAATGTAAATAAGTGTGTTTTTCGGACTGTAAGGCACAGTTTAAAGCCTTTAATTTTCCCCAAAATCGTCAGTGCACCTTACAATCCAGTGCATTTTGCAGAAAAACAACACTGCAGAAGTATAGCTTCATAAGGGAGCTTCAGTGAAGTGTCCCCAGCACCGAGGCTGAGTAAAGAGGCATTAGCATTAGCCGCTAACTGCAGCGCTAGCTCTTTCACCATTTAGAGAGGAGTATATTAGACTGTAGCCTGGGAAAGCTACATGGAAAAAAACTCTAGCATTTACTAGCGCTAAACACAGCTGGCTAGCACTGCTAACCGCGGCTGGCTAAGTGCTTGCTATCCATGGCTAGCGCTCTTACAGCATTTTTACTAGTGTCGCTTAATGCTCCTTATGCATGAAAATAGACCAGAAAATAGATGTTTATTGATAGTACGCTTTATAATCTGATGCGCCTTATAGTCTGAAAAATACAGCTTCTCTGCATATTTAATTACCCTCCTTTAACCTTATTCTTGTTCTTTAATGTTCAGGGCCCCAAAGGACCACACAAAACAAAACACTACAAAGGTATTATTTGGGTGTTGAGTCATTCTCAGCACTGCAGTATTACTGACACCAGACACAGCAGTGCTGCTGGAGGTTTTAAACACTGTGTCCACTCACTGTCCACACAAATTTCACTGTTACAATATGTTCATGCTCTTTGTTTGCATGCTTGCCTTCAAACAAGGGCAGAAAAGACAGTTCTGTTGGTCTGTCTGTCTGTTCAAGGCAACTCAACCAGAAAGGCAGGAGCAAATAAAAAAAAAAAACAGATCATCATCTCCATTCCTATCTATGAAGTGCTTCCACTAAGCTGAGCTCACCAGCGGTCGCAGAAGGAAGAACACACACCCCACAACATTCGCACGAGTTGAATGGGTTTCTTTTTCACTCTCTCTCTTCACAGACGAGGATATTTAGATAATGAGAAAAGCCGTGGCGCTTGAATGACACCTCCCTTTTAGCTACAATGAAGTGAGGATTCTATAGCCGCCGAGCTGACCTACCACTCTCAGCTCCCACTTGACACAGTTACAAAGACATTCGGCAGCTCTTTCTCTCCCCTCCTTCCTCCTCCCCTTTGTCTAGCACAACTCTGCCCCCCTCCTCACCGCCCACTCCCCAACACTCTCCCGCCAGCCAAGCACCCTAGGGTGGACGGAGGAGAAAAGATGATCTTAATGTTGACACAGCCCTCAGTTTGACTTGAAAAGCACCTCCCCGCTCTAAATCAAAATGCTAATCGTAATACACAACCTGTCCAGCTTGACTGGAGGTTTGAGCTCCAGCTGTGTGGAAAAGGAGATACAGAGCAATGCTGCAGTTCCTAATTAGCCTATTTGTAATAGGGCACTATCCACTATCAGTCACATTATAATGGACTCGGATAATGATCACTGTGCTGGCATAAAGAAAGTACAGTACCAGTCTTTTCCAGCAGAAATATATAGCAATCTTGAGTATCTTGATTTTTTTTGTTATTAAGCTTAAAATTAGCTGTTCTGTTTTTACACACCTAATAAGTCACTAGTAATACCTGATGTGGAATAAGTAAAATGTGCATATTTTATCCCATGCAGCAGTCATACTTTAGTCTGACTAACTGTAAATGCATTTGCAGGGCTCCAGACTAACACTGTTCCTATATGACTGGGAGTTTTTCTATTGCTTAGCACATAGCCTGTTTACGGATAAAGTCACGCAAGAGGAGAAGGGTAATTATAGAAAAATTGGGGAATCTGTCTAAAGGACATAATTGTGCTTGTTGGATCTCCATGTCAATCAACTGGGGATCTTCAAAAGTGGCAACGATAATCAGTGAAACTGCACAACTTGCTGGATACTGGCAGCACTGACTTTTAGAACGAGCAAATTGACTTTAATGTGGAAGCAGGAGAAAAATTGACGACACAGTTAAAAAATATATCAATTTTAAAAAATCCGGTTGATCATATTGGTGTGTACTAGATTAGATTTAGTCCCACAATAGCACATTCAATTCTAGTAGAGAGGAGCAGCTACTGTACATGTTTTTAAACATCTGATCACAATCTAGATTTTAGCTACATGAAATGGTTGAGTGTAAACAGGTTCAAAGCCTAGAAATGGCCAATAAACAGATTCATCCACTATTTTTAATCAACTTTGTAAGGGAAACTATGTCCACCTTTGTCTGCTCAATGCCTCAACCTACATTAACTGGTGAGATTAAATGAATAAGAGCATGTTAAAGCTAGTTACTGTTACAGGACTGGACTTTTTTCCCTTCGAGATCCTGTCCAGCTTTTTTTTTTGTGTTGATATCGGCCTTTTAGGTGCATTCATCGATACCTGTATTTCATTACAGTAAAGATCAGTAAAACAGATAAAAACTGGTTTAATTTCAACTTTAAGGATATTCTTTTTCTGTAGTAATGCAGTACTAATGCTTGTTTAATAGCATAGTAACAGATAATGCACTACTTACACACACACACACACACACTGGGTGACCTAAGCATTGGTTGTTGATATGTGGTTGCATCACATGCTGTTTTCTGCCCTGAATTATTACTGAATTATTAAGATATGTGATTAAATTCTAAGATCAATATTTTAATTCTAACAGGTTATTTTATGGCATATACTATAGTTTGATTGATTTGATTTTGGAAAATATTAAATTTTTTGAAGATTTTAAAGAAGAAAAAGACTGACAAAGACAAAGTGGCACGTCCATGTTCGTGTGATCTTGTAAAACACAGGTAAGCTACGGAGGCCTTAAAAATAGCCTGAATGTACTCAAATCTCTATTTCCGATTGTGTTTTTTGTGAAAGACGACAAAGGAAGGAGAGAGAGAGCCTCAGAGGAGGCTGAGGCAAGTATCGACTATACAGTTTTAAATTTCGTCTGTTTATTTTAGGTATTTTGGTCACACCCTTGCATATCATAGAAACCTCTCAAAATCAGTGATCTGGTCTTTCCATCTGGGCGAAATGCAATTTGTGCCTCAATTAATGAGTGTTTTTTTTATTTATTCTTAACCTCACACTCTTCTTGCAACCCCTGCAAACAATACAAATTGTTTTAATAAATTAATACAAAAAGAGGGCTTCCAAAATTTGGCATTGCCTTGGGTGAACTCAATAACACCGTCTATAGCTTTGCTCTATTTCTGTCGGCGGCCAGTTATTTAAGGCAAGCTCTGTTGCCAGGCAACAGAGCTACGAGCATTGCATGGCTCGGCGGGTGGAGAAGAAGAGGAGGAGAAGGAAGAGAATGAATTCCCCTATAAATCAGCCATACGACGAGCCTCCCATACACAGGCCAACACCCACGTCACACGACACACACACACACACACACACACACTCACCCGCACAGCACAAGAGCAACTCGTATCTCCAAGGCCGCTGAGGATAACAAGGCCTGGGTGTTTACGCGAAATACGCTTACACACACAATACGTATTCTGTGCTCTGACTCCACGTAACCCTGGCAGTGGCACACATTAGAGCCATTCATCATTTCAGCACGCCAATTCCATAATGAAGGGAGCATTGCATTTAATACAGATAGGCCCTGGAGGATGTCTGCATCCATTGGAAAGAATTGCTTATATGTGATGTTTAAGAATGACCGTAGGAAGGAGAAAATTAGTGCCAAATGTAGTGGGGAAAATGATTTAGTCAGATATTTTCGTAATTGCATTTAAACTGTAACTAAATCATAATATCTGGCTGCTTTTTCATTACTTATAAAGCTTTAAAGGAGCTGCATGCTTTTGGAATCACTAGTGGTAATGTGGTGTCTATTGACATTTTTTCCTCAGTTAGACAGATAATAAAGATAATCCTGTATTAGTCAAACAGTGAGGGAAAATTCACATTTGTAAACACAACTAGAACTCTAGAACTATTCTGCTGGGTAAAGTGTTGGCACCTAAAACTTTAGAAGTGTTTGATTTAATGGAAGAAAAAAAAACAATTTAACCTATTTCTTTTTAATCGTGTTCATATATTTATCTATATATATATACTTTTTTTTTCATATTTTTTACATAATGTGAATACGGCTTCGAAGTTTGATAATAAATGGATCAATAGATCCAAAAAAGCCCTTGAAATTCATATTTACACTGACTTCCACTGAATGTTAAGCAGGTTCTTTCCTTTCCTGTCAATTTCCATTTTGGAGATTCAGGGTTATTGTGCAACAGCATTTATTGAGCTCAGTTCTGATTGGCTACCTCATTCAAAAAGCAGCACAGGCTGGAACACGCTTTTTAACTTCTTTGTGGCTTGCAGATCTAAACTGCTCTAGACTAAACAGGTGGATATATGTAAATACAATTGTTATTAATAATGTATAATAACAAAATGTTTTGATATTTCTGAATGTTTGTTGCTAAAAATGTTTGTTGCTTAAGTTAAAAAATGGCAACCTTACAGGAGAATGGAACATTAAAGAATAATACACTAGAGGGAGTGCTATAGCATGTAAAACTGGCACAAAATTATATCAATGTTTATTGAAAGATTTTGACAAGAAAATACAATCTCTTTGGTTATAAACACTAGTTCCATTGTTGCTCTGTTTGTAGCTGCGCTGTTTGGCTTGTAAGCGCTGCATCGTTGCTAGGTTACCTGTATTTGGCAGAGTAATACATGGAAAGCTTCAGTTACAGTGCATTACCGGCTGATAATGGCACTCACAGAACGCCTTTCAGAAAATCACATTGCAAGGTCGGAACTAACTGTGTTATAATATATGTTAAATCATTTTTATTGACTCATTCATCCTAAAATATTGACACATCATGGATGTGTCAACTGCTGAATTAACAAATGGATATAAGAAACGTTTTTTTCTCTGGCAGAAACAATACAGACTGTATACACAGACAGTATGAGGAGTGAATGACACATTTTAAAACTTTAATACTGATTACATATTAGATCCAATTTTTAATTAATAGATAAGCGTGGGATTGGCCTTTCTTTCCACTGTAACTCAGACTGTTGGAAAACAGTGTATGAATCAGTTAGCTATATATAAAACAGAATTTGAAATTAGCGCTTTACTACAATGATGTTTTTAAAGCGAAAAATGTGGTGGCTGGTATCAAGTGCCTTGTAAGAACTACAGTGTACAGTGTCCTCCCAGCATTGATGGTATTGTGTCATATGGAGAGAACAATATTAGGAATAAAATATAAATAACCAATAGTATGGGTTTGATTATACAGGCCTTTTAAATGTGGGTTTATATATTGTAGACAATCCTATAACTGCCTGCAGAGGGTTATGGGATTAGGATGAAGTACTTCTAAAGCATTCTTACACATGGTACCCATTACAGAACTCTTACCATGAGATTTCCACCACTGTCACAGTTGAAGTCGGAGTTTTTGAAAGCGGTGGTGGTGGTGACCGTGTTGGATGGCATCACCAAAAGAATGGCAGTTGAGCACCACACAAAAGTCCAAAAAAACTAAAAGAAAAATGACTAAATGATCCTCCCTCGTTTGGATTCCCTGCAGACAAAAAAAGAACAAGAAAAAAAAGAAGAACATTTAAATGAGATATGTATGGTAACAAAAGCGCAACACCAACAGCATGAGATATAATCAGTTAAACATCTGTTAAACATCTCAGTAGCCTTACTAGTGAAGCTTCAGAATGAGTAATTGCAGCTAAAATATAGCATAGTATCTGACAACCACCAAATATAGCTTGTCCCACTGACCTAATCCCATTTGCTTAATCTCACTCTCCTGCACTTTGAATCATTCAATCATTTAGACCCGTTCCTTCTTTACAGAGCGGGAGATACGCCTGAAGCACATTTTTCCTGACACTTTCTACGGCAGGTCTGAAGAACAGCTCACTCACTGGTGACAAGATGCTATAAATCAAAGATGTGGTAACAAGTCACCCTGGAGCACTGTTCTCACACTCAGCGTTTGGACCTTGCATTCTATGTTTTTCTTGCTCTGCAGGCCTTTCTCCTAAGACAGCATATCAAGCTTGGATAAACAGGATGTCTACTGTCCAACACAAGTGCACAAAACACAAAAGATGACATATGTACTCATTAACTAACTCAGTAGAGTCCAAATTTAAATGTCTTCTTTTTTTTAAAGCAATGGAGAAGGACACTACTTGTAGACTTCTGCAGCTTAATGTTCTGCAACTTAACGCTGAGGCAGAGGTCTATTATTTTTAGCTATATATTGATAGTACATCTCTATTTGAAAGCAGCATACTTTCACTCTCATTTGTATCTAATCACATGTATTTTATTTCATGTATTAGAATTACATGTATTAATGTTACAAATAAATTTGATTATGATTTCCATAGTTTTTTTTGTAACATTCATGTCTCATGGGCCATTATTTCATTATTAAAATTTGCTAAGAACTTAAGAACTTGCTATGTTGTGTTAATACAGAGAGACTGGACAATGGGGTGACTTATTTACATGAATGCAGGCTTGGGCAGGTGAGGTAAAATGAGCACTGGAAGAGTCGTGCGGAGTCGTGCTCCACGGGAAACGGAGAGAATGTCAGAAATTGGGGTGGGACAAAATATCGATATCACAATATATTATATAGTTTTTGTTTGCAATACATTGGCAATATGTGACATCAAATATTGTTATTTTTTATTGAAACATACAATAGGCGCTCTGAACTCTTTAAGACTCGCCCCACAGTTTGACTTACTAAAGTTACTGCTTCATTACCACATGTGGTGGTGTTAATAAAATTAATAGGATAAACCTGCAGAGAAGAATATTGGTTAAAGAAATGCTGTGAAATAGACACTAATGAATCCATAAGAGCTGGTATTTGCTTATTTAGGAATATTTTATCTTCTTCAGTAACACAGATGTCATGAAGTATCATAGAATATTGTATTGTGATATTGTTATATTGTTATTGTATCGTTATGATATTCTATTGTGAGATGCCCTGTGATTCCCACCTAGTCAGAAATAATCAGCGACCAATTGAACAACTGGAAAATGACTCGACTGATTGGTCGATTCCATCACAATAATATTAAGATATCATCATTATCAGGGGCAGTGTATCATGATGATATCGCATCATGATAATATCGCATCATTAGATGACCTGTGATTCCCACCCCTAGTCAGAAAAAATCAGCGACCAATCTAACAATTGGAAAGAATTACTGGACTGATTACAGTTGATTCCATCACAGTGATATTGTGATATCACTGTTATCATAGGTTATCATTTTTTGTGTTGAAACCGTATAATGAGATGTCCTGTGATTCCCACCTCTAGTCAGAAATAACTGGCGACCAATCGAACAATCCAAAAAAAAATGACTGGACCGATTAGTCAATTCCATCATACTGATATTGTGGACAATGTATGATGATAATACTGTATCGTGAATTGCCTATGATTCCCACCCCTAGTCAAAAATGATCAGCAACCAATCGAATAATCATAAAAAAGACTGTACTGACGAGTCAATTACATTACGGTGATATTGTTATTGTTGGCAAAATATTGTGATAATATTGTATCGTGAGATGACCTGTGATTCCCACCTCTAGTCAGAAACAATTGCCGACCCCTTGAACAACTGGAAAAAATTACAGGACTGATTAGTCGATTCCCTCACAGTGATCTTGTGGACAATGTATAATGATAATATCATATTGTACATGCCTTATGATTTCCACCCCTAGTCAGAAATAATCATGACTAATCGAATATTCTGAAAAATGCCTGGACTGACAAGTCGACTCTGAAACATGCACTGCTCTTCACTGCATGGGTCTTCTTCTAAAGAGGGTAAATCTGGAAGTGCAGGGGATCCCTACAGCATGAACAAACACCCTCCTCAGGAATGACATGAGAATTCCAGACAGGTTCTGCTATTTCCTATAGGTTCATTTCTCTGTAGCAGAAGTTGTGGGCTGGATGAGGGCGAGGGGGAGGGGGTACAATATGTACTTTTAGCCTTTTTTTAGGTCTACAACCAGGACCAGACCTCCAAACCTTCAAACCTCCAGACCTTCAGACCTGGAAATCCTACAAAAGACAGATTAGACTTAGAGGTCAATAAATCAAGACTGAATATTCGACTTAAACCAGGGCAGTAATCGATTATCAGCTCATTATCTTCTTATTATTAACCACACAGAAAAAGAAAAACACACTAAAACGGAGAGTGGCTTAACCTTAGATTAGATTAGCTGTAGGTGTTTTACTAACATAATGACAGCATGTCTGCAGCTTCGGTCACTGGAGCTGCTGGAGCTTAGCAGCTTTATCTCGACAGAATTCACCGCTAAAGCTGCTGCTGAATTTAAAGAGACAGAGCTGAACAGGCCACGGTGTTTCAGCGCAGACTGAGCTCCTCTCTTTTACCCCCCGTGTACAATGGCGAGCGCTAAACCCCGGCGACCAAGTTCAAGTGCACAGACCGCTCACATCTGTAGAAAACAGCAGCGGCGGGAGGAGAAAACCCGCCCCGCTGTCTGTGTCTCACAGACCGGGCTCCTGCCGATTGTTCCCCGCCGCCGAACCCGCCGGAGCTCCGTCCGAGCGGGAAAGGGGAGGGGGTGGGTGTGGGGGGTTATGGAAGTGTATGGCGGTGTTAATTACCCGTTCTGACCCCTCTTCTCCTCTCTCTCCGACTCCCGAGTCCTCCTTCAGCTTCTCTCCCCGTCCTCCACCTCCCCAGCCGGCCAGCGCTCCTCCTGATGCTCCTCCGCTCCCACTGCAGAGACCAGCCGCCGCTGCCGCCGCCGCCGCCGCTCCGGAGTCGAGCCGGTCCTAAAGCCCGCCGGCAGAACAGCCTCCTCCAACCTGACTCTAAACACTACATACATACAGTTCTGAAAAAAAATAGAAGCCCACTTAAAAATTATTAGTTTTTTTTTTAATTTAACAAATGGAAAAACCCTGAAATATAACTAAGATATATATTACTGAATTACTTAACTGAGAAAAGCCCTGTTTTTAAACATTTTCACATGTAATAACTTATTAATAACAGATATTCATTCTCACTAAAATGCTGTTTCTGTATCTACTGGAGTATTTTTACTTGACTACTGTACTTAAGTACTAAATATTGTATCTGTACCCTACTGAAGTAATAATCTTACTTCACTACTGTGCTTAAGTACTAAAATGCTGTATCTGTATCTACTGGATAATTATTTTTACTTCACTACTGTACTTAAGTACTAAAATGCTGTATCTGTATCTACTGGATAATTATTTTTACTTCACTACTGTACTTAAGTACTAAAATGTTGTATCTGTACTCTACTGGAGTAATAATCTTACTTCACAAACAATAAAAACACTCCAAACGTATTCATTATCTGATTAACTTAAAAAAAAAGTCTCGTCGTTGCTTGTCATGATAGAAGTTACTTGCACAATCATCTTGCAATGGATTGTGTAGATTCAGCCTCCTCAACTTGGCAGCCCGAGTGAGTTTGGCATCTAGGGAGGGATGGGTGGGGCAGACAATTCTCTGTGGTGTTTTGAAATTGGACTGCTGTAGCTATTTCACATGCTCCCTCTCATTTCCTACTAAATGTTCCTTTAACAAGCTAATTAAGGCGTGAAATCTTGTTATAAGATATCTAAGGGAACCAAATCTCTCGGAATGGCCAAACTTTTCCATGGTGCTCTTTTCCAGCAGTACACTTACCTCATCCTCACCATCTCACTGCATCATCTTACTGTTTCAGCACGGCAGTGAACACATCAAAGGAAAAGCTCATAGAGCTCTGTACACCGCCAGGAGCAGATTTTACCGTATCGACATTTCCATCTCAGTCTGGTGTAAGTGAACAGATAGTGTGATTTTAATCCAAATTTGCTGCATAGGATTGAGGCCTATAAGTGAGCTCAGATGCTCTGGATAAAGCTGTGCATCCTAAGCATATTCCTTTTTAATAAAATGCATTTTTAAGGTGCTACAGAATCAAGAGTCCAGTCTGAACAGTGTTCACTAACTGTAAGAGTGTACGATGAACTGAAACTTCAGAGTGAAACACAATCAACTGCTGTCTTAGATTCTGCATGAGTTAATGTCCAGGTCAGTGGGGTCAGTAGCCAGGCTATGTATGCAACTCTCAACTTTTTTTTTTTTAGTTTTTTTTAACAGACCACTTCAGTTTCTGAATCAGTTTCTCTGATTTTGCTATGTGTTTGTATATGTATATGTTTGATCAAAATGAACATTGTTGTTGTATTCTTTAAACTACGGACAACATTTCTCCAAAATTACAAATAAAAATATTGTCATTTAGAGCATTTATTTGCAGGAAACGTGAAATGGCTGAAATCACAAAAAAGATGCAGAGCTTTCAGACCTCAAATAATGCAAAGAAAACTAATTCATATTCATAAAGTTTTAATTGTTCAGAAATCAATATTTGGTGAAATAACCCTAGTTTTTAATTACAGTTTTCATGCATTTTGGCATGTTCTCCTCCACCAGTCTTTCACACTGCTTTTGGATAATTTTATGCCACTCCTGGTGTTGAGCTTCCTCTTCCTCTTGGTCATATTCCAGAGGTTTGGTAAAATCAAAGAAACTCATCATTTTGTAAGTGCTCTCTTTTTTCTCCAGAGCTATATATACACATTATTACTATTACTTTTTAAATTTTGCCTTTTCAGGATTTTGTTAAGAGTTTTAAAATTAGGCAGGAAACCCTAGGAAAGCTGTTTAGAGACAAACAAAGAGAGACATAGAGGGAAAGAAAGAGAGAGAAAAAACTAGACAGAGAAATAGACTGACAGAACTGTTGAGCAGGTGAAGTTTGGTGAGTTAATGTGGTTCAGTGGAGTGGAAGAGTCTCCACAGCTGCCAGCGCTGTGTGACACAGCTGACTGTCTGAGACGAGCTGAGGCGCGTGAACACTTCACTCACCTTTCTCTTTCTCTGTCTCTCTCTCTCTCTCTCTCTCTCTTTTCTGACTGTCTCTCACATCTAAGCTGCGTGACTACAGTAACTGCTCTCCTGATGAAATTCTAGTAAAAACAAACAAGATCATCAGACTTCAAACATGTGTAGCATGATAAGAATGAGCAGACACGTTCATATATCTTTAATATATTTCACCTTTAATAATTTACAAAAAAGACATACATTGGAAGGACACAAATCATGGTTCTGGAAATATGAAAGTCAAACATTGCAATCAACAATTAATACAGCAGCAAAGCCCTAAAACGTCAAATGAAGGAACGAGTGCCTGTAAATTCAAGTGACAAATCTTGCAAACAAATTGTATAATTACATAATTACAGTTAGACATTTAAAAAAAATACAACAAAAACACAACAGCATGGTTTAAAGTATCGGTTCGTCCAGCTCGGGTCCACTTTTTCTGAGGCTGTGACAGTAAATCACTGAGCTCAGGCTTCATTTCTTATCAACTCGCTTGTGTGTAGTGTGTATTAGTGTGTGTGGTGTGTGTAGCGACCTTTTAAAGCAGTCTGTTATTGGTAACCCTCTCAATGGACTACTTGAGGAAATTCGTAATCAATAGGCTGTGGGTTAACACAAACATACGTAAGGAACGTAAGGAGACGTAAGGACACACTGAAGGTTGGTGAACAGTTTGGCACAAAATTGAAAAGGCAGAACAAGAAGATTCCCGATGAACACAGATTAAATAATCGCATTCCTACAAAGTCACATACTAAAACTCCTATCTAAGCGCTGACTTGCACATGTGCAGAGTATTTTTTATTCTTTTATTTAGAGAGCACTTTATACAGTACATCTAGGCACACCTACATCGTAAGATTGCATTCATATTTGTAGCAAATGTTAGAACATGGTCATTCCCAGCCACCTCTCCAGCGTGATTCAGTCAAGTCGATTCCTTGTTCTTCCGATTTTGAATCCCAACACTGAAGTCGAAATCTTACTTTGACTGTAAATCATACATGAAGCTAGGCCTGTCACGATAACTGTGTTTTTGATTATATATTGTCCCAGAAATAATAGCGATAAAATAGAATATTACTGTCATATTATTATAGAATGATAATAGCACAGTCATTTTTGCTTTAAATTAAGAATATTTTAAAAAATTGGAATCGGAATTTTAAAAAATCTGATCCTGTGGGTTGTGTGATGACCTCAGGCTAGAGGTGTTAAAAGTCTTTACTCCACTTCGCTATGAGACAGAGTCAGTTTTAAACATCTTACAGTAGCTCTGGCTGTTTGAGTCAATAATGGCAATGGTAAAAACTGACGACATGTTTTCTATAGGAATGTGTAGCAAAATCCAATATGGTAGCTCTGCAAGCACAAGCAAGGTTTGGTGTGGAATGAGCGGCAGCCCACAATCTAGTTTTGCAATATAGGCAACACACAGACGTGTGTCCTGAGCTAAAAACAAGTTCTGTTTTTCTTGCACACAGATGTCCAATGTGTCACTTGAGTAAATGGCGTGAAAGACTACAGCAGCAGTAAAACTGTGCTCCATATTATTATAATTAAACTCTAAGAGTTATTCTTCAGCTTATGTGCATTGTGACCCGTACATGTCACAGCCTACTCAGTGTACATGGAGGCACAGTTATTGGTGCATTGGCTGTTGTGTGTACTGCCTTTTTTCCTACAGGATAGATGTTGCTATCTAATCACAGACTTGTCCTCACCTCAGAAAGAGAGTAAACATAAGAACAGAACAGCAGAAATAGCTAAAATTAAAGGCTTTGACAAAATACTTGCAAGCAAACAGGGGGTGTGTCCCATTTGCAAAATATTTACTAAGACTGACTAGTATTCCGTTCCAAAGTCTAGGCCTCAACCACGGTGGGCTGCATTTTTCAGCTGCTACTTCATAGAAGGTTGGTCCAATAGGCTACTGGAAAGGAGTTTTCATGAGACAGTCCTACCGATGACCCATCCTACTTCGACTACAACTATTAAGCACTACTAAGAATAGTACATACACCTTATAGTAGAAACGTATACAATTTAATTAGGCCAAAGCCGCAATGGGCAGTATCAAGGTTGGTCAAATTATTGAGGTCATGTCCATACAGTATTAGGTATGACAAGTCATTAACGTAATTATCGTGACAGGCCTACATGAAGCGATATGATAAAAGAAACCATAATATATACACGCCCACCCACAGTTTCCAAGGAGACGTTTGATTTTACACAGTGTTTCACATTAAATGAGAACTTATCGCTCGTGATAGTCTGTCGTTCATTGCAGAACCATAAAAGCCATACAGTTATGAATGGATCATTGCCTATTGCCCACCTATAATCTCACACAATAGTGGTCTCTCAAATAATAGCAATATTCTACACGTAAAATTCACCAAACTTCAAGACAGGTCCTTCAAGGGATTCATCTAATCTTAACATTCATAAGCAGTCCTTAGAATATATATATTTATATCGTTAAAACAATATTCATAATTACACTTCTATTGCAACCAAACCCATGAAAAACAGAAAAACACATAATTATATACATCGATGGACCTGAATTCCGTCTGATTCAAGTACAGTATCGTTTGCTTGTTTGCGACTGTAAAGCTTTAAAGTGAAAAACGTTATCAACGTCCGACGAAATCAACCGAATATTTATGCACTTATTTTCTCACCACAGTAAAAGTTCTGTACTTTTTCTCGGCGCAGAGCAACAACAGTAGCATCCTGCACCAGCTCAGTGGACTAACCCAAGCCAATCACGCTCCTCCATAAAGTTTTTTTATGGCCTGTGCTAATCCTTGACCTTTGACCTGTTTGGGCTGAAGTCAATTCCTCCCATTTGTTCACAAGCTTTGCTACAGCATTCCACCTCCCTCCATATAGTCCCTGAGCACCGGTTTCACTTATTTCCAGCACTAGCGTCATTTTAAAGAAGCTCCTGTAAAAAGAGCCTCTACAGAAAGACAGCTCAAAGCTAAGATCTTTATCTCTCAGACAAAAAACATGATCAGAATTCTTTTATTAGACAATCTTTATTTGCTCTTCTAAAGCCTGGTTACTCTCTGCTTTCAGAGCTCCATGTAGCTGGAATGCGACATGACCAAACCGTGGAAGGCTGTCGAAGAGGGCGTGGTGTACCAAAGCAAAAACAGTGGATTCTGAAAACACGTTCACAAACGATAGCGACGATAACAAACTTAGCAAAACTTAGCATCAGCATCATCGTAGAGATCCCTGACAAACACCTACAGGCTCTGTGGGAGGAGCCTCCACGGGTGGAGAGTACTTAGCAGCAGTTCTGAAGAACACGACCGGGCGAGCGGCAGGCGGAGCTCCCTCGCCTCGGCCAAAACAAACAAACACCACATGCAAGGTTGAAGATGAGGCTCCTCCGATCGAAAATTCATGCAGAAAACTCAAACAACACAAGAATTATCACTAATTATACAAAATCTTCAAAATCTGGAGGAGGAGGCAGAGGAGGCAGAGGAAGAGGAGGACGAGGAGGAGGCTTGGGAGAACATCTATGGGGAAACAGCTGCAGCTGAGATCGGTCGGGACATATTTTTTCCCCAGTGCTAACACTGACTACGCACAGTGTGGTTCGTTTTCCCGAGATCGGCACTCTCGGCAAACTCGGGAAACTCTGCAAACTCGGCGACTCGTTTGGCGTGACGAAGCACAAACAAGCAAAGCCATTCCAGTCGTCGCAGTCATGAATGAGATCGTTACATAATTACAACAGGTTTATACAGATAAGACACAAAGCGCTATATATATTTATATATATTTATATTCTCCTTAGTAGATACAGCTTGCTCTCTGTAAAATGTGATGAAGTGTTCGTTTCACATAGTGAAACCCGGTTGGGAAGAGCATGCATTACTCTACGTGCTAATGCCAGGACTGAAGGGTTCTCTCGCTGCTGGTTCTCAGCGCCAGTCACATTCCGCCGGACGTCTAGAATGAGGGGGTGGAGTGCCGATTCCCATAATGCCTCGGCGCTGACACTGGACAAAACACAGGCTAGGGTTAGAGGTCATGACTGCTAGCACTCTCTGGAGAAACATTCCACACCCAGGCACTGCTGGCTGAGTCAAACTTGGGATATGGGATGTGTCAGGAATATATAAAACATTGTATAAGTTGTATATATAAGTTGTAATAGTTATAAGTTATAACCAAAAAAGAGAGGAGAGCTAAAACACTCAACACTCATGTGCTAACTTAAACCTTCCTGTATGCTGAACTTCATTACAGCTCCTTTCATCAAACTGTGTAAATGCACTTTATGTCCAAAGTGTCTGGACCACGTTATCCTAGTTTCTTATGTAATTAAGGGTATTAATAAGAAAGATTGTCTCTATTTGCAGCAGTAACAGCTTCTTCTCTTCGGCAGAGGCTTTACCTTAGATGTTGAAACGCTAGATGCTGTGAGAAGTTTAAAAAAAAAAAAAGTCTTTAAAAACTGGCAATTTGAGTGTCTGTATTCTCTTGCCATTTTCTTAGCTGCCTGAACTTTTCAATTAACAATAGTTAACAATAGTTGCACCCAGAAGGACGTGTTGGATTTCAATGCTATTATGTCTTGGCACACAGTTCTAATAGGTCTTGCGATGTGGCACTGACATTGCATCTGTGTCTTCAATGCAAGCGCTTAAGACAGCAGTACTATGAGGATGTCCTGTTGGAATAGTTCACCAGAGTGTATCATTCATCAAAAAAATAAAATGGCACTGCATCATGTTCAGTGACACTTCCTTCTGGGTGTAAGTATGTTTAAGTGAACATGATGTAATATTTTCAGATTTTAAATCATAGAATACTGTGAAATTTATTACAATCATAGTACAGTGAGAGAATGATGTTAGATGACCAGTTCTGGATCACAAATGGTAATCCAACTTATCCAGCACTCTAGAGTCTGCCCGCCACATACACATTTCTGCCGCACCCACCCACAGTCCTAATATGAATTGAATTAATTAGATTCAGTGCTTAAAATTTACTTATGAATTTATTAAAACTGCTGGATAGTGCTGTCCTATTTTTTTTACCACAGTCCATACACATGTCATCAGGTGAATTGGAGAAAGTGCTGAAATTGTCCCTTCGGTGTGTGTGTGTGTGTCTGTTATACTCATGAAGTTCATTTTAGAATAAATGATATCGTGGCGTCTGTAAGCTGTAAGCTGCACAGCCCCTGTGCATACAGATCTAAGGTGTATGTGCATCTGCTTTAGAGCATCTCCTTCTACTGACAATGCTTTTCTATGGAAATACTATGGAGATACAAGATGTGTGGAGAACTAAACACCTGTGTCAGCAACAGGTGTTCCTCAAAATGTATTGAAGGTTCAAATATAATTTTTTCTCCCATAGAAAACCTCTTTATTCTCTTCTCTAGTTTCTCACTTAGAGCTGAATCTGAGTGGAAATAAATGAGTCACAGAGGAAGTTGGTGTTCGTCTGAAACACAGGAACAAACTGTGCCATAGAGGAGGAGGATGACTCACCTTTGTCCCTTCCGTTCCGCATGTTCACCTCCTCATCCTCCAGGCCGTCATCAACTGAAAAACGAATAAATCAACTCTAGATTATATACAGAGTACTCAGCAATAAGTGATAGACTGGTTTAAATGTTTCTACATAAAATAAAGTTCTTTTTAACACAGTTTTTCCTCAATATCTCAATATTTAAGTCAATCTAATTGCACTACATTTATTATAATGTCATTACAGTGCAGCTAATATTTTCTCTCTGGAAAAGCATAATATAATGAACAGACTGTTTATTCAAATATATCATGAGATAATAGAGGTAATAAACACATTACTGTTGTTTTTTGAAATATGAGTGTCAAATACAGTTTATAACCACAAGAAAATAATGCAGGGATATAATGAAAAGAATAAAACATATATTTTCAGGCAGCAGGAGTGCCAGAAACGTATTGCATTTTACATTTACTTATATTTCTATACAATTGCAACGCTCCTTACCGAAAGCAAACAAGAACAAGCTATGGGTTATTTAAATAGATTCAAGTTAAAACAACTGTGTCAGACCAGAGGCGTGCAGACATAGACATCAACTCTGCCCTTTATCAACCAAAGTGCCCTTTTGAAACTTTTTTAAAGATTATTATTATTATTAAGATTTAACTGAGGCCGGTTTGAAATGATCTTTTGAAAACCTGGGCGATTAAAAACGAGTGAAAACAGAATGCCCTGAAATCAGCTCGCACACACCCGACCTCTCTCTTCCTCTGTCACGTGACCCCGCACGGTCGGGTCGTCGTGTTTTTAGCTCTTTGCTCCTGTGTGCGGTTCCTCTGTTCTGGGCTGCAGGAGACCGGCTGGTGTTCTGCCGAGGTGTGCCTACCTGTCAAACCGTGCTACCCTAGTGAATACATGCCTGTGAGTGTATATTAGGTAAACAGAAGTTAATTGAAGGACTTAACAAGGACTGTATATAGTTAATATTGTATATGTATTTTATCAGTTGGTGGTGTGACATTTTTCCATTGAAAACTCACGTTTAGAGAATGTTACAAATACAAGTCAAATTTCATTCAACATGTGCGTGTAATTTTTTTTAGAATGAAGTGTTCCACGTGCGCTAAAAAGTGCCCTTTTTCCCCCCTGAGCACTTGCCCCCCAAAATGTCTGTGCACGCCACTGTGTCAGACAATAGTACAAATTACTTAAAAAGTGCTACAGTTGTTGTCCTCACAAGCTTTTTCAGTACCTGAGTGGAGCTCTTTTACCAGCGATGACATGGTATTCGTGATTGAGTCTGCAGCCACCAAAAGATCATTACGGAGATTTCTAGGTACACCTGTGGAAGAGAAAAAAGGCATTTTTTAAATAATGAAACATTACAAATGACAACTTTTAAAGCAGTGTTATGTAACACTTTCACCTAAATGTGATATTAGATTCAAGATTCAAGATTCAAAGAGTTTATTGTCATGTGCACAGTAAGAAACAAGTTTTCTCGTATGATGAAATTCTTTCTTTGCTCCTCGCCAAGTATGACGCATAAAGATAAAAGTAGAAAATATACAATAAAGAAAGAAATAAACTAACTAAATATACATATTAAATTGGTGTTAAATGTACATCCAATATATACAACAATATATATAACAGTAATGTGTTATGGATATTATTTACAAGTAAGTACATGTTATCTACAGCAGTGGAAAATGAAAAAAAGTGCAAAAAAAGTTCAGTAATGCAATTAGAACATTTTTGCAGTAAAGTGAGCATGTGCCTCTGAGAAATGTCATTGACATGTAAATGTGTAGAGAGTAATGTGAAGGTTATTTCTGAGGGAGGTTCAAGAGTCTTGTAGCAATGGGAAAGAATGACTTCTTTAGCCTTGTGGTTTTGCATTTCACACTTCTATACCTCCGGCCTGATGGCAGAAGAGTGAACAGTCCATGCTGGGGGTGGGTAGTATGTATGAATAGTAATTTGTTGGTAATTTATTGCATTTTTTGTGGGGTTCCCCTAGAGTTGGAAAGTATAATTCGGCTTTGAGTCACAACTAAATGTCTCATTTCTCTGTAAGTTACATGCTGAGAAATATGTAACTTTCACTGGAAGTGAAAGAATCATGTGAAAGGAGGTGAGTTTTATTACAGAATTTTACACAAACATAACATAACAGAAAATGCAGCCCCGCCCATTTCACTAAAGTTACATAGTGATGTTTCTGCCATGACAAGTCCAAAGTAGCAATGATAGTGGTATTTACAACTATAACGCTTTAGAAAACTAGGTAATTTAAATCATTTTTGTGTAATATCCTGTTATAATACTCTCCCTCATTATTCCATATGTTTTCTGGGACAGTTCTGTATATTTCAGCTTTTCCAGAAATGCATGTGTAAGGTCATTAGACCTGGTTCAAAGCATGAAGCACACTTTCTTAAAAGAAAGCAAGAAATACCAATTCTCACATAATGCTGCTTTAAATAATAAATACTTGTGTCACTGGTTGTCTAGTGGTCTAGTGGTTTCTGACGATTCACAGCCACAGCCCACGCTGTACTTTACCCTCTGTTTTGTGGCTCAGTAGTGGCTCACTGGCTAGAGCACTCGATTATTTATTACAGGGCTGTGGGTTTGTTTGATTCACCAGTTCTACCAAACTGCCACTGGTGGACCCTTGAAGACTTAACCCTCTCTTCTCAGAAACTCAGCTCTGGTTCTGTCTCTATGAGCTGGGATATGTCTGGGATGAGACTTTACATGTCTGGAATGCCAGACGTCTGCATGTGGCGAGTGATTCAGGATTTTTTGACAGTTTACTACTGTATTTTACATGTTCAGGCTCATGACTAGCATGTAAAAAATGAAGCTGCTATAGTAGGTAGAAGCAATGTTTTATACTGTTCATCAGAATTCATTTGGAAACATGTAATGTTAAGACATAAAATGTTTTTCTCATCAAAATAATAAAAAACTGAACTTCTTATTGTAAATATCATGCTAATATCTCTAATATCTCCACTGTCCACGTTTTGACAGATAATTGTGCCATGTCATAATAAATGGAAAAAATAGAAGTGCTCAGAAATGTCATTGAATTTAACTGAAAGTTAAGTTGCACAGATGTGTGAACAGCCAATAAGAATGTAACTGACAAAATCCTTCTAGCTTAAAATGCAGCTGATGCGGTGAGACTATAATCGTTACACCTTAGCACTTATTTGTGGTGTTTGTTCTTTTCTTGGTTCTACTGTTCCTGTCTTGTGTTCTCCTGTCTTTTGTTCCTAGCCCTGTTTTGTTATTGTCTTGTCCCCGCACTGGCCCCGCCCTGTCATTAGTGTTCCCAACTGTATTGTTTGTTGCCCCCGCCCCCTCATTACCTTCCCCAGATGTTCCCAGTCTCACGGTGTATATAGAATCCCTTTGTTTTAGTGTTCCTGGTTGGGACTTTTGTATGCTTTGTGTGCTCTTGTCAGGTCTGTCGGTTTTTCGTGCTCCTTTCCTGTTCTTGTTCTTTCCTTCATGGTAATGTTACATTTGTTTAGTCTTCTCAGTTCTGTATTTTAAGTTTAATTTTCTTAGTTTTATTGTCCTGTCTGATTTTCAATAGTCTTGTTTATTCTGTTTTTACGTTTACCTAGCTGTGTTTTCTTTCTGTTTTGTTTTTGGTTTATTCTTGTTTAGATAAATCATATTTTATGCGTTTACGTCTGCCCTCTCATCCCTCACCATTTGTGACAATAATGACAGATGACAATAATCGCCAAAGCATCACTGGTCACTGTTGGACACTGTTTTGAGGAGTGTCTGTGTGTGTGTATGTGTGTGTTTGCATGTGTCAAAGCTGTCTCACCCTGAGAGAAGGCATCCAGCACGTCATCCCCGACACCGGCCAGGCAGTCCTGTGGGGTGTGTGTGGGCGTGGAGCCGGCTGAGGTGGAGCGGATGGGCATAGGCATGGTGCAGCTGGCGCTGTGGCTGGGCGAGGAGTGGGGTGAGCCCCCTGTCTGAGCCTGCGGATGAGGAGAGAAAAAAAAGTTAAAGCTTTAAACTCTTACTTTCACTAGTTTTACAGAAGTCTCTGAATAACACATAGAAGCTCCTGAATAGTTAGTCTTTAGAGGTTTAAGGGGATAAAGCAATGATTCTTTAAAATTCAGAAGAACAGTTGAGTTCTGTGCAGTGCGGTTCTTCACTATGCAGTATTTAGAAGCCATAAAAACTAAATGGAATAAAAATGAATGTATCTAAGTAAGTAAGGTATAATACCTAAGGTATAATAGGCATTGTTAATTCAAAGAAAATCTTAAAAAAAATTAAACATATCAAATTTAAAAACATAATTTATCACCAACCAATTAGTAAAATTTAGGGTGTAATAAAAGTCACGGAGCATAAGAGTTTAATGCATCATAAAGTCATGCCAGGCATCCACATAAGGTTTTGTTACAGTAATTTGCTGTTATGTAATCCAAAAACAGTCCAGATTTAAACACTTATTAACAGAAGCTAAACTGCAGTTGACAGATTTGGTGGATATAGGTACATGCATTGTTTTATGTGATGTTGCAAATTTAATGTTATATTTCTGCAAATATCACTGCACCATATCCTCACCACAAACTTTTAGATATAACTGGGGCGGAACTGCATTGTCCTGACTGTTTAACTGTCTCTCATTGTATTTATTGTGGTGTTCTAGATCTATGATGAACAATTTGTTGCACTTTGTTGTCTTTATTGTACCGTTTGTTCCATTTCATTCATTGTGAACTTGTACATTTTAATGCTTTAACTATCTGATCTCCAACAAACAGTAATTCATGAATTACTTCCCCCATGCTTCTAAGACTTGCAGCAGTTAAATGGTGCACTTGCTGAAAGTCTAATTTTATTGACTGATGTGAGCATCTTTTTTTCTATTTTTTTTAATATGCTTGTTTGGAAAAGTAAAAAAAATCAATACATATAAATATATAATGTGTAAAATTCAAAATAACAAATATGCAAAGTGTTGCATTGCACTGTTTTACACTGTTTAACAACTATGCTATTACATAATGCTCCTGATTGCCTAATTATAAGAAGGTATTGGTATCGGTATCAGCGAGTACAACGTTTTTGGTACAAAATGCATCCCTGTTGTAAATAATAATGAGACTACTTGAAAATATTAAATTATTAATAAGGTCTTAACTAGTCTCAATTAATAATTAATTAGCTGAGACCTTCGGTTGTAGATTAATGTACACTTAATTAAAGTGTTACTCATGATTTTTAAGATATTTTAAGATGAAAAATGCTAATAAATGTTGTTTTAAATTATGTAGTCTTACACAGCCTTTCTCAAACCTTGGCCAATTACTGCAAACTGCTATTAACTTAAATGAACAAAAGGAAAAACACAATTCTGCTACTATAGTTTTTAGCTTGGTAATGCACTTTGTCATGCTCATTTTTTTAAATACAAAAAAATGCTAAGCGCTCACAGAGCTAACATGTGGCTATAAGCTGCATTAGCCTCACAGCTCCAGTGTAAAAGTAAAGAAGCAAACATTAAGCAGACATCAAACATGTCTGTTGTGATCAATCGCATCTGGTTAAAGAGAAAATTGTGTGCATTTCCTTTCTGTCCAATCACTTTAAGCTGTTGAGGAATGGCAGGGGGGCTGAAGGGGGACAGGAATCGGCTTGAGTGAGGCTGAGCTGCAACCCGAATCTCCCTTTCCCTTCAAGTCCAGCCACCAAACAGACAATGCTATCAGTGCTAGCGCACCTACAGACATACGATCTACATTAAATCTCGGGCCTGTCCCGGAGGTATACGTACTCGCCGCACCTTATTTGGCCCCGGCGCTCACAGAGAGCCATGTGTGTACCATTAGAGGAGCGAGCGAGGGGGGCAGGAGAAAAGGGGGATGAAGAAAAGGGGCACTGTGTCCTGCGGATTGGTGCAAGGCCCAGGGGCTGTGGCACGGTGCCAGGCAGCAGATGGCCGGCCAGACTGCAGTCACATTAGAAGCGAGGTGGTTAGCTCACATGAAAGGCGAGCAGGTCCCTGATATTTGGCAGGGAGACGTGCCCCTCTGCCCCGCACAGGAACAAAGCTGGGGGCGCTAGCTGGAGTAGCGGGAGTGGTGGACCTAGTTTCAGGGGCGTGTAAGAGAGGGAGTGCTCCGCTGTTTTCGTAAACGGCCTTAAACAGTCTGTCTCCTTCAACGTTAACAGTAACGAGTAGCTGTGGTAAAAATGCAGCACTCTCTTTCTTCCTATAAGTGCCTGCAGTAGGGCTGTGAATCTTTGGGAATCCCACAATTCGATTCAGAATCGATTCTTGGGGTCACGATTAGATTTTTTTCAGATTCTTTTAAATCGGTTGGATTTCTTTTTCTTCATCCTCCATACTTTAGTGGCGCAAGAACAAACACCGTAACAAGACACTACACGCCTCTCTGTAGCCTAATAGAGAGGCAGTAAGAGTAAAAACTTTCCCTGTCCTGTTGCTGCTGACTTGCGACACTCACCTACTGTTGCGCGGAGCATTTTAACTGTCTCGCGGAGCTTTTTAACTGTCTCGCGGAGCATTTTAACTGTCTCGCTGAGCTTTTTAACTGTCTCGCGGAGCATGTTAACTGTCTCGTGGAGCTTTTTAACTGTCTCGCGGAGCATTTTAACTGTCTCGCGGAGCATTTTAAGTGTCTCACGGAGCTTTTTAACTGTCTTGCGGAGCATTTTAACTGTCTCGCGGAGCTTTTTAATTGTTTCGCGGAGCATTTTAACTGTCTCGCGGAGCATTTAAAGTGTCTCGCGGAGCTTTTTAACTGTCTCGCGGAGCATTTTAACTGTCTCGCTGAGCTTTTTAACTGTCTCGCGGAGCATGTTAACTGTCTCGCAGAGCATTTTAACTGTCTCGTGGAGCTTTTTAACTGTCTCGCGGAGCATTTTAACTGTCTCGCGGAGCATTTTAAGTGTCTCACGGAGCTTTTTAACTGTCTTGCGGAGCATTTTAACTGTCTCGCGGAGCTTTTTAATTGTTTCGCGGAGCATTTAAACTGTCTCGCGGAGCATTTTAAGTTTCTCGCGGAGCTTTTTAACTGTCTTGCGGAGCATTTTAACTGTCTCGCGGAGCTTTTTAATTGTTTCGCGGAGCATTTTAACTGTCTCGCGGAGCATGTTAACTGTCTCGCGGAGCATTTTAACTGTCTCGTGGAGCTTTTTAACTGTCTCGCGGAGCATTTTAACTGTCTCGCGGAGCATTTTAAGTGTCTCACGGAGCTTTTTAACTGTCTTGCGGAGCATTTTAACTGTCTCGCGGAGCTTTTTAATTGTTTCGCGGAGCATTTAAACTGTCTCGCGGAGCATTTTAAGTGTCTCGCGGAGCTTTTTAACTGTCTTGCGGAGCATTTTAACTGTCTCGCGGAGCTTTTTAATTGTTTCGCGGAGCATTTTAACTGTCTCGCGGAGCTTTTTAACTGTCTCGCGGAGCATTTTAACTGTCCCGCGGAGCTTTTAAACTGTCTCGCGGAGCTTTTAAACTGTCTCGCGGAGCTCACCTACTGTCCAGTATGAGCTCCGCGGTACAAGTAAAAAAATCTGCGAGACAGTAGCTGAGCTCAGCGGTACAGTTAAAAAGCTCAGAGCGACAGTAGCTGCACCCGCAAAAAAAAAATAGATTTTTGGAAAATGAGAATCGATTCTGAATCGTTCAATGTTAGAAACGCGATTCGAGCTCAAATATATATTTTCCTGCACCCCTAGGTTGCAGTAAAAAGGGGATCCATTTAAAGAAAAAAAAAACATACTGAGACTTGACGGTGTGCATATTCCAATACTCAACCTTATTGACTAGTTGTTTTAGATCAATTAAGTACATTTTAGTTCACTTCATTCTATTATGTTCATTTGTCAGGAACAGCAATGGTGTTCCATGGTCAATTTGCATGTTTAATTATCCAAAAGATAAAAAAAGTTTAATTACTAACTCCATTACTAATTATTCTATCAATATTTAGTGCAATGTTGTTCCTTATCTCTAAAAGGTAATGCTTCAATTAGCATAATTCACTCGTTTTTCATTAAAAAAATCATATTTCAAACTTGTTTTTATTGTTTCTCTACTTTTTAACTTTGAAAGACTGTTGGTATAAAACAATAGTTTTACATAACATTAAACCATAACATTGCATTTTTGTTTTAGTTTTTGTTTTTGCAGGGGGTGGCTGCAAATATGTGAGATGAACCATTTTTTTATATTATATGTTGATTAAACTAATGAAGGCAAGCAGAAGAAGTTTCATACTAAAAAAATATATACTTTAAATGTTTTTAAAGTATATATTTAAAGTATATATCTTCAAACTTCAAAATGGGTCAGTTTGACCATTAACAGAACAGGAGGGTTAAGGGTGTTTTCACACCCGTCTTGTTTGGTCCAGACCTTCAGACTTTCTTAGTTACAAGCTAAAAAAGCTAAAAAAAAAAGGCTAGTTTTTAATTACAGCACTTCATAGGTGTTGTCCAAGTAATGCAGCCCTCCTACATGAAAATGTAAACTGAGAAAATCTGACCAGGGGAACACTGACCAGCAGACAGTCAGACCCACTTTGTATATTTGAAAGCTTGTGTAATTAAGAGGACTTGTAATTTAGTTTAATATGTCTGTCAACATTAACATGTTAACACATGCAATTAATCTGGCAACTTTAACCTGTAAATTAAATTAATTATGTCACCACGTTTGGCCACAACGTCTTCCCACACTTCACTCCTTACAGATCCTGGAGTTATACAGTATTAGCGAGTTTATTTAAACACATACACACAGCTTTTCTACTGCTGTTCAGAAGATCACTTTTACCCTCTCTTATTCTCTCTCTCTTTTCCTTTCGCCCTCGCTCTCACTCTCCATCTCTCTCTCTCTCTCTCTCGCTCTTTTCTTTCTCTCAAACGCACACACACAGCTGATGACATGTTTCCTTTTTCCAAGTTGTTGAAGGTGGAATAAGGAGCTACACTATTGTTCATTTCCAGCATTTACAATTTTTAATTGTATTAATTTAATTTTTAATTTAATTTGTGATTAACTGATATATAATTTGTATGATTGACACCACTAACATAAATATAACTTTATTTTGCCAATCTTACATTGATTGCCATTGATTCTGATTAATCACAAAATTCTGACACCACTAGTTTAAAGACATGCAAAACATTCAGAAACGCCAATCAGGGTCCAGATTCACAAAGGCTTTCCAATGAAGAAGATCAAGGTGTAAAGTGGAGATTGGGCCTCATCTCACAAGCCATTCTAAATAAGAAATTCCTTTTTCAAACACACTTAAACAGTTTTCACAAATATTCTGACATTCACTTACGTTTTCTTATTTCTGATTTATAAAGACAGTGGGATTTATCATTACATGAGCAGATTCTGCAGACTGAAAACAAACTATGAGTTTTTGTTAAGACCTTTCTTGAGAACTTTAAATAAGACTGAATGAGGCTCAATGAATGAGTGGTAATAAAATAGTTTCATATTTCACATTTACCTCAGTATTTTTGTTTGTTCGTAAGACACTTTTGTTAATCCGGACAGTGATTTCTAGCTGCATGAGTAGCTGTTTTTTTATACACTTTTATCTGGGACGTCTGTAAATAAATCTGTAAAATTACTGCTCCTTATATTTCATGCATGCTACAGTTCTCTGGTGTCTTTGCCTATTGGCTGCATTTGTAGCATATATACTGTACATATATATCTAATACAACACAGCTCCAATAAATTGCAATTGGTTTCTATTAGTGCATTTTAGGTTAATAGTAAGGATGCATTGAATATTCAGCAACCTAAAATATTTGGCCACAAAATGATCGCACTGCAAACATTTCACTGGAAGAAAATAGGCAGAATTTAAGTAAACTGAGATGCATATGCTTATATTAAGCAATAAGCAATGAAATATACCAATGGGCTAAGCAAAAGTCTCAAAATGAAAGAGGTAAGACTTAAATCGGGCAAAAATTTTGCTTTTTGATTTATGTTCTTAGATTTTTTTGGTTCAATTTGGAAAAAATAATTCATAATTAATTTTCATAATAACTTGACTGGTGACTCTTTGTGCTTATTTGGAGTTCAAATTACTTAAAACAGGTTGAGAATTCTATGTAACACTGGTTAATATAAGAATACCTATAATAAGAAAAATAATATTAGACTTACAAAGCTTAGAAAGACAAAACTTTTAAAGAAAAAAATAATAGCAAACTTAAACAAACATGGCAAAATGAATGAAATTGTGTTTCAATTTTAGCCATTAATTTTTATTTCAGTGTATCTCTAGTTAATAGTCTCTTTACTGTCATCTAAAAACAAGGAAACTTGTTTAAAAATATATATTCTGATGGTAAGTGATCATTCCCACACTGATGCTACAGATGCAGCAGGTATAGATCAGGGTGAAGCATGCTAGGTGTAACTGTTCCTTTAAGCGCTCTGTAATGGTCCTCATGTTAAAGACTGAAGCCAGGACAGAGGAACACTTACGGCCTTCTGCTCTTCATCCTGTCAGCCAGCAGAGAGGAGAGAGCAGTGAGAGGAAACCGATTCAGGACAGAAAATACGAAAAAGAGAAAGAGAAAAGAAACAGAGAAAGAGAGAGTTGGATGAATGAGGGAAGAGAAGGTACAGTAAATGATAAAAGAAGAAGGAAGAAGAAGTAAGTCTGTGGCTGAACAGTGATTTGACTGTGAGGCAGCAGAGCACAGTAAGCACACTACAGAAAGTCATGTTGAGGCCAGTAGCACTGTGCTGACCGTTCTATGTAAAGCTGGGTATACCTTCAGCAGCCTCATGAGACCCTCCAACTGCACCATCAGCTCCCGTCTGCTCTCCTGCAGCGCAGACATGCGCTTCTCCAGCTCGTCCTTTCTGTGCCTGAACAAACACATACAAAGAAACGTTTGTTAAAGTCACATATCTAACGTTATGTTTAACATTCAGTGGAATGAAAAAGTTTGGGTGCCCCTAAAAATGTTCATGATTTTTTATTTAGAAAAAATGTTGGTTATTTAGATCAGCAATTTCAGTTAAATATATTATATAGAGGACAAACACAGTGATATTTGAGAAGTGAAATGAAGTTTGTAGGATTTACAGAAAGCGTGGAATAATTCTTTAAACAAAAAAAGACAGGTGCATACATTTTGGCTCCCTTGTTGTTTTATTGTTTTGAATATCTTTTGAGCACCTCAACAGAAAAATTACATCAATATTAAATAGATCCTCCTGTTGCAGAAATAACAGCTTCTAAACGCTTCCTATATCTTCCAATGGTATTTTGGTATTTTGGACCATTTTTCTTTACAAAACATTTCCAGTTTAGCTAGTTCTGAAAGTTTCAGAGCATGAACTGCCCACTTTAAAACACATCACAGATTATTAATAATATTCAGGTCTAAGAACTGAGATGATCATTCCAGAACGCTGTACTTGTTCCTCTGCATGAATGCTTTTGTAGTTTTTAAGCAATGTTTAAGGTCATTGTCTTGTTGAAGTATCCAGCCCTGGCGCAACTTCATCTTTGCAACTTCAACTTTTGTTAAGGTAGCAACTGGCTACCTTAACCCTTTCTCATAATTGGATTCACCTGTGTATGTAGGTCAAGGGTCAATGAGCTTACCAAACACATTTTGTGTTCCAATAAATAGTGTTAAATTAGTGCAAATATATGCACCTGTCTAATTTTGTTTAAAGAATTATTGCAAACTTTCTGTAAATCCTATAAACTTCATTTCACTTCTCAAACATCACTGTGTTAGTCTGCTATATGATATATTTAACTGAAATTGCTGATCCAAACAATTAATGATTTATAAATGAAAATCATGAAAAGGATTAGGGGTGGTCAAACTTTTTCATATCACTGTATCAGTATAGCTGATATCTTTGACTTTTTACTGAGAAGTCTATAGATGAGAACTGTAGCAAAGGGTCAGTAATCACTAGGGGTGGGCAATATGGCCCTAAAATTGTATTGCAATGTTTCAGAGTATTTTTTGCGATAACAATAGTTTTGGCAATATGAAAAATATTTAATTAATAAAAATAAAAAACTGCAACAAAATAAATGTTAATATTTTCATTTTACATAAATACAAATGTTCCAAACATTCAGTAGAAACAAAATAAAAAGTCTTTTTGTCACTTATGTGAGTTAAAAACCCTCATCCACTCAACACTCAACACTTAAACACAAGAGCAGACTGAACTCATCTGACTCCTTAACGCCCTCTAGTGGCCAAAAGTGGTACCTACACCCTGCTTAAAAATGGCCACAGATTGGTCAGTCCCTCATTTATTACCTCTGCAGCACAGGTGTCTGCTGTCACTATGATCTGTCTCTAAACTACTGATGTAATGCACTAAATATGTCTCACATTATTATTGCAATAACTATATAATATTAAAACTTGTCGGTTTACTGTGTTTATTTGTGTTGATGTAATAAAATTCATTTTATAGTTTTCTCAAATCTCAATAATAACAGATGTAAATAAATAACATAGGCTATACATACATTTTTGCACTGTTTAAATGTACAAGGAATGAATATATAAACTGTAAACAAACTGAAGTATACATTACATTTCTATTTACATGAGCAGGGATATGTGTGAAACCAGGGTGTAATAAGTACTGTGTAAGAAAGTCTGGGTTGCTGCTCTCTGACTATAAAGTTTGTGTCGAACTGCACAAACTGCACAAGTTGCTGTGATTATTAGTCATCAATCGCATCAATTCTGAAACTATTAACAATTGCTTATTTAATGTAAATCTTTTAAAAAGTTTGTTTCAATGTATATTTATGTTTCATAAAAGAAATGAGTCTGAATTTTAAAATATTAAAAACATCAAAGCAAAATGTAAAACACATGAGGAAACATTATCTCTGTAAAGAGATAAATGGGTAGATTACACAGGCAAAAATGGCAAACCTCACAGAACATTTGCAATAGCTATTGCATTAGTAATAGTTACACTGTGTTCACATCGCTAAATACCACAAAAAAACTGTGAAAAAATATAGGTGATACGTCACCAGGCTCACCAGTAAAAAAAAAAACACGTCAGGACATTGAGGCCAAAAGGGGGGAAATGATGAATCACTACAAAATAACGTGTTAAAGTGTCAAGATTAATTATGTGCATTAATGCGTAACAACACTGACAGCACTTAAAATATTAAAGAAATGTTTTGCCAATTAATATTCAGTTACACTCACTTAATAATAATTTGGACAAGGGCTGTCCAAACATTTGCATTCCACTGTATGAGCTGAGTGTGTGGGGGTTAGAAGGTGTGTTTGTGAGCGTGTGTGTACCGGAGCAGGCGTAGTTCTGCGAGGAGAGTGGGGTTCTGTTGGGCTTTCTCTGGGGTGGGCTGTGAGGCTTGCTCGTGCTCCAGACGCAGCCGCTGGATCTCTTGAAGGATCTCCCTGTTGGCCAATCACACATTAGAATCAAACATTTACAAACAAACAAACAACCTCAGCCCCCCCACTGCACGTAAAGTAAGATGTTCCTCAGTGTTTCTATTTTACAACACAGCTAAGAAATTAGTCTTCTGCTTCTGGCTGTGGATTGGATGGTGTTTTATATATTATATAAGGCCAAGTGGTACTTTTGGTAGTGTGAGCAGTGTGCCAAGTTCTGCTGGAAAATGAAATTTCCATCTCTATAAAAGTTGTCAGCAGAGGGAAGCAGGAAGTGCTTTAAGATTTTGTGGGAAAACACTGCACTGACTTTAGACTTGATAAAACACAGTGGACCAACACCAGCAGATGACATGACTTTCTAAATCATCACTGATTGGTGGAAACCTCAAACTAGACCTCAAGCAGCTTTGACTGTGTTTCTCCACTCTTCCTCCAGACTCTGGTTCCTTGATTTACAAATTAAATGCAAAATTTACTGATGGTCAGTGACAAGTTTTATGGAGATGCGGATTTCATTTTCCAGCAGGACTTGGCACACTGCCCACACTGCCACAGGGGACCAATTGGTCTTATAAAATATTACAATTTTCTGAGACACTGATTTTCGGGTTAAACGCTTAAAACTCTGTGTAATACATTTATATAATATTTGAGTTTAGTACTAAGCACTAAAATAAACTAAATTTACAATATTATTCTAATTTTTTGAGATGCACTAGTAAGGCTGACCGATCAACACTCTATTCTCATTGTTGTGAATGCTTTATTAATATCATAATATCATAGATCGGTGACTTCTAATGAAATCAAGTGAACATTCTTGTATTTTTAAATACCACAATGTAAAGTACAAGTCAAATGTTTGGACACACCCCTTCTCATTTAATGTTTTTTCTTTATATTTATAATTTTCTACATTGTATAATAATATTAAATACATTAAAAATGAAGGAATGCATATACAATAATGAAATACACAAAAAAAAGCTTTAAACAAGCCAAAATATATATATATTTTTTAAAGTAGCACCCTTTGCTTTGATGCCAACTTTGTCCACTCTTGGCGGCTTCATGGGTTAGGACCTGCAATGGTTCTCCAGCTGTCTCAAAGGAGTTTCTAGAGATGCTGAGCTCTTGTTATCTGCTTTTATTTTACTCTGCACTCCAAACTTTCCTAAACCACCTGGGCTGGGTTTTTATATATTTTTATCTAGGACAAACACTTTTTTTGGTCTACTACCTAATTGCTTACATGTTTCATGTTATTCAATATTAATCTACAGTGCGGTTAATAATAAATTACAAATAAAGAACAAACATGTATGACAATGTGTCTAGACTTTTGACTGGTACTGTACATCACAGAGAAATACAATATCCAGATGTAATTTGTCATACATGTTTGAACCGTAGTTCTTGTTCCATATCTTGTTCTATCACAAATAATCCAATAGAATCACTGAGACAGTCAGCAAATCTGTGAACCCAAGAGGACTGAAAACAACATCTAAACCGCAAGAACCTAAAATATTTTTTTTCCGTTTTTCTCAATCTCTTTTTCAGTCTTCTGGATTTATAGCATTACCCTTGGACTGGTCCTAGACTACATAGTTACTAATGTGACAGATAGTTCTGTGCCTCATTTTAAAGACTTATTAGCTGAGTCATTAAGCAGTATTGATGATATAATTACAGAAACATAATGAGATAGGTCAGACTGCAGAAGAGCACGGTGATGAACACACAGACTCCAAAAAAAAAAAGAAAACGGAAACGCACCTATTTTTGTTCTCCAGCTCAGCGATGAGCTGCCTCTGCTGCTTATTGGCATCAAAGTTGAAGCTCAGGTCAGTGGGAGGGCACTGCTGCGGGACACAACGATGAAGGCAGTTAAAAAGAAAGTGGCACACAAAGCCTAGCTATTAAATCAACACACTGAGTGACAGGCCGCCTCACTGCCGCAGATAATGACGAGGCGGAGGGCCGTCACGTCGGCAAAGAAAAGGGAAAAGGCGCAGCAGACGCGGGAGTTCAAACACATGTGGAATAACTGTGTCCTTTCAACCGTCCAACATGTGATTACTTCTGAGTTCCAGCACAGTTGGGGGTGCAGGAAAAGTGATGTGTTGCCAGAGCAGGTGTGGCGTATGGAAGGGAATACAGTGTGACTTAGGCCTACAGTATGTGTGTGTGTGTTTGTGTGTATGTGAGACAAAGCAAGAAGATGTGAGAGGGGGAAAGCGAGCGAAAGTGTGTGTGTGAGTGAGTGTGTGTGTATGCGCAAGTGCTTGTGTGTGTGCATTAATGCATACTCACTGTAGAATTGCTAGCTTCAGCTGCCAAGCGGGCGGCATAACGAGCAATGAGACGATGCTCTTCATCCAGCCTGCTGGGACTCTCCAGAGTACTGCTGTCCAGAGAGAGAGAGAAAGAGAGAGAGAGAAAGAGAGAAAGAGAGAGAGAGAGAGCTTTATAGTGATACAAATTCACATAGACATAATGATTATTTTATTGTACACAATGATAAACTGCATCCCCAATGTAGTCAATCAGCCAAAACAAGCCCAGACTTGGTGTCTGGCTAGTGTAGAAAACGTATTATTGAAGCTATATGTATAAATTAGGGGTGTCACGATTTCGATATTTCATCGAAATCGATCGAAATTATGTCATGGTCTCGAGCCTTGAAGTCAAAAAGAGCATCGACGATCCCTCCCTCTAAGCTACGCAAGCACGCGCACGCTACGCAAATGGTGCAGCACACTGTAGCCGACACCGCGGACATTGTGACTGCTCAAAAAGCAGCTCTTTCTCCAGAGAATGTGGACATTTTATTCCTGTCCAGAACGACCATGTATGTGTTTTTCTCACATCTCTAATTTTTGTCACCTCGCGTTTAATAGAATAGCTATTTGTACACTGCTACATATGTATTTACACTTTGGGCACGCATTTTCACGGAGATCCACATAAACACAACAGCGAGTAGAAATGGGGGGGGGGTACTAACCTTATGTCAAGACAGAGAAAGCCAAAAAACATACTTGTCCTCTTGTTTTTTCTATTGTAGTCCAGATGCAAGTGTTTTATCACTGCGTAGAAGTGTGAAATATTTTTCGCAGACGCCCCCCTGAGAAATGAATCCCGTCCAGATAGGGTGTAAGGTATATTTGAATTATTTTAGCTATTGCTTTAACTGATGCAGGTAAACCACTAACCAACTATCCAAACATTTGATCACTACTTTGTAGTATAGCAGAACTGAAAAACACAGAAGCAAGCTAAGCGTGGGCACATGGACGAAGGACAGCTAAACACAGGGTCCAATACACCATCTAAAATAGCAACACACTTAAGACCAACTGGCATAACACAACAGAAGGCAGAAGCTTTGAGGTGTGATTGCCCATTCTTTTACCGGCAACCCTTCCATTAAGATAGAGATGTTCTCAAACAGGACCTGGACCACAGTTCTGGTCACAGTCCAAATCTGCACACTGTGAAGGAATCCCATAGCAGCCAAGCAGCGATTAGATCACCATTATTTTTATCTCTCTGCAGATCATTTCAGCCTCCTTTGCCACTGTTTAAATGGAGTGCACAAGTGTGTGTGTGTGTGTTTGTGGTGTAGAGGAGTGTGCGGTCTCATGCTATAGGACTTGGCATACGGTGGAGCAGATGACAAAGCATATGCTACCCATCCTCATTACTCAGCCTACAATAAGGACCGTGTGTGTGTGTCTGTGTGTACAGTATGTATGAGTGTTAGCATGTGTGTCTTTTCATGGCTGACACAATGCAGACCACCTTGGACTGACTATTGCCTTATCTGGCAGCCCCCCACCCCCACCCTCTTCACAGACTGAAAAAGCTACTTCTGATGAAGTGAGTGCAGACAGACAGTGACTTACAGACAGTTCAACCAGAGTGTCAATCACAACATCCCTAACAGTGTGATCTGCCCCAGTCCTCCACACTCTCACTCTTCCCTTTGCCAAGACACCCTTGAAGGCTCACATCATCATTATCAGAGCCAATCAGAGAGAGATGTGTTGGAATCCTCCTTTTGATAAGGGAACTGCTGCTTCCTAATCAGCACACACTGCCAATTAAATATATCCCTAAACCTAACGTTTACGAGTTAGGTTAAAGGTTAGGTCTAAGTTTTGGGTTAATGTAAAGGCTAGAGTGAGGTTTTAGGGTTAAGTAAGGGTTTAGGTTAAGATTAGCGATAGGGTAAGATGTTATTTTAAATGTTAGGTGAGCTTCTATGGGGCGTCCATAGTGGACCACCCAAGTAAAGTGATACTAGGGCTGCAACTAATGATTATTATGGTAGTCAACTAATCTAATTATTATTTTTTCAATTAGTTGATTAGTCAGCAACTAATTCTGCCTTGTTCTCAATCTCTAAAAACTAAAGAAATAGGTGAAAATAAGATTTAAAAACCATTTAAATGTTGTTAGATGTTGTTGTGTGTGTTTGGGTACTTTTGGAGACACAGACTAAGTTGAGCATAAACTGTGTGAGTGATCCATTTACCCATCTACCATTGTGCTTCTGTCCCCAGCACTTTGTGTAATTGCAGTACTGTTACTAGTCGACACTGAAATTTGTAGTCATTAAAACTTAAATAACCTACATTGTCGATTATATCGACTAATCGTTGCAGCCCTAAGTGATACCGAAAAATAATGTTACATAAGATGAATGGATGAAGTTACACTTTTATAGCACCTTTCTAGAAACCCACGGATGCTTTACAATCATGTTTTACACACAATCATAAAAGCTAAATAATAACTGGCTACAGGCGTTCAGCTTGCGAACAGGACATTGAGCTGGGAGGATGACAGAACAGTTCTAATTTATGAAGTGTAAAAAGTTCATAACCACTTGTGAAACTTGTTAGGTACTTTAGCCTTGTATGTTCAGTGCAAAGCTAAACTAGCAAACTTCTGACACCAAGATAGCTTTGAATAGTTTAAACAGTTGCTTTAACTGATGCAAGTAAACCACTAACTATCTATACATACATTCTTTATTGTGAGTCATTTACATTTAGCTCAAACTTCAGTAACATGTTACTTGAATATTAGGTGAGCATCTATGGGGCATACATAATGGATCATCTAAGTAAAGTGACACCAGGAAAAAAATGTTACATAAAACAAACTCATATAGAACCTTTCTGGAAACCCATGGATGCTTTACAATTACGTTTTATACACATCTATTTTTACTCAGCACTCATCCATACACACACACACACACACACACACACACACAGACTGGTGAAAAACCAATCGCACACAGTGTACTCTCAACCGGAAACAACTGTCCACTTGTAGGACTGCATTGGGCACTGAGGAGTTGACAGAGTGCCAATCCATATCTGGGCATAAAGTCATACACACAAATTCAAACATACATACTTACACACACACCAGGATAATTTTACAGTATTAAATTTGTCTCTGCAATTTAGAGTGTCCAGTTTAACTGATCTCCATGTTTCTCCATGTTTTTGGACTGTGGGAGGAAACCGATGCAAACACAAGGAGAATATGAAAACTCCACACAGGTAGGGACTTAAACCCAAGACTCTAGGTGCTGGGAGGTGAATGTGAAACTACTAAGCCACCATGTCACCAAAGGAATCTACCATCAGGAATCAAAAACCTTAGTGGACAGATGTGACTGTGTATGGTCATCCAGGTACGTGCTCTCTATTCTAACCCCTATATGTCTTTCCAATTGTGGTAGAAATTTGCCATTCTAACTTAAAGGAGAACTCCGGTGTGAAATTGACTGTGGGTGTAGTAAAACATGATAAAGAGTAATAACCTGGGCTATGTTGAATATTCTGGCTACGCCTTCATTCTCCTGCAGCTTTCCGAGATCCAGTAATTTTGTCAGTTCTCCAAACATGCTTTACATGTAGAATGGATGATATGGGGCATGTTGTTTTCCCTGCAGATAAATCGTTTTTTACACCATTATCCAGGCTCAAAGTAGCTCCACAACTAATTGGTAGAATTTAGAGAGCTCTGACATTTAAAACAAGGCATTAAGAACTTTAAAAGTCCAAAATAACTTTATTAAAAACACTGTTTCCATGCTGTAGCATAACCTAATCTCCACGATTTATCTGCAGGGGCAAAATATGCTCTGTATCATCCGTTCTAAAGCATGTTTGGAGAAACTGCACAAAATGACTGGATCTCAGAAAGTTGCAGAGGAATGGAGGTGGTCTATTCAACAAAGGTTAATACTCTTCATCATGTGTTACTACACCAATTTTAGTTTAGTTCACCTTTAATGTGTTTAGTTCACCTTTAATCAATAAAATAATTAAATCACACAGTATTTTTGTTTAATACTGCCAATAACCTCTACGTAACTTCTGAGGGGTAAGATGTCTCTCCCCGGTGCCTGGCTCCCAGCAGCCCAGATCATTTATAACCATCAGAGCCATTCGCAGAAGGATTCGCTAGAAGTCTCCAATTGTTACAGCTCCCCTACTGGGAACTGTTTTGCCCTTATTAGAGCTTATGTCACACTCTCCAAGGACAAGCTGCCCGTCTATTTTTATGTACAGTTACAACAAACGTGACTTCTTACAGTGGAATGCAATGAAATTACAAAAACTACTTTGTTAGCCTGTTCTGTAAATGCAAAAGGTACACAGTTAATACTTTTACTTTTTTATGTGAGAATGTATTACATGAATATCTATAAGTAATTTCATAACAAATTATACAAATGACCATTTGGTTTATATTCAATATTGACCAGAAATGAAATCAAAAACGCCAAGACTGAATACGGACCCTACTCTGCACCGTGAGAACAGCACAGCCTATGATTTCATATTGGATGACATTTGGTCAATACTCAGTTAACATCAAATTAAAAACTCATCCTGGCACAAGCGGAGAAAGTTATTTATTCTCTGGAAGCGAGATCGGGCATGACCCAGCCGACGATAAATTCCCTGTGGTGTCGCTTGCCCTTGAGAGCTAGAGCTGTATGTAAGTGTTTTTGGAGGGGGGGAGGGTATAGGGGAGGAGGACAGGAATGGGGTGGTGCATCGTCAGCAGACAGGCTCACTTTCCCATCACTGCTTGTGGCTTTCACATCCCCCTCCAAGGCCACACCATTATTACCGACATTGAGATTTGAGACAGAGAGAGGAGTGAGAGAGAGAGTTCCATTCTTTCACCTTAAACCTCCTGAGAAGGTTAAAAAGTGATGGGGATGGTTGAAGTGAAAATCAAATTTGCACTGGAGTAGTTTACGCATCAGGACATATTTGATATCTAAAGCGCTCTTTTATTTTGATCTGCATGTCTAATAAGCACTGATTTTGAATCGGTTTAATTGATTCACAAAGTCACTGATTTGATTTGCTAATATAATAGGTTTTGTTTGGATTCAAAAAGAGATTTTCAGAAAACTAATGCTGTAGTTGTAAAAACTACAGATATTAATGAACCAACCAAGACAAGGCTAATATCATAATAGCAATACTAATACCACAGTAGTGATGCTGGCAGCAGGTACAGTAGATATACTGACGTTAGCAATGCTGGGCGAAGTCATCGGTTAAAGTCTTTTGCAGTTTAGATCATTTGAACATAATTTACAATAGAAAAATATACGTAATGTGTGATTAAAGTTATAGATGCCACATTATAGTACAAAAGTAATTAAAACACGTCACAATGCAAGACATACAGCTCATTCAATCTGGAGCAAATTCCAGGGCAAGCTCTGCAACATCAGTTATACTACAGGTCTGGTTACTTTACAGCACATGTGTCAAACACAAGGCCCGCGGGCCAAATGTGGCCCGCCACGTCTTTTTATGTGGCCCGCGAGAGCTTGTAAGATCTTAGTGTCTATAATAAATAAGTCAGAAGCGTTCTTTGACCAAAAAATACATTTCCCACAATGCTTGTCGATTGTATTACCCGCAAAGTTACGGCTTACTGCCACTACACGGCAGTGTAGTCATTGATGTGGAAACCCTGCCGGAGGGAAGGTGTAACTTCGCGGGTGGAATTGAGACATATAAATGTTTATCCCATAATGTCCAGAAAAAGAGAAGTTGATGCAGACGGACGGCTGTGCTTCAAGGCGAAAGACCGGTATGCCTTTTGTGTTACGAAGAGTGTTTCTGACCAAAATAAACGCTTTTTAGGAGAGATATAAGTTCTGTGTAAACATTTATAAGACAATAGCTGACAAAATCTGTTTTAATGACGTTAATAAACATCACTGTGACAGCGCTAGTCGCAGTTTCACCGCAGCAAAGTACGAGGACGTGAATCACTTATCTAACCAGCCTTTACTGATTTCTGCCCCCAATAACCCTTTCAATAACCTCCAATAGCCTTTAATAGTCTTCAGTAGCCTTCAACAGTCTAACCTTGCAGCCGTGGTGTGTCCACTAAACTCCGTAGTTATAAACATCCTGAGGTTAGCAGCGCGATAACTGACCTGTTTATAATGTAGTCCCAGCAGTGACTCATGCTCTAAACGGCTGCTGTTAGCTGATTGGGCTGAAAGATGAACTGTAGAGAGCTGTATTATTCGGTTACAAAAATCTTTATTTCATACACAGAAGAACTTAAAAATTGTAAAAACGCTCCAGACTGGCTGAGCTGAGCCCTGTAGCCCGTGGCTGGGCTGTAGCTCTGACTCAGTAAAGACTGCGGACTTGTGGTGCTGCTGCTGCAGCTCCCACTAGTGGTTGGATGAGGAACTGCTAAATCTGAGGAAATGCTATGTTCTTAACAGCTCACAATTTTTGATTTTATATTTATTAAGCCTTATTTCAGTTAATAATTTCAAAGTTAATATAACTTGATGTCATTTCTATTCACTTGAATAGTTTGGTTCTTGATTGATGGAGTTTTTGGATTTCATGACATGACAAATTAAAAGGATTTATGTTAATAGAGCAACAAGCAAACATTTTTTCCATGCAACTGTAATATTTGATTGAATAAATAATATATTGAGAGTTATTTAACATTAAGGAGTAATTACATTCATTTACATATATTACATTTGGTTACATTTTATTACATTTATAAGTTACATCTGGCCCTCGGAGGACAGCCAATATGCCAATGTGGCCCTCGGCCAAAATGAGTTTGACACCCCTGCTTTACAGGGATTCAAGACAATGATGCCATTCTGTTGCAGCATTTTCTGTAAAAAAAAAAAAAAAACATTAAAAGGCAATAAATATATTCTTCTCTCTCTCTCTCTGTCTCTCTCTCAACACTGTCGCTGTCTCTGTGAAGCATCTTTGCCATGTTTTCCCTCCTATCTGACAAAAACCCTCAGTTTATATGTTTAAAGTCATGTTTCACAGTACAAGTTTTGCTGTTTGACCCACATGAGCTGAGTGGTGGTAGCCCTTAGTTCCTGTGTTGAGCTCCTGTGTCTGAGTTTCGTCATGTCTAAAATTTTGTACTCAGCAGATTAAGAGTTTGATGTGTAGATGTCTAGCAAGTACTACAATATTATTCTTATTCCACTGTTTCCTTGTGGTACACAGCTGTTTAGTCCCAATCTCTTGAGTTGCCTTTGCACTGTGCATGTGGAAATGCTCTTCCTTTCAATATTAAAAATAATATATCCCTAATTTCTAATGTTGTTTTTTCTACAATTTGAATTCACCAAAACTTCGAGATCATTTTATTTTTCTGACCACATTCCTTCCTTGAAGATGATGTTTAAACAGTGTCCTTCGATTTTTTTTTTTATAATGCGTTGAACAGTTTTTAACCTGGTTTTAGTAGTTTTATCAATTTCTTAAGACATTTTTGGCTTTATGCACGCCAATAATTTGACTCTTCTGAAACAGGTTAATATATTTCCTGCGACCACAGGATAGTGTGTGTCAGGGTTTGACCCAGGCAGAGAGACGTGGAGGCGGACGTATTCACAGGTAGGGCGAATTTATTACATAAATATAAATAAATAAACAAGTAAACAAGAAACAAAGAAAAACAAGAAACAGAGGCGAGCTAAAACTAACAAACAAACAAGAGGTTCTAAAGATAAACAAACGGGGAGACTATAAAACTAGGCAGGATAAACTAAAACAGGGCAAGGGAATAAACTAGGGAAAACACAGGGAACTAGAAAATAACAGAATAAACAGGAATATAAATATAAACTACAAACAAATAGGGAGGCTGACAAAAACAAACGAGGAAAACAATAAGGAACTAAACTAGATAGATAATAACTAACAAACACAGCGGGAGTAGATAAACAAAGAAATAAATGAGGAACTGAATAAATACAAAACTAAACAAGGCAGAGATGTATAAATATAGGGAATAAACTACTAAAAGACTAAACACTAGGGGACTAGGCAACACAGAAATAAACTAATAACTAAAGCTAGACAGGGCAAGGGAGTAGACAAGAAACTAAAGAACTTAAACAGGGAATAACTACTAAACTAGGAACAAAATAACAAGGGCAGAGAGTTAAAGGCTACGAGGAACAAGGAAACACTGAGAAACTACGAAACACAGAGAATGAGACGAACAACAGGAGACAGTGCAAAGACCGACAGAGGACAAGTGACAGAGGAAGTCTATTTAACTAAAACAGGAAACACACTGGGAGTGGAAACACCTGGGGAAGGGGTGGAGCTACAAATGAGACATGAGGTAATGGAAAATCACAGGCAGAACACAGGGGCACGGGTCACGTGGGACAACACAGGCACGAGGACAGACAGGAAACAGGGTCAGGCGTGACAGTGTGTCTTTCCACATGGTTGTTTAACACATGAGAAGCTACTCATGCAGTAATTATCCAATGGGAGATTCTTACCTATTTTTTTTTTTTTGGCCAGGCAATGTATAATAGAGTGTCTCTAGGACTTTCACATAGCAAATAATGAAATAACTGCTTATAAAAGAGTGTTGGTTTACAATTCTGGTTTAGGAGTACTGTTTGTACGATACTAATCATTAGTGAATATTAGAGTATGATCTAAAACAGCATTAAAACAGCCTGTGATATTCGCTGTTTATTATAAAAATTAAGTTTACTGTCCTTTATTGTAGTATGTGTCCCATCCATTAATACTAAGGATAATGTAATTTTCCCAAAGGCAAGTAAATTACATCTACAGCATGGTCCTAATCACTGTAAGGGATTACTGTCTGCGCAGAAGGTTTTAAGTTGGCTCCAGCCTCACCATAATGCAGACTTAATCGATAAAAGCAGGTCTTTCCTACAAGTAATCAGATCAGGAGGGCGAGGAGTTCGCATCCTGTCCCTTCCAGCTTCGCCCGGGCTGAATAAGAAGCTATTATTTTTGGCAGGCTCTATTGAACAAACAGTGAAAGCAGAATCTGGTGGAACATAGTCGTTCTTTCCTCCACCGTTCACTCTCTCCTGCCAAAGCCTCCCCGGGCCCTCATGCTCACCCAAACGGAGCGTGACACAAGAGGCCGCGGTGTCGGCTTTAGGGCTGTCAAGAGTGCCACAGAGAGCCGCACGGGAGAGGGCTGTGTGGTACGTGCACTAATAACCCCTCCCCGCGCTCGCCGCCTCATCTAAATGCGCAGCATCTCTCCCTGACCGAGGTTAACGAGTCAAGTCAGCTCTTTTTAGCCTGACTCTGATCTTTACAGTGAAGGATCTCATGTCGGATGAAGTGTTTACCCATGCGCGCCGCCCTCCCTCCTGAGCCCTCACCCACCGCCTCAGGCCCACCGTGCCAAAGCTATTTTTAGCAGCACATGCATATGAGCAGCCCGCTTCTCCTCATGCAGACACTGAGCGTCACATCTGGTCCATTCAAGTGATGTGTGGTCACGACACTCCATTCCTCTAAAGAGGAAAGCTGATTCTCATTCGTATTTTCCCGTCTAACTGGAGCTACCCATATTAAACTGCACTGCAAACCTACAATTTGTTAGAACTCTTTAAAACTTGTTTAAAGATGTGCTTTTACATTCAAATTGACATCTTTTTAGAGAGTTGAAACAACTTAAAATAACTGAGTTTAGTCTGTTGCTACTGACTTTATTGGCTTAATTTTTATTACCGTATTTCTTGCACCATATTATAAAACGCACAATCAATGAATGTCTATTATCTGGTGTTTTTTCTGGTTTATTTTCGAGTTTTAAGAGGCACTATAAAGAACTTCTAATTTAGCAAGTATTGCCGCTGTGTGGTGGTGGGTGTAGCTAACTAAGTAATGTAAAGCTAAGCTAATCAACAAAACTAATAAAAAAGACTGTATTTCAAAGTCAAACGAGCGCTGGATATTAATCTACACAGATTTCTCTCCTGAAAACTGTTTATTTGGGTGAGTAAAGTGCTTCCTTTTTCTCTACAGTAAGCATAGATTCCTGAACAGCACTAAGGCTGGAGCATTAGCAATAGCCACTAACTGCTAGCTTGTTTTAGCACAGTAAATGCATAGGCTACAGTCTGATATCCTGACATTTGAATGATGAAAGAGCTAGCATGATTAGCGGGTAATGCTAATGCTGCTCCAGTAGTGCTAGCTGGGGTTAGCAGAAGGGCTTGATGCTGGAGAACTAAAATGAAACTCTGCTGCACTTTAACAGAATGGCTTTACTGCTCCTTACATCCTGACAGGTAAAATTCATTAATAAAAGGATTTTAAGTTCGCCTTATAGTGCGAAAAACACAATCTACATACTGAATGTGTCCCTAAGTTCCTGATTCTAACCATCAGTGTGTAGTGATTTCCTCCAGGCTACCTTAGGGTAAACTTGTAGATCATACACTGTATTAACACCTGGCCTTTATGTTATAGGCTCTAAGAGCAAGCTTCATTTTCAGAGCTGCTAACTCTGTGTTGGCTGTGTACTATACTGTTCACTCTATGGCGTTTTCTTTCTCCATCTAATTTTCTATTAGTATTTCAGATAGAAGAAGATAGTGTATTATAGTGTATAATAAACCCTGTTAATGATTTAAAGCACTCAGGATCAAATATATTTGGGAACTCTGCTGGAGCGAATTAGAGAAAAGAAGTAAATGGAAGTTCCACAAACTCAGTGCAGTCTCTTGTCCATTTTCATCTGATAAGAGATTTTACCCTGAAGCACTTCAGAGTGTGTAATGCAATAAAATATTCCTGTTCCAGTTAGAGGAACCACAAATATTAAATATTTTATCTCCCAGGACAATTTAGAAGTATGAGATATCAATTTACAAAAGTTTTTTTTTTATTTTAGCATAATCATGAGTAAAATGACAATATGTTTTTCGTAATATGATTGTATTTATCATAAAATAATTATTATCAAGCACATTTACCATTATTGACATGACGATAAGCTTTGTGATATGATTGTGTTTATATGAATTTTTAATTTATTTAAAAATAACTATAAAATACTGCCACTATAAAAAGCATGGTGATACACATATGCAATGATCATACTATTATGATGACATTTCATTCATTTATTATTACTAATACTGTATAATGTGGTTCACATGAATGAAATTATGAGAAGAAGATTTTCGGATTTGATGACACAGCGTTAGCAGCAGCTGTGTGATTTAGCTTTCTGTCTTTGTGTGTTTAAATCCTGGTGATGCAGCAATTTAATTTAAGCATTATAGGCTCTACTTAACTGGATAATAGTATAAAGCAGTGTGTGAAACACTGAAGAAGAAAAAACTAACACTGTGAAGTCTCTTTTTTACAACTGTTACATTTTTACAACTGACTTATTACCAGAATAATACCAGAATAATACCAGAAAAATGATGCTATGCTAAGTATCATTTTTTTTACTGTATTCACACTGTATAGAGTAAAGACTAGCACATGCCTCCTCCGATACAGACGCCTTGTGCTGATTGACATCACCATAGGTGTGATGAGGTGAAAGAGTGCCATCTACCCACCCAGAGAAAGCAAGGCCAATTGTGCTTTCTCAGGGCTCTGGCAGCTGATGGCAAGGTGCATAAGTGGGATTCGAACCAGAACATACATTATTTTCTAATAATATGTAATAACTATATTGTTATCATTAATTATGTAATGTATGCTTTTGTATGATGTTATAATAACGTATTTATCATGAATTACATGCTGACAAGCTTTTTTGATATGACAGAACCTCAATCTAAAAACAACATAATACCTTTTCCAGCAGTAACAGCACAACAATTAAAGGCCACTTCACAGTACACTATTATGTCGAATTTACTTTGTAGCCTATGCTATTTGCTGCACTTTGATATATGTCCTATAGCCTGACATGCATCTTACCAGATGTGGTGAAAAAAATAAGTCAATGCTTTTCTATTACTTTTTATTTTCCTGTTTTTTTTTTGCAGTGCTGGCTTCTAAAGTTGGCTTCTAACCAGGTGACACAGCCATCTGACAAGTTTGTGTTAGTAAAAGCTGGTTCATACTTGTTTACACTTATTTGTACTGGATTATAGTGCTCTATGCTGCTGTGCGAATATATTTGCTTTTGTGTGTCTGCAATGCTTTGCAGTTTTAACTGCAATGGCGTAGTTACATTTCTCTGAGGTGAGTGCCTACGATATGCAGAAGGTTCGACACATCAGTATAAATTGGCCTTAAGTTTCCGCAGTTGCAGGTTTTGTGATAGACAGGGTGCATCTTGAGTATCTTAACTATATACGTAAGTACTTTTTGTAACCATGCATACATAATGCTGCATGTTAATTAAAATTTTATGCAAATTATGTAATCTGGGGCTTTAAAACCCTGTTCAACATATTAAACTGTGAGAAATTCCATGCTGACACTATGATCTTTATGTTTTTATTTCCACATGAGATTTAGTTCGTGGAGAACTTGGAGAAGAGTGCTTAATTTACATTAGAGCTGTTTTTTAAATAGTGTTATTTACTTAAAAACTGCCAAGACAGACTGCAGACTTGTGTTTGGTCATTGCAAATCCCATCTTTGTATTTCCACTTTTCGCATTTTTCGAACCACTGTTTTTCACAGGGGTGGGACAAAATAACAATATTACGATTTATTGTATTGTTTTCATTTGGCATCAAATGTTAATATTGAAACGCTGGCACTCTAAACTCCCTAAGACTTCATTAATCCATATGGTGGTGCTAATTAAATGAATAGAGTAAACTTGGGATGAAGAATACTGGTTTTGAAATTCTGTGAAACTGACACCAGAACTGACAATAAATCCATAATTCCTGGTATTTGCTTCTATTTTAGGAGTATTTTGTCCTTTTCAGTAACACAAATGTTGAAAGTATCATAGAGAGTTGTCTTGTGATATATTAAAGGTGTCCTTCTGCTAAAATCCAATTTTTCTTGTTCTTTGTGAAATATAATAGGCCTATCTGAGTTGTATATGCATGCTGCAAATGAAACTGTTCCTCAAACTTCATTGTCTGCAGTAGCTAGTAAAAAAAATATTCAGAAAATTGAGTCGATCAGGAAAATCACCGTGTCTATGTCAACCCGTGAATTAGTATTCATGGCCTCGCCCACCTTGGCTTACGACCGCTCACAGGCAGAGCTGAAACCAACGCGTCTCGTTAGACATGAGCTAACAGCGCTAGGAACAGCATGGCAGTTCGTTCCTGTGTTATTTGTGCAAATAACACATCAGTGTTATTTGTTTTGTCCAGTAATTCAGAGCTAAGGAACAAATGGTTAGAATTTGTCTTTGAAACATCACCAGCCATGTACAATAGAGATAGGTAGGTGTATATGTTTAAAAAAGTTCTGTTCACACTAGTTAAAAGTAAAAATTCAATTCAAGAATTTTTACTTTCTGGACCTGGACTACACACCTCTGTGTGTAACTATAGGTTTACAGAGACTCTAAGACTAGCTCAGTGGCTGAACTGCACTTAGCTAACTGTTGCACGTCTTGTTGCCTCCTGATGTCGCAGTGTTGTTGGCCAATCAGAGGTGATATGTTTGCATGTATCAATATTCATGAGCAAGAGCCGAATTCCTATTGTTTCTCTTCACCCACTCCTCCACCGGACTAAAGCAGTGTTATACTGGATCACCGGAGAACTTTTTTTCACAAAAACCAGCTCACAGGGCATTCATTAATTCATTCTAGAGACCAAAACTAGACATTTTAAAATGAATGAAAAAACTATGGAATTAGACCTTTAAGCATCGCAGTATCGCAATACCATAGCTATTGTGGACAATGTATTGTGATAATATTGTATCCTGAGATGCCCTGTAAGCAACGCACAAGTATAAACACTCACAACAGCGTAGGTCATTCATGCTCACTACGCGCCAGACTCTGCACAGACTTTATGAAGAAGTGTAAATCGTCCTTAAAGCGTATAGCATGGGACCAGGAAGACTAAATGACAGCACATAAGCAGACAAACCTGACTACTAACCCTATTTACAAGATAAGGCTCCAATCCGAAGTGCCTTTATCTCCACTATCACCTTGAGCAAGCCCAGTCTGCAAAACACACTCAGACTTTCCACAGGCAGGCCAATTTCTCTCTTCAGTGCTCCAGCTCATCTGCCTTTGAAAGGCGAACATATAGCCCTATTCCTGCAGCGGTGCATTTACCACTGCCTCAAAAAAAAAAAAAAAAAAAAAGAATCCCCCACTCATCATCACTCATGCACAGTATTCAAACCCAGCCTTTTCTCCTTCTTTTCCTTTTACATAACAGGCTTAGATAGACAGGGCTTAAAAACAAGTGCATGCAAACAGAGAGACAGCCTACGTGGAGCGAGAGAGCTTACCTTTTGGTGGATGTGGGTGCCCCGGAGGACATGAGAATGGTATCGTTCATGTTGTTGGACACTGGCTTCAGCTGACTGCAAAATTACAAAGTTACAGGTCAAGCATGGCCATAGAGGTGGAACTGCCAACCTGTCGGCTTTCTGCCTGAGTCTATAACTGTGTGTGTGTTTGAGTGTGTGTGTGTGTGTGTGTGTGTACGTGGCACCCTAGCAGAAAACTTCAACAGCGAGTGTGTTTACATGCTTCATAATCTGATTACTGCAGAATATCAGAGTTGATCAGTTACTCTAACCAACAAGTGTTGATTTACATCAATCCAGCTCTGGAAAAAAAGTCCACTTTTTGATTTTGCTATTTATAGGTATATGTTTGAATAAAATGAACATTGTTATTTTATTTTATAAACCACAGACTGCATTTCTCATAAATTCCAAATAAAAACTTTGTCATATAGGGCATTTATTTGCAGAAAATAAGAAATGGCTAAAATAACAAAAAAGATGCAGAGCTTTCAGACCTCAGTTTTAAGAATTTAGAAATCAATATTTGGTGGAGCCATAACCCTGGTTTTTAATCACAGTTTTCATGCATCTTGGCATGTTCTCCTCCACCAGTCTTACACACTGCTTTTGGATAACTTCATGCCATACCTGGTGCAAAAATTCAAGCAGTTTAGCTTGGTTTATTTGCTGTGATCATACATCTTTCTCTTGATTAAACTCCAGAGGTTTTCAATTTGGTAAAATCAAAGAAACTCATCATTTTTAAGTGGTCTCTTATTTTTTTCCAGAGCTGTGTGTCAAAAATGGAAATTTTACATTGCAACCAGCCAATAAATTCACAGAATAAGATGTGGCGTAAGCATCATGTTAAGCCACAATTAGAGCTGTAATATGAGCATACAGAACATCAGGTACAAGATTGTCATATTGCAGGTGTTGTATTAAACACTGCTCACTTATTTCCAGTACTAGGGTCTGTTTTCACTTATGCACAGAATTAGAAATACGAGAATACTCTGATTAAGAGTATACATGGACTAAGAAATGCCATTACTGTGCTAAAATCTAGTACTTTAACTGATTTTTAGACCACCTTACTCTGATCTAACAAATCAGAGTATGCCGTTTACTTCTTGACAACTTGACTACATGATTAAATAACTGCAGTAATCCGATTTGGAACAGAGTTTTGAGTGCATATGAACACACTCAGTGAGCTTTCAACCTCTGACACTTCAAACCAGCCTGTAAAGTGGTGGGAAAGAGCCACTGTGATTTTTAGTGTACCTAAACCCTGCACGCTGTAAATTGGCTTCCAGACAGTGACATTTTAATTTAATGCTATTTGCCCAAAACTAATTAAGTTAATAAGAAGACAAAGGGGTTCAGAGGAATTCTAATTAAAGCTGGAAGTCTGGAAGGAAAGAGCGAGAGACTGAGAGAAAGAAGGGAGAGAGAGAGAGAGAGAAGGGGGGAGGAGGGTGACATTGCAGAAGGTAATTTGTGTGGGTAAACAGTGCCACGGACTCCATCTGGACCTGATGCCCGCTGGTACTCAAGCACACTCCAGCAAGCAGTTCAGCCCCTCTGACCATGCCCCTCACTCTCTCCCTTTCTCTCTCTCCCTCTCTCTCTCTCTTTCTCTCTCTCACTCACTTGCATCAGGTGAGCTCTAAATTGGCAGAAAAGTGATCATTTAGCCATTTAACCATCTTAAATCCAGTCAATGCATACCCAGCAGGTACCAGATGTCAGAAAGGACTTTTAACTCTAACATTATGTAGACGTTTAATTTTTGTTACAAATAAAAATCATGTTGACTTCAAAACACAATCTTGTACAGATGAGAGTTTCAGTTGGAAATCGAAATCACATGTCTATCAAAAACCAACATTGAGTTGACATCATGTTCTGACGTTTAACAGACGTTAAATTTTGATAGGAAATGAAAGCCACATATCCATCAAAAACCAACATTGAGTTGACATCATGTTATGACGTTCAACAGATGTTAAATTTTGATAGGAAATGAAAGACACATATCCATCAAAAACCAACACTGAGTTAACATCATGTTCAACAGACGTTGAATTGTGTTTGGAAATCAAAGTCACATTTCCGTCAAAAGCAAATATGAAGTTGACATCATGCTCTAATGTTTAACAGATGTTGATTTTTGATAGGAAATGAAAGCCATGGAGCTGTCAAAAACCAACATTTAAGCTTCAATGTCATACAGACATATAATTCTGTTTGAAAATCAAGATCAGATATTTGTCACAAACCACAATGAATTTGTGGTTTCTCTTAATGTTCAAGAGATGTTGAAATGAAAGCCTCATATTTGTCAAAATCCAATGACATTGGAGTTTGACATGAAACTCCAAAGTCAAATCCAATATCATATAGACATTGAATTTTGTTTGGAAATTTAAGTAAAATATCCGTCAAAAAACAACAAGTTAACATCAAGCTACAAAGTTTTAACACTTCTTTTAATGTTGTCCAAACACTTGCGTCACACTATTGACGTTTTTTGACAGATGTTTTTTTTTTTTTATCAAAGTCAAATCCATTAAAAACCAACACTGGGCTGATATCAAGCTTGTATTTTCGACAGATGTTGGATTTCATTGAGAAATCAAAGTCACATTCCACAAGCTCCAACATTCTTCAGATGTTTTTTAACATTGTTTTTGAATTTTGGTTGAAAAATGAAGTCACATCCATTAAACTAACATTGGCTTAAATGTTTGACAGTTGTTGAATTTCAGTTGGAAATCAAAGTCAAGCTCCAACATTTAGCAGATGTGTTTAATGTTAATGTTTAAACCAAAACTGAAATCTGAAACTGAAATCAACATCACTTATCAATCAAAAAACGTTGAAGTCTTAATAGACGTTGAATTACGTGGACATAATATGTGGAGTCACGTCAGTCAAAAACAAACATCTAGTTAACAACAAGCTCCAATGTTGTACAGACATTGAATTTTGTGGAAATTTAAGATCACATCTGTCAAAAAACAATAAATAATAAAGTAATAAGAAAGTAATTATATTAGCATAAATTTACCCCTAAAATTGTTGATTTAGCACTTAAGCCAATGTACTGTGTGGTCCCCCAACAAACCTATATTAATCCAGTTGACAACGTCTATCCACACTGATGATCAGCTGGGTATATTTCTTATTATCTATGAGACTGTACAACTTCTGTACAAAGTCGGAATAAAGGTAAATCAAATCAATTTCTACGTTCTTTACTTTAAATCTTATTATCTTATTGATCATTGGATCGGCAGATAATATAATCCTGCTTGCAGAAAAGTTGCTTTGACTAATGGCATCTAAAACTCTAAAACTTATACTCAGCCATCGTTCCAGCTGTTCTCTCCCCTTTGGCTTGTTTTTGTTTATCTCCTCGTGTTTTGTCTCTCTTGCTATTAATGTTGCATGCAGCAGCATAAAGGGATCTCTCACAAATCTTAAAACAATTGAATTTACCACACCCAAACCGCCGTATAATGCGTTGGCGATACCCAGATTATGCTGCTGTTTTTTTTCCGAGCCGAGTGAGTGTGCAGTGGGTGGCGCTGGAAGAGGACAATAAAAAACTTGAAACCACATCTGATTATCATATTTCAGTTCCATTTCCTCGAGAGGATGCCATTAGTTGCTCGTTTCTGACACTCGCACAGCTCGCAGTCAGTCGGAGGGGTCAGCGCAATTTGCAATACTGAGACATGCCTACTTTAATTTCCCTGACGGCTGGCAGCGGCACTGGCATGCGAGGGGGCTTGTGGAAGAAACGCTGTCTTTACTGCTGTTCTGGAGGACTAAACTGAGGCATATTTTTCGAAAGACTAAGAGGACGGAAAATAGGAAACGCAGATCGCCACGCCTGGATTGAAAAGTGATGGTTGCCAACATTTTGGCAGTTTGGGTGAGAATACAAGATACAGGACAGAGCAGGTACCTCCAGAAACCCTCCGATTAAAGCTTGTACGTTAAATATCACTACAGTCGTCTTTCGTCACTCTCGCTGCTGGACCTCAGACTGACTAGAATTGGACTTGAAATTTGCATAGAATGAGTCACTCACCTCGCCCAGCGTAAGGAGCACCTGTCTGTTCAGCGCGCAGACGCTCATCCAGAGGCCAGCTGCTGCCTGCGCCGTCCTGCCCTCCGCTCAACTGAACTAGCATCTGAATGCACAACATTGCTGCTGTCTCCAAGGAAACCTGGCTGTCACATGACCCCGTGACGATCCAGATGCGCGCTACTCTCTCTCTCTTTCTCTCTCTCTCTCTCTCTTGCTCTTCCTCAGCCTCTCTCTTAGCCCCTTCTCTCTCTCTCTCTCTCTCTCTCTGGCAGTGTCTCTCTCTCTCTCCCTCTTGCCCATCTCGCCGCCTTTCCTTTTTCCTCAGCTCCTATTTCTGTATAATACATGCAAATACACAAACATGTCCACACACACTCTTACCGCACAGTGCCGCACAACATAGTGGCATATTAACGTTTTAAAGCACAATTCTGAACGCTGCAGAGGGCTGCAATATGCAAATGAGCTCTAATATAAATAAAGAAATGTAACGAATTACATTGAGGGCCTTGACCAATGAGTGTTTCTGTTTCTGTGGATGTTCTAACAAACCATTAAATTTGTGAAATCCAACGATTGACCAAATAATTTTGGTCAAAATACCGGTAATTCAGAACGATGCTAATCCATGCATGTTGTAAGTTTATTCAGTTATTTTAAATAAGCTCTGGAAAACACTAAGAGGACACTTCATTATCTGAATCAGTTTTTTTGAGTTCACTATTTATAGGTAAAATGTAACATTGTGGTTTTATTTTATAAACTAGAGACATTTTTTTCCCCAAATTCCAAATAAAAATATTTTCATTTAGAGCATTTATTTGCAGAAAATGAGAAATGGGTAAAATTATGAGTTTAATTAAGAGAAATGGATGATCACAAGCTATCAAACCAAGCTGAACTGCTTGAAATTTTGCACCAGGAGTGGCATAAAGTTTTCCAAAAGCAGTGTGTAAGACTGGTGGAGGAGAACATTCCAAGATGCATGAAAACTGTGATCAAAAACCAGGGTTATTCCACAAAATATTGATTTCTAAACTCTTAAAACTTTATGAATATGAACTTGTTTTTTCTTATTTTATTTAAATAAATGCTCTTATTGACAATATTCTTATTTGTAATTTGGGACAAATGTTGTCTATAGTTTCTAGAATAAAACAACAATGTTCATTTTACTCAAGCATATGCCTATAAATAGCAAAATCAGAGAAACTGATTCAGAAATTGAAGCGATCTCTTTAATTTTTCCAGAGCTGTATATTGCTGTATATTGGTGGGTCCAGTTAAGACACTGGTTCTGGCAGACAAGCTGTAAACACTAGTCTCACACTGAGATACAATAGAAGATGCTAACTTATACACCCAAAAAAAGATCACATAACTTAGACAGGCGAACAAAATCACAAAAGTATCCCGCTTATTATGCAGTCCTACTCATACAGGCATGTCTGAGAGATCCCTATTTCTTCAAAAAGGCGCTAGCAATCTGTGTTGAGGTGTTTACAGAAGCAGACACAGTCACTGCAGGGAGCGAAGTACCATAAAAAGCCTCTACTCTGAATGATGAGAACAGCTTAGCTACATTTTGAAGCTTTACTCGCAAATTAAAGTGCAGCGCAATGTGCCGCACGGATGGGTCTCCCTGAGCGCTATGCCTCATTACAGACTGTGTTTACCACCAGCAGCCAACGGGGCCATAGGCTGGACTGATGTGCTCAATGTCGGTGCTTCACAGAGCAAAAGAATAATCCCACTGCATACAGATGTCACGCCATCACACTATATCTCCACAGCTGGACAAAAAGGCTATCAGTCCAGCACTGAAGATCTTACAATGTTATTTTAAGCCATTAAAATATGTCAAGCAGGTCAAATTGCAATGAATCCCTCACACAAACATTCATGGATTATTTATACTGTATAGTTTAATCGCCAAATCTTCAAAACCCAGACACTGACGAGTTCTGACCTCGCCTGACGTGCCGTGAATGAAAATTCGCTCATTTCAGAGGCCTGCCCTTAGCAGAGGGCAAAGGGAAATTATGCTTGCATTTTTTTATGAGGTCACATCGACTACATGAAGTGCCGCTCCCATTCTTTCCCAGATAATTACGATTGAGTGAGCACTGGTGATAGAGCTGGGGAAATATGGAGCGCTAACGTCCCCGCGCAAATAAAAATGATCCACGAGCGACCCTGCCGCCAGCCTGCTTATGCGTCCGTCTCTGAGCCATAATACACGAGTGCCACATAACCTCAGGACTTCATCACTGCTTCCCACTGCAGTTCAGATATACTGGGCTCAGGTGTATTGAGCAAAGCAATAACACAACAATTAAACTTAGTACATTGCGAACAATTCTTATTAGTTTTCAAGCGTTAGCATTTCGTCTCTTCAGGACACACGGGCACACACTGTGACATGGTGAAAGGGCCTATTTTGTCTATTTTAAAATAAAAGAGCTTGTATTAAATGACAGGTTTTATACTTTAAAATGTGCCATTCACTCCCAACTCCAAACGGATTCAATGTAAAGATAACGTTTCTAAAACAGCCAATATTTATATATATTATACTATAGGTATATGTTTGAGTAAAATGAACATTGTGATTTTATTCTTTAAACTACAGACATTTTCCTCAAATTCCAAATAAAACTATTCTCATTTAGAGCATTTATTTGCAGAAAATGAGAAATGGCTGAAATAACAAAAAATATGCAGAGCTTTCAGACCTTAAATAATGCAAAAAAAAAAATAATAATAATAATAATAATTGTATAAAGTTTTAAGAGTTCAGAAACCAATATTTGGTGAAATAACCCTGGTTTTTAATTATAGTTTTCATGCATCTTGGCATGTTTTTCTCCATCAGTCTTACACACTGCTTTTGGATAACTTTATGCCACTCCTGGTGCAAACATTCAAGCAGTTCAGCTTGGTTTGGTGGCTCTTGATTATATTCCAGAGATATTCAATTTGGTAAAATCAAGGAACTCATCATTTATAAGTGGTCTTTTATTTTTTTTGTATTTCTGTATTTATCTGTAGTGCTTTTTGTCCAAGAATGCATGTGTAAAGCGTGTCTTTTAGGTCTCATGTCTCATTGAACTAATATATAGAGTACATACCTTTCGACCGGTGGGGGACCCCAAAATTGGAAATGTCCGTTTTCACATATATTAGCAGGTTTCCTACCCTATCATTGCATTCGAAAAATGTGTATTAGGTGGTCAAAAACAAAACAACAAATTATTATTGTTATTGTTGGACAAATTGTTTTAGGCATGAGAATATGTGTGTGACACTGTGAGGATTCCTTAACATTATATAGCAGCTAAATTCAATCAGTTCATTCAGTACAGATCTAAACACTTTGTACATTTGGGATTGATAGCCATATATCTCTGTTATTGTTCCCAGCACTGATGAGCCAAACCATCCAAGCACCAACAAATTTGGTAATGAATGTAAAATTCAATGCTTTCAACATGTCCAGCAATAATAGGATCACGTCAAACAAGCTGTGCATGTTCCGCCACATTTTGATACCGTTCAATCTGGAGCTGTAAATAGTGACGGACAGGCTGTCCTTGACTACGGTTCAGTAAGTCCCAAACAAGATCCATCTGTCAAACTTGAGGGAATCTAAAAGACAAATTGTTGCCTCCGCACGCAATCAGCTGTCAAACCACGGCTAAACAAACCTGAAGCCCATCAGAGACACTTGTGCCACTCCAAACAAGCAGCACCAACGCTGGGCTGTTCAGAAAACAATCCGTCTGTTTGATTCATGAGTTTGATGTGACGTGATTTGCTACCCCGGTTCTGCCTTCATGCCTCGGCCGGGAGTTGCTCGCGGCTCGTGGCGGTGCGATCGGGTGGATCATGCTGACGGATGCTGTCCTGAGGTCAATGGCAACAGGAACACTATGCGAAGCAGCAACAGGAAGTCAGGCGTGTTTACAGTGACGCATCAGCTCCCTCAGGAGCTACAGATGGTCATTATGGAGAGAGCAGGGGGGCGGGATTCGCATCATCTCAACCCTGCCTTAGGTGCTCGACCATAAATACAGTGGGGGATTTGGGCACATATCGAAGGAAAAGGCTGATTTTTGACAGAATGGATCAAACAGTACAAACATGGATACACACAGATCAGCCATTACATTAGGACCACCTCTTTCATTCTATACTTTGTATATAGTAGCATTTTGTAGTTCATTTTTTACAGACTGTAGTTCTTTCTTTGTATGTTTTTCTGCATCCTTTATTATCATGCTTTCACCCTGTTCTTAAATGGTCAGAACCCCACAGGCAGGACCACCACAGAGCAGCTTTTATTTGTGTGGTAGATCTTTTTCAGAAAAGCTGTGACACTAGCATGGTGGCGCACTGGATTATAAGGTGCACTATCAATAAACATCTATTTTCTGGTCTATTTTCATACCTAAGGCGTAACGGATTATAAGGCACATTTTATGGGACACTAGTAACTAGTGGTAGGAACAGGAGTGTCACCATATTTTCCTTCTAAATTCTACAGGTCTCGCTACTGGCTGACGGGATTAGCAGCAGGGTACAAGCCGATAACACTCACCTCTGAAGGGCCAAAGAGCTAGCACAGTTAGGCTAATGCTAATGCTGCCCCAGCAAGGCTAGCTGGGGTTAGCAGCAAGCTACAGACTGATAACACTCACCTCTGAACAGCAAAAGAGCTTTGTGCGGTTAGCGGCTACTGCTTATACTGTTGGAGAACTAAACTGAAACTCCTGTATAACACTGTACTTCAGCGAAGTGGCTTTACTGCTCCTTACAACCTGACTGATAAATTTCATTCAATAAGGCTCCCGGATTAAAAGGTGCACTGGCGATTTTTAGGAAAATTAAAGGATTTTAAGTGCGCCTTATAGTGCAAATAATACGGTAAGTGTTAGTCGCGCAGTAAAAATAAGAATGTGGTACTTACAGTTCATGATGGCTGATCAGTTTGTGAAGTAGGGAAGGATCTCCAGAAGAGAAACGTACTGCATTTGAATCTGTTATGTATTTTTTTTTGCTGTGAGTTTGGATATGGTTTGACTAGGTTTGATTCAACCTTAATTCAGACTTAATTTGAAACAAACAAAGACATGACAAAATGAGTGTGCAGCATAGCCTCTAACTTGTGTTGTAAAAAATGAATTTTAACTACTTTTTCTAGACTAAGAGCAACATCAGGGAAAGTGAACTAACCCCAGCATACATACATAGACTTTAGATCTTCAGGTCAGAACAAGCAGAGCATACTGTATGTCAAGAATTCACAAGAGTTAAAGGCTTCCCACTCCCAGTTTGTTGCTATTGCATTGCAACATGTGGTTGCTGTGGTATTCCAGCTGGTTGCCACAGGGTGTGCCACAGAGCAGCACACTGTTATGGTGTATTGGTGTATTAAATTAGTTGCTAGATGGTACAAGTACTAATCTTGGTCCAAGGAGGTTGCTAGGTAGTTGCTATGGTATCTTAGGTGGTTGCTAGGGTGTTGCCAAGTGGTTGCTACTGTGGTACCCCATGTAGCTGGTCGGATATTACTGGTTTCTTCAAATCATCATAACATAACAAGAGTGCACAAATATTTGCACCCCTATTATATATTATATATTCATATGGGGTAAAAATTAAAAACGCATACAAGCCAAATTTTAAGCATGAACCAGACTGAACATTCCAGGGGTGGTACATGCATATTGGGAAAACTGCAGGACAAGACACACTACAATAATCTGACAAAGAAGAACAACATAAACTAGATTGCAGTTCCTGCAGAAACTGCGAGTGTGATTGCAGTGCTGGCTGGTATCTGCTAAGGTGTTGCTAGGTGGTTGCTAAGGTGTTGCTATGGTATCCGGGGTGGTTGCTAAGGTGTTGCTAGGTGGTTGCTAGGTGGTTGCTAGGGTGTTGCTAGGCGGTTGCTAAGGTGTTGCTAGGTGGTTGCTAGGTGGTTGCTAGGGTGTTGCTAGGCGGTTGCTAAGGTGTTGCTATGGTATCCGGGGTAGTTGCTAAGCTGTTGCTAGGTGGTTGCTAGGTGGTTGCTAGGGTGTTGCTAGGCGGTTGCTAAGGTGTTGCTATGGTATCCGGGGTGGTTGCTAAGGTGTTGCTAGGTGGTTGCTAGGTGGTTGCTAAGGTGTTGCTAGCCGGTTGCTAAGGTGTTGCTATGGTATCCGGGGTGGTTGCTAAGGTGTTGCTAGGTGGTTGCTAGGGTGTTGCTAGGCGGTTGCTAAGGTGTTGCTATGGTATCTGGGGTGGTTGCTAAGGTGTTGCTAGGTGGTTGCTAGGTGGTTGCTAGGGTGTTGCTAGGCGGTTGCTAAGGTGTTGCTATGGTATCCGGGGTGGTTGCTAAGGTGTTGCTAGGTGGTTGCTAGGTGGTTGCTAGGGTGTTGCTAGGCGGTTGCTAAGGTGTTGCTATGGTATCCGTGGTGGTTGCTAAGGTGTTGCTAAGTGGTTGCTAGGTGGTTGCTAAGGTGTTGCTAGGCGGTTGCTAAGGTGTTGCTATGGTATCCGGGGTGGTTGCTAAGGTGTTGCTAGGTGGTTGCTAGGTGGTTGCTAGAGTGTTGCTAGGCGGTTGCTAAGGTGTTGCTATGGTATCCAGGGTGGTTGCTAAGGTGTTGCTAGGTGGTTGCTAGGTGGTTGCTAAGGTGTTGCTAGGCGGTTGCTAAGGTGTTGCTATGTTATCCGGGGTGGTTGCTAAGGTGTTGCTAGGTGGTTGCTAGGTGGTTGCTAGGTGGTTGCTAGGCGGTTGCTAAGGTGTTGCTATGGTATCCGGGGTGGTTGCTAAGGTGTTGCTAAGTGGTTGCTATGCGGTTGCTAAGGTGTTGCTATGGTATCCGGGGTGGTTGCTAAGGTGTTGCTAGGTGGTTGCTAGGTGGTTGCTAAGGTGTTGCTAGGCGGTTGCTAAGGTGTTGCTATGGTATCCGGGGTGGTTGCTAAGGTGTTGCTAGGTGGTTGCTAGGTGGTTGCTAGGCGGTTGCTAAGGTGTTGCTATGGTATCCGGGGTGGTTGCTAAGGTGTTGCTAAGTGGTTGCTATGCGGTTGCTAAGGTGTTGCTAGGCGGTTGCTAAGGTGTTGCTATGGTATCCGGGGAGGTTGCTAAGGTGTTGCTAGGTGGTTGCTAGGTGGTTGCTAAGGTGTTGCTAGGCGGTTGCTAAGGTGTTGCTATGGTATCTGTGGTGGTTGCTATGGTGTTTCTAGGTGGTTGCTAGGTGATTTATATGCATAAATTAGATTAAATGGTGTTTGCACGTTGCTACGCAACGTGCAAATACATCAATTAGCTATGCACGCTAGGTTGCTCTGGCCGTTCGGGGGTGTCCAAACTTTTGACCCGTGGCTCCATTACACACAGTACTGGGGGGCCGGGGTGTCCAAACTTTTGACCCATGGCTCCATTACACACAGTACTGGGGGGCCGGGGTGTCCAAACTTTTGACCTAATGCTGTTTTATCCCATAGCTGCTCCATACACTCACAGTACTGGAGTTCTAGCTACCTGTCCTTCGATCTAGCTGCCGTCCTCCGATTGGCCCCATTCATTCCAATGGGGCCACTTCGTACGACATTCGTACGAAATCCGTACGTCGTAACTTTTCGTAACGCATATTTTCGGAAAGAGCTCAATAAGTTCTACAGGTCCTCAATTGGTTTCATCTTCGTATTTCAAAAATTGCGACGTCCACGGGCGTGCAAAGTTCTGCCCATTCATTGTCAATGGGCAAAAAAACGCGTACTTACGAAGTTTTTACGAAAAACGTAAGTCCGATCGGAAAGCTGTATACAAGCCCACCATTCCCGATATGGACGAACGTTTTCTCTTTTGAACGAAGTCGATATTTCGAAAACTGCGGCACTAGTTAACCGGACAAAAAACAGGTGGAATAATAATAATAACTAGATTGCAGTTCCTACAGAAACTGCGAGTGTGATTGCAGTGCTGGCTGGTATCTGCTATGGTGTTGCTAAGGTGTTGCTAAGTGGTTGCTAAGGTGTGGCTATGGTATCCGGGGTGGTTGCTAAGGTGTTGCTAAGTGGTTGCTAGGTGGTTGCTAAGGTGTTGCTAGGCGGTTGCTAAGGTGTTGCTATGGTATCTGGGGTGGTTGCTAAGGTGTTGCTAGGTGGTTGCTAAGGTGTTGCTAGGCGGTTGCTAAGGTGTTGCTATGGTATCCAGGGTGGTTGCTAAGGTGTTGCTAGGTGGTTGCTAGGTGGTTGCTAAGGTGTTGCTAGGCGGTTGCTAAGGTGTTGCTATGGTATCCGGGGTGGTTGCTAAGGTGTTGCTAGGTGGTTGCTAGGTGGTTGCTAAGGTGTTGCTAGGCGGTTGCTAAGGTGTTGCTATGGTATCCGGGGTGGTTGCTAAGGTGTTGCTAGGTGGTTGCTAGGGTGTTGCTATGGTATCCGGGGTGGTTGCTAAGGTGTTGCTAGGTGGTTGCTAGGTGGTTGCTAGGGTGTTGCTAGGCGGTTGCTAAGGTGTTGCTATGGTATCCGGGGTGGTTGCTAAGGTGTTGCTAGGTGGTTGCTAAGGTGTTGCTAGGCGGTTGCTAAGGTGTTGCTATGGTATCCGGGGTGGTTGCTAAGGTGTTGCTAGGTGGTTGCTAAGGTGTTGCTAGGCGGTTGCTAAGGTGTTGCTATGGTATCCGGGGTGGTTGCTAAGGTGTTGCTAGGTGGTTGCTAGGGTGTTGCTAGGCGGTTGCTAAGGTGTTGCTATGGTATCCGGGGTGGTTGCTAAGGTGTTGCTAGGTGGTTGCTAGGGTGTTGCTAGGCGGTTGCTAAGGTGTTGCTATGGTATCCGGGGTGGTTGCTAAGGTGTTGCTAGGTGGTTGCTAGGGTGTTGCTAGGCGGTTGCTAAGGTGTTGCTATGGTATCCGGGGTGGTTGCTAAGGTGTTGCTAGGTGGTTGCTAGGTGGTTGCTAGGGTGTTGCTAGGCGGTTGCTAAGGTGTTGCTATGGTATCCGGGGTGGTTGCTAAGGTGTTGCTAGGTGGTTGCTAGGTGGTTGCTAGGGTGTTGCTAGGCGGTTGCTAAGGTGTTGCTATGGTATCCGGGGTGGTTGCTAAGGTGTTGCTAGGTGGTTGCTAGGGTGTTGCTAGGCGGTTGCTAAGGTGTTGCTATGGTATCCGGGGTGTTTGCTAAGGTGTTGCTAGGTGGTTGCTAGGTGGTTGCTAGGGTGTTGCTAGGCGGTTGCTAAGGTGTTGCTATGGTATCCGGGGTGGTTGCTAAGGTGTTGCTAGGTGGTTGCTAGGTGGTTGCTAGGGTGTTGCTAGGGGGTTGCTAAGGTGTTGCTATGGTATCTGGGGTGGTTGCTAAGGTGTTGCTAGATGGTTGCTAGGTGGTTGCTATGGTGTTGCTAGGCGGTTGCTAAGGTGTTGCTATGGTATCCGGGGTGGTTGCTATGGTGTTTCTAGGTGGTTGCTAGGTGATGTATATGCATAAATTTGATTAAATGGTGTTTGCACGTTGCTACGCAACGTGCAAATACATCAATCAGCTATGCACGCTAGGTTGCTCTGGCCGTTCGGGGGTGTCCAAACTTTTGACCCGTGGCTCCATTACACACAGTACTGGGGGGCCGGGGTGTCCAAACTTTTGACCCGTGGCTCCATTACACACAGTACTGGGGGGCCGGGGTGTCCAAACTTTTGACCTAACGCTGATTTATCCCATAGCTGCTCCATTACACACAGTACTGGAGTTCTAGCTACCTGTCCTTCGATTTAGCTGCCGTCCTCCGATTGGCCCCATTCATTCCAATGGGGCCACTTCGTACGACATTCGTACGAAATCCGTACGTCGTAACTTTTCGTAACGCATATTTTCGGAAAGAGCTCAATAAGTTCTACAGGTCCTCAATTGGTTTCATCTTAGTATTTCAAAAATTGCGACGTCCACGGGCGTGCAAAGTTCTGCCCATTCATTTTCAATGGGCAAAAAAACGCGTACTTACGAAGTTTTTACGAAAAACGTAAGTCCGATCGGAAAGCTGTATACAAGCCCACCATTCCCGATATGGACGCACGTTTTCTCTTTTGAACGAAGTCGATATTTCGAAAACTGCGGCACTAGTTAACCGGACAAAAAACAGGTGGAATAATAATAATAATAATAATAATAATAATAATAATAATAATAATAATAAGAATAAGACTTAAGAAGAACAGTACTGTGATTGCATACTGCAATCACACTAACTAGATTGCAGTTCCTGCAGAAACTGCGAGTGTGATTGCAGTGCTGGCTGGTATCTGCTAAGGTGTTGCTAGGTGGTTGCTAAGGTGTTGCTAGGTGGTTGCTAAGGTGTTGCTATGGTATCCGGGGTGGTTGCTAAGATGTTGCTAGGTGGTTGCTAGGTGGTTGCTAAGGTATTGCTAGGCGGTTGCTAAGGTGTTGCTATGGTATCCGGGGTGGTTGCTAAGGTGTTGCTAGGTGGTTGCTAGGTGGTTGCTAGGTGGTTGCTAGGCGGTTGCTAAGGTGTTGCTATGGTATCCGGGGTGGTTGCTAAGGTGTTGCTAGGTGGTTGCTAGGTGGTTGCTAGGTGGTTGCTAAGGTGTTGCTATGGTATCCGGGGTGGTTGCTAAGGTGTTGCTAAGTGGTTGCTAGGTGGTTGCTAAGGTGTTGCTAGGCGGTTGCTAAGGTGTTGCTATGGTATCTGGGGTGGTTGCTAAGGTGTTGCTAGGTGGTTGCTAAGGTGTTGCTAGGCGGTTGCTAAGGTGTTGCTATGGTATCCGGGGTGGTTGCTAAGGTGTTGCTAGGTGGTTGCTAGGTGGTTGCTAAGGTGTTGCTAGGCGGTTGCTAAGGTGTTGCTATGGTATCCGGGGTGGTTGCTAAGGTGTTGCTAGGTGGTTGCTAGGTGGTTGCTAAGGTGTTGCTAGGCGGTTGCTAAGGTGTTGCTATGGTATCCGGGGTGGTTGCTAAGGTGTTGCTAGGTGGTTGCTAGGGTGTTGCTAGGCGGTTGCTAAGGTGTTGCTATGGTATCCGGGGTGGTTGCTAAGGTGTTGCTAGGTGGTTGCTAGGTGGTTGCTAGGGTGTTGCTAGGCGGTTGCTAAGGTGTTGCTATGGTATCCGGGGTGGTTGCTAAGGTGTTGCTAGGTGGTTGCTAGGTGGTTGCTAGGGTGTTGCTAGGCGGTTGCTAAGGTGTTGCTATGGTATCCAGGGTGGTTGCTATGGTGTTGCTAAGTGGTTGGTAGGTCACTCCTAAGCAGTTGCTAGGTGGTTGCTAAGGTGTTGCTATGGTATCCGGGGTGGTTGCTAAGGTGTTGCTAAGTGGTTGCTATGCGGTTGCTAAGGTGTTGCTAGGCGGTTGCTAAGGTGTTGCTATGGTATCCGGGGAGGTTGCTAAGGTGTTGCTAGGTGGTTGCTAGGTGGTTGCTAAGGTGTTGCTAGGCGGTTGCTAAGGTGTTGCTATGGTATCTGTGGTGGTTGCTATGGTGTTTCTAGGTGGTTGCTAGGTGATTTATATGAATAAATTAGATTAAATGGTGTTTGCACGTTGCTACGCAACGTGCAAATACATCAATCAGCTATGCACGCTCGGTTGCTCTGGCCGTTCGGGGGTGTCCAAACTTTTGACCCGTGGCTCCATTACACACAGTACTGGGGGGCCGGGGTGTCCAAACTTTTGACCCATGGCTCCATTACACACAGTACTGGGGGGGGCCAGGGTGTCCAAACTTTTGACCTAACGCTGATTAATCCCATAGCTGCTCCATTACACACAGTACTGGAGTTCTAGCTACCTGTCCTTCGATCTAGCTGCCGTCCTCCGATTGGCCCCATTCATTCCAATGGGGCCACTTCGTACGACATTCGTACGAAATCCGTACGTCGTAACTTTTCGTAACGCATATTTTCGGAAAGAGCTCAATAAGTTCTACAGGTCCTCAATTGGTTTCATCTTCGTATTTCAAAAATTGCGACGTCCACGGGCGTGCAAAGTTCTGCCCATTCATTTTCAATGGGCAAAAAAACGCGTACTTACGAAGTTTTTACGAAAAACGTAAGTCCGATCGGAAAGCTGTATACAAGCCCACCATTCCCGATATGGACGCACGTTTTCTCTTTTGAACGAAGTCGATATTTCGAAAACTGCGGCACTAGTTAACCGGACAAAAAACAGGTGGAATAATAATAATAAGAAGAAGAAGAAGAATAAGACTTAAGAAGAACAATACTGTGATTGCATTACTGCAATCACACTAATAATAACTAGATTGCAGTTCCTACAGAAACTGCGAGTGTGATTGCAGTGCTGGCTGGTATCTGCTATGGTGTTGCTAAGGTGTTGCTATGGTATCCGGGGTGGTTGCTAAGGTGTTGCTAGGTGGTTGCTAGGGTGTTGCTAGGCGGTTGCTAAGGTGTTGCTATGGTATCCGGGGTGGTTGCTAAGGTGTTGCTAGGTGGTTGCTAGGTGGTTGCTAAGGTGTTGCTAGGCGGTTGCTAAGGTGTTGCTATGGTATCCGGGGTGGTTGCTAAGGTGTTGCTAGGTGGTTGCTAGGTGGTTGCTAGGGTGTTGCTAGGCGGTTGCTAAGGTGTTGCTAGGTGGTTGCTAGGTGGTTGCTAGGGTGTTGCTAGGCAGTTGCTAAGGTGTTGCTATGGTATCCGGGGTGGTTGCTAAGCTGTTGCTAGGTGGTTGCTAGGTGGTTGCTAGGGTGTTGCTAGGCGGTTGCTAAGGTGTTGCTATGGTATCCGGGGTGGTTGCTAAGGTGTTGCTAGGTGGTTGCTAGGTGGTTGCTAAGGTGTTGCTAGCCGGTTGCTAAGGTGTTGCTATGGTATCCGGGGTGGTTGCTAAGGTGTTGCTAGGTGGTTGCTAGGGTGTTGCTAGGCGGTTGCTAAGGTGTTGCTATGGTATCTGGGGTGGTTGCTAAGGTGTTGCTAGGTGGTTGCTAGGTGGTTGCTAGGGTGTTGCTAGGCGGTTGCTAAGGTGTTGCTATGGTATCCGGGGTGGTTGCTAAGGTGTTGCTAGGTGGTTGCTAGGTGGTTGCTAGGGTGTTGCTAGGCGGTTGCTAAGGTGTTGCTATGGTATCCGTGGTGGTTGCTAAGGTGTTGCTAAGTGGTTGCTAGGTGGTTGCTAAGGTGTTGCTAGGCGGTTGCTAAGGTGTTGCTATGGTATCCGGGGTGGTTGCTAAGGTGTTGCTAGGTGGTTGCTAGGTGGTTGCTAGAGTGTTGCTAGGCGGTTGCTAAGGTGTTGCTATGGTATCCGGGGTGGTTGCTAAGGTGTTGCTAGGTGGTTGCTAGGTGGTTGCTAGGGTGTTGCTAGGCGGTTGCTAAGGTGTTGCTATGGTATCCGGGGTGGTTGCTAAGGTGTTGCTAGGTGGTTGCTAGGTGGTTGCTAGGTGGTTGCTAGGCGGTTGCTAAGGTGTTGCTATGGTATCCGGGGTGGTTGCTAAGGTGTTGCTAAGTGGTTGCTATGCGGTTGCTAAGGTGTTGCTAGGCGGTTGCTAAGGTGTTGCTATGGTATCCGGGGAGGTTGCTAAGGTGTTGCTAGGTGGTTGCTAGGTGGTTGCTAAGGTGTTGCTAGGCGGTTGCTAAGGTGTTGCTATGGTATCTGTGGTGGTTGCTATGGTGTTTCTAGGTGGTTGCTAGGTGATTTATATGCATAAATTAGATTAAATGGTGTTTGCACGTTGCTACGCAACGTGCAAATACATCAATTAGCTATGCACGCTAGGTTGCTCTGGCCGTTCGGGGGTGTCCAAACTTTTGACCCGTGGCTCCATTACACACAGTACTGGGGGGCCGGGGTGTCCAAACTTTTGACCCATGGCTCCATTACACACAGTACTGGGGGGCCGGGGTGTCCAAACTTTTGACCTAATGCTGTTTTATCCCATAGCTGCTCCATACACTCACAGTACTGGAGTTCTAGCTACCTGTCCTTCGATCTAGCTGCCGTCCTCCGATTGGCCCCATTCATTCCAATGGGGCCACTTCGTACGACATTCGTACGAAATCCGTACGTCGTAACTTTTCGTAACGCATATTTTCGGAAAGAGCTCAATTAGTTCTACAGGTCCTCAATTGGTTTCATCTTCGTATTTCAAAAATTGCGACGTCCACGGGCGTGCAAAGTTCTGCCCATTCATTGTCAATGGGCAAAAAAACGCGTACTTACGAAGTTTTTACGAAAAACGTAAGTCCGATCGGAAAGCTGTATACAAGCCCACCATTCCCGATATAGACGCACGTTTTCTCTTTTGAACGAAGTCGATATTTCGAAAACTGCGGCACTAGTTAACCGGACAAAAAACAGGTGGAATAATAATAATAATAATAATAACTAGATTGCAGTTCCTACAGAAACTGCGAGTGTGATTGCAGTGCTGGCTGGTATCTGCTGTGGTGTTGCTAAGGTGTTGCTAAGTGGTTGCTAAGGTGTGGCTATGGTATCCGGGGTGGTTGCTAAGGTGTTGCTAAGTGGTTGCTAGGTGGTTGCTAAGGTGTTGCTAGGCGGTTGCTAAGGTGTTGCTATGGTATCTGGGGTGGTTGCTAAGGTGTTGCTAGGTGGTTGCTAAGGTGTTGCTATGGTATCCGGGGTGGTTGCTAAGGTGTTGCTAGGTGGTTGCTAGGTGGTTGCTAAGTTGTTGCTAGGCGGTTGCTAAGGTGTTGCTATGGTATCCGGGGTGGTTGCTAAGGTGTTGCTAGGTGGTTGCTAGGGTGTTGCTAGGCGGTTGCTAAGGTGTTGCTATGGTATCCGGGGTGGTTGCTAAGGTGTTGCTAGGTGGTTGCTAGGTGGTTGCTAGGGTGTTGCTAGGCGGTTGCTAAGGTGTTGCTATGGTATCCGGGGTGGTTGCTAAGGTGTTGCTAGGTGGTTGCTAGGTGGTTGCTAGGGTGTTGCTAGGCGGTTGCTAAGGTGTTGCTATGGTATCTGGGGTGGTTGCTAAGGTGTTGCTAGGTGGTTACTAGGTGGTTGCTAAGGTGTTGCTAGGCGGTTGCTAAGGTGTTGCTACGTGGTTGCTAAGGTGTTGCTATGGTATTTGGGGTGGTTGCTAAGGTGTTGCTAGGTGGTTGCTAGGTGGTTGCTAGGTGGTTGCTAAGGTGTTGCTAGGCGGTTGCTAAGGTGTTGCTATGGTATCCGGGGTGGTTGCTAAGGTGTTGCTAGGTGGTTGCTAGGGTGTTGCTAGGCGGTTGCTAAGGTGTTGCTATGGTATCTTGGGTGGTTGCTAAGGTGTTGCTAGGTGGTTGCTAGGTGGTTGCTAGGGTGTTGCTAGGCGGTTGCTAAGGTGTTGCTATGGTATCCGGGGTGGTTGCTAAGGTGTTGCTAGGTGGTTGCTAGGGTGTTGCTAGGCGGTTGCTAAGGTGTTGCTATGGTATCCGTGGTGGTTGCTAAGGTGTTGCTAGGTGGTTGCTAGGTGGTTGCTAGGGTGTTGCTAGGCGGTTGCTAAGGTGTTGCTATGGTATCCGGGGTGGTTGCTAAGGTGTTGCTAGATGGTTGCTAGGTGGTTGCTAGGGTGTTGCTAGGCGGTTGCTAAGGTGTTGCTATGGTATCCGGGGTGGTTGCTAAGGTGTTGCTAGGTGGTTGCTAGGTGGTTGCTAGGTGGTTGCTAGGGTGTTGCTAGGCGGTTGCTAAGGTGTTGCTATGGTATCCGGGGTGGTTGCTAAGGTGTTGCTAGGTGGTTGCTAGGGTGTTGCTAGGCGGTTGCTAAGGTGTTGCTATGGTATCCGGGGTGGTTGCTAAGGTGTTGCTAGGTGGTTGCTAGGGTGTTGCTAGGCGGTTGCTAAGGTGTTGCTATGGTATCCTGGGTGGTTGCTAAGGTGTTGCTAGGTGGTTGCTAGGTGGTTGCTAGGGTGTTGCTAGGCGGTTGCTAAGGTGTTGCTATGGTATCCGGGGTGGTTGCTAAGGTGTTGCTAGGTGGTTGCTAGGTGGTTGCTAGGGTGTTGCTAGGCGGTTGCTAAGGTGTTGCTATGGTATCCAGAGTGGTTGCTAAGGTGTTGCTAGGTGGTTGCTAGGGTGTTGCTAGGCGGTTGCTATGGTATCCGGGGAGGTTGCTAAGGTGTTGCTAAGTGGTTGGTAGGTGGTTGCTAAGGTGTTGCTAGGCGGTTGCTAAGGTGTTGCTATGGTATCCGGGGTGGTTGCTAAGGTGTTGCTAGGTGGTTGCTAAGGTGTTGCCAGGCGGTTGCTTAGGTGTTGCTATGGTATCCGGGGTGGTTGCTAAGGTGTTGCTAGGTGGTTGCTAGGTGGTTGCTAGGGTGTTGCTAGGCGGTTGCTAAGGTGTTGCTATGGTATCCAGGGTGGTTGCTATGGTGTTTCTAGGTGGTTGCTAGGTGATGTATATGCATAAATTTGATTAAATGGTGTTTGCACGTTGCTACGCAACGTGCAAATACATCAATCAGCTATGCACGCTAGGTTGCTCTGGCCGTTCGGGGGTGTCCAAACTTTTGACCCGTGGCTCCATTACACACAGTACTGGGGGGCCGGGGTGTCCAAACTTTTGACCCGTGGCTCCATTACACACAGTACTGGGGTGCCGGGGTGTCCAAACTTTTGACCTAATGCTGTTTTATCCCATAGCTGCTCCATTACACACAGTACTGGAGTTCTAGCTACCTGTCCTTCGATCTAGCTGCCGTCCTCCGATTGGCCCCATTCATTCCAATGGGGCCACTTCGTACGACAATCGTACGAAATCCGTACGTCGTAACTTTTCGTAACGCATATTTTCGGAAAGAGCTCAATAAGTTCTACAGGTCCTCAATTGGTTTCATCTTCGTATTTCAAAAATTGCGACGTCCACGGGCGTGCAAAGTTCTGCCCATTCATTTTCAATGGTCAAAAAAACGCGTACTTACGAAGTTTTTACGAAAAACGTAAGTCCGATCGGAAAGCTGTATACAAGCCCACCATTCCCGATATGGACGCACGTTTTCTCTTTTGAACGAAGTCGATATTTCGAAAACTGCGGCACTAGTTAACCGGACAAAAAACAGGTGGAATAATAATAATAACTAGATTGCAGTTCCTGCAGAAACTGCGAGTGTGATTGCAGTGCTGGCTGGTATCTGCTAAGGTGTTGCTAGGTGGTTGCTAAGGTGTTGCTAGGTGGTTGCTAAGGTGTTGCTGTGGTATCCGGGGTGGTTGCTAAGATGTTGCTAGGTGGTTGCTAAGGTATTGCTAGGCGGTTGCTAAGGTGTTGCTATGGTATCCAGGATGGTTGCTAATGTGTTGCTAGGTGGTTGCTAGGGTGTTGCTAGGCGGTTGCTAAGGTGTTGCTATGGTATCCGGGGTGGTTGCTAAGGTGTTGCTAGGTGGTTGCTAGGGTGTTGCTAGGCGGTTGCTAAGGTGTTGCTATGGTATCCGGGGTGGTTGCTAAGGTGTTGCTAGGTGGTTGCTAGGGTGTTGCTAGGCGGTTGCTAAGGTGTTGCTATGGTATCCGGGGTGGTTGCTAAGGTGTTGCTATGGTATCCGGGGTGGTTGCTAAGGTGTTGCTATGGTATCCGGGGTGGTTGCTAAGATGTTGCTAGGTGGTTGCTAAGCTGTTGCTAGGCGGTTGCTAAGGTGTTGCTATGGTATCTGGGGTGGTTGCTAAGGTGTTGCTAGGTGGTTACTAGGTGGTTGCGAAGGTGTTGCTAGGTGGTTGCTAAGGTGTTGCTAGGCGGTTGCTAAGGTGTTGCTATGGTATTTGGGGTGGTTGCTAAGGTGTTGCTAGGTGGTTGCTAGGTGGTTGCTAGGTGGTTGCTAGGTGGTTGCTAAGGTGTTGCTAGGCGGTTGCTAAGGTGTTGCTATGGTATCCGGGGTGGTTGCTAAGGTGTTGCTAGGTGGTTGCTAGGTGGTTGCTAGGGTGTTGCTAGGCGGTTGCTAAGGTGTTGCTATGGTATCCGGGGTGGTTGCTAAGGTGTTGCTAGGTGGTTGCTAGGTGGTTGCTAGGGTGTTGCTAGGCGGTTGCTAAGGTGTTGCTATGGTATCCGGGGTGGTTGCTAAGGTGTTGCTAGTTGGTTGCTAGGTGGTTGCTAAGGTGTTGCTAGGCGGTTGCTAAGGTGTTGCTATGGTATCCGGGGTGGTTGCTAAGGTGTTGCTAGGTGGTTGCTAGGTGGTTGCTAAGGTGTTGCTAGGCGGTTGCTAAGGTGTTGCTATGGTATCCGGGGTGGTTGCTAGGGTGTTGCTAGGTGGTTGCTAGGTGGTTGCTAAGGTGTTGCTAGGCGGTTGCTAAGGTGTTGCTATGGTATCCGGGGTGGTTGCTAAGGTGTTGCTAGGTGGTTGCTAGGTGGTTGCTAGGGTGTTGCTAGGCGGTTGCTAAGGTGTTGCTATGGTATCCGGGGTGGTTGCTAAGGTGTTGCTAGGTGGTTGCTAGGTGGTTGCTAAGGTGTTGCTAGGCGGTTGCTAAGGTGTTGCTATGGTATCCGGGGTGGTTGCTAAGGTGTTGCTAGGTGGTTGCTAGGTGGTTGCTAGGTGGTTGCTAGGCGGTTGCTAAGGTGTTGCTATGGTATCCGGGGTGGTTGCTAAGGTGTTGCTAAGTGGTTGCTATGCGGTTGCTAAGGTGTTGCTAGGCGGTTGCTAAGGTGTTGCTATGGTATCCGGGGAGGTTGCTAAGGTGTTGCTAGGTGGTTGCTAGGTGGTTGCTAAGGTGTTGCTAGGCGGTTGCTAAGGTGTTGCTATGGTATCTGTGGTGGTTGCTATGGTGTTTCTAGGTGGTTGCTAGGTGATTTATATGCATAAATTAGATTAAATGGTGTTTGCACGTTGCTACGCAACGTGCAAATACATCAATCAGATATGCACGCTAGGTTGCTCTGGCCGTTCGGGGGTGTCCAAACTTTTGACCCGTGGCTCCATTACACACAGTACTGGGGCTCTGGGGTGTCCAAACTTTTGACCCGTGGCTCCATTACACACAGTACTGGGGGGCCGGGGTGTCCAAACTTTTGACCCGTGGCTCCATTACACAGTACTGGGGCTCTGGGGTGTCCAAACTTTTGACCCGTGGCTCCATTACACACAGTGCTGGGGCTCTGGGGTGTCCAAACTTTTGACCCGTGACTCCATTACACACAGTGCTGGGGCTCTGGGGTGTCCAAACTTTTGACCCGCAGCTCCATTACACACAGTGCTGGGGCTCTGGGGTGTCCAAACTTTTGACCCGTGGCTCCATTACACACAGTACTGGGCTCTGGGGTGTCCAAACTTTTGACCCGTGGCTCCATTACACACAGTGCTGGGGCTCTGGGGTGTCCAAACTTTTGACCCGTGGCTCCATTACACACAGTGCTGGGGGGCCGGGGTGTCCAAACTTTTGACCTAATGCTGTTTTATCCCATAGCTGCTCCATTACACACAGTACTGGAGTTCTAGCTACCTGTCCTTCGATCTAGCTGCCGTCCTCCGATTTGCCCCATTCATTCCAATGGGGCCACTTCGTACGACAATCGTACGAAATCCGTACGACGTAACTTTTCGTAACGCATATTTTCGGAAAGAGCTCAATAAGTTCTACAGGTCCTCAATTGGTTTCATCTTCGTATTTCAAAAATTGCGACGTCCACGGGCGTGCAAAGTTCTGCCCATTCATTTTCAATGGGCAAAAAAACGCGTACTTACGAAGTTTTTACGAAAAACGTAAGTCCGATCGGAAAGCTGTATACAAGCCCACCATTCCCGATATGGACGCACGTTTTCTCTTTTGAACGAAGTCGATATTTCGAAAACTGCGGCACTAGTTAACCGGACAAAAAACAGGTGGAATAATAATAATAATAATAATAAGAACTAGATTGCAGTTCCTGCAGAAACTGCGAGTGTGATTGCAGTGCTGGCTGGTATCTGCTAAGGTGTTGCTAGGTGGTTGCTAAGGTGTTGCTAGGTGGTTGCTAAGGTGTTGCTGTGGTATCCGGGGTGGTTGCTAAGATGTTGCTAGGTGGTTGCTAAGGTATTGCTAGGCGGTTGCTAAGGTGTTGCTATGGTATCCAGGATGGTTGCTAAGGTGTTGCTATGTGGTTGCTAGGGTGTTGCTAGGCGGTTGCTAAGGTGTTGCTATGGTATCCGGGGTGGTTGCTAAGGTGTTGCTAGGTGGTTGCTAGGGTGTTGCTAGGCGGTTGCTAAGGTGTTGCTATGGTATCCGGGGTGGTTGCTAAGGTGTTGCTAGGTGGTTGCTAGGGTGTTGCTAGGCGGTTGCTAAGGTGTTGCTATGGTATCCGGGGTGGTTGCTAAGGTGTTGCTATGGTATCCGGGGTGGTTGCTAAGGTGTTGCTAGGTGGTTGCTAAGGTGTTGCAATGGTATCCGGGGTGGTTGCTAAGGTGTTGCTAGATGGTTGCTAGGCGGTTGCTAAGGTGTTGCTATGGTATCCGGGGTGGTTGCTAAGGTGTTGCTAGGTGGTTGCTAAGGTGTTGCTATGGTATCCGGGGTGGTTGCTAAGGTGTTGCTAGGTGGTTGCTAGGGTGTTGCTAGGCGGTTGCTAAGGTGTTGCTATGGTATCCGGGGTGGTTGCTAAGGTGTTGCTAGGTGGTTGCTAGGGTGTTGCTAGGCGGTTGCTAAGGTGTTGCTATGGTATCCGGGGTGGTTGCTAAGGTGTTGCTAAGTGGTTGCTACGTGGTTGCTAAGGTGTTGCTAGGCGGTTGCTAAGGTGTTGCTATGGTATCCGGGGTGGTTGCTAAGGTGTTGCTAGGTGGTTGCTAGGTGGTTGCTAGAGTGTTGCTAGGCGGTTGCTAAGGTGTTGCTAGGTGGTTGCTAGGTGGTTGCTAGGGTGTTGCTAGGCGGTTGCTAAGGTGTTGCTATGGTATCCGGGGTGGTTGCTAAGGTGTTGCTAGGTGGTTGCTAGGTGGTTGCTAGGGTGTTGCTAGGCGGTTGCTAAGGTGTTGCTATGGTATCCAGGGTGGTTGCTAAGGTGTTGCTAGGTGGTTGCTAGGTGGTTGCTAAGGTGTTGCTAGGCGGTTGCTAAGGTGTTGCTATGGTATCCGGGGTGGTTGCTAAGGTGTTGCTAGGTGGTTGCTAGGTGGTTGCTAGGGTGTTGCTAGGCGGTTGCTAAGGTGTTGCTATGGTATCCGGGGTGGTTGCTAAGGTGTTGCTAGGTGGTTGCTAAGGTGTTGCTAGGCGGTTGCTAAGGTGTTGCTATGGTATCCGGGGTGGTTGCTAAGGTGTTGCTAGGTGGTTGCTAGGCGGTTGCTAAGGTGTTGCTATGGTATCCGGGGTGGTTGCTAAGGTGTTGCTAAGTGGTTGCTATGCGGTTGCTAAGGTGTTGCTAGGCGGTTGCTAAGGTGTTGCTATGGTATCCGGGGAGGTTGCTAAGGTGTTGCTAGGTGGTTGCTAGGTGGTTGCTAAGGTGTTGTTAGGCGGTTGCTAAGGTGTTGCTATGGTATCTGTGGTGGTTGCTATGGTGTTTCTAGGTGGTTGCTAGGTGATTTATATGCATAAATTAGATTAAATGGTGTTTGCACGTTGCTACGCAACGTGCAAATACATCAATCAGCTATGCACGCTAGGTTGCTCTGGCCGTTCGGGGGTGTCCAAACTTTTGACCCGTGGCTCCATTACACACAGTACTGGGGGGCCGGGGTGTCCAAACTTTTGACCCATGGCTCCATTACACACAGTACTGGGGGGCCGGGGTGTCCAAACTTTTGACCTAACGCTGATTTATCCCATAGCTGCTCCATACACTCACAGTACTGGAGTTCTAGCTACCTGTCCTTCGATCTAGCTGCCGTCCTCCGATTGGCCCCATTCATTCCAATGGGGCCACTTCGTACGACAATCGTACGAAATCCGTACGTCGTAACTTTTCGTAACGCATATTTTCGGAAAGAGCTCAATAAGTTCTACAGGTCCTCAATTGGTTTCATCTTCGTATTTCAAAAATTGCGACGTCCACGGGCGTGCAAAGTTCTGCCCATTCATTTTCAATGGGCAAAAAAACGCGTACTTACGAAGTTTTTACGAAAAACGTAAGTCCGATCGGAAAGCTGTATACAAGCCCACCATTCCCGATATGGACGCACATTTTCTCTTTTGAACGAAGTCGATATTTCGAAAACTGCGGCACTAGTTAACCGGACAAAAAACAGGTGGAATAATAATAATAACTAGATTGCAGTTCCTACAGAAACTGCGAGTGTGATTGCAGTGCTGGCTGGTATCTGCTATGGTGTTGCTAAGGTGTTGCTAAGTGGTTGCTAAGGTGTGGCTATGGTATCCGGGGTGGTTGCTAAGGTGTTGCTAAGTGGTTGCTAGGTGGTTGCTAAGGTGTTGCTAGGCGGTTGCTAAGGTGTTGCTATGGTATCTGGGGTGGTTGCTAAGGTGTTGCTAGGTGGTTGCTAAGGTGTTGCTAGGCGGTTGCTAAGGTGTTGCTATGGTATCCAGGGTGGTTGCTAAGGTGTTGCTAGGTGGTTGCTAGGTGGTTGCTAAGGTGTTGCTAGGCGGTTGCTAAGGTGTTGCTATGGTATCCGGGGTGGTTGCTAAGGTGTTGCTAGGTGGTTGCTAGGTGGTTGCTAAGGTGTTGCTAGGCGGTTGCTAAGGTGTTGCTATGGTATCCGGGGTGGTTGCTAAGGTGTTGCTAGGTGGTTGCTAGGGTGTTGCTATGGTATCCGGGGTGGTTGCTAAGGTGTTGCTAGGTGGTTGCTAGGTGGTTGCTAGGCGGTTGCTAAGGTGTTGCTATGGTATCCGGGGTGGTTGCTAAGGTGTTGCTAGGTGGTTGCTAAGGTGTTGCTAGGCGGTTGCTAAGGTGTTGCTATGGTATCCGGGGTGGTTGCTAAGGTGTTGCTAGGTGGTTGCTAAGGTGTTGCTAGGCGGTTGCTAAGGTGTTGCTATGGTATCCGGGGTGGTTGCTAAGGTGTTGCTAGGTGGTTGCTAGGGTGTTGCTAGGCGGTTGCTAAGGTGTTGCTATGGTATCCGGGGTGGTTGCTAAGGTGTTGCTAGGTGGTTGCTAGGGTGTTGCTAGGCGGTTGCTAAGGTGTTGCTATGGTATCCGGGGTGGTTGCTAAGGTGTTGCTAGGTGGTTGCTAGGTGGTTGCTAGGGTGTTGCTAGGCGGTTGCTAAGGTGTTGCTATGGTATCCGGGGTGGTTGCTAAGGTGTTGCTAGGTGGTTGCTAGGTGGTTGCTAGGGTGTTGCTAGGCGGTTGCTAAGGTGTTGCTATGGTATCCGGGGTGGTTGCTAAGGTGTTGCTAGGTGGTTGCTAGGTGGTTGCTAGGGTGTTGCTAGGCGGTTGCTAAGGTGTTGCTATGGTATCCGGGGTGGTTGCTAAGGTGTTGCTAGGTGGTTGCTAGGTGGTTGCTAGGGTGTTGCTAGGCGGTTGCTAAGGTGTTGCTATGGTATCCGGGGTGTTTGCTAAGGTGTTGCTAGGTGGTTGCTAGGTGGTTGCTAGGGTGTTGCTAGGCGGTTGCTAAGGTGTTGCTATGGTATCCGGGGTGGTTGCTAAGGTGTTGCTAGGTGGTTGCTAGGTGGTTGCTAAGGTGTTGCTAGGCGGTTGCTAAGGTGTTGCTATGGTATCTGGGGTGGTTGCTAAGGTGTTGCTAGGTGGTTACTAGGTGGTTGCTAAGGTGTTGCTAGGCGGTTGCTAAGGTGTTGCTAGGCGGTTGCTAAGGTGTTGCTATGGTATTTGGGGTGGTTGCTAAGGTGTTGCTAGGTGGTTGCTAGGTGGTTGCTAAGGTGTTGCTAGGCGTTTGCTAAGGTGTTGCTATGGTATCCGGGGTGGTTGCTAAGGTGTTGCTAGGTGGTTGCTAGGGTGTTGCTAGGCGGTTGCTAAGGTGTTGCTATGGTATGTTTGGTGGTTGCTAAGGTGTTGCTACGTGGTTGCTAGGTGGTTGCTAGGGTGTTGCTAGGCGGTTGCTAAGGTGTTGCTATGGTATCCGGGGTGGTTGCTAAGGTGTTGCTAGGTGGTTGCTAGGTGGTTGCTAGGGTGTTGCTAGGCGGTTGCTAAGGTGTTGCTATGGTATCCGGGGTGGTTGCTAAGGTGTTGCTAGGTGGTTGCTAGGTGGTTGCTAGGTGGTTGCTAGGGTGTTGCTAGGCGGTTGCTAAGTGGTTGCTAGGGTGTTGCTAGGCGGTTGCTAAGGTGTTCCTATGGTATCCGGGGTGGTTGCTAAGGTGTTGCTAGGTGGTTGCTAGGTGGTTGCTAGGGTGTTGCTAGGCGGTTGCTAAGTGGTTGCTAGGGTGTTGCTAGGCGGTTGCTAAGGTGTTGCTATGGTATCCGGGGTGGTTGCTAAGGTGTTGCTAGGTGGTTGCTAGGTGGTTGCTAAGGTGTTTGCTAGGTGGTTGCTAAGGTGTTGCTAGGCGGTTGCTAAGGTGTTGCTATGGTATCCGGGGTGGTTGCTAAGGTGTTGCTAGGTGGTTGCTAAGGTGTTGCTAGGTGGTTGCTAGGTGATGTATATGCATAAATTAGATTAAATGGTGTTTGCACGTTGCTACGCAACGTGCAAATACATCAATCAGCTATGCACGCTAGGTTGCTTTGGCCGTTCGGGGGTGTCCAAACTTTTGACCCGTGGCTCCATTACACACAGTACTGGGGGGCCGGGGTGTCCAAACTTTTGACCTAATGCTGTTTTATCCCATAGCTGCTCCATACACTCACAGTACTGGAGTTCTAGCTACCTGTCCTTCGATCTAGCTGCTGTCCTCCGATTGGCCCCATTCATTCCAATGGGGCCACTTCGTACGACATTCGTACGAAATCCGTACGTCGTAACTTTTCGTAACGCATATTTTCGGAAAGAGCTCAATAAGTTCTACAGGTCCTCAATTGGATTCATCTTCGTATTTCAAAAATTGCGACGTCCACGGGCGTGCAAAGTTCTGCCCATTCATTTTCAATGGTCAAAAAAACGCGTACTTACGAAGTTTTTACGAAAAACGTAAGTCCGATCGGAAAGCTGTATACAAGCCCACCATTCCCGATATGGACGCACGTTTTCTCTTTTGAACGAAGTCGATATTTCGAAAACTGCGGCACTAGTTAACCGGACAAAAAACAGGTGGAATAATAATAATAATAGATTGCAGTTCCTACAGAAACTGCGAGTGTGATTGCAGTGCTGGCTGGTATCTGCTATGGTGTTGCTAGGTGGTTGCTAAGGTGTTGCTAGGTGGTTGCTAAGGTGTTGCTATGGTATCCGGGGTGGTTGCTAAGGTGTTGCTAGGTGGTTGCTAGGTGGTTGATAGGCGGTTGCTAAGGTGTTGCTATGGTATCCGGGGTGGTTGCTAAGGTGTTGCTAGGTGGTTGCTAGGTGGTTGCTAAGGCGTTGCTAGGCGGTTGCTAAGGTGTTGCTAGGCGGTTGCTAAGGTGTTGCTATGGTATTTGGGGTGGTTGCTAAGGTGTTGCTAGGTGGTTGCTAGGTGGTTGCTAAGGTGTTGCTAGGCGGTTGCTAAGGTGTTGCTATGGTATCCGGGGTGGTTGCTAAGGTGTTGCTAGGTGGTTGCTAGGGTGTTGCTAGGCGGTTGCTAAGGTGTTGCTATGGTAACTTGGGTGGTTGCTAAGGTGTTGCTAGGTGGTTGCTAGGTTGTTGCTAGGGTGTTGCTAGGCGGTTGCTAAGGTGTTGCTATGGTATCCGGGGTGGTTGCTAAGGTGTTGCTAGGTGGTTGCTAGGGTGTTGCTAGGCGGTTGCTAAGGTGTTGCTATGGTATCCGGGGTGGTTGCTAAGGTGTTGCTAGGTGGTTGCTAGGTGGTTGCTAGGGTGTTGCTAGGCGGTTGCTAAGGTGTTGCTATGGTATCCGGGGTGGTTGCTAAGGTGTTGCTAGGTGGTTGCTAGGTGGTTGCTAGGGTGTTGCTAGGCGGTTGCTAAGGTGTTGCTATGGTATCCGGGGTGGTTGCTAAGGTGTTGCTAGGTGGTTGCTAGGTGGTTGCTAGGGTGTTGCTAGGCGGTTGCTAAGGTGTTGCTATGGTATCCGGGGTGGTTGCTAAGGTGTTGCTAGGTGGTTGCTAGGTGGTTGCTAGGGTGTTGCTAGGCGGTTGCTAAGGTGTTGCTATGGTATCCGGGGTCGTTGCTAAGGTGTTGCTAGGTGGTTGCTAGGTGGTTGCTAGGGTGTTGCTAAGGTGTTGCTATGGTATCTGGGGTGGTTGCTAAGGTGTTGCTAGATGGTTGCTAGGTGGTTGCTATGGTGTTGCTAGGCGGTTGCTAAGGTGTTGCTATGGTATCCAGGGTGGTTGCTATGGTGTTTCTAGGTGGTTGCTAGGTGATGTATATGCATAAATTTGATTAAATGGTGTTTGCACGTTGCTACGCAACGTGCAAATACATCAATCAGCTATGCACGCTAGGTTGCTCTGGCCGTTCGGGGGTGTCCAAACTTTTGACCCGTGGCTCCATTACACACAGTACTGGGGGGCCGGGGTGTCCAAACTTTTGACCCGTGGCTCCATTACACACAGTACTGGGGGGCCGGGGTGTCCAAACTTTTGACCTAACGCTGTTTTATCCCATAGCTGCTCCATACACTCACAGTACTGGAGTTCTAGCTACCTGTCCTTCGATCTAGCTGCCGTCCTCCGATTGGCCCCATTCATTCCAATGGGGCCACTTCGTACGACATTCGTACGAAATCCGTACGTCGTAACTTTTCGTAACGCATATTTTCGGAAAGAGCTCAATAAGTTCTACAGGTCCTCAATTGGTTTCATCTTAGTATTTCAAAAATTGCGACGTCCACGGGCGTGCAAAGTTCTGCCCATTCATTTTCAATGGGCAAAAAAACGCGTACTTACGAAGTTTTTACGAAAAACGTAAGTCCGATCGGAAAGCTGTATACAAGCCCACCATTCCCGATATGGACGCACGTTTTCTCTTTTGAACGAAGTCGATATTTCGAAAACTGCGGCACTAGTTAACCGGACAAAAAACAGGTGGAATAATAATAATAAGAAGAAGAAGAAGAAGAAGAAGAATAAGACTTAAGAAGAACAATACTGTGATTGCATTACTGCAATCACACTAATAAGACTTAAGAAGATCAATACTGTGATTGCATTACTGCAATCACACTAACTAGATTGCAGTTCCTGCAGAAACTGCGAGTGTGATTGCAGTGCTGGCTGGTATCTGCTATGGTGTTGCTAAGGTGTTGCTATGGTATCCGGGGTGGTTGCTAAGGTGTTGCTAGGTGGTTTCTAAGGTGTTGCTAGGCGGTTGCTAAGGTGTTGCTATGGTATCTGGGGTGGTTGCTAAGGTGTTGCTAGGTGGTTGCTAGGTGGTTGCTAGGGTGTTGCTAGGTGGTTGCTAAGGTGTTGCTATGGTATCCGGGGTGGTTGCTAAGGTGTTGCTAGGTGGTTGCTAGGTGGTTGCTAGGCGGTTGCTAAGGTGTTGCTATGGTATCCGGGGTGGTTGCTAAGGTGTTGCTAGGTGGTTGCTAGGGTGTTGCTAGGCGGTTGCTAAGGTGTTGCTATGGTATCCTGGGTGGTTGCTAAGGTGTTGCTAGGTGGTTGCTAGGTGGTTGCTAGGGTGTTGCTAGGCGGTTGCTAAGGTGTTGCTATGGTATCCGGGGTGGTTGCTAAGGTGTTGCTAGGTGGTTGCTAGGTGGTTGCTAGGGTGTTGCTAGGCGGTTGCTAAGGTGTTGCTATGGTATCCGGGGTGGTTGCTAAGGTGTTGCTAGGTGGTTGCTAGGTGGTTGCTAGGGTGTTGCTAGGCGGTTGCTAAGGTGTTGCTATGGTATCTTGGGTGGTTGCTAAGGTGTTGCTAGGTGGTTGCTAGGTGTTTGCTAGGGTGTTGCTAGGCGGTTGCTAAGGTGTTGCTATGGTATCCGGGGTGGTTGCTAAGGTGTTGCTAGGTGGTTGCTAGGTGGTTGCTAGGGTGTTGCTAGGCGGTTGCTAAGGTGTTGCTATGGTATCCGGGGTGGTTGCTAAGGTGTTGCTAGGTGGTTGCTAGGTGGTTGCTAGGGTGTTGCTAGGCGGTTGCTAAGGTGTTGCTATGGTATCCAGGGTGGTTGCTAAGGTGTTGCTAGGTGGTTGCTAGGTGGTTGCTAAGGTGTTGCTAGGCGGTTGCTAAGGTGTTGCTATGGTATCCGGGGTGGTTGCTAAGGTGTTGCTAGGTGGTTGCTAGGTGGTTGCTAAGGTGTTGCTAGGCGGTTGCTAAGGTGTTGCTATGGTATCCGGGGTGGTTGCTAAGGTGTTGCTAGGTGTTTGCTAGGTGGTTGCTAAGGTGTTGCTAGGCGGTTGCTAAGGTGTTGCTATGGTATCCGGGGTGGTTGCTAAGGTGTTGCTAGGTGGTTGCTAGGTGGTTGCTAGGGTGTTGCTAGGCGGTTGCTAAGGTGTTGCTATGGTATCCGGGATGGTTGCTAAGGTGTTGCTAGGTGGTTGCTAGGTGGTTGCTAGGGTGTTGCTAGGCGGTTGCTAAGGTGTTGCTAGGGTATCCGGGGTGGTTGCTATGGTGTTTCTAGGTGGTTGCTAGGTGATTTATATGCATAAATTAGATTAAATGGTGTTTGCACGTTGCTACGCAACGTGCAAATACATCAATCAGCTATGCACGCTAGGTTGCTCTGGCCGTTCGGGGGTGTCCAAACTTTTGACCCGTGGCTCCATTACACACAGTACTGGGGGGCCGGGGTGTCCAAACTTTTGACCCATGGCTCCATTACATACAGTACTGGGGGGCCGGGGTGTCCAAACTTTTGACCTAATGCTGTTTTATCCCATAGCTGCTCCATACACTCACAGTACTGGAGTTCTAGCTACCTGTCCTTCGATCTAGCTGCCGTCCTCCGATTGGCCCCATTCATTCCAATGGGGCCACTTCGTACGACATTCGTACGAAATCCGTACGTCGTAACTTTTCGTAACGCATATTTTCGGAAAGAGCTCAATAAGTTCTACAGGTCCTCAATTGGTTTCATCTTCGTATTTCAAACATTGCGACGTCCACGGGCGTGCAAAGTTCTGCCCATTCATTTTCAATGGGCAAAAAAACGCGTACTTACGAAGTTTTTACGAAAAACGTAAGTCCGATCGGAAAGCTGTATACAAGCCCACCATTCCCGATATGGACGCACGTTTTCTCTTTTGAACGAAGTCGATATTTCGAAAACTGCGGCACTAGTTAACCGGACAAAAAACAGGTGGAATAATAATAATAACTAGATTGCAGTTCCTACAGAAACTGCGAGTGTGATTGCAGTGCTGGCTGGTATCTGCTATGGTGTTGCTAAGGTGTTGCTAAGTGGTTGCTAAGGTGTGGCTATGGTATCCGGGGTGGTTGCTAAGGTGTTGCTAAGTGGTTGCTAGGTGGTTGCTAAGGTGTTGCTAGGCGGTTGCTAAGGTGTTGCTATGGTATCTGGGGTGGTTGCTAAGGTGTTGCTAGGTGGTTGCTAAGGTGTTGCTAGGCGGTTGCTAAGGTGTTGCTATGGTATCCAGGGTGGTTGCTAAGGTGTTGCTAGGTGGTTGCTAGGTGGTTGCTAAGGTGTTGCTAGGCGGTTGCTAAGGTGTTGCTATGGTATCCGGGGTGGTTGCTAAGGTGTTGCTAGGTGGTTGCTAGGTGGTTGCTAAGGTGTTGCTAGGCGGTTGCTAAGGTGTTGCTATGGTATCCGGGGTGGTTGCTAAGGTGTTGCTAGGTGGTTGCTAGGGTGTTGCTATGGTATCCGGGGTGGTTGCTAAGGTGTTGCTAGGTGGTTGCTAGGTGGTTGCTAGGGTGTTGCTAGGCGGTTGCTAAGGTGTTGCTATGGTATCCGGGGTGGTTGCTAAGGTGTTGCTAGGTAGTTGCTAAGGTGTTGCTAGGCGGTTGCTAAGGTGTTGCTATGGTATCCGGGGTGGTTGCTAAGGTGTTGCTAGGTGGTTGCTAAGGTGTTGCTAGGCGGTTGCTAAGGTGTTGCTATGGTATCCGGGGTGGTTGCTAAGGTGTTGCTAGGTGGTTGCTAGGGTGTTGCTAGGCGGTTGCTAAGGTGTTGCTATGGTATCCGGGGTGGTTGCTAAGGTGTTGCTAGGTGGTTGCTAGGGTGTTGCTAGGCGGTTGCTAAGGTGTTGCTATGGTATCCGGGGTGGTTGCTAAGGTGTTGCTAGGTGGTTGCTAGGTGGTTGCTAGGGTGTTGCTAGGCGGTTGCTAAGGTGTTGCTATGGTATCCGGGGTGGTTGCTAAGGTGTTGCTAGGTGGTTGCTAGGTGGTTGCTAGGGTGTTGCTAGGCGGTTGCTAAGGTGTTGCTATGGTATCCGGGGTGGTTGCTAAGGTGTTGCTAGGTGGTTGCTAGGTGGTTGCTAGGGTGTTGCTAGGCGGTTGCTAAGGTGTTGCTATGGTATCCGGGGTGGTTGCTAAGGTGTTGCTAGGTGGTTGCTAGGTGGTTGCTAGGGTGTTGCTAGGCGGTTGCTAAGGTGTTGCTATGGTATCCGGGGTGTTTGCTAAGGTGTTGCTAGGTGGTTGCTAGGTGGTTGCTAGGGTGTTGCTAGGCGGTTGCTAAGGTGTTGCTATGGTATCCAGGGTGGTTGCTAAGGTGTTGCTAGGTGGTTGCTAGGTGGTTGCTAGGGTGTTGCTAGGGGGTTGCTAAGGTGTTGCTATGGTATCTGGGGTGGTTGCTAAGGTGTTGCTAGATGGTTGCTAGGTGGTTGCTATGGTGTTGCTAGGCGGTTGCTAAGGTGTTGCTATGGTATCCGGGGTGGTTGCTATGGTGTTTCTAAGTGGTTGCTAGGTGATGTATATGCATAAATTTGATTAAATGGTGTTTGCACGTTGCTACGCAACGTGCAAATACATCAATCAGCTATGCACGCTAGGTTGCTCTGGCCGTTCGGGGGTGTCCAAACTTTTGACCCGTGGCTCCATTACACACAGTACTGGGGGGGCCGGGGTGTCCAAACTTTTGACCCGTGGCTCCATTACACACAGTACTGGGGCTCTGGGGTGTCCAAACTTTTGACCCGTGGCTCCATTACACACAGTACTGGGGGGCCGGGGTGTCCAAACTTTTGACCTAATGCTGTTTTATCCCATAGCTGCTCCATACACTCACAGTACTGGAGTTCTAGCTACCTGTCCTTCGATCTAGCTGCCGTCCTCCGATTGGCCCCATTCATTCCAATGGGGCCACTTCGTACGACAATCGTACGAAATCCGTACGACGTAACTTTTCGTAACGCATATTTTCGGAAAGAGCTCAATAAGTTCTACAGGTCCTCAATTGGTTTCATCTTCGTATTTCAAAAATTGCGACGTCCACGGGCGTGCAAAGTTCTGCCCATTCATTTTCAATGGTCAAAAAAACGCGTACTTACGAAGTTTTTACGAAAAACGTAAGTCCGATCGGAAAGCTGTATACAAGCCCACCATTCCCGATATGGACGCACGTTTTCTCTTTTGAACGAAGTCGATATTTCGAAAACTGCGGCACTAGTTAACCGGACAAAAAACAGGTGGAACTAGATTGCAGTTCCTGCAGAAACTGCGAGTGTGATTGCAGTGCTGGCTGGTATCTGCTAAGGTGTTGCTAAGGTGTTGCTATGGTATCCGGGGTGGTTGCTAAGATGTTGCTAGGTGCTTGCTAAGGTGTTGCTAGGCGGTTGCTAAGGTGTTGCTATGGTATCTGGGGTGGTTGCTAAGGTGTTGCTAGGTGGTTACTAGGTGGTTGCGAAGGTGTTGCTAGGTGGTTGCTAAGGTGTTGCTAGGCGGTTGCTAAGGTGTTGCTATGGTATTTGGGGTGGTTGCTAAGGTGTTGCTAGGTGGTTGCTAGGTGGTTGCTAGGTGGTTGCTAAGGTGTTGCTAGGCGGTTGCTAAGGTGTTGCTATGGTATCCGGGGTGGTTGCTAAGGTGTTGCTAGGTGGTTGCTAGGGTGTTGCTAGGCGGTTGCTAAGGTGTTGCTATGGTATCCGGGATGGTTGCTAAGGTGTTGCTAGGTGGTTGCTAGGTGGTTGCTAAGGTGTTGCTAGGCGGTTGCTAAGGTGTTGCTATGGTATCCGGGGTGGTTGCTAAGGTGTTGCTAGGTGGTTGCTAGGTGGTTGCTAAGGTGTTGCTAGGCGGTTGCTAAGGTGTTGCTATGGTATCCGGGGTGGTTGCTAAGGTGTTGCTAGGTGGTTGCTAGGTGGTTGCTAAGGTGTTGCTAGGCGGTTGCTAAGGTGTTGCTATGGTATCCGGGGTGGTTGCTAAGGTGTTGCTAGGTGGTTGCTAGGTGGTTGCTAAGGTGTTGCTAGGCTGTTGCTAAGGTGTTGCTATGGTATCCGGGGTGGTTGCTAAGGTGTTGCTAGGCGGTTGCTAAGGTGTTGCTATGGTATCTGGGGTGGTTGCTAAGGTGTTGCTAGGTGGTTGCTAAGGTGTTGCTAGGCGGTTGCTAAGGTGTTGCTATGGTATCCGGGGTGGTTGCTAAGGTGTTGCTAGGTGGTTGCTAGGTGGTTGCTAAGGTGTTGCTAGGCGGTTGCTAAGGTGTTGCTATGGTATCCGGGGTGGTTGCTAAGGTGTTGCTAGGTGGTTGCTAGGTGGTTGCTAAGGTGTTGCTAGGCGGTTGCTAAGGTGTTGCTATGGTATCCGGGGTGGTTGCTAAGGTGTTGCTAGGTGGTTGCTAGGGTGTTGCTAGGCGGTTGCTAAGGTGTTGCTATGGTATCCGGGGTGGTTGCTAAGGTGTTGCTAGGTGGTTGCTAGGGTGTTGCTAGGCGGTTGCTAAGGTGTTGCTATGGTATCCGGGGTGGTTGCTAAGGTGTTGCTAGGTGGTTGCTAGGTGGTTGCTAAGGTGTTGCTAGGCGGTTGCTAAGGTGTTGCTATGGTATCCGGGGTGGTTGCTAAGGTGTTGCTAGGTGGTTGCTAGGTGGTTGCTAGGGTGTTGCTAGGCGGTTGCTAAGGTGTTGCTATGGTATCCGGGGTGGTTGCTAAGGTGTTGCTAGGTGGTTGCTAGGTGGTTTCTAGGGTGTTGCTAGGCGGTTGCTAAGGTGTTGCTATGGTATTTGGGGTGGTTGCTAAGGTGTTGCTAGGTGGTTGCTAGGTGGTTGCTAGGTGGTTGCTAGGTGGTTGCTAAGGTGTTGCTAGGCGGTTGCTAAGGTGTTGCTATGGTATCCGGGGTGGTTGCTAAGGTGTTGCTAGGTGGTTGCTAGGTGGTTGCTAGGGTGTTGCTAGGCGGTTGCTAAGGTGTTGCTATGGTATCCGGGGTGGTTGCTAAGGTGTTGCTAGGTGGTTGCTAGGTGGTTGCTAGGGTGTTGCTAGGCGGTTGCTAAGGTGTTGCTATGGTATCCGGGGTGGTTGCTAAGGTGTTGCTAGGTGGTTGCTAGGTGGTTGCTAGGGTGTTGCTAGGCGGTTGCTAAGGTGTTGCTATGGTATCCGGGGTGGTTGCTAAGGTGTTGCTAGGTGGTTGCTAGGTGGTTTCTAGGGTGTTGCTAGGCGGTTGCTAAGGTGTTGCTATGGTATCCGGGGTGGTTGCTAAGGTGTTGCTAAGTGGTTGCTAGGTGGTTGCTAAGGTGTTGCTAGCCGGTTGCTAAGGTGTTGCTATGGTATCCGGGGTGGTTGCTAAGGTGTTGCTAGGTGGTTGCTAGGGTGTTGCTAGGTGGTTGCTAAGGTGTTGCTATGGTATCCGGGGTGGTTGCTAAGGTGTTGCTAGGTGGTTGCTAGGTGGTTGCTAGGGTGTTGCTAGGCAGTTGATAAGGTGTTGCTATGGTATCCGGGGTGGTTGCTAAGGTGTTGCTAGGTGGTTGCTAGGGTGTTGCTAGGCGGTTGCTAAGGTGTTGCTATGGTATCCGGGGTGGTTGCTAAGGTGTTGCTAGGTGGTTGCTAGGTGGTTGCTAGGGTGTTGCTAGGCGGTTGCTAAGGTGTTGCTATGGTATCTGGGGTGGTTGCTAAGGTGTTGCTAGATGGTTGCTAGGTGGTTGCTAAGGTGTTGCTAGGCGGTTGCTAAGGTGTTGCTATGGTATCCAGGGTGGTTGCTATGGTGTTGCTAAGTGGTTGGTAGGTCACTCCTAAGCAGTTGCTAGGTGGTTGCTAAGGTGTTGCTATGGTATCCGGGGTGGTTGCTATGGTGTTTCTAGGTGGTTGCTAGGTGATGTATATGCATAAATTTGATTAAATGGTGTTTGCACGTTGCTACGCAACGTGCAAATACATCAATCAGCTATGCACGCTAGGTTGCTCTGGCCGTTCGGGGGTGTCCAAACTTTTGACCCGTGGCTCCATTGCACACAGTACTGGGGGGCCGGGGTGTCCAAACTTTTGACCCATGGCTCCATTACACACAGTACTGGGGGGGGCCGGGGTGTCCAAACTTTTGACCTAACGCTGATTTATCCCATAGCTGCTCCATACACTCACAGTACTGGAGTTCTAGCTACCTGTCCTTCGATCTAGCTGCCGTCCTCCGATTGGCCCCATTCATTCCAATGGGGCCACTTCGTACGACATTCGTACGAAATCCGTACGTCGTAACTTTTCGTAACGCATATTTTCGGAAAGAGCTCAATAAGTTCTACAGGTCCTCAATTGGTTTCATCTTCGTATTTAAAAAATTGCGACGTCCACGGGCGTGCAAAGTTCTGCCCATTCATTTTCAATGGGCAAAAAAACGCGTACTTACGAAGTTTTTACGAAAAACGTAAGTCCGATCGGAAAGCTGTATACAAGCCCACCATTCCCGATATGGACGCACGTTTTCTCTTTTGAACGAAGTCGATATTTCGAAAACTGCGGCACTAGTTAACCGGACAAAAAACAGGTGGAATAATAATAATAATAATAATAATAATAATAATAATAATAATAAGAATAAGACTTAAGAAGAACAATACTGTGATTGCATTACTGCAATCACACTAATAATAAGAAGAAGAAGAAGAAGAAGAAGAATAAGACTTAAGAAGAACAATACTGTGATTGCATTACTGCAATCACACTAATAATAATAAGAAACAGACTTAAGAAGATCAATAGTGTGATCTGCAATCACACTAATAATAATAAGAAGAAGAAGAAGAAGAATAAGACTTAAGAAGATCAATACTGTGATTGCATTACTGCAATCACACTAATAATAATAATAATAAGAAGAAGAAGAAGAAGAAGAAGAATAAGACTTAAGAAGATCAATACTGTGATTGCATTACTGCAATCACACTAATAAATGAGTTTTAAAGGATGCAACCGTAATGAAATAAAATAATCAAATACAATATTTATTCAATTAATAAGTAATCAAGTTTAATGTAAACAACAATAATCACATCATCGCAAAATACCATTGATTTACAAAGAACAGGCCAGACACGGCTTGTTGCAGAGTTTTTCAGAATCAAAATTGTGTCACTGCAGTATCCCAGTGTTACTATGAATGGCAAACATGGGAAGTTTGAGATTTGGTTAGTAAAGGGCAGACTCTGGATGCTCTGCAGGCGGCGCATGAAAAATTATGATTTTAATACAGCACTGCAGTGTAGGGTAGTCTGATTTGATGACCTCAAAAGAAAGAAAAAAAACTCATTGCTCCAATAGAACTATAAATGCATTCACCATTAGTATTACTCTGTGTGTGGTTGCATTCAAGCTTTAAGTGAATGTCGGCACCTGCTTTTTTGTTTCGCAAGCGGGTTCCCAAAAATAGGCTTAAATGGTAGGACATGCAAATGTGCCCTTTGGTCAGAATGAATTGGTCGATATTATCATTAGACTAGGAGCTACTCTGGAGCTTTAAAAGGATTGTGAAGTTTACTGATCCCTGATGAGATTTAGTAAATTATCATTGATCTCCCCGCATGGGCTATATTTAGTTCAGAAGCAGCTCACACAGATCCCCAAAATGAGCAAAACCTCTGCCTTTCAAATGACTCAGCAGTTCCTGTTACCTGTTAAGGCTGATGGTTTTGGGGTAAATCAGTGAATTCAGAATTCTTAAACAACACAAATTCTATATAACATGAACAAAGCTAATAATCATTCAAAAAAAGTATTATATATTAAAAATAATAAATAGAGCTGCACTTCTGCAGTTTTTCAGGCAGAGATAAATGTTTCAGAGTAAATACATTGTTTTCCAGGCCTACATAATGGAAGGTTTATTAAAGTAGACTTTGGTTTCACATCCATAGTGGCTAAACTCTTTCTTCTTTACATATAATAAAATAAATGTCTTGCACTTGGGCTGGACCATAATTTAACATCAAAATATATTGCAACAGAAAATGCTTTAATAACGGTGTTCTAATTTTTGACATATTTCCGATATTTTAATATACATTTTTTACAGCATTTGTCAGTGACTGACCTTTATTACAGGGCAAATTAATTTTTTCAGAAGTCTGACATCTGTTGTAGATGTTTTTAGCAGTTTTTTATGTGTTTTTCTCATAGAGATGCATGAATATGGATTCTGTATTCATCTGGTATTTGCCCAATACCATGTTCATTAACTCATATTCGTAATCGCCAAAAGGGCCCTGATACTTCCAAAGTAAAACTTACTCCTCTCAGCATCCCATGTTAACAGCTATGTATTGTTCATATCAATACTACAATTGTATAATATTGACCGAAATTAAGAAATATATTGTCATTAATTTGGGCCATATCGTTCAGGCCTGTTTGCACTCTGAAGTAAAATTTAACCAAATCTGGTCAAACTGGGGATGTTTTAACAAAACGTTTTAATGCAGCTGGTGGTGGTAGTTGGCCAATACATAAAAATAGCCACATTTATGTGGAGCTAAATGGTCAAAATTGAAAAATAGCTTATAGAAAAACGTGTTGGCCTTCTTAGTAGTACCCCGGCAGGAGGGACTACTAACTATTAATCATTAATATCTATTTGACCTACAGCTTAGTCTGAAATTGTGATATAAATATTGACCATATCGTCCAGCCTAATTCTGCACTCTTAATAGAAACTGGATCTCATATAATCAAACCAGGGATGTATTTTAGTAAAAAAAAAAATAATAACAAAATTATATCCAAATTCGAACATGAACATGCAACTCATGTTATAACTAGCTCTGTGTTTCATATCAGTGCTTTAATTTAGCCTGTAAACAGTACATTCTAAGCAAACTTTCTTTCGCCTTTCTTTTTTGCTAATAAAAAAGTGGAAAATAGTAGGAAATTAGTCATCAGCAAGCTTTACTGCAAGAAATTGGAATTCGGACAGGGAGAGTTACCTCAGGAAGAATAATTCTAAATCATTGAAAGAAATGTTTACAGTGAACAGCTATCTTCACTATGCATTCCGCAGCTGCAGAAAAGTCTGTTTCTGAGAGAAAGAGAGATCCAGGTTTAAGCGTCCGTGACGCTCTGTGGGACACAGAGCAGCACCCTGGTGAGGATGTGGCACCATCAGCGGCCTCCATTAACTTTAGAGCTCTCTGCGCTTTTGTGCTCCTCACCACCGCAAACTCTGAAATGCCATCTGAGCACCAGTATGCACTCTAGCCATTACCCACTCCCCACAGGAGGCCTCCGACCCATGAGTGCTCCTATTGTGCAGGTGGAGGCCTATTTTTTTTTTGGTTTTGTTTAGTTCTGTTCCAGACCATCAAATAGTGCACCGCATTGCTCTGACCAGTGTGATCAGTGGTGACAGGTTGCAGCTGGTTTGAGTTCATATCTCAGCTCTCAGGAGGGAATCCTGAAAGGAATAAAGCTGTTTCTTTTTTCTCTAGTGTGCGCTCGATGTTCACTTACTGACAAGATGAGTTCAAAGCCAAAGGGACAAAAGTTTTCATCTTCGAAAGGCGAGTGACACTGGCAGGCATCCAGTGAGAATACTGATATGCCTCTATTTCTTCAGAAATCACACAAAAGGACCAACATAAGCATATTAATTCAGTTCGATTTAATCCACTTTACTGTAACCCTCATCTCATTACCCTCGGCAGGACGTGGCCCATTTAAGCGGTATATAAGTATAAGAGTTCATGCATTCTAGGCTGGGAGCAGTACCCGCACTACTTCCGGGAGACTTGGGAAGTCTGTATATGTTAGGTGTACTGGGGTATGAAAATAAATCATTGTTATCATACTGTGAACTTTTGTTTTATACAGCTGCTGTAAAAAAATTTAACAAATAGAGAATTAAACCAATTTGTTACTATTTTCAAAGATGAAAAATCAATGATTAATTGAAGAGAAAAGATTCATATGCTGGAAATATAATAGAAGCTAAAAAGACCTTCACTTTACATTTTGGAAATTTAATTTAAACATTTTAGGAAACCTTTTACATATACTGTCAATTAGAGGTGGGCAATTTGGTCATTTGGCAGTCTCGATATTCTTTACGATATTTTTTTTCACAAAAATAAATTATTTCAAGAATATACTAATACAACAAATTAAATTATTTAAATTCTAAACATTCAATAGAAACCAAAAAAAAAAAACTATAAACGATTGTCTATTTTGTAAACAGTTACTTACCAAGACTGCTTACCAAGATTAGTAATTTACTGATTTTGTATAAAATAAAAGTGTAACAATATAAAAAACTACTTTCCAAGATTACGAATTTACTGATTTTGTATAAAATAAAAGTGTAACAATATAAAAACTACTTACCAAGATTACGAATTTACTGATTTTGTATAAAATAAAAGTGTAACAATATAAAAAAAAAAACAAAGTAAAAAATAGTACCCTCGTGTGATAATTAGGGGTGGCTGATATTTCAGGGTATAATATCATTCACGATATTAAAAAATGTTGGCGATATTATTGTGTACGATACAATATGGCACACCAATAATGCAAACCATTATCATGTTACACATTTTCAGAATGCTCATGGAACATTATTTCTGTAACATTACAGGCTAACCTTCCTGTAAACAATCTAATTTCTGCATGTTCACATTCCTGCTGCATGTCCACATATTAGAAGTACCACCTATTAAAATGACTCAAATCGGATTGAAAAGGGTTGGATTTGACATGTTCTCACAGTCCGTCAAATCAACAATATCTGTATCACATAAAGGCAAAACCTCAGATCTGAGTCATTTCAGCCTGTGCTGTGTGCTGTGTGCAGGACAGGAGCACCTCCAGGAACAGGAATAGGAATCATATGAGAAATGTGAAATAAATCTTACTAGAGTTCTTCTTTTTCATGAAAAGCTGGTTTAAGTTTGGGGTCTGGTTTTCTCATCCATGTGATAAAATCAAACGCTCCATTATCAAATGCATTCATATAGTCTATAATAAAACGAATTAAACGAAATTAAATGAAAAAAAAAAATCAAGTAAATCAAAAAGCTAACTTTTCTTGCAGTGTAATGTGTGTAATATGTTGTGCTGCTTTATTGTCTTCATAAATTCATAATTCACAAATGTGGCCCCAACTAAATAAAACTAAGATGGTCAGTTTCAGGGAGCAGCAGCCCCCCTTTTACAACTCAGGATTGATTCAAGCCCTCTTATTTACAATGCAGTAAAACAGAAAACCACAGTCGTATATATATTTTACGCACAGTATATTTCTTCTGGGCATATCCCAATTACATTTCTCTCCCATGATAGGTCTGCCAATCGATGCTCACTCCCGTGGAAATGAGAAAAATAGAGAAGTAACGTGAAATGTTATTGATGAGAGGATGAATGGAGTTACAGCTGTAAAAAAAGAGCAAATGAATATTTGATCTTACAGTGCATTCCTGAATAATAAAACTCTGATATCTGATCTGAAGTTCTATGTCTGTGCTCTGAAAGACAATTAACCCTCTATGGCATGAGTTATTAATTTGTTTTAGGAAGAAACGAGAACCATTGCTTTATCATGAAAGGGCTATCTGCAAAATGTTGCCCAAAGCCAAAAAATGAAAGGAAAAAAAAAACATTGTTTTAATAAGTTTACAACAAGAAAGAAAGAATATATTGCAAATATACACATTTAATGTATGTCCCAGTTGTATGTCTCATTGTATTGGATGTGTTTGTGCCTTGTAACATTAAATAAAAAATAAAGAATAAAAAAATACATTAATATAAATAAATGAATAAATGAGGTTCGTTGTGGTTTGGTGTAATAAGCAAAATTTGCTTTGTTGCCGAAGGGCAACAGTAGGTTCAGGAGTACAGAGCATTAAGAGATTAATATTAGATAAGAAATACGAATAACTGTATGGGCACTTTTGATATGTATGCATGTAATATAACCAGTTAGAATCCGGGTGCTCAGGCCTGACAAAATATGTTCTAGGTTCCGAATGGTCTAGCGGACTAAGACGCTGCCACTTTGATAAGGAGCTCAGCATGGCCCGGTTTGAATCCTGGTCATGCAGCTTGCCATCTTATATATATAAATATAATATATATATATATATATATATATATATATATATATATATATATATATATATATATATATATATATATAATATTTAGATATATAATTATATAAAAATAAGAGGCCAGTTTCTGAACAAAATAAAAAAATATATTGTCTTTTAGAGCATTTATTTGAAGAAAATGAATAAAAAAAGATGCAGAACTTTCAGACCTCAAATAATGCAAAGAAAACAAGTTTATATTCATAAAGTTTTAAGAGTTCAGAAATATTCAATATTTGGTGGAATAACCCTGGTTTTAACCACAGTTTTCATGAATCTTGGCCTTTTCTCCTTCACCAGTCTTACACACTGCTCTTGGATAAAGTTATGTCACTCCTGGTGCAAAAATTCAAGCAGTTCAGTTTGGTTTGATGGCTTGTGATTATCCATTTTTCTCTTGATTATATTCCAGAGGTTTTCAATTTAGTAAAATCGAAGAAACTCATAATTTAGTGGTCTCTTATTATATTCTCTGGTCCATGTGATAAAATCAAATTAATCAAATAAAATAAATCAAACCCATTATTGCTTATCTGTGGTTATTCCCAGAAGTATTATTACCAACAAGATGAGCATTTGCAAATAGTCAGTTGGTCAGACCGCAGTTTAATTTTCTAAGGAACTAAATTAAAGTTTTATTGGTCATAATCAAAAATGCTGTTGTGAGTTTTCTTGGAAGTAAGACCTAAAGAACTGTATTGTATTGTTTTTGTTGTTGTTGTTGTTTTGTTGTTTTCGTACTCACCGAACCACTGTGAAGTCTGTTTTAATTATGACCAACAGACTTCTCCTTTTTTCTAATTTGGGGATCAGAAAAACAGAGAGAGCTACTGGAGTGAAATGTTGTTTACGCATTAAACCGCAAAACAGACAGCTTTAGTCATTGAGGTCATCAGTGACACTTCACAGATGACTAATGCTGACACATTTCAGTTCTGTTCATGTAATCAAACTGGTTACCATCGTAACATGGATATCATAATCTGCTCTCCTTCCCAATGAAAAGCCCATTCCTAAAATAGCCAGCATCAAATAATATCTGCATCAAATACTATTGGCTCTGCAGCAAGCTGAAATATTTGTTCCTCTTCATATAACATTACCATTGTGGAGATATGTGGGATTTGCAAGATTTATAGTAGTTTTATGTGAAATTCTAGGCCTGCCACAATATTTACATTATTGTTTACAGTAGTTTGGACATACCTAATTTAATGTTTTGATTAAATTTTTTTCCTACATTGTAAATAATTACTGAAATTATTCAAACGATGAAGGAACACATAATTGAAATAATGTAGTAACTTAAAAGCCTTAAACAAACCAAAATACTAGGTGATCTTATAAGGGGTGCTGTTAACTTGTGGTTTCTGAGGCTGGTAACTCTAATGAACATATCCTGTGCAACAGAGGTAACTCTTGCTCTTTCTTTCCTGGGGTGCTCCTGATGAGAGCCAGTTTCATCATAACGTTTTTTCTAGTCTTTGTGATTGCACTTGATTTCTTCAAAGTTTCTAAAATTTTTCGGGTTGAATGACCTTCATTTCTCAAAGTATGTTGTTTTTCTTTATTTAGTTAAGTAGTTCTTTCCATAATAGGGATTAGAACATTACTCAAATAGTGCTATTTACTGTATACCAACTCTACATCTTTAACTGATGCTCTTAAACACATTAAGAGGCAAGAAATTCAAGTAATTAACTCTTGATAAGTTCAGCACAGTTGTTAACTGAAAGCTGATCATTCCAGGTGACTCTACCTCATAAAGCTGACTGAGAAAATCCAGCAAAGATGTGCAAAGTTGTCATCTAAGCAAGAGGTGCTACTTTGAAGTATCTAAAATATAAAACATATTCTGGTTTAACTTTTTTATTAAATAATTCCATATGTTTTTATACATAGTCTGGATTACTTTAGTATTAATATACAATGCAGAAAATGTAATACTCATGAAAAAAACACTGAATTTTAGGTGTTTCCAAAATTTTGACTGGTACAGTATATATTTCAATTCCAATGTCTGAATAATCTAAATATAATCTAAATACGTAAAGGTTTACTTCTCTTTAAAATGGTGTAACTGCCTTATTTTGCTGTTATAATACATTTTAGGAGTATCATGAAATGGCCTCAAAATGATAATAATATAATTTAGCTCAGTCATTTGTGGAACAATACATCATCCTCCAAACAAACACCTTTTCTTTAATAACATTTTACTCTACCCAACAATAAATTATTTACACACACACCATATGTGTATCTGCATAAACAACTCATGTTAAATGTTGGTACATTCTAGAAGCACAAGTGCAATTTTGTTAAATCATGTTTTTCTCTGTTTTTGCTCAACTGACAGGAGTTCAAAGCTAAGAAAATGTGCTCATATATTCTATGAGGGAACATCTTGGCAGACAGCCAGCAAAAATACCAATATGCTTCCAATTCATCAAAAATTAGACAAAAGAACCACATCTGCATAATAACTCATTCCCCACAGCAAAACGCTGCAGCACATTTCAGCGCATCCAGGGCGTCTTTCATCTTTCAGAGGATTAAGGACGTGTTATCTTGTTTTTTTCCTTAAAAAACATTCTATGTTTGCTGGTACAGTCACAGACGAGTGACAAATAATAAAAAAAAACACAACATGTGTCTCTGTAAGATGCAGTCTTACAAAACACAAGCTTACAAAACAGCTTCAAAGCAGACTGACAAGATGTAAATGTGTATTTAACCAATGGTATTCTAAAAAAAAAATCTTGTGTGTTGTATAGGTGATATTTTATTATATAAAAAATAACTAACAATTATAGTTTGGTACAAGAAACTGAAATTCTGAACCTCAAAAGCAAAAAAACCCAAAGGTGACTCTGCTACTTTTATTTGTAACCACAAAAAATTACATACACCCAACCCACTAAAAACAATGTCCTTATATGGGTACAGTAATTTATTTTAACATTAAAAAAATTATCCTTGACATTTGGGATCCGAAGGACCCAGTTAGTAAAAAACAATATTTTAGCTTTCTATAGTAAGCAAATAAACTAGTTTTAAACATATACCTGACGAAAATATATACATGGCCCATGTTTCTGCCTCGCCTGGCTGAAGAAACATTTGACTGAGATTCCCGCCACCTTGATTTTATTCAAATGTGTGAAATGTAGTGTATGCATATATTAACACATGTGGGCCACTAGATGGTAGAGGCAGCGTGTCCATATGAGGCCAGAGGTGTAGAGAAGCAGAAATGCAATGTGCCCATATGAGGACTCAAAATCTGAAGCAGTGAAGACCTTTAGATTTGTTATTCTTGTTTCAGTACTAAAATAAAGTAATGCAATACTACCGTGTGTTGTGTGACATCATGGTGATATATACCAGACAAAAAAATAGAGGTAAGCATTTTGTTTTCAAAAGTCCACCATAAATGTGTTCAATTCTGAAGCTATCATAACAGCTGCTGGTAATAAGCTTGTAAAACTACATTGGTGCATTTTTCCTCAACCAAAATCAACACATACTATTTGTTCATCCACATAAAAACACATTCTTTGACACCAATAACAGATTTTTGCTTTTAAATTAACAACATAATTTAAAACAACAATGTTTCAAACTTTACAGATGACTGTGGCATTTACATTAGCATTACATCATCTTTCACATCCCTGTTTAAATGATCTGATGATACTGAACAGACTATCCAGGTATTTGTACTGAACCCTTAAATTACAACGATCACAGTTTGGTGCAAGCAGTCACAAAGAGAAAACATACTATACTATATAATACAAGGGCAAATACAAACTTTCCACAAAAGTGTGTGCTACCAGGAAAATGTAGACCAGGGGTCGGGCCAGATGGGGCCAACAAGCGTGAAACATTTGGCCCATGAGGTTGTTTGAACTATAATGAATGGTAATGAAAGAAATAAAATGCTTCTCTGGCGAACTTTAGTTTACACCCCTCCCCTGTCTCTCATTTTTCTCATTTTTCCGCCCGTTCTTGAGCTCCCGATCTCCTTATAAGGCTTTTTTTCCGACAGTACCCCAATTCACTAGCTGGGGCAGCGGTAGTGTAATGCACCGTAATCTTGATGACACAGGTTCGACCCCGCTTAAGGAACGGTATGTTTATGTATCAATTTAATCCTTTTTTTGGGGGGTTTACCTGCTTTATTTCCAAAAATACAAATTTTTTGTGGCCCCCCATATAATGACTTGGAAAATATCTGACCCGCAGCCAAAACGAATTGCCGACCCCTACTGTACACCACTGGATTTGCATGGCATTCAAGATTCAATTTAATACATATTTCAGAGTAAATTTTGGACCACTAGGACAATGGTAGTCGTATCTTTAGCCCTTTTCCTCTTGGTGCAGTGTATAGAGCAGTATATAAAGAAAGTGACATACTGTATATATACGCATAGCTTTTTTTTCTCTTTATTCTTTATATTTCACTGTTCTGTCTGTAAGTTAATGCAAAAAAGTGAACTAAAAAGAAGAACTGTATTTTTCACTATAAGGCATTTATAAGACACACTATCAGCAAATGTTTATTTTCTTGTCTATTTTTATGCATAAGGCGCACCATATTATAAGGTGCATTATTTTTTAAGTCAAACAAGCACTGAATGTTAATCCACACATATTTCTCTCCTGAAAACTGTTCATTTGGGTAAGTAAAACGCTTCTGTTTATCAATAGTAAGCATAGATTTCCAGATTTCCATTTAGGCTAGCCAGATAGTGCTACACTGAGGAATGTTCCTGTAACCCATGGCGATATTTGCTAGCGGGTTATCCCACATAGCTTGTTTTAACATGGTAAAGAGCTAACTCGTGCTAAGCGCGGTTAGCAGGTAATGCTAATGCTGCTCCAGTCTTGAGTCTCTGTGCTGAAGAACTAAACTGAAACTCCTGTATAACCCGGCACTTCAGTGGAGTGGCTTTACTACTCCTACTACTACAACCTGACTGGTAAAATTCATACATAAGATACACCGAATTATAAGGCACACTGACAATAATATTGAATTATAGTGCGAAACATACGGTATGCAATTCATTATATTCCTCTTTTTTTCCTTTTCAGTTTATTCCAACTCATGAAATCATGATGGATTGGACAATGTATTGCAGAATATTCATTTCCTACTATAAGCACAATACAGACTTTACCAACTACCTCAGGAGTTTTATACAACGCTTGGTGGACACAAACTAGATCTGTACACCTGTTTAAAATGAATAATATCTGTGTAAATTTGCTTCGTTGTTGTTTCTTGGCCTGATTTTATTACCAGTCACAGTTTGAACCAAAAATGTACGTGGGGTGTACCGTTTACCACTCCTAATCACATCAAATAACTTTGTACTTTGACCTGCAGAGATCCTTTCTTCTCAAAGGACAAGATAACTCCAATCATACTAGCAAAACGCCCCTTTAGAGAACACCAGAGCAAACAAAAGATCTCCTCTACCGTTCTACTACTCTCAAACAAGCACTCGTTTCACTCATTATAATGTCTCTTATTACAATGCATGTAGCTGAAGATCAGCTATTATTATTCCTTAATGGTTTGTCTGGTGCAAGTGGGGGATATATTGTAGTATACTGTGGTCTAGGCTAGACCAAACTGTAAACATCAGGCAGAAGGAGTTCCACTGTACTTACGTAGGGTGTGCGAGGTCCTGCGGCCTCTCTGCTGCTTCTGGAAACACGGGGTGGGGTGGTTCTCCTATGGGCACGCAACCCAGAGACTTACTGATGGCATGGCTCAGTTTCTTGGCTGGGGACTTCTGTGAAAGTCACAGAGACAAGAACAAACTGCTAGACGTACTGTGAACTGAATACCAATCAGCATCATTAAGCTCACAGTAAGGAGCTACAGCACTCAATAAAGACAAAAAAAGAAACCTTCAAGATTCAAGAAGTCATTCAGGCACATTTCATTATAAATCACTGTTGTTTAGACATGTATTCAGACTTTTCTTGCATTACATTGACAGATTTTAAATCCTTAAAACATGGGTTAATCTGTGCCTGTGAAGCTACAATTCATGGTAAATACTGTAGTTACAAAGTTGTTGGAATATTTCTATTTCTTTCAGTGTTGATAAAAAAATCCCCAATCTGGCATGACCTCTTCCAGTGCCCTGAGGTTTAAAACAATCTCCTTTGTATTGGCAGACAGGGTGAGAGAGTGAAAAGAGAAAGAGAGAGACACACACAGAGAGAGAAAATCTCTCAGAATTGGATTTAGGGAGCGCTGCAAATTCCTTCCTGGGCTTCAATTTCCAGCACAGCGATTGAGCTTGCGGCCAATGGGGGGAGATTTGAAAATGTAATCAATATAACCCACTTGCCAAGCAACATAAAAAAATCCATGAAATCCTGCATCAGAGGAGAATGTCATTCTGGAAGGAAACACAACCCTGGAGCTCAATTATCACTCAGTGCCAGGCAGGCAAACGTCCCAGAGCAGAAGCCAATACTATACATTCTTTATAGTTTGTCTCATTAATAGTATATTAAATGGTACATTAAAGGGAACTTTCTTTCACCCTTTAAAAAGCATCATAAGCACACGGTAGATATCATATTGCTGTAATAAAAACTTAGCAAAACCCTTCTTGCAGCTGTTTGACCTTTTTACCCTTTACTAAAGAGAATATGTAATGCTTATTATAAAGTTATAAGATAGAGATGCACCAAAATGGACATTTTTGCCAGAAACCGAAACAGAACAAAATGAAAATCACTTGTGAGGCAAATTTACAGAGAAAAAGGCGACCAGTTTTTTTGGTTAAACATAAAGATAAAAAAATGATCATGGTTCAATTTAATCTGCCTCCCTGCAAAAAGCCTGATATATTAATTAAATCTGCCTTATTCAGAATGACTATTCTGCTTACATACATTGCGAAGACGATGCTCAAATTATATTTTGTGCAATTCTATAATTAAGTTAGAGGAAACACTGCAATATGATTTATAATAAATTAGTCACTGTCACTTATTCACACTATTATTATCTTATTATTTTTTTTCATTTTTAGCCAAATAAATGTGGTTGTGAAATATGTGTTGCATCACTAGTAAAAGGAATCTTTCTTATTTTCTAAAAGCTGATGTGTATTGGCGTGATATGTGTTTTACCATCAGACTGGCAAATCTTTAAAGGTGCTTTTTTTTACGTTCTTTAAGTTCTTTACGTAATTACGTCACATGCACATCCTCTGGTAGAGGATCCAGAACTATATTCTAGTTCTGTTCCATTACAGGAAGCACTCTGTAATGACTGTGCATGCCTATAATTACCCCAACTGGGTGTATCTGATTCTAAATGAGGATATTTAAATGAGGATTCGTAAACCAATCTTACCAATAAATCATTTTGATTTACAAATGTCCTTTATTGGGTTCAGCGTGTGTGTGTGTGTGTTTGTGCGTGTAAGAGGTGAATGCATTCTGTACCCATGAGGAATGCTCCTTCATCTGATGCTGGTTGCTATGGGGACCACTGGCATGACCACGCCAGAAGCAATTCTGGCAAAGCTGGTAGCCGTGGCACTGCTGGCACCGGTAGCGAAAGCCCATCATGCTCTCACTCCGACAGTACGAGCACTCCACCGGATGGAAGACTGGAGCAAAGTGAAAAGAGACATTCATTAAAATGCGTTCACATGCAACTGACGCATTCATACAACCATAACACCATAGTACTAACTGATTTGAACCACAGATTATCAGGTTAATTTTATCCTATATATTACATATAGAACCTACCCATCATCAATCTGGATTCTGTTCAAACTATCTATCTATTCAGCTCAGCTCGGAAACACAGCTAAAGAGACTGGCTGTTGTGTTTGTTAGCATAACCGTTTAAATCTGTCTGTTAGCTACCACTTAGCCGAGAGATCCCGGTGTTCTGAGGAAAATAACTAAGGACTAGAGTGAACTTTAGACATAATACGCATATCATATCAACCATATCATACTAACTTAACCAGCACAGTGACAGTCTAGGCAGTCTAGAAATTAAGCATTGACATTTAGTATAACCATTATTATAGGCTTTATAATAAACGTCATCAGGTCAGAAAACAGTAAAGATCAAATAGGTTTTTTTTATTTTACTTTTTATCAATATATAGTCAAATATCTAAATGCAGTTAATATTTGCTTTTCATTTTTAAGCATTTTAAGCAGATCTGGAATATTTTATTATTACAGAGCAACATATTTAACTATTAATGTAAAAGTATCTTCAAATGTTTAATATCTTAAAGCATAGTTACACTTTAAGACATATTTGAGTAGCCTAGAATCTCCTGAAAATATCCTCTGGCACAAGTGTCCATCTTCTATAGATTTTTGTCATTTTTATGTAAACTGGTATATATTTTTTTAGAGATTTACAGTATTTTCAGCATCTGTTACTGACTGATGTATGTTACAGGATAAAAGTTACAGCCAGTTCACTGCATTCAGGATAAGCAGAAACAGCAGAACACTATTAGCTACCGTAGTCTGGCAGGGCCAGTGTGTGATGACATATACCCCACAGACAGTGGCTATTACATTGTTCATATCTACACCCCATGGCCAAAAAAGACACTCTAGGACCGCCTTTAGATTTATTGCGGTACGCATTCACTGTTGTTTCGATAAGCTTCTGCAATGTCACAATTTATTTATTTTAATTCAGTGTTGCATTCATTTTTCACCAAGATCTTGCATTGATGTCTGACCACTGCCTTCTGACTAAAGACCTCTGTGGTGAACAATCCATGTGTGAAAATGAAGATCTCATGCTCCCTGAACTCTGCACTCTTTCACAATTCCAGACCCATGAATCCTGCCTTTGTCATCTTGGAATATGCCCGTGTCATCAGGGAAGAAAAAATCTATTGCTGGAATAACCTGGTCTATATTCAGTATATTCAGGTAGTCAGCTGACCTCATTCTTTCGGCACATACTGTTGCTGAACCTAGACCTGACCAACTGCAGCATCAACCCCACATCATTTGCTTAGTTATATCCAGGTGGCAACTTTTTTGGCCTGGCAGTTTATATCAGATCAACTATATCGTATCAACTGAAATTAAGAAATATATTGTGATATAAATTATGGCAATATTGTCTGGGACTAGTTTGTTTACAACTGTGTCTTTTGAGAGAGCCTGGGCGATACATGAGTCCACACTTTTAAACCTAGTGCCCTCTTGGCCTTTTCCCTCTATGTCCACATACTGCTGACATGTGACATGTTGAAGGAGGACTGCAGGGAATGTTAAACCTTTTGGGACAAGATAAAAGCCCTAACTGTGGATTTTGAGAAGAGCTTGTCTGCTTCACTGCTGCTGTGAGAACATGGTGATGACAATATTCTGCAATGTGGATTACAGTGTAAAGAGACTACGGGAACACTGTGGAAGCAGAGAAATGTCTACATGATCAGCAGCTCCACAGAGATCTACAACAGCTTGTTTTTGTTTACAAGACTCTTGTTTACATGACATTTCTTGATTAGCTCCGCAGAGGAACAAAAAGACGTTCGTAACCTCAGCAGATTGTTGTCATTTTATTTCAGAATCTGTCCTCAGATTGTTTATCTCACTGTCTAGTGAACATGAAGCTAGAAACAAAGGACAGTGTAAATAATGTTACATTCTCTGTCACTTCTGCCTCGACCCTTACATCATATAATCTAACAGGATTACTTTTATCCCCCAAAAAATAAAAAAAGCTCAAACTCACAGTCAGGAGAATCCTTCTTAAGGCTCATTTATGCTCAATGTTAAATGCAGACAAAAATAAGAATATCATTAAAAAAAGTTTCTTTATTTCAACAGCAGATGACATGTCTCTACAAACCATCACTGAGTGTGGAAACTTCACATTAGACCTCAAGCAGCTTAGACTGTGTGTCTCTACACTCTTCCTCCAGACTCTACGCCCTTGATTTACAAATTAAATGCAACATTTACTGATGAACAGTGATGGTTTGGAGAGACATGTCATCTGCTGGTGTTGATCCACTGTGTTTTATTAAGTCTAAAGTCAGTGCAGTGTTTTGTTTTTCCACAAAATCTTACAGCACTTAATGCTTCTCTCTGCTGACAACTTTTATGGAGATGCAGATTTCATTTTCCAGCAGGACTTGGCACATTGCCCACACTGCCAAAAGTATCAATTGGTCTTATATAAGATTATAATTTTCTGAGACACTGATTTTTGGGTTTTAATTGGCTGTAAGCCATAATCATCCACAATAAAAAAAGAAATAAACACTTAAAATAAATCACTCTGTGTGTAGAACATCTATTTAATATATAAGTTTCAAATTGTGAGCTGAATTTCTGAAATAAAGTAACTTTTCAATGATATTGTAATTTTGTGAGATGCACTAATATATGAATAGAGCCTTCCATCTGTATTCTGCACTCATTTTGTCCTTATTTCTGTCAGCAGGTACAGAAAAATACTACTAAAAATGGTTGGAGCTGTGCAGCTAATACTCTAATGGCATATGGCAGTTAATTACACAGCTATAGCTATAGTTTATAGCAGTTTAATGTCTAATACAGCCCTAATTCAACATTTTTAAAAAATGCACATTTTTATTATATATTCAGTATATTTCCCTCAACATTGATTTTCTCCCACACACCAAAAACTGGAGAGTTAAAAGTATAGAGTTAAAAAGTTAATTTTAAACCGTTTTAAATGGTGATTAGTGCAGTTGTTATTTTACAGAGTTCACTTATATTTTCTTGATATATCAACTGAAATTGAACAGCTGAGACACATTTAAAAATAAGTTAAAGTCTACCCAACATTTCTTATTACATTACACAAAACACAATTTTCCTTTTGGCCCCTGCGACCATTTTTTTGCATAATGTGTGTGCATAACCCTAACTCACCATTAGAGGGGTATAAAGTCTTCCTTGGACTATAGAAACAATAACTCCAATAAAAGTAGGTAAACTCTATTTACCTTATTTTTGCATTATGATGCATACTTAAAATCCTTTAATTTTCCCAAAAATTGTCAGTGCGCTAAGTGGCAGCTCTTTCTCCGTTCACTGGTGAGTATATCGGACTGTAGCCTGCACGTTTATTGTGTTAAAACAAGATAGTTACGTGGGTCGAATCGCTAGTTGATATCGCCCTGGCTTACTGGAACACTCAGGGTTCGTCAGTGTAGAGCTGTCAGGCTAGCAGTTAGCCGCTTATGCTAATGCTGCTGCACCCAGCCTTAGTGAAAATCTGGACATCTAAGCTTACTCACCAAAATAAACACATTCCTGTTCCTTACTAGGGTTGCAAAATGCACCTTTCAATCCAATGCACCTTATGTATAAAAATAGATGAGAAAATACACTTTATTGATAGTGCACCTTATAATCCGGTGCACCTTATAGTGTGAAGAATACTGTAATTATCTGGATTTCATAAGAAACAATGACGGAGCATGTGTCCCAATATTTCCATACATATAGTGTATTGTGTTTATTAATTAATATTTGCCTTCGTTTTTCTATTAATGTTGAATAAATGTTAATATTTTGCTAATATTGTTTATGTAATTAGGTTGAAAAGGTAATTTTGTGCTTGTATTTGCTTACTCTAGTCTGGTACTAAATACTATATTATACAGCTAATAAATATAAAATTTTAACATTTTAAAACATTTTGTTGCGCCTTGCTCTCTTCTACACACGGACAATCATAAAGGATTAAATTTAAGCGTCCACTTTCCCTGCATTCTACCCATCTCCATGATTTTAGTGGTTTTAGTGGGTTTAAGGCCCTCATACCAGTCTACCCAGGGCCGTATGTTCAGAAGCAGCAGGCGGCTAGTAAACAAGCCGGCCTGATGCTGCGCTCTCAGCACGTACCGTTCTCTACATTGGCCAGTCGGTGCATGAGAGGTAGCCAAACGAGGCACTGCGGGGGAGGGTCCGCCATCATCACGTCCAGGAAGGTGTTCAGCAATATCTTCTTCTGGCAAAGAACAGGTGAGAGACGCTCAGCCAGGGCAGGTGGGTTACAGTACTGACTGGAAGTGAGGAAGGGAAAGGGTGGGGTCACTCACCTGCTGAGGGAAACACGTCCTGACTGAGTGCTCAGTGTAGCCAAACGAGGGGCCCTCAAACACGGCTGTAGGAAGTTTTAGGACCTCCCTCAGGAACTGGTCAAACTTAGCAAACACCATCGTCCCACCAGAGTCTGATATCTGAGAAAAAATATCTGAGAGCAGAGGGGGAAAAAAATAAGCACTGTTAAAGAATTAAAACATTTAAAGAACACAAGTGGATTTAAGGGGATATCCTTTAAATGAAAACAGCACCACCATGTGGTCACTGAATGTAACTGCAGCAGACACCACAGTGAATATACTGTGCTGAGAAATGCATGAAGGAACACTGAAGGAATAAAATATTTTTATTCACTTAATTGATTGAACAGATTGCTTTATTGAACTAATCTTTTGCTTCAAAGGCCTGAATAAGGTATGACATTTAATTTCACAGAGAGTAATATTGTGGAATGCCAGGAATGGTCACATTAATAAAAAATACACAAGAGGGCAGCAAAGTGTAACTAACATGCTTTACACCCAACAGAGAATCCATAATTATGGATTTCATGCACTCCTATTGAACAGATCCAGCTCTAAAAACAACCCTAAATGATGGTACTTTGAATGAGGGGAATTTATTACATAATGCATTGACCCAGCAGCTCCAAAATAGAAACTCTGCAGGAGAAGAAAAAATCTCTTTGACTTTAAATAAAAAGTCAGTGTATAAGAATTTCATTCAAAATCATATTATAGCTATTTCTATTGGTCTATAGAAATACAAGGCTTAACCCAGAAACCACAAATACACCCCACAAAACTGAACTAAACCAATACTCCATTTAATCATATTAACTTACAATCCTGACAAAATAGTGTTCATTTTTCTTCAAGCAAAGAAATTGTTCAATTTTACCCCATATTTTAATTTAATTTCAACTTTTAAAATACACACAAACAGAAACTGTGAGATGTCTTTTTATGCTCAGTTCAGTGCACAAAAAAATCTTAAAACATCTGGGTCTGGTTTCCTAGACATGGATTAGGCCAAGTCTTGGACCAATGATCCCCACTGGAATTTCTTAGAATTCTTATATTATGATTATTCTGAGTCCAATAACCCAGTCTCTAATCAAACTTGAGTTAAATATACTGGAATTTGTGAATTGGAAGTGACTTAGTGACATAGTGTATGTATACTTTTATATAAATATACAGCTCTGGAAAAAAATAAGAGACCACTTAAAAATTATAAATTTCTTTGATTTTACCAAATTGAAAACCTCTGGAATATAATCAAGTGGAAGATGGATGATCACAAGCCATCAAACCACGCTAAACTGCTTTCATTTTTGCAGCAGGAATGGCATAAAGTTTTCCAAAAGCAGTGTGTAAGACTGGTGGAGGAGAACATGCCAAGATGCATAAAAAACTGTGATTAAAAAAAGGTTTATTCCACCAAATATTGATTTCTGAACTCTTTCTGAACTGTTTTCTTTGCGTTATTTAAGGTCAGAAAGCTCTGCATCTTTTTTGTTATTTCAGCCATTTCTCCTTTTCTGCAAATAATAAATAATAAATGCTCTAAATTGCAATATTTTTATTTGGAATTTGAGAGAAATGTATTCCATAGTTTATAAAATAAAACAACAATGTTCTTTTTACTCAAACATATATCTATAAATAGCGATATCAGCTGTAGAAACTGATTCAGAAACTGAAGTAGTCTCTTAATTGTTTTTGAGAGCTGTATATTATTAACAGAAAAAAAGCAGAAACCTGTCTTGAATTAGTTATCTGCCTGATGGTGCTGCCTGGATAGCTGGATCCAGCTGGAACCAGCTCTAAAACATCAGCCAACATCACACTGGCAGGGATAAGGGTAGAGAGCATCATTTACCTCCCCAGGGAGAGCAAGGCCAACTGTGCTCTCTTGCGTTCTGCCTGCTGATGGCAAAGCAACATGACCTGAGATTTGTAAAAATGTTTCTGAGACATTTTTTTGGTATATTGCGAATCTGACAATAGCTTTACACTGTATAAGCTCAAAAGTGTGTGAGTAACAGGCCAATAGAAGTGCTCCAAATCTATCCGTTTTTTTCTTCTCCTGTGAAATCGCTATTGTGGAAGTACAAGGTTCATGGAAGACAACAACAATATTAATAAATACATGCATTTATCACTTACATCGTAATTTGTCAACTATCTTTCCACCACACATGGTTGCCAGCATTGATTTCATGGAAAAAACTGTGAGCTTTCCATGGCCCTCACTGCAACACAAACACACACAGTTAGAGACTCAACATACAGTCACTGAAAGCCCATTTAACACAGTGCAATAAAACACAACTAATACAGAGCGCAGTCTGTTCTTTCAAATTGGCCCGCAGGCTTTAAGTTGTGGTGTGAAAATAGGAGAGCTAATCTGGTGTGTTCTCCACTGTTAGGAGAATAATAGACTGGCTGGCGTGGAGACAGTGTGAGTGCAGTGTGAAAGCAGTGCGAGGGTGCTGCACTGAATACAGATTCGTTTAAAAGGGGAGCCTCCAACACTACTAACACAGCTCTTTTAATCAAGTATCCTTAGTACTTAAACCACAGGTGCACAGCGTAGGTCCTAAAGAGTCACCACTCCTCTGCTGCAGAGCACGCGCTAATCCTGATAATTAATTGATGAGGTGAATTTTAAGTTCATTTTCAGCATTAGCATGTGTAATCTGATACACGTACAGGACCCTACTGCATACCTGAGCCACCTAGAGCTGTAAAGAAAATGCATCATTATTTACTTCTTTAACTTACTTTTATTATTATTACAATTTTTACTTTTATTACAGGTAACAACTGTACTGTTACTATAAGTGTCATGTAAAAGAAACCCATGTCTTTTGCTTAAGCTGTAATAAAACTGAAAAGCACTATGCAGAATTGGCATTTCTTGCTCCTGTGCTCTGCCTACAGTAGAGAGGTGAAATTTTTACTTAGAGTTACCACTAGGACGTACATTTCTAGACAAGCTGAGAGAAAAATAACTACCACTAGAGTAATATTGGTAGCGGTAACAGCAAACATCTGGTTACGGAGCACTACACATGGCACTAAAGTTACATAATGCATTAATCAGCATGCTTAGCCCAAAGTAGCAACAACAGCAATGTTACAGGTCAGAATTACCCATTTTTACATTTGAAACAGCTATTTTAATGTGAAAAATGTTACACGCAGTTCTGTATCTCTCAGCTTGTCCAGAAATCCGTATCCTTTATCTGCAGCCCAAACTGTGAATTACATTTCACAACTGTAGGGGACCAGGAGCAGACAAGTTGCTTTAAATTTCTTAATTTTCAAATGAAATATCTCTTGTATATATGTTCTCATCATCATCAGTTCATCATTTTTTATACCTTTTTTCCTTAAACATCTAGAGTTGTTCTCTTAAAAATGGATTATATATGAATTAATCTGCAGGACGAAATTTTTTATGACCTCTTTCTAAAAAAGACTTTCTGAAACACTATATTACAAAATGTTTTGCTCTAAACTCCACTATTCTGAGGGTGTTTCAGAGACAGTGGCATAGTCTTATACTGGCATTGGCATTGCTTTCAGCACAAATCATGTTTTGAGTCTGTGTCTAAGACTGATGTTTGTACTGTATTCAAGTCTATTTTGGCAATAAAATTTGCTTTTTGGTAAATTCAGCAAGGTTTTATTGCCCCTGTTGTGTTGGCTTGATTAGGTGGGCAGGTTGTTTTAGGGCTATTTATATACAAAGAAATGTTTAAAAAATTCCTGACTTTTTCCTGACTTTTAATTGTACTATTTAAGGTACTATTCAATTCACTTCAATATTTTCTGTCTTAATACTTCTCATAATTACATAAGGTATTGATACAGTACATATACTTTAATCAATTATACCACAGTTAGTTCCGATCTTGCAATGTGATTGGCTGAGAGGCGTTCTATGAGTGCCGTTATCAGCGGGTAATGCACTGTAACTGAAGCTCTCCATGTATTACTCCGCCGCATACAGGTAACCTAGCAACGATGCAGCGCTTACAAGCCAACTTGCAGAGTTTTTATAACCAAACAGATCGTATTTTCTCGTCCTCTTTAACTAAAAACCTTTCAAAATACAGTGATTATGGAACTCGAGGTTTGTGCTATAATGTGTAGGACACCCGCAGCACAGCAGTGCAGATATTACACGCTATAGCCCTCCCTCTTGTGTAGTATTGCTTAATTAGGATGATTTTTTTTTATTTAGTATTTTTTTTGTAAATTTAGTCATTTTGTTATTACTATTATTACTATTATTAGTAGTATTGTAGTGTTGGAAGTAAAGAACATTGCAGAACATAATGTAGAGCTTTGACTGCAGAGCTTTGACTTTGTAAAAAGTACTCTGTAAAAGTAAGAAATTGATCCAAGTCGTAAAAAAAGTAAGTGCTCACCTGTCGTAGGTGGCCACCATAAAGTTAAGCAGCAGGCCGATGGACTGCTCCACATTAATCTGGTGGGTGGTGGGCAGCCGCTTGTTCAGCTGGTAGAAGATGGAGGAGAGGATGGTTTCGAGTCGTGACACGTTGATCTCGGCATTGTGGTCCAGCGTGCTGAGTCCATTATCGCGGAACGCCTCGATCATGTTCCACACGTCCACCAGGTGAACTATGAGAGGGGAGCATAGAGATAAAATACTGAGAAAAGAATGTGTGTTTGTTGTGCGTGTCAGGACAAAATCACATATTTTAGCTTAAACTCATACAGGCACACTTACTACAACAACAAACAAGAAAACACTCATTCTTATGAAATTACAAGAGTACAGAGTTCAGAAAGATAGGAGACAGACTTACGATTGCATCTTTTCTGAACAAATCTCAGCTTGCACGCTGTTCTATATGTTGACAGTCGGATAACATCAAAGTTTTGTGCTCCTGGTAAAAATAAAATGCAGTATTCATCAGTTAATTATACAGGTCTTTTAGGTCTGTTGTCAGTCCTGTTCAAAATGAGAATGAACCATTTCAAACTCAAGCCACAAAGAAATGCATTAAATCATTAAATCATTAGAAAATCATTAGAAAAAAAGTGTTATTTATACATTAAAATATTTTCAGACACTAAAAACCAGCTTATAGCTTTACAACACAAAGTAAAAACAGCAATAAAAAGAACATAATTACATAATAAAAATGCAAAGTAGCAAGTAGCAGGAAAGTTATATTGTTTAAATTTAAATTAAAAAAGCAAAACAAATGCATAGAAAAAAAATACAACAAAGTAATTAAAAGTATTCACGTGGTAATAACCATATACACTGAAAAGCCAAAAGTCATGGGATCAGACTATTTAAATCAACCACGAAGTGTTGAAGGCACACACCTTTATAACTTGTGAGGTTAAAACTTGCCAGCATGATCATGGCAATATATTGTGAATCACTGAATTACTAGGGTTTGAGGTAGAGCAGATAGTTGATGGCAGATAGATGGTACATTACATTTCTGAAGCTGTGTTGGTATTAAACATACCTCGATTGCATTTGTGTACCGGGAAAACATAATAGAAGCCTATACCACACACAGTGGACAGTGCAGTACATGGTAATGACTATGACCAGCAGTGTCTGGCTAGAATGTTCATGCAAACAGACAAACAGACAGCACCTCTGGAAGAAATTACATCCATATTCAACGCATAAGGTCCCATATGTCAATCCCAGAGTTCAGTGGGGTGTTCTTTAGCTTTCATGGGACACAATACTAGTTCCTGCTCCACGACTCTTGCTATGTCAGTTCAACTCTAAAGTAAAGAGATATGTTTTTAAATGTTTGCACAATGTTCCAGATCTTTGGTGCATAAAAACAAAAATCTGTCTCTCTGATCTTTTTAAGTTTTAATGTATAAAAGTTTCCTATTTAGAATACAGAGAATGTGGAGATAATCTTGTTTCTTTAAATCATTAGATTAAAAAACTAGCAGTAAAATCATGTAGCTGATCCTAAAAGAAACAGGCAGACAGTGAAGATGTGCTAAGTGTTAATGGTGTAATATCATCTTGTTTGCGAGTTAGCATTCCTGCTGCTGTATTCTGCTTGTAGTTTGTTTGTTTGTTGTTCTATCAACAGTGCTTTGCAGTCATCAAGCATGGATCGATTTCTTGGCATCTTGCAGACAGAGATAAGGTTCAACTAGGGTAATATTCCTTAAGTGATACATAAGAAGTTTTGGTTATATTATTAATAGAATGTAAAAGTTAAGTCTGTGTCTGGAATCATACCTAGACCCCTAACTACACTTTTTCATTTGTAGAGACAGATTTTAAAGTCTCCCACACACCAGTTTCCTTTTTGTTGCACAACCCATTACTATTTCTTTGGTCTTGTCATAATTAAGCTTTAAAAATAGTACTGTACCCAGATAAGTGATATTATCTGCTTGTGAGTCATCTACAAAAGTTTGATAATTGATGCCATGCTCTGTAATAAGAAAATCCAGTGGCAGCATACACAAACAAAACAAGAGTGGACCGAGCACAGAGCCTTGTGGTTTGCCACATTCAACGATTGTCTATTGCTAGTTTTTTGCATTTTGCAGACACTTGACCTGAAATAAGTCACAGCACAGAAGACATTACCACCCAGAGTGAACAGCACTAGAATTTTTGGTGCAAAGAAACAAGCAGTTTTGCAGCCTTTAAATCAATCTACATCTATTTTGTACAGAGCCTTGTGGTACACCACATTCAACAATAGTTGATTCAACAGTAATAATGTTACTTTACGCCCCTGCTTTTAACATATGATCAATATATTCCTCTTTCACCCTCCAACACAGATTTATGGAGTCATTTGCCCTGTGGCAGTAAACTGAGTAGAGCTAGCATAGCCTCTGTGTATGGCTATGTGTAAACAAAACACTGTACAGCTTATGTTAACTCACTCATCTCCATGAAGAGCTGCCTCTTCTCCACCGTGGCCTTGCCGCTCTTGCTGCCCTCCTCAATCATCCTGAATAGCACAAACACACAAATGATCACCAACATCTCCCCTCTATCTCCAGCGACTCCAGTTCACACTGAAGTTACAATATTAAACATTCTGCAGTAACTGCAGGGTAACCTGATGTTACAGTATAACACATTTTCAAAACCATTCTTGAAGAGAACACTATCTAAAGGCTAATATAATAAACTGTTGTTTCTGATTTTGGCTGCAACTCTTATCGCTTTGCAGCAGCAAATGACTGGAACACTTTCCAAAACACCCTCAAGCTTGCAATTTTAACACCTTTTTCTACTTTTTTACTACTTAGCATACCATTATACAGATAATAGTAGACTGTTGCTCTTGCTAATCATCATGGATCAAATAAGTGCATATTCACACACCCATTTACACATACACATTTTTTTCTATTCTTATTCCTGCTTTTTAAACAGTTCATAATTTATAAACATAGTTTATTTTATGTTAATCTATGATTTTTTTATCCTTGGTAGTGTTGTAGTACTTGAGTCCGGTCTCGTTCTTGTCTCGGACTCGACCTTTTTTGTAATCTGTCTTGTCTCGGTCTCGGCTGAGGTGTACACGGAGACTGTGGATGAGACTGGCCACGTCCGGGTCCTCTGTCTGAGGTTCATTAGAAACTGAACCTTTTTTCTATTGTTACTGAACATCAACATTTCATTCAAACAGATCAAATAAGTCCTTTTTCTGTGTGTCTAAAATCTGCACACAACTTTTAGAAAAAAAAAAAAACAATTAAATTAAAGAAAGAAAGCACATGGAGAAGTGCAAACTAGCGAGACAACTAACGTTTGCAGCGGGCTAGCTAACGGTAACAACAAGCTAACTAAAATACTAATGTTATTGGGGAGAGAACTAAGGCTAGCAACAAGCTAGCTAACCTTAGAGATGAGCTAGCTAACCTTAGCGACAAGCTAGCTAAAATACTAATGCTACTGAGGAAAGAACTACCATTAGGGATGAGCTAGCTAACCTTATAGACAAGCTAGCTAAAATACTAATGCTACTGAGGAAAGAACTACCATTAGTGACGAGCTAGCTAACCTTAGCGACAAGCTAGCTAAGAACTACCATTAGGGATGAGCTAGCTAACCTTAGCGACAAGCTAGCTAAAATACTAATGCTACTGAGGAAAGAACTACCATTAGTGAAGAGCTAGATAACCTTAGCAAAGAGCTATCTAAAATATTAATGCTACTGGGGAGAGAACTAAAGCTAGTGATGAGCTAGCTAACCTTAGCAATGAGCTCGCTAACCTTATTCATGCGCTCTTTGAGGGCAAATTGTGATAGTTTTTGTACATTTTAGAATAAAAATGAATGGAATTTGAATTTGAATTTTATTTTTAAATCTTAATCTAGTCTTGGTCTTGGACTTGGTCTCGGTTTTTGTCTTTGCGACTGCAATTAAGGATCCTTTTACATGCAACCTTACATTATTTTGGACTGCCTGACCTTCATTTCTTAAAGTAATTTTTTCTTTACTTAGTTGAGTAGTTCTTGCCATAATATGGATTAAAGCATTATTCAAATATGGCTTTTCACAGAATACTAACTGTACCTCTTCACAACACAACTCATCCTCTCAAACACATTGAAATCTTGATGAGGCACAGCTGTTAAATGAATGCCATTCCAAATGACTACTTTAAATATCTGCCTGAAAAAATCCAGCCAAGATGTCCAAAGCTGTCTTGCAAAGTGCTGTTTTTAAAGAGTCTAAAATATAAATCATATTCTGGTTTGTTTAACACTTTACATTGGATGGCCTTAGTACAAGTAATGCAAAAACAATTTAAACAACAAAAAAAAACACTGAACTTAAGGTTTAACCTTTGACTGGTACTGTATATTTGTCTATAAGAACAACAAAATATCGCAATGTCAGATTTCCCCCTAATATTGTGCAGCCCTAGTGGAGATACACTGTTCTTTTATACTTTGGAGAGTAACACTATGAGGCCTTTAGCAAACTTCAATACTCTAAAAAAATTATTACATAAATAAGCTGCTACTCACCTGTCAACTGGGCTGGATTTCAACTAAAGAGAAGCAAAATCAGAAAGTTCCTGTGAAAAGAGAAATATTTAGAGTCAAAATGGTAGAAGAACAGCATACGTCTATCTCATATTAGCCAGTAATGCAGTGCTGTCGAGGGTTTCATTAAGGTCAGCTATCCCCAATCTCTGGTCATAACAAAAGAGCACTCGAGTTCTTGTCAAGTGTGTAAATGATGATTCCATCTGCCATTAGTTGGAGCACAGGCAGCATCCTGTGAGCTGGTGATACAAAGGCTGCTAAAAGGGCTGTTTATGATGATAGACAGGAAGCATGCTGCAGACCTTCAGTGAGCGGGAAAAGCTCAGAGTCATGGACAAGCATTAGAAAGGCATTTTTAAAACCAACTCCATCATTCCAAAACCCATATCGCTTATGCATTTACAATTGCTCTAGTGACTGGTTATAGGGCTGGGCAATACAACAACATTTATCGTTATATTGTGATAAATGACACAATCGATATTGTATGATCTAATCAATTATTTCTCTTTACATTGAAAAGAGCAAAATCACTCCTGGTTAACTGAATTTACCGCAATGCAGTGTGTAAAATAGTGCTTCACACTACAGTATATCATTTTAACATCATCATTGCAATGCAGGCATGCACAATTTTAATAAAAGGTGCAGCTTTTTTGCTACCAAACGCAGAATATATGTCAGTTTTTTCTTTCTATTATCAGACAGAGCTGGTGTGAAACTGCACAATATATTGTTTCAGTGTTAATATCGCAATGTACACAGGCGCAATGGTCACAGCGCAGGAAGTGCAATGTTTTGTGCAATGTCAAATGACGTTTTTTTTTTTTATATTTTTGCTGCATACAAAGAAACATTTACACTGTTCTCATTTTACATAACAATATCTACTAGATTTAAAAAAGTATATACACCCAATACTATTTGTTTTACGCTAACCATTGATACACAGAGGGCATTATTAATATTATGACATGTTGAAGGATTGTTTTTTTGAGAAATTCCTTGTATTTTCATGTGTAAATTTGTTAATATATTTATATATATATGTATGTATGTATTATATCGCAGAACAATACAATATTGCAATATTGTTTTTCCCGATATCCTGCAGCCCTTGTGTGAAACATAAAAAAAATAGCACTAATAATTTTTGCTAGTTTTTTTTTATAAAAAGGCAATGACCATTCCATTTTTTGCCAATTCCAACTGAACAGTAGGGGTGTACTGCATTAATTGTCAAAACACAGTGTCATATTTTAACAAGAATAGTGCATTTCCTGGAAAACAAAACAAAACACTGGACGCTTGTGCAGCTAAACTGATTAAACTAGACGCTATGGTATCCCAGCTGGTGGTGGTGTTCCTAGACAGTTGGTATGGTATTACAAACTGATTGATAAGGTGAAGTTTACTATGGTTACTATGATGATCCTAAGTGGTTGTTATGATTTTGCTAGATGGTTGCTAACATATTGCCAAGTGGTTGCTATTGTATCCCATGTGGTTGCTATGGTATCCAAGATGGTTGATAAAGATACAGGAGCTACTTATCGTACATATTGTATCTCCAAGTTCTCGCCAATACACAACACCACTGAACAAACATAAGAAATTTTACTCTACTCAGTACTCTATGATGTTAAATCAGGTAAGCTGGAGATGATCCACCATTGGCTGGAGTAATATAGAAGAAATCTGGTAACAATAAAGTTACTAACTTTGTTACTTTTTACTTTATGTATGCTTACATAGAACTGTCCTAATGTAATATGGCATTTTTACTAGAAAGAGGCCTCTAATTGTCAGGACACACTGTTTAATTACTTTATACAGGTGCCAAACTCTCTGTTAATGGATAATTGGATATATCATAATAAAAGCTTTTGACAATTAGCTGTAATGAGAAAAAATAATTGTATAACTGTAAAGGTGATAATTAATGTTTTTGTGCTAAAACACAAAACACTGCATTCTGGCCTACACCCTGTTTCTTTCAGTTGTAACTTGTATTTGAAAGTGATATATTAGCATAATTTTGTGCAAAATTTTAAGAAATTGCTATGTTTTCCATTACATTTTTTTTATTTTAAGGTTGGAATTTCACATTCGTGTGAAACATATTAATAATCAATGTATTTAGCATTAGACAGACTTTGAGATTTAACTTAAATTTTTTATGCTTGATTTATTGAATTCCAGAATACCAGAATGCTTATATGCTGCTGGTTTACTGCATTACAACCCTACGTTCTGATTTGACTGCGTCTGTAACCGTACCCAGCCAATTTACCAGCGTTAAAACACAACACCACGGGTTCAGTGTTACATTTCTACATGGAATAATAGATTAATCCAATTAGGTGTGTTTTGTATTGCATTCAGATCCTATACTGGTGCATGCTTTATTAATTTATTAATGATTACGTCATTATTACCACTAGCATAATGATCATCGTCTGCATCTGTGGGTTATCACTGTAGTATATACAGTCATCAGTCAGCACTGCTGCTTTCATCACCACCTTTAATATTACTGCGGTGTTTTGTACGGTCAGTAAATCAGTGTCTCTGCTGTAGCTAATCCTCATTAGCCCACATTTATCTATTCAGCGCGTTTTACTCCGGCTGTGGTCGTGATCGCAGCGCCGCTCCGCTCCTGCTCTTCCAGCCAATGGAGGAGGACTGTCTGCCAGCATTATGTCATGTGCTGCTCGTCCGCTGAGCTGCGTGTGTGTGTGTGTGTGTGTGTGTGTATCACAACCCGAGATCATTACACCATGACCGCTGCTGGGGCTCCTAATCACTGCCTGTACCCGGAGCCTGCGGTCAGCCAGCGGACCTGCAGGAGAGACCCGGTGTTCTGTCGAGTTGTGCTACACCATCGATATAGGCTCCTCGGCTCCTCTGCGCATGCGCTGACACATCATTTTAAATGTTCTTATGTGTTTTTCGTTATAGCTCTATTATGACTCCGTCAATCTGAGCTCACTGCTATTATTAGTGCTGCTACTCAGCTACGGAACAATTGTTGGTTCCCAAATAGTTCTATTAATTTTGTGAACCATCACTAACGATTATAAACGCTAAGGGGACGAAAGATGACGTTTCTTGGTCGTAATCATTATCGTTATCTATGAAGATAGATAAAGACAACTTTAATTTTAGGTAGTATAGCTACTTCACACATAACGAACAGGTGTTTTGTCGAGTTATGCTACCCATTGACCCGGGCTTCGTACCGACACTGTTTTTTTATGGTGTTAAAATCTCTGTTTTTTCTCAGGTGCATTAAATAGCCTGCTCTCACTGCCGTCATTTGACTCAGTGTTACGTTTGAAAAACAAAAAACAATAATAAACAATTAAAGAATAAAAATGCGTTCAACATTGCTCTAACGTTATGTCACGGTTCCCCCAAAAGAACCACAGCTAACCTTCTCTGTTAGCAGTGTTGGTTAGTTAGCTGGGTAAATAGATCAATGTCCTACCACACAAATTAGGCTCACATTCACACAAAAATAGCATCCAGGCTACGTGTTCTATTTGGGCAGCTTAAAATTACATATGCAGCTCTGGATAAAAATAAGAGACCACTTAAAAAATATGAATTGAGTTTATTTCTTCTTTTACCAAACCTCTGGGATGTAATCAAGAGGATGGATGATCACCAAGCCATTAAACCAAGCTGAACTGCTTAAATCTTTGCACCAGGAGTGGCATAAAGTTATCCAAAATCAGTGTGTAAGACTGGTGGAGGAGAACATGCCAACATGCATGAAAACTGTGAGTAAAAAATGTTTTTTTTCCACCAAAAATTGATTTCTGAACTCTTAAAACTTCATGAATATTAACTTGTTTTTCTTTGCATTATTTAAGGTCTGAAAGCTCTGCATCTTTTTTGTTACTTTAGCCGTTTCTCATTTTCTTCAAATAAATGCTCTAAATGACAATATTCTAGATTGGAATTTGGGAGAAATGTTGTCCGTAGTTTATAGAATAAAACAACAATGTTCATTTTACTCAAACATATACCTATAAATAGCAAAATCAGATAAACTGATTCAGAAACTGAAGTGGTCTCTTATTTTTTTTTCAGAGCTGTCTATACACACACACACACTCACACATTATGGGGGCACGTTTTGACAAGGTAGCACAAATCGACAGAACACCGGACCTAAGAGAAAAAGAGAGAGCCGCACCTCTCCGGTGTGTAGCCTAGTAAGGGTGCTCTGTCGAGTTGTGTGCTATTAGAGACGGACAGGACCCTCCATACAAACAAGCCCGCAAAGAGAAAAAAAATAATAACGCAGCCCCGCACGACCCACCGCAAACCGACCGAGTAGCCTACACTACACACACGTCACTTGCGGCCATGTTGCACATTAAACCCCCCCCCCCCCCCCCCCCTCTCCTTATAGCCACCGACTCCAAACAGAGCACGGACAGCGAGCTACACTGATGACAGAATTAAGAAACCCCCAAATCCTCCTAATGTAGATAAAAAAGAGATAGACACACCGGACCCTCCATCCAGCCCCTCTTTAACTCCAATTCCCCCAGTCCTGCGGCTATCCCCCACCACAAATATAATAAAACACCATCATCCACAAGCGCTCTCTTACCAGCAGGAAATCACGCAGGCTGCGCTACCACCGCCAGCACCACCACCATCAGCAGCAGCAGCAGCGGAGGAGGAGGGTGAGAGAGGGGGATGAACGGTCTCGGCTCCAGGAGAAGGAAGGATGCGCTCCGGTCATGTCACAGCCTCCTCTCCGCCCTATTAAAGCTGCTCGATCCTAACCCGCCGTTTCTCCAGCGTCCCGACGGCCCTGCCCTCCTCCATCACCGCGCTCCGCTCGAGGCTCCCGCTCCGTGTGATTCGCTCGTACAGGAGCCGCAGTAGAGTCAGAAGTCGCCCACTGTGTGAGAGAGAGAGCCAACTACTACTGACTGCAGCAGCAGCGTTCCTCCTGTCAGCTCCGCTCACCACCAGCAGGGGGCGGCACAGCAGCACCGGCGCGCGCATGCACCCGCAACACAGCCTGAGCTTGACGCTGCTAGCTACCAAAATACTAACATATCACACATTGTAAACCAATTTACACAGATTTTTTTTTTTTTAGAATTAGTTGTTTTTATTGTGCTGTATGATGTTGATTAGTTAACATTTTTATTTTATTTCAGATTTCATTTAAAATATAACAAACGTTTACACTCCAAAAGATTCTCAGAAACCGAGTCGCTGCACTTTCCTCCAAGCGCGCTGGCTACTCGGCAATGCTGCATCAGCAGCAGCTTGAAAAGAGACCGTGGCTGACTTCACATGTATCGGAGGAAGCATGTGTTAGTCTTCACCCTCCTGATGTGTTGGGGCATTACTGGTGATAGGGGGAGTCCTAATAAGTGGCATGGTTAATTGGCCGTGTAAATTGGGGAGAAAATGGGAAAAATTTGAAATAAAATTATGTAAAAAAAAAAAAAAAAAGAAAAGGTCGATTCAACCACTGAAAAACTAAACACAGCACTAGCATTGCTATGTACATTTGTTTCCTCACTCCTGACAAACAAACATCAGCAAAACCTCACACTACTACTAAATGCTTTGAGAACTACAAGGGGCTTGTCCCTAAGTCCACATTATGGTTTTGCTTAAGTGTACATTAACGTGACACATTTGGCAACAGTCTCAGAAAGTTATCTTTCTTTCTCAGTATTTCTGAAACTGTAAGCTAAAAGGTCACATACAAGCATATACTTATCTTGTGTGGAATTCAGTCAGGGGTGCATTTTGCGAGCATTTAGTGTGGTCTTGTACACTGTAATTTTGCTCGTTTAAAAAACAGGACACCTTTAAATACTTACTGGAAAGAACATGAACATGCACAGCAGTGGACGAATCTTTGGGACAGGACATTTAACATAGTTAACCCAGTAAAGTAGGGCCAAGTGATTCTTTTTATCTTGACCCCTCAGTTACCATGTCTCATAATTTCTCAACAAAAAAGGCAAATGTTTGTTTATTTAATGTATTTTATTCTTGTTTATTGATAAAATACACTTTTTCTTACAACTGCTGATTACAATTACTATATTACATTCACCTTTATCTTACATAAAACATTTGAAATCTTACAACTAAAAATGACACATTATTGGGATGCACCCTCCACCAGGTTTTTATATCTCTGCAACCATAAAAAAGTGTTTCTCTGTCAAAAATCTGTGAGAAATATATTCCTCAAAGCAGGTACTACTGGTTACAACAGGTTACTACTGATAGTCAATATACTGTATGTTTCGTAAATGTAGATTATTGCTGTTTACCTACAGTAGATGGATGCAAACCATTTAACATTTTATTAATCATTACATGATTATAATATTTCCATTAGTATTATTGGCAGAGACAATGTCCACATTGCTCATTCACTTCATACAAAATGAAGACCAAATTATTTTAGTCATTTTTACCAGTAGTGATAAGTAAAATACATATATAGGGTGAATTTTTGATTAAATATAAATAAATATTGCCAAAAAAACAAATCAGGGTAAACCAATGGAAAATAGGGATGCACTGAATATATAATGACAAAAAAATATTTTGTCCGAAAATGGAATAAGCCAGAAGATCAATAAAATATCTACCAAACAATGATGTTTTTGATAGTGTGACCACATCACATTAAAAATATTCAGTATTTATGAAATATATATATATATATATATATATATATATATATATATATATATATATATATATATATATATATATATATATTTTTTTTTTTTTTTTTGTAGCTTTGCACTTGCTTTTTTGCCAAATATTAAAAATGTTTTATGTTTTTGGTTTTAGTCAAAAATGTTTATTCGGGTGCATCCCTAACAGAAATAAAGGATTATCACAGTCCTGTTATGTCTCTACTATGGATGTGTCTGTGTATGTGTACATTTTTATATACTGTAATTCATACTGCATATACAGTATCAACATGAAAAAGATCATAAACATTTACTGACATGACGAAGAAGATCACTTGAAAAGTCACTTGAAGAAGTACCCTCACACCCAAAGACATTCCAAACAACTACCAAGCTAGTCTGGATTTTTTCCCATACACCACAAGCAAACACAACACGATGGAACCAATGTATGTATATATGTATATGTATATATATTTATATATTTACGCAAAGAGAGAGAGAGAGAAAAGGCTAAATCTTTCAGTCATCACTGTGAACCGATAAGGAACATATTTGAATGATACGGGCTAATGCCACACAAAGATATCGTCTTTCAGTGAAAAACCCACATTGAGCCGCAGGTATTCGTATTCCAGGCAAGACTATCCACATAACACATACAAACAAAGACAAGTCTCTTGAGGGAATATAATCATGGGAATTCTGGTACAAAAATCTTGTATAAAGTGTTATATACACCCTGGATAGAGGCATAACAAAATGGGACAGCTCATATAAAGACATAGTAAATACCCTGTTTCTTTTAAATGTTTTGTAAAATGATTTGTAAATAGTATTTTATATTAAAATATATTAATTAAAATATATTACTTTTCAAAACTAGACAGACATTAAAAAGAAAATTCTGATTATCTAATTCCCATAAATTGACTTTGGTATATTACCAAGCAAAATCTTTTAAAACTGTCTCATGTAGAAGGCAGAATATTTAACAAAAAAAGACTAATAACTAGATGCATAACATGCATGTCATTAATGCATGTGTAATATACTACACATATATGTATCAAAATGTACCTGTTTATCTGAATTGTTTAAGGACAGTCCCATGTTTAGAGTTTAAACACATTATTAATTATAGTGTGATTTGTCACAGATTTAAAAAAAGCCTTAGTAATCAAAGTAGATATGTTCAAGCAAGAGAGCGGAAATTAAACAAAACATTTTCTCAGCAAAATACAGTATTTACAAGAAAAAAAAAAAACAAACAAAATCTTCATATTCTCCCTTTTTAAGTGTTCTACTGTACTTCATTGCTTCTAAACATTTGCTAATAAGAATTAGCTTTAAGGTTTATATTGTTGTTATTATTATTTTGTTTAAAACATAAATGGTATTAACTTTAACTTTCAAGAATATCTACAGCCCCAGGATTTCTTTTAAAGAGGCATAATCAGTTCACACTCCTCACTGAAGCAGCGTAAACAACAAAAGCGTGATCAGATGTATAATAGTGAAATTAACAAAAGACCTGGGTTTGCTCCTGAGAGGGAACATTATTAGATTATTTGATTGAGAAGTGCTCCAGCTCCCCTCAAACACAGAACTTTGCATTTACAGCTGATTAGCAAGTAGTTCATTCAAGTTATAGTTCAACAGTTTTAATTCTATAAAAAGTGCAACCCTAAAAAGACATATATGACTTTTTCTTAGATGAGATATAAGGGAGTTTGATGCGTTCTTAGATTTAGATGAGACGTTTCATATAAATATTATAAATATACAAATTATTGCCACCTTCAATCAATATAAACCTGTTGTTACATTCCACCATTTACCCGAAACACCAAATCAGAAAAAGTTTGGAAATTATAGAAAATGCAATTTTAAAAAACATTGTTTCTTGCATTTACTGTAACTGCTATTTCATAATATATTTATTTCAAATTTTCTTTGCATTTTCCATATTGCACCATTTTTTTTTTCTAATTTGGGATTGTAATAGAAGTGCTAGCTTGTAATATTTACTCCCTTCTGTTCCATAAATAACTTCATTTTTAATCTATCACTGATTTCATTCACATCTACTAGTACCACGTTAACCTAGACATAAGGCAGGTCAATAAAATATATTTTATATTCACAGTAAATCTTGGTATTTCAGCTGTGTGATTTTTTTTTTTTTCCTCAAGACTTAAAATGACCTGCTGGGTAAGTACGTCTTAATTATTATTGTTACGGATCCAACAAGGCGCACTGTATTTGTTTTTGCTTAGTTTCTTAAGAAATTACAGTTAAAAGAAGGGAAGGTTGTGATCTTCACATCTACAAAAATAGTAGTATATGGTTACTTTCATTTCTAAAACTTTGATACAAAAATATTACAGAATATGATCAGCGTTTACATATTGCCACTACTCAACGAGTCTTGCATCTAGAACAAGGTGCTGACTTTACAGTAAACTGACTGAGAGGAAGTTTTACTCTGCATTGCACAAATTATGTACATGAACCTCTATTTTTTTAACTCTATCAAAACAGCATGAAAGCTTGACTCCTGTATGAAAATAATTATATATGAACACATAACCACAGTGAGAACTTCAACGCTGAGCGGAAAATTCACAAACCCTCTATACTATACTCTCAACTTGAGTGAATCTTCCAGATATTTATAATCGTGATCACCAGTCACTATTTTATCCTCTTCAGCACTATCGTACCACCAGACATGAGACACACAGCTTGGAGGGCCCAATGCAGTCATCGTGACAGAAGGCCCCACATCCCTTGCACATGATCATGGCCTTTAGTCGACAGTAGCACTTTGACTGGACGTCTTCCATTCCCGAAGCTTCTATAAAGGCCTGCTCTGGTGAGGTTTCACCCTTACTCTGGTCTAGGAGGTGACCAGCAGGTATGGCAGTGACGGTCACAGAGAAAGACATCATCCCCCCATTGGCACTCTCGCTACTGCAAGTGACTGTAGGAGAAGAGCTGGTGTTGGCCAGGCTGTTATTTAACGAGTGAGGCACGGACATGCTGATGGTGCCACCATAAAAAGTACCAAGCACAGGTTCTTGCTCGTCATGTGATTTCTGTGGCTGGAAGGATGTCACATGTGGGTGACAGTCGCTCAACTGATATGGCCCTGAGTTACCCTGTTTGCCACTGCAGACATCTAGATGCGTTCTCAGAGATGCTTCTTTGGTTCTTGTAGAAGTGCAACCTTCTCCAGTACTGGACAAACCACCAAGTAACGGAGACTCCAACTTTACTTGAGGACAGTTTTGATATCCTCCTGCGTCGTCTGGTCTCATGATTAGATATCCCTGCTGTTCGTCTTTAACCCCAGGAGGGTTAGAAAGTCCTGAAGAAGCCTGAGGGCCTCCTCTCAATTCTACCCCTTCTTTTTCCTCTACTTCCACATTTTCTCGCTTCAGGTTGGCCAGATGGGGCCGTTTGCTGCTCTCAGACCCTCTGCCGTAAGTGGAGATATTGAGGAGGTAGTGTCCTGTCATGGCAGGTTTGGCCACCCTCTTTCTTCCAAAGTGATCTGGATGGAACCTTGGTTGGTTATTACAACTGTCTGGATAGCCTAGCTGGTAGGGTTCCAAGTGAGATGGCTGAGGCACTGACATGGGGATCTGCCTCTGCTGGCTTCTGTGCCTCAGTACATGGATGATCTGCTCCTGAGTGTCCTTGTCTAGTTTGTCCACTCTGATTCCAGGTCTGCCTGAAGTCAGAGGTACACTTGAAGAAGTCTGCAACCTTGCTCTGCTAATGTCTTCTGTGTCCACAAGATTCTCCCTACCTAATCTTTTTGTGGGAATGTCCAAGTTCCCTTGACCTTGTACTGAAGTGGTTACAGAGGGCACCTCCATCTTGGCAAGTGGCTTTGGAAGAATTTTCTCAAGGGGAACGTCTTTACCTTGAAGGAGCTGAGTGACCAGAGGATTGTTGGCAGGAATCAAGGAGTGAGATTTGGTCATGGAGTTCCCTGACATAAATGCTTCTTGTGCTCTCTGACTTGCAGCCAGTGCATTCGACGGTGGTAACTGCATCCCACCTGCTGACACAGGTCGGTGATCATTGAAAAATTGATTTGATGCACACCGAGACATCTGGGAACCCATTAAAGGTCTGTTTTCCCTCAAAAACAATTGATTTGGACTGAAATTTTGAGTATAAAGAGAGTCTGTCTGCACAGTAGCACCTGAGAAGGGAGAACTTTGTGTGCTCTCAGGGGCAGGAGAAACTGAGCTAATTTTTACTGGTGATACCGATTGGCTTCTACTGCTTGCTGGTGAAAATTCTTCTGACAGGGACCGTGCTGGAGAGGGCGTGGAAGCACCTCCAGCTGAGCCAGGTCCTGAAGTGGCTCCTCTGGATTTTGAGCCTCCTGCTGCTGCCGCAGCTGCTGCGGCACGCTGTTCCCGAGCTAACTTGGCTTTAGCTTTGATGTCGGCTAAAGTGCGTGCACCTGTGCATCCAGGGCGGATGCTGGGGGGCGTCAAAGGATGCGGAGTCAAGGGATGTGGAGTCAAGGGAGTCCTTGGAGAAACCTGGCCTGCAGTGGAGGGGGCAGGGACGATTCGCGACACAGGGATCTAAAAATAGAAAGAAAATGAATCTTTAAAAATGACTTTAAATATTAACAGCATATTAAATCAACAAATCAATAACATAAGATCCTCCTGAATTAAAACTTACTTTAAGTGGAGGTACTCTCTGTTGTACCGTTACTGAGGAAGCTGTTGCTGGGGGCAACCCTTCTGGTGGGGAGATGCGAGGTTTTTTCTCTGCTATTTCTTCTTCACTAAAGACTTTCCTTTTCATGGACTCGACAGTCACAACAGAATTTGGTGGTACAGTTCCCTCAGCTTTTACAGATTTAACCTCCAATGTGTCCTTTCTGTTAGAACAGGTACTTACAGCTTCCTGACAAGGCTTTGGTGTATTAGACTTTTCCTCACTTACTTGGACGTTTGTATTTGTTGCGATTGATGTTACAGGTTCTGTTTTTACTGCAGCTACTGTAGACTTCTCCTCGTGTGCTGAAGATGCAACGTTTGTGTCTTGAGATGTCAGGGGTTGATTTGACACCATCTGACTGGCAGCAACTGATTCTTTAGGTGTGGACTCTTGCTGAGAATGGCTTACAAGTACAGCTGTTTTCACCTCTCTGGATCTCAGCTCTTTATGGCAAATCTCAACAGTGTGCCTTGGCTTCTGTTCTTCTGTGCTAGTCTCTGATCTTGCAGATCGATTTATGTGTTCTGCTGGTGCAGAAGAGCTTTCAGTATCTGTCAGCCTTCTGGATTCCTCAATGCTTAGTCCAGAACTGAAATAAAAAAAGAAATCCAATGTGTTTGCAATCTGATCTGTATTTATTGACATATATCCTGAATAAAGGTATAAGATGACTTACTGTTCACCATAGTAGCTTTCAAAAAAGTGCTCTTTCCACTGTTCTACCTTCTTCTCTTTTTCAATCTCTTGTCGCATTCTTAGTCTCAACTCAGGAGTGAACTCGCCTGAGGGGAAACATATCTTAAATATACCACTTATAATATCATGGGGCACAGCTTTGCCTATATCAGCAGAAAAAAGTTGCAAAAATAGTTGCACCTAGAAGGAATTTTCGGATTGCAGTGCTATTCGGACTTAATCTGGTCAACTCTGGGTCACAATTAGTCAGCTACACATAAATAAGTAGCGTGTAATGCATGTGTAACCAAACATTTCTGCATATTTTTGCAGAATTTGGTTCTTAATGGTTTCCTGCAATAATCTATCCCATGCATCTTGAATATTAACATTGTTCCAGCTGATTATGTCATTTTTGTTGAGTGTTGATAGTGCTTTGATACTGCTGATAGCATCCCACACATTTTAATTCAAGGTTGGTCTGTTGATGCGTCTGGATATGAAATAGTGCCTGTGTCTTCAAGGAAAGATCTTCAGAAAGCAGCAGTATGTGGATGAGCATTGTCCTGTTGAAATAGCGCACCAAAATGTGCATTCAGAAAAGGTATGGCCACTGCTTGCAGGCCCACATTAACTTAACTTTGGGCTGTTAAAGTGCCTGTAATGAAGATCAGGCACTGGCATTGTGCAAAGGCCTTCTGCACATACGACTCATGATGGAAGATGACCTGCTGCCATTTTGAGTCACTCCATGAGAGTCTGCGATCACTACCCACTAACTTTCATTCCTGTCAGTTGATTCCTTCTGTGTGCAGCTATGATTGAAAATGTAACTTGCAGTGATGAAATTTACAGCAACTGACCTTCAGCCAGGCGCTCTTTCCAAGACTGTGCTGCAGACGTGAAAAACTCATTGTTCAAAGCAGAACTTGTTACCCTCAGGACTCCATCCATGCAAGACTAGAATAAAGGATGATTTAAATCTGTCATTGCTCTGATTATTATATTTAGATATAGGCAAATTAAACACTGTAATTATCATGTCATTCATCAAACCCTGTAATTATACTGTTCTTTTTTTTGTCTAATTACCTGCTGGTCAATTTCTGGCAGTAACTTTAAGAGCTTCTGTTGACAATCTGTGGGCAACTGGGAAAAATTGTGCTTGTTGATTAGGGCCCGTAGGTTAGTGTTGACCAAGATAGAATCAGGCGTCTCCACATCAATCTCACACCTGGATCGTCTCAGCTGACCTAAGCACAAAAAAGTTTGAGAATAATCATTTTATTTGTAACACAATCAAATTTACAGTGACATGGATAGCGCAGACAAGTGAATAGCAAACACACTCACGGTCACTGAGCCGACTGGAACGCTGAGCTATCTTCCTGGCACCAGCGGTGTGGCACACATCTGCTTTGACAGAGGAGGAGGAGGAACTGGAAGTGGAGTTCTGAGGACTGGCAGGGCAGCGCTCTGATTGTTTCAATTCCCAGCCTACAACAGCCAGAGACACGGATTTACCAGACATTTCATTACTGAGCCAGCAAACTCCCTATGCATAATTGATTATTATTATAATACATTCTGGGTGCAGTAAAATAAAGAACATACCGGATTTGGAGGATGCTGAATCAGCCATGTCTTTAACAGTTTTTAGAAGCAGTCGGGGGTTAGAAGCTGCGGAAATTCCACACTGACGACGCTGATTCCTTTGCTGCTGTTGTTTCAGAGCCTTATGGAAAAAAAAATACAGATGAAAATATATTTGGTAAACATGTCATGCACACAAATAAAATTAATAAAATGTGTCTAATGCTTCAAACACACCACTAGCATGATAAATCACTAATATGCTGAATCAGTAATTATGCATTAAATTTTGTATCATTCAGTGTATGTTGTTGTGTACATACTGTACACTGACATGCCGAACGTCACAAGAAATAGAACTAGTATTTTTTTCCGTGACGTTTGCTAAATCCATTGGAAGTAATGAGCTCTGTGCTGACTTGTGGGACATCCGCATTCGTGTGGGGTCTCAAGTTGCTCGTCTGTTCACGTGGACAGATGAATTCTAGCCAGATGTCACCAATCACAATCATGGATTATATCATAGTAGACATTAACACCCAGTGGATGGCACAGTGGGAGGTAATCCCTGTAGCCATATATTCCCAGTACATAAGTGACAGTTTGGATCGAGGAATGGTAAATATCCGCACAACGTTGGAAATGGAACTTTCTATCCATCTGGCTTCCACTATCAAGTCTTGCTAAAACTTTAGAATTCACGTCGCCTTGCCATGAGCGCACTACACAATAGGGCTGCACGATATATCGTTTAAGCATCGTCATCGTGCAATAGTCACATCGCTGGACATGCAATGTCACTTAAGGCAATTAAATCAAACACGTCATGCTGCAATGTTTTGATTCTTGACACAAGAAGTTAAGTAGATACACAGTGCTGTCTCTGTGTCTGTGTGAGTTACAGGCTGCTGCTGCCTGAGAAGCGTGAGGGGGGGTGCAGGAGTAAACACGAGGTAACCGCATGGCCTCAATCCACATGGTTGGGCACGTGCTTGTAAACACACGTGTCGAAAGCTGTGCACCTCAGTCCAGCACAGTTTTGCGCAGATATGACCAGTTACAGCTGAATTCACACTTTTAATCCCTTTTAATCTAATGTTTGATTAAAGGGCAGATTACTGATGTTTTCCTGTTTTCCTCTGGTTTTGAGTGCTTGGCGCTGACTCATCACTAAGACAGTGTGCGGGTGTGGCGGTGCTGGTGACGTCATTGCGGCCCTGCATTGTTTAATATCGTCAAAAAAAGAACCTTTGCAATGTAAATTTTTTCCAATATCGTGCAGCCCTACTGCACAGTATTCACCCCACACACAAGATAACACTCACAATATATACAGGCATATACAGGCATAGGCATTAAAAGTCATCCCCTGATAAATATAAATACTGCTATCCCATGACTTTTGGCATGTCAGTGTAAAGACTAAAACACAAAGAGACAATGGTTGTGATGAAAGCACCTGTTTTAGTGCCTTCTTGCTATGTTTCTGGGATGAAGAGATGAGCTTGCTGCTAGAGACTGAGGGAGAAGAGCATCGAGACTGTGGAGAAGATGGCTGTGACTGCAATTTTGCTGGCCCTGAGAAATAAAGAACACTGCACTGAGTGTGTTTATTCACACATGCTCTCTCGCCTGCTCTCTCTCTCTTTTTTTTCTCGTTCTTAGATTTAATAAAGGTCAACAATTTCATTCTATTAAATTGTACGATACAACTGTGCTTAGTAACTTTTGTTTATCTTGTTAAAGTGTCAAACTATATATAATTCATTTTAAATATCCAAGATATCCAAGATCACTTATTCTCAGCATCAGTATCAAAACACATAACCACTGTAAAGCCAAGTATAAAAATATAACATTCAGAAAATAAAGCAACTTAAACAAGTAACTAAATAAGACGCATAAACACTACACTTGTGCTCAGATGATTATTTCCTGGTCTGCAGTAATTTTTTTTTACTTTCACTCGCAGAAAAACATTAAAAGTTCCCAACTATATTAAGGTCTGACTAAAATGCTCATATGGATTTTCTACTTACTGTCACTTGTTTGGTTTGTCTCCACTCTTAAAGCATGCATTATTCTGTAATATTCACAGGCACTTATAAAGAACAGCCAGCTAAAGCGATCTGTTAGCTCAACAGCTCTCAGATTTTCAAGTACATGAGGATGAGGAAGTGGTCTCGATTTGCTGTAAAAAACATTTCCTGTGTAAAGGCTCATTTGATCACCACGAATAATAGGGACACAAAGAGAAAGTCAGCAAAAAATACCCGTTCAACTCCTCAATACTTGCTGTGAATGTTTGCTAATACATTCAAAAATATATACAGTAATGAACAAAAGTTCAGGCACCTGCAAAACTAACAAAGAAAAATCAGGATAGAGTGTATTTGCCGAGTAAAACTTGTATGTTAGAACTGGGCAAAATTACCAAAATCTATATAGATGAACAGTGGCTTATTTACTATAAATACAAATATTTTAGACTTTGAACCACATTTCTTAACATTTATAAACACTGAAATTTAGAACAACAAGTGTTTAAGTTCAGTTTTACCCCACAAAAATGTGCATGTTTCAACATCACTGCAGCAAGTCTGAGTGTTCAGGAGTGTGTACGCAGGTGTGTATATATATATATATATATATTTGTACAAAGAGACAGAGGGAGGTGTGAACAAAGAGTGAGCGAGAGAAAAAGATGTGAGCAGAGAAAGAAAAAGAAAGACAGAGAGAGAAAGAAAAAAAACAACTGCTGATTGTTTCCAACCTGTACTCTGATCTTGTATCCGTGAGTCTGCAAGCAACACAGTAGTGCTAAGCATTAAAGTAACAGTACGTCACTTTAAATTTAATTCTGTCTTTTTTTTCTGATTGCGTGAGGTGCTTTTTATTGTGTATGGAATTGTTGGAGAATTGTGCTCAGCACCATCCTGCTTACACCACTGGATTCATTAATTTTTCTTTAACTCATTATGGCTCAGTATTTCTTGAATTACATTCTAACAAATTGGTAAGTCAGTACAAGTAAATGAGCAGGAACTGTAATCGAACAAATCTGTGGCTGAGGACATCTAGAAAAAAGTCTAAATGAAAACTATGTTGTTTAAACTAGTTCTCTAAACAAGATATTAACTAATTTCCTCAAATGGGAAATAAAAAAATTGTATTAGTGTTCACTGTATTTAGTGAAGCTGCTAAATACAGTTACTAAATAATTGACTTGTTTATGTTCTAATGTGATTTGTTTTTTACATACTTGCATACTCTTTTTTTATGGCACAGGGCAATGGTGCACTATATCAGATAGCCTTTAAATTGTAAGATAGTGAGGTACCTCTTCTTTTCCACCTTCCTCTGCGGCCCTCTTTGCTGCTGGCGCTGTTGTTTTCTGTGCTTCGAGTGTCTGACATGTTATCACTGCTGTCCTCAGAAGCCTCCTCTGATAGTTCTTTCACCACATCTGCAATGTCCTTCTGCTCACAGACACACAGAGCACACAGATACCAAAGTCTTAATCCTCTTTCCTATCTTCTTACTGTGCTACTTTTTATTTTCTACTTTTTTTTTAACTCATTTTTGTACGTAACAAAAGTAAACATGGACTTGTAGCTGACAATCATACAGCACAAACACTAAGAAAGCCAGTCATTACAATAGTGAGCATGACAGGGTATTGTTGTCCCCTGTGTACACGTTATAAACAGTTATGAACATGAACATTTGACCAGGAAGCTGAACACAGTTGTGAAAGCTCTGTTTTAGTACAATATGTTGTAACGCATCTCTGACACATCTTCCTGTATGAAACGCTTGAGTACATGATGTTTCTTGTGCTCCAAAGCCCTGTACGGTTTTGGTTTCTGTTTTATGCAGACTAACCTTCAGTGTATAGACTCCCATTCGACCAGGGACTTTGTAGAAAATTCCCTCCTCACCCCGCGAGTTCGTGTGGAGCATGGCATTGAGGCAGGCAAGGGGGGACGTCCCACTGAGTAAAACAAAATAAAAACCCCACTGTCACCTCAATCAATATTAATACACAGCACATCAAACCATGTATTTATGCAGCAATAACTTTTGTTCACAGAAAAAAAAGGTCTGGGCATGAGCTCACACTTTCTCACTCTTTTACTCCCAAGGTTCATTGCTTACAATATTTATATCACTTTAAAGTACAACACAAAGAATGTATTTCAAACTATTTTCTAAGAATGTGCACTATACCTGCCATAACTAAATACAAAGCACATCTGTAGATTCTGCCTTGAGTGCACAGAATTGGTTTCCATGACAAAACATAAAAAATATATAAAGGGAGAGAAGTCAAGAAGTCTGTATAGTATCCAATATTCAGTATATATAAGCCTTACACATAACAAATAAACTATGTATGTATCATGATAATATTGTGTTGTGATTTAACCCTATGATTCCCACCCCAAGTGCTGGAAAGTGTAATCTTAAAGACAAAACACCAAAACTCTAATTTGTCTGATTTGTGTTCCTCAATTACTGAGTTGTTTTGGATACAAGACTGTAAGCAAATGTCTATCCTTTATACTTAGCTATGATCTTTTCTTAAAATGGCTTTCAATTGTCTCCCTAATGTCAGGTCCAGTAAGCTGCATTCGATTGATGACAGTAAATAGAAATAAATAAAGATGCATCCCAAGCAGATTAATTATAGCAAGTTCATCATGCCATATTGTGACATTTATTAATATGTAGTATATCTTTGGATTGTACTTCAAAGTGATGTTAGTATTCATTTCTGAAAAGCAATGTATAATACAATGAATAGAAATGTATATACACAATACAGCTCTGGAAAAAAATTAAACCCCTTAAAATATATGAGTTTCCTTGATTTTACCAAGCTGAAAACCTCTGGAATATAATCAAAATGAAGATTGATGATCACAAGCCATCAAACCAAACTGAAATGCTTGAAGTTTTGCACCAGGAGTGGCATAACGTTTTCCAAAAGCAGTGTGTAAGACTGGTGGAGGAGAACATGCCAAGATGCATGAAAACTGTGATTAAAAACCAGGGTTAGTCCAACAAATATTGATTTCTGAACTCTTAAAACTTTATGAATATGAACTTGTTTTCTTTGCATTATTTGAGCTCTGAAAGCTCTGCATCGTTTTTGTTAATTCAGCAATTTCTCATTTTCTGAAAATAAATGCTCTAAATGGAATTTGGAATTGGAATTTGAGAGAAATATTTATTTTACTCAAACATATTTCAATAAATAGAAAATTCAGAAAATGAAGTGGTCTCTTAATTTTTTTCCAGAGCTGTATGTAACACTTTTGGTACATACTGTAAACTATACTGCCAAAAGTGCAGGGTAAATCACTACAGGCTTCCAAACTTCATGAGAACTTCAGATTCACTCAAGAACCGTAGTTTATAGAGAACTTCATGAAAAGGGTTTTCCATGGCCGAGCAGCTCCATCCAAGCCTCACCTCACCAATCGCAATGCAGGCCAGTGGATACCTTTGGCAGTATAGTGTAACTATGGCACAGTTAACATTCTAGAACAAACTGTGACACAATTTTTTTTATCTACATATCTATTGTTTATCTACTTATCAATTCCTTGATTCATAGACCAATTGAAGTAATCCAAAATTATTTAATTAAAAACAGGAATAAAATTCTTGTACTAAATGTATTCTACTAAAAGAAGGTTTTTGCCTTGTCCTGTAAAAGTTGCCATTTTAGAGATGTTGAAGGTTTTTGCGTGACATTGACAATATCCTTAAAATAAATCTGTATCATCAATAATAACACAAAACAAGGACAAACCAGACCCTGTTCTTAACTAGATTTTTGCAATAGTGGACAACTTAACTTAAAGATTACAAAGTGCTCATTTTCTTAAGATTATACACCAATCAGCCATAATATTAGCACCGCCTGCAACCTAATATGGAATAGGACCCTATTATTCCATCAAAACAGATTTGACCATTCGAGGCATGGACTCCACAAGACCTTTCCGCAGCAGATCTTTTAAGTCATACAAGTTGTAAAATGGGGCTGGGTGTCATTTTTGACCTTGGATGACTCTTTTACTGCTTCAGTGTTTGTCCTTTTTGTACAACCTTTGGAAGACACTGACCACTGCATTCCAAAAACAACCCAAAAGGTCTGTTAAAGGAATGTTTGGAGATGTTCTGAGCCAGTAACAAAACTCTAAGATCCTAATACCTGACCATTTTTCCAGTGTCCAACCCATCTACTTTAGGAACTTTAGTTCACTTGCTGCCTAATATATTTCACCCCTTGACAGATGCCCACTGTAGATGAAAACCATGATTAAAGTTTTTCAACTAACCTGTCTGTGATGCTAATGGTATGGCTGATCAGTGTGCATTGTGAGTCAAAGGTTTGGACATTCCTTTCCCTTCAATGTTTTTCTTTATTTCTACATTTTTTGACATTGTATAATAATACTGAAGATATCAAAACCACAAACAAACTAATTAGAACTTGTAATGTTGTTGAAACTTATGTAGTAAACAAAAAAATGTATGAATATCATGAATGATATTATACCCTGAAATATCGTGCCATATCACCCACCCCTATTTATCACATCAGGGTACTGCTTTTTTGCTGTTTTTAGTAAAAGAAAAATTCACACTGTTCTTATTTCCCATTCTATATTTACTAGAGACTAGGGCTGGCCCGAATAGCGTTTTTTGAGCTCCGGATATTCGGCACTGATTCGAAGCGAATATTCGAATATTCGTTTTTTAAAAAAGAGGTAAAAAAAAAAAAAAAAAAAAAAGCAAATCACGGCCCCTTTAATCCACTGGAAAATGTTCAATTTCCTCTGACCGACGAGACATATTCACCCCGGATTTTTGGTGTTTTTATCCCGGATTTTTGTGTTTTCACCCCATATTTTTTCTGTGTTTTTATCCCAGAATTTCTGCTGCCCTACACCGCGGCTTATCCGCTGCGTAAGCAGGCTAGGAGGCTGCTGCTGCACGGTTTCTCCGCTGCGCAAGCCAGCCCAGTAAATTGCTGTTTGTGTTTTCACACTTAGGCTATTTGCTTAAAAAAACAAACAAAAAAAACGTTTGTTCAGGAAGTATTTTATATTCTTAAACATTGTTGATTATATTAGAGGACAGTCATTGTAAACTGTACTTGGTCTATTTCGGTTAAAGGATTGTGCAGGGCATATTACTGATTTTGTATTTTTGCACTTGGGCTATAAGCTCAATATTAAATATTTCGTTTGTTTAGAAATTATTTTATATTTTTAAACCATGTTAAATTATATTAGAGTAGAGGAAAGTCATTGTTAATGACGTTATTGTACTTGGTCTATTTCGGTTTAAGCATTGTGCAGGGCATAGCCGTATTACTGATTTTGTATTTTTGCACTTGGGCTATAAGCTCAATATTAAATATTTCGTTTGCTTAGAAATTATTTTATATTTTTAAACCATTTTAAATTATATTAGATAAGAGGAAATTCGTTCAGACATCATTTTTGTAGGCCAGGCTTTTGTAACCGATTTAGCCCCTACTGTTGCCACATTACCCCTTACGTTTTATTATATAAATCAGTTTCGAAGAGCCTGCATTTTTTTATCATGTATAATAGAGGTCTGCGCGAGACTGATTTTTAAACCCACTCTTCCACGCTCCCGCGTTTCTGTCTCGTTACCGCTCCGCAAACAAATTGCTTCTTTTAATCCCGCGCCCGCCCGCCACATACACATTTCTGCCGCTCCCGCCCCACGTTCCTAATATAAATTAAATAAACTACATTTAATGCTTCAAATTTACTTATATATTTATTAAAACAGCAGCGCTGAATAGTGTGGTCCCGTTCCTTACCCCAGTCCAAACACCATCGGTGTGTGCGTGTGTGTGTCGGTCCATCCTGCGCGTTGAGAGTTTTCTTTAGGTTTTTTTTTTTACAATTATTACAGTTTTCTTAACTATTTATTAATTTGCTCCCGCATCGTCTGGATTAAACTCCCGCTCCAGCCAATAACAGTTCAGTTCTGTCCCGCGCGCAAGATATTCTGACGGGACCCGCGAGAACAGAAGTGGTTAGAGTGAGGTGGAACTCTGGAAAGGAGAAAAAAAACGAATATCCGAATACCAAAATTAAAAACCGAATACCTACTCAACGAACGAATATTATATCTGTTTAGTATCATTCATTTTACTTCAGTCCTGGATATATGGAGATATTTAAAATTGCATTATTGGTGTCATGACATTCTGGATCACTGACTGTTATAAATCTGATAAAATTCTTGTATTTTTTAATATCTCAGTTAGGGGTGTGCCATATCATATTGTATGCAATTATAGAATTTAATTTTCATGAAATATCATGATATAATTTTAGGGCCACATCACCTACCTCTATTGGCCTCTTTAACCCAAACTAAACCCAGTCATAAAGGTGTAATCAAAGCAAAGTGTGATACTCTGAAGAATTTATCCAACATATTTTGGTTTGTTTGCTTTAATATACTGTACATCATAATTCAGTATGTGTTCCTTTAAAGTTCTGATGTCTACAATGCAGAACGTAATTAAACTAAATAAAAAACAAGTGAATAAGAATGGACGTTCCAAACTTTTGACTCGTACAGAACTGGGAATAATTCATTCATTTGTTATGGGCTGAAGAAGTAGAAATGTCAATAGAGAATACACAAGAACACAATCATAACATTGCCTTTAGTTATTGTGATGAAAGAGCTATTGTGAGAGCTACAGACAGTGAGTCCTCCCTTGCTGGGTTCACAAAGCCCTTTGCATGCTGTGTCATTGAGGGGAAGGTTAATAGCATGCAAAGGTATGGGCCCAGGCCCTTTAGATTGAAGTTAGTGTAAGGGAAAGTGGGGGATAAACACTTTTTATGTAATCTTACCTTCTGGAAGACAATAGGAACAATGAAACAAAAAAGAGATGTAATTATTAGATACATGTGTGGTGTGTATCCACTACACTTGCCCTAAACAGCATGACAGTAAAGTTGAATGAGCAAAATAACTACACACAACCAGAAGAAATGGTGATTTGTTCCCCCAGATATCGTAAGAGTGCATTATCTGAGGTAAATACATAGTTTGAAATGTGTGGCTCTTGAGGAAAAGGTTTTGGTAGGCGATGACCTCACCTTATCTCCTTGAGTCGTTCTCGCTGAATCACCTGTAGAATCTCTTTATGACTCATGGGTGTGTTAGGGTACTTCTCAAGTACCTAGAAACAAAATGAGAATCAAGAGATGATCAGACTACCCTTAGACCAAACAAAGCTTCCGTCCTTTTTTATACCATCCTTTAGGATACAGTACAGGTCCATAGATATTGTTTAATCATTGCTGATAAAGACATTTGATACACATGTACATAATATATAATGTACACACATTATATATTATATTGGTAATAAAATAGGACTCTGGAGAAGCTCTGAACCTATAGGCACCAATGCCAACCGTGTGATAAAGCGATATCAAGCCCCTAAACATTGAGCTGTGGCACAGTGGAACTGTGTTCTTCTGAACGATGTGCTCCATCTACAACTTTGGATCACTGCAAGTAATTTAAATCTAATTTTAAAATAACCATCATTGAATAAAACACGCTATTATATTTATAAAACCTGACTAAAAGGAACGTTTACTTATTTTACTTGATGGCAATCATAACAGTGGAATCTAGAATAGAACACTGCTATCTAGTGACTGGGGATTAAACACCACTAAAAATGAACCACTGTTTGACAATCAATACAATATTGCAAAAAAATATAGCAATATTTTTAAACCCCTAGTGGTGATCATTCAAAACACTACAGCTCCTGTTGCTAAATGCAATCAAATCCTTACTCCAAAATCTGAAAGACAGAATTTGAAAGGTTATATTAATGCCAAAATATAATGCCAAATTATTTATTAGATGCTTCCATTTCAGCATCATTGACTATATTATAACCTTACACAAGGTGATATGTTTTATCCATGTGCATCACTGCATATGGGGGGGTTCATGGCCATTGTGTTTCTTTGCAATATGAGTAATGCAGACACCTCAGCTGAGCCCCGTGTACAGGATGAGGTCAGTGACTGGACCAGCGCCTAAGAGCTAAGAGCTCCACATACTAATAGTCACATTAAGGGCCCAGATGTAAAAGGGGTCAAACAGAAAGCATATGAAATTATTACTACTACTTTATACTCCATATTCTACAAAAATCTCCTGTTCCACTGTGTATGCTTCAGTAGGCTCCAGCCTCCCTGTAGGTTATTACTTCGAACAACAGTGTTTTTGCTGCTTTGTAACTGACCTCACCATTAAATCTGGAGCTCTATATATATTTTTTTTTTTTGCAATCAATAAAGAGGAATATAGAGTACACTTCGGGTTCATATGTTAGTTGCTGTTAAATGTGCTAAAATGTTTCACACAAGATCTCGGTACCTGTGAAATGTTTTAAGCTGGTACTTCAAGCTACACAAATTGATGTTTCAGAAAGATACTTTTACTTTCTAGACTTAAAGACCCCATTAACACCCTGTCAGTTCACACATCAGGAATATATCTGGATTTAGCCAAGCCACATACTAAAATCCTATCAGGATACACTCCAGAGCCCAGGTGTAAATGGGGATGAACAAAAAACATAAAAAAAATATTTAATACTAATTTTTTAGTGTGTACCCTATATTTTCCAAAACTCTCCTTTACGAATAATTTTGCTTGAATAGGCTCTGGTATGTTATCAATTACTTCTGTCAACAGTGTCTGTACTGCTTTGTAACTGACCTCACTATTAAAGCTGGAGCTTTATCATTTTGTTGCATTAAATAGAGAGGAATACAAAGTCTAATACACTTCAGTTCATATGTTAGATGATGCTGAATGTAATAAAAAAAAGTGTTTTGACCTGGTACTTCTGCAATTCTAGCTAGTTAGCTATCCACACAGGTAGCTGTTTCAGGAAGAAAATGAACATAACCTAATTAACTACTTTAGCTTTAACTTGAGTCATTATTGCACAGAAATGTAACTAGCTAGATTAGTTAGTTAGCTAATGAAGTTTATTAGGATACTCTGTTATTCTACACTTTAGCTAACTACAGAAGTAGGTCCATGTAGGTCAATGCATTGACCCCTAACTAAGCTGGTTAACTACAGCTCTGAAAAAATAAGAGGCAGTTTCTGAATCAGTTTCTCTAATTTTGCTTTTTATTGGAATGTTTGAGTAAAAATACCATTGTTGTTTTATTCTACAAACTACAACAAAGAAAACAAGTTCATAGTTTTAAGAGGTCAGAAATGTATATTTGTATATAAGCTTTCATGCATCTTGGCATGTTCTCCTTGGATAACTTCATTTTTGCTGGTGCAAACATTCAAGCTGTTCTGCTTTGTTTGATGGCTTGTGGTCATCTTCCTCTTGATTATATTCCAGAGGTTTTCAATTGGGTAAAATCAAAGAAACTTATCATTTTTCTAGATATATATATATATATATATATATACTAACTAGCTAATTACTGATTCTGTAATAATAAAATCCAGCTAGCTTAAATTGTTTTGGCAGCAATGTGTCAAACTATCTGAATGTAAAGCTTTTAAAGAACTGCCTAGCTAGTAAAAGTTTATATTCGTATCTCACTAGAAACAATACGTTTAGGCTTGACTGTAGCAGGAATTTAAGCTTCACATTTTACAGTACTAACTAGTTAACTACATTTCAGTGCTGTCAAAAGCTGATCAGCAGAATGTAAACAGAAGCGTTAGCCGCAGCCTCGAGTCTCAATAGCTAGCTACTACTGACTACTACTTTTGAGTTAGCCCATTGCTAGCTAGCTAGCTTAGCCTAGCAAGCTATCCAACCCGCTATCTGCTGATGCAAAGTAACTGATAAAATGTGACAATAATTATCTGACAGGGATCAGGAAGCTCACAGTTATGTTCAGAGAGTCTAAAGCGGACGTGTCTTCACAAGGTTACAGGGGGAAAATATCTCCTTGGTTACGTGTTGACTAGCTAATGCTAATGCTTAGGTGTAACACACATCTGAGCAGCTAGGGCTAGTTAGCCTAGCCTAGCCTACTCTAGCTCAGCTCCGCTCCGCTAAGGGTGTTCTATCGAGTTGTGCTACACACCGATATGTGCTACTTAGCGGCTCTGCGCATGCGCAAAACTCTGTCTTTTTTTTTTTTTTTTACTGTTTTCATGTGTTTTTTTCCTAAAGTTGCGTAACCCAGGTCCAGAAAGTAAAAATCCAACCCAGGTTTTGTACCAACTGCCTGGGCGGCTCTGATGCAGCTCACAGCCCAGGCAGCCGGTACAAAACTCTGGGTTGGAATTTTACTTTCTGAACCTGGGTTACTCAATTCTAGGTTTTTCCTGATAATTCAGTTTTTTTCAAGGGTGCACTTTACAATCTGGACTCAGTCATCGTTTGCTTAAGTGTTACAACCGTGTAAAAATGTAATTAAAAATGTATATAGTTATATATATATATATATATATATATATATATATATATATATATATATATATATATACATATATATATATATATATATATGTATATATATATATATATATATATATATATATATATATATATATATATATATATATATATGTAAATGTTTTTATGTTTCGCCTATATTTCCTTAACTTTATCCTTAACTTTTACAGCGATTTAGAGTATTCAAATTTTATCATACCGACACTTTTACTGCATGCAGCGTGTTCTAATCATTTGTAATTTTACAGTAAAACAACATACACTGGGGTAGCAGGGTTTGACAGGGTAGCAGTACTCGACAGAACACCCGGAGTCATAAACGTCAGACGCGCAGCTGCCTCTGCTGCAGTTGTAACGAGGTTAACGTTAGCTAAATGATTATCAGCCCCTGAAGGAAAGTTTATAAACTGAACGCGCAGTAAAGCAGCAGCGCGTCGCTGTGCGCTTCAGTGTCTGCGGGTGGAGGTAGCTAACGTTAGTTAACCAACTCTCTGTGCGGCTCGGGGAGCAGACAGGCCCCGCTAGGCGGACTCCACTCTCCGCCTGCACTACCACCACCAGCAGCAGCAGCAGCAGGTCATGAACTCATAAACACAGTTGTACAAGTCTGGGAACGAGGAGCGAAAACAAGCCAAACAAACACACGACCGACCAGCCCGCCAGCTTTACCGTTTTGGCCGCCTCTGCCCACGTCCTCCCCTTTTTCTTCTTCTGCCTTTCCCTCATGGTGGCGACCGGGGTCCCGAAAAACCGAGCGAACGGCAGAGAGCGGTACAGTTCCGAGTGGAAATGCTGCTTTTAGTTACTTATCGTGCAAGAACAGCCATCTCTGCCATATTGGGTGTTTTACTGTAAGTGGCGGGTCACGTGACCCGCAGGGAAACGTCATCTTACTGTACCGTGACAGAGCGGGGAAAGCACCTACCTAAAGGTGCTCGTGTTTACTTTACTACTGTGTGTTCAGCCTCTGTCTGTGTTTATATATATGGAGCCTGTAAACTGTAGCTATATGTAACTTAAGCTTAAGTTTACCGTAAAAGCTGAGTTTTAGGTTTAACCTTATGTCTGAGCAGTGAGACCCCATAATATCACTGAACTCTCTAGTTATATAGCTAGCTAATAGTTCTATTAAACTATATAAAAAATGGTGCCACTTTTAAATATTTCTCCTTTATATTGGATTCATAAATAGTTCGTGAAGGAGTTACTCAATGGTTATCAAATACCTTAAATAAGTAGGCAACAGTGGCTTGTCGTTTACCAAAGAACCAAATGCTACTTTGTCTTTTTTATCAGTCAGCATGACTACTCATATTAATTATTTATCCTAATTAAATATGTTAATGCTGACTGATAGAAAAGATAAAGTGAGATAAGCATATAGAAAGATGAAGAGCTTTCAGACCTCAAATAATGCAAAGAAAACAAGTTCATATTCATAAAGTTTAAGGAATTCAGAAACCAATATTTGGTGGAATAACCCTGGTTTTCCTCCACAAGTCTTACACACTGCTTTTGGATATATTTATGCCACACCTGGTGCAAAAATTCAAGCAGTTTCGCTTGGTTTCATGTCTTGTGATCATCAGTCTGCATCTTAATTATATTCCATAGGTTTTTAATTTGGTAAAACCAAATAAATGTATTGTTTTTAGGTGGTCTCTTATTTTTTCACAGTGCTGTATATGTTAATAATTTTATTAATTCAACTACTCAGATTAATTGTTTATTCCCTGATCATAATGGGGTATAAAATAACCCTAAAATTAAATAATCCTATATATTTTTTTAATAATCCCTTGTTTTAAGTATTTGCAATCTATTTAATAAACATTTTATAAACCATTTATAAAGGAGCCAGGTTTACAGCACTGTAAATCTACATTACAAGCAAATAGGCTAGGTTAACTAGATACCTGTTTGTGTAACTACAGTAAAAACAGCAGTGAGTGCTTTTTTCCAAAGCACAATGACACTCCTTTACCTGTACATACATGTTGGACCAGTGTGTAAAAACTGTGTGTAACTCAGGAAAAGACTTATGTTTCAGCTTAAACTGAAACATAACAAAACAGAGCTATCATATTTCTGAAGCCTTATTTTCCTGGTGGTGTCATTGGGTTCACTCTGTAATGAAAATTAGCTGCTCTAGCCACTAGAGGTCAGTAATGTTATAAAAATATACTTCTTTAAAAAGAACTTGGATTTCTCCATCAATCCTGACAAGATGAGTGAACTGAAAATCCAATCAATGTGCCACTTAAATCAGTCAAAACTACAGATTGTTGTCATGCGGTATCACCAAGTATCCTTTCCATGGATTTTATTCATTATAACAGTACAGGAGTAAAGCTATACATGACACATTTAGATCAAAGCTTAAGATAAACAAGATAAAACTGTGCTTTTTTGTCATCAAAAAATGTGCTTTGACACAAAATCAGTGCATAATTGGAAAAACAAAAGATCTTGCAGTAAAGCTCACAAAAAACAAGAACAGAGCTAACAACAAGTCTTTTGGATAAAGCTTTGTATTTACAGCATGGCAAACCTAACAAGTTTTAGAATACTTTATGGCTGGAGCATGGCGGCACATGTCCCTATAGATGTAGTGGGCAGACACTGAGACTCAGGGACCATAGAACTGGTTGATGAAGAAGTGGGTAGACTTGGTCCTTGGTACCTTGGGAAAAAAACAGAGAAAGTAGTTCAAGCCTTCTCAGAAATGTAATATGATATAAAGAAAGGCAATGTGTTATGGCAGTAAATGCGTTAACATGCACTTAGTAATCCAATAACTGCAAAAATCAGATTTTTTCATTAATCTAATCAACGCTTTTACATGCACCTGGGTAATCAGATAATAGAAAGACTCTGGGTTTAAGTGAGTCTGGAAATAATCAGATTTCTACTTTGCAACCAGTCAATATTCTTACAGAATGATGTGACCAACTGTAAACATGGACCCACAGATATGTACCTTGATCTTTTTTATGGTTTGTATAGTACACAGTGCTTCCCTTTTTACAAATTTCTCTATATTGCTCCAGAGATGCAGAGAAGTTTTTTTTTAACTATTCAGGTATGCCTGTGTGCAGGTGCAGAATTAGAAAATCCCTTAAGTGTAGTTTGGTGTACTGATTATTTGAAATGAATAAAAATATATTAAAAAGGTAAATTTTAGTAGATAACACCCTTTTCCGCTTTAGTATTATCAAAGTTTAATTTTAACATAAAGTTAAATAAAGTATTATCTTTAGAATAAAAAAATGGTCTCAGTTGTGGTTTGAAATGTATATTTTTACCTAAGTCTCTCAGGATAATCACATTTTTTACTTTGTGCAAAGTATTGACATGACCGCAATCAGTTTTGCTGATCTATATATTGGCCTTTTTTCTCAGCAAGGAGAGTCCATTAACCTCAATAAATGGATATGGCAACAGTGTTTTTTAAAACACTTTAAATAGTAGACATGTCCCAATGTCTGAACATGAATATTCTTAATTATTTAAATGTATTTTGCTATGTAATTGCATTATTATGTTATTATTTTGTTATTAAATCACCGCAATAAAATAGTCAATAATCCTGTTAATGTAATTAATGTAATATTACTATTTATTTATTTAGCAGTTCTTTTTGGAACTGTATATCATAGTATCCCCACTGAAGCCCCATTGTCACTACTGGAAAAAAATAATCGGAACAGTATGTGTGTAATACAGTAAACATATCTCATATAAAACATACACATAATAAAACACATAAAATTACTTATTAAAAATGTACATGTTCATGTAAATGTTCACACCAATTAAGCCCACCTAAGGTTAAGGTTTTATGTTCCAAAAATCAAAATAATTTTCCTGTAAACCAGTCAATTTCAATTGCAATATAAAAAGGGTTCAAGTATCATACTGGTCTGGACACAGCAAAAAAAATGGTTATTTACAGTATTGAAAAGGGGAGTAACACTGAATTGTGAAGAAATGTTAAACGAGTAGGTGTCTGCTAATTATTGTGCATACATTACAGCTTACTTTGGCACAGGAGGCACTCACCATGATCTGGCCCGCATGACACGGGATTCTGTTGTCCTTCTTCTGTGGTTGCCAAAGTCCCGGAGGAAGTCCCGCGTCCTCATCTCTGCTCCTTCTAGGTCCAGGGGGACCATGGCCGGTGGCGCCATATCCAGCTCCAGAAGCATGACATTCTCTGCCTGTGAAGCACCAAAACCCAGATGCCTCATGAACTGCCCTTCAACACATGAATCCACAGCTCTCCACAACAAACAGTGCCTGTCTACCAGCCTGTCAGGATGATAAAATACAGTGACTGTGTACCCACCCTGTATCTGGAAGGAGCTCCTGTTGCCACAGCAACCTGTGCATGTTGGCTGATGGGCCTCTTGTGTCCCACTACAGAAGTCGGCCTCCGCCTGACGCGAGGAGAGTTGCTGGAGAACAATATGAATGATTTTAATCACGCCTGGCGTGTTTGATGGAAGTGTTAGTTGTGGAAGAGTGTGTTATGCAACTGTCATACTTACTTTTCGGACGGGAGGAGGGGCAAGACTTTCCACTGGTCCTCCTCGCTGTCGTAGTGCAAGCGATTTATGATCTTGTTTTTCTCCTCAGGTGGAATGAAATTGTCAATGATGAGATTCCTACAACAAATGAATTTAAACAAAGTACAGAAAATTACAAATGGAATGGATATTCTATTTTTTTTATTATAGTCTGGGTGTTAGTAAGTGTAAAGTAATGGGTAGTGGAAAAATATACTTGAATTTCATCTCTCTTGTCAGCTCATTCAGTGTCTGCTCCAGTTCCTGTCTTGTTGTCACATGTTCGTCACTGATGTCCACTATCTCAGCTCTCACCAACTGCAGTTTGCTGTACAGCTGTGTAATAAGCAACAAATAATATTTAATAAGTGTATACAAACACAAAATGCAGAAAAATTTAAACATTAAACATTTCACAGTGTATGCTGTATGTTTTGTAAAAAATTACACTGCCTTACATTAAAGTACCTATTCACATCCTATATATTTCTTGCACAAAAGTTAAAAAAGGCAAGGCTAAACCTCTGTTGACTGAATGGATAAATATTTATCAATATGTATGTATATAAATCCAGTGTAAAATTAGTATAAAAAGGTTCTGGCTAACTTAAGCTGGTCAAGCTGGCATTATTATTAAATACACTATAGAGATCATTTAGGTCATCCAGTACCATGGTAATCCAGCATGATTACCATGCACCCAAAATATACTACAACCTACACTATGCTGGTCAGGAGCTGGTTTGTCTGTTAGCTTGCCAGTATGGGGTATGTTTTAGACTGGATGACTAACTTTTCAACCACCTTTATAATTGAAGACGGTATTAATCCATATATATTTTGGAGTAAAAGTAAACAATAAACATTTCTTCTAGTAAATTTAGCAAATAAAAAGTAATTTATCTTAGGGTGTTTTCACACCTACTCTGATTAGTTTAGGTAAATCAGATCCTGGTTTGTTTTCACTCTTGGTCTGATTAATCAATGCAGGTGTGAATAAAGTAATCACACTCAGATGGGGACTAACTGCACCAAGAATTTTGAAAGGAAATTGTTTCAGTCTGATCTCAAATTAACTCTATAATGTTTCTTCTGTGGAAAGAACCTCATATGACCTTGATTTATTATGACTGCCAGATGTATTCCATGAATTTTAATTTGAGCTTAATTTTACTCCCATAGCCACATTTTGAAAAACAGGTATATTGTGCAGAAGATTACTACGGCTATGAACTAATGCCATCACTTATATTGCTCCATTTTACAGTGCATAGAAATATGCACTAGTGCAAACACAGGACCTTTCTGTATTTACATCTTTGCTCCCATCCCTGACAACATTTGGGGAGAGTACTCTCTGGTTTATTGTTATGAAACTTCTTCAGACCAGAGTTCACCAAAAGACTGAGCACACCCTTAGTTTTCACATATGGACTATTTTGGACTGTTGAGTGAAACCTGGGTTGGTTTCCTGGACACAGATTAAGCCTGGTCCTAGACAAGTTTTTTTATTACAATGAAAAATCTCCATTCTAAATGCTGTATAGTCCAAGACTAAGCAGGATATGGAATTTGCTGAATCAGTTTTATCTAGAATATTTAGTTAGCCAATTAAGTAAAAAGGTAGATGTCGAAATATGATACAAGCAAATTGTGAATTTGCCAGAAAATCATAGTGTATCATAGCCAATTCCCTTTTAATCACTGATTGGGAAACTGCCCCTTAAAATTTTAATGCTGCACCAAGCCCTTACAACAGTTTTCTCCCATCAAGAACATTGTCATACAATGCCAACAACATATAATATGTACAGTATAATCTTCCTTAAAGCTTTACCTTCTTGAGCTTTTTGGTCTTAAGGTCAACCTCCTGCTGTAGAGTGGAGAAGGTCTCTTTCAGTTCTATTGTTTCTTCATCCTGCTCAAACATCAGCTGTTGCATGTCCCTCTCCTGTCTATCCTGTGAGTGATCACACACAAGCACAACGGCCTCTGGCTGTTAAGAGGGATTTGTATCAGCAGACAACTGTGGTTAGTGTACACTTCTAGTTTCTAGGTTTATTACCTGCTCTGCAATTTCCTGTCTCTTTAGCTCCAGCATTCTCTGCTGCTCATTGGTGTGGTCGATGATGTTCTTTCCTCCAGTCAGTAGCTTACTTTCCAAGGCCTAAAGGCAAACATGGGGAAAAGGATCCAATTTATTCTGTACTTGAACCAGGATAAACAAAAAAAAAACTCAACTGTGTGTAGGCACTGACCTTATATTTTTCAATCATGATTTCCATAGTCTGCTGCTCTCCCAGTAATTCCTCCATAGTCTTTGCTTTCTCACCCACCATGCCTAATTTCCTCCTCACCTCCGGGCTGTCATTGGCAGCATTCTTGGCCATCTGCCCCACCTGCTGCTTCCACCAGTGCTCCTCAGCACTCTCTTCCTCCACCATCTCAACAACGTCCACCTCACGATTCCTGGGTACCTCCACTTCTCCAGTGCTCACACTCCTCTTCATCCTCATGCTGTTCCTTCGCCTTCTCCTTTCTTTGGCCAGCATCCCCCGTTCCTCTAGTTGAGCCTTCAAACGGGCAATCTCCTCTTGAAACTCTCGGAGCAAGGCATCTTTGGGGTCCTCGTTGATCTTTGGCCTGTTCTTAATGTTCTTTGCCCTGTTTGCAAACCTCAGGGTAGTGAGGGTCTCCTCATAGTGACACGAAGTAGGACCTATTGTAGCCACCATGACTGTCTTAGAGTTCCCTCCCAAAGAGTCCTGCAGTAAGCGAGTGAGTTTGGAGTCCCTGTACGGAATGTGGGAACTCTTCCCATCCACCAAAGCCGAGATGACATTTCCGAGGGCGCAGAGGGACAGGTTAATTTTGGCGGCCTCCTTGAACCTCATGCCCTGGACACCTGTCTTGCTCTGGCGTTCACTGCCTGCCAGGTCCACCATGTTCAGCTTGCCTACACGAATGTGCTCCTCTCCATCGATGCCCATTTCACTGCATTCAATGGTCACAACGAAGATGGCATGGGAGCGTGAACTTCGCTCATTCATTTTGGTGAAGCCGACCGACCTGGACTGGTTCCCTAGATTCATCACATGCTCAATTTCTTTGATGTTCTTGGTGACCACTGATGAAAGGCCTTTGACATAGACGCCAAGCTCTGGGTTCTCCTTGAGCTCCAGCTTTTTGTTGTTGTCTTTGCAGACGAGGTCTCGGATTTCGTCCTGGTAGATCTCCAGGTAGGACACCCTCACCAGGTACTGCTGGTTCTGGGATCTGGATATGTGGGTGAAGATGTGCTGGAAAGAATTTGGGATGACGCCTCGCCTCTCTGGGTCCATGGGCAGACCTTGCATGGTGTATGTCTTTCCGGTGCCAGTTTGACCATAGGCAAAAACCGTTCCGTTAAAGCCTTGAAGGACAGAATCAATCAAAGGTTTGCAGGAATAGTCATACAGGTCTGTTTGTTTTGAGGCCATGTCGTAGACAGCATCAAACGTGAATGCCTTTACTAGAGTGCCAGGTCCTTTGGGGTTGTGGACACGCACCTGTCCCAGCTTGATGTCCACTTCCACGATCTTCTCGTGACTCATCGCTTCTTCTTTCTTGTTTACAGGGCGGCACCGGACCACCACCTTGATCGTTTCGGATTTCTTGCCCACGGACATGGTCCTCGGCCTCAGAAACACTGCGCTGTTCCTCTTAGACATCTCGCACCTTTAGATGACAACAATCGCGCGCTAAAAACAGACGACCTGACGGATCCGCGGCATCACGGAGAGGCTGGGGAACCAGAACGATGCTCCATCAGCAAAGCGAGCAACTTCCCACGTAGTGCAGAAACGCCCTCTGCCCCGAGCAAAAACATCCATCCGCGGTGTGATCATCAGCTTACACTCTCACTCACAGACACACACACATCCTCCCCGACTGAGTCATTAACCCTCCTGAGATGCGCTGTGTGTGGGGGCAGCCTCCGCCCTGCGCTCTACCTTGCTGCTGCTGCTGCTGGTCCACACCCTGCATGGCTGCAGACAATGGGCTCTCCGCGCACGCAGACAGAGCATCATCATCATCCTGCCTCCTGCATCCAGCTCTGCTTACGCAGTCTGACACTCGGTCCATAAAACAGGAGTAATAATAAACAGCATACCGCTGAGCAAAGCTCACCCATCATATCTTATCAATATATAGCACAATTACGCAGCCAATACAGAAAAAAAACATACGTTGATTTAAAGCGTATTTTTCAGCTTGAACTTTTCTTTGGTGTACATATTGTGGCTATATATACGCCAAAACAACGAGTATATATGTAAAGTCTGTAAATGTACTTATACAAACATTATTTATACGTTAATAACCCAATTATTATGTTAATAATTTATTCATCTGTTTATCCATGCTACATTATTTAAGACAATATATTTTCTACTGGCTTAAATTACAGATATACTTTATGTATTCACTATAATTATATTATCTGTACAATTAAACATGCAATTAATTGTGTAAACTTTTATGTCTGTACTGACATGTTTTTCTTTGAAACTTAATGTAAACGTTTTATACGTTTTATATTTATGTGTACATTTACATTAGAACTCTGTAAAAGATAGGTAGATAAAAAATAATACTAATAACAATAGAATATATAAAAGTAAAATATATTATGAAACTACAACAAGTATCTAAGAGTGATGGAGATAGTGTAAACCAGTTTTACCGTGCAAATAGATAAAGGTCCACTTATGTCAACAATAAAAAATAGTGCAAGATATGTTTACAGATATGTATGTAATTAGCTGTGCAAATATACATGCAAATGGTAAAGAACTACCAAAATTAGAGACAAAAATGCAAAATGCAGTCAAATAAATTACAGTTAAAAAATGTATGTAAAGAAAACAAAACAATGTGCGTTAGATGTACCAGATGTGGTATCCCTTCTGCCATAAATCTATGGTGATCAGATATGGTGGTCAGTCTTTCATCAGTGACATGCCAGACAGACCCCCCACTCTGTTGTCAGACAACAGAGCACTAGAATTAGTTCTGATTGGATTTATGTAGTGCAGAGAATGTTAACTCCTTATCAGAGTTTGTTTAACAACTCCTGCAGATATATATCTTAACTGTAACAGCCTAAATAAAAGAAGAGAGCCAGAAGGTAGCACAGACATAAGAGCACTCTACAGCACTGGTATTCATCTCCGTTACCATCCACAAACCTGAGTGATACCTTCACTCATCTGGACTTTCAATCATCTGACTGAGAACTGAAGTAACTCTGTGCTGAATTAACTTTTCCTTGTTATGGAAAAATAGGGTGCATGAAGCTAAGCAGGGCCATGTTATCCTGTATTAAGCAACAGAAACACAAGGTAATCTTCTATGAATAAATACCTTCTGGCAATCATGTTACTCACTCTTTAATGTGTTAACTGGATGCCCAATAGAAGGCCCTGGTCATCAAGATTACACAGGGTCAGGGGACAATCCCATTAGGCCTATGCGGGAATGCAGGACGCCAGGAATGAATAGGGATGATGAAAGGATTAATGGGGTGCTATATTATTTAAGTAAATTTTAAAATATTTTTAAAATATAGTGAACTTGTACTGAGATTTTATGCAGATTTTTTTTAAATGTTAATCCTACTATATATATATATATATACGTATATATATATATATATATATATATATATATATATACGTATATATATATATACATATATATATATATATATACATATATATATATATATATATATATATATACGTATATATATATATATATATATATATATATATATATATATATGTGTGTGTGTGTGTGTGTGTGTGTGTGTGTAAGATTTAGGAATCTTTTGCATCTTGTACAGCTCTGGAAAAAAATAAGAGACCCCTTAAAATGATGATGTTTTTCCTTGATTTTTACCAAATTAAAAACCTCTGGAATATAATCAAGAGGAAGATGGATGATCACAAGCCATCAAACCAAGCTGAACTGCTTGAATTTTTGTACCAGAGGTGGCATAAAGTTATCCAAAAGCACTGTGTAAGACTGTTGAAGGAAAACATGCCAAGATGCATGAAAACTGTGATCAGAAACCAGGGTTATTCCACTAAATATTGATCTGCATTATTTGAGGTATGAAAGCTCTGCATCTCTTTTAAATTTCAGCCATTTCTCATTTTCTGCAAATAAATGCTCTAAATGACAATATTTTCATTTGGAATTTGCGAGAAATGTTGTCTGTAGTTTATAGAATACAACAACAATGTTCATTTTACTCAGACATTTACCTGTAAATCAGACCCAAGACCCAATGTTTAGTATGTTTTACAGTATTTTACAGTGCAGGCTTCCTTCAGTTTCTCCTGTAGGGAGAATCATGTTGGGCAGTGTTTATTTTTATTATGAGGGGTCTGAGGGTGACGTAACGGGCTTGGTCCAATGGGAGCAGACGGGGGCGTGTCTTTCTGCGAGCGTGTGCAAAAGTTAGCCGGCAAAGTGCAAAGTCTTATTAAAGTGTTGTGGAGGAGAATTTCAGCGGGTTATTTCTCCTGCTGGGTTTAGAGAACAGCGGCGATGCTGTTTCTGCTGCAGTGTTGTGTTTAACACGACATTTTTTCGCTGGTTGCCCATAGCGACAGCGCCCCGTGTCGTTATTTACAGCCACTGGGGGTTAAAGACTGCAGGAGGAGGGCCAAGGTCTGGAGTGCTGGAGTCGGGAGACAACATGTAAACTACAGCACTCGTTTTTTAGCCGCTTTTTGTTGTTGCTGTAGTTGTTGAAGATGGCTCTGGGTCAGAAACACGGGCGCCTGCTCTGCATGCTCTGCCTGACTTTCAGCTTCTTCATCGTGGAGCTGGTGGTGAGCAGGGTCACCGCGTCTCTGGCGATGCTCTCCGACTCCTTCCACATGCTGAGCGATGTTATCGCGCTCACCGTGGCCCTGGTGGCCGTGCGCTTCGCCGAGAAGACCCAGGCCACCAGCAAGAACACGTTCGGCTGGATCCGAGCCGAGGTCATGGGCGCGCTGGTCAACGCCGTGTTCCTGACGGCGCTCAGCTTCACCATCCTGCTGGAGGCCGTGGAGCGCTACGCGGACCCCCACGAGATCGAGAACCCGCGGGTGGTGGTGTGGGTCGGCGTGGCCGGACTTGTCATAAACCTGCTGGGGCTTTTCTTGTTCCACGGGCATGCAGGAGCTGGTCACGGGCACTCCCACGGGGGACACTCTCACACCGGGGGACACTCTCACAGGGACTACGAGAAATCTGATAAATTAGCCAGAAAGGAAGCTGAAGAGGAGGCTTACAACCTGATGCTGAAGAGCAGCTGTGGTCAGGCAGGTGACCATGCTGTCCAGATTGAATCAGGTAGCTATCAGCGAGGAAATTGATTTATTGATTAAAGAGGGAGAAATTCCAGGAATTGTCCAAAAATGTTAAAAACATTTTAGGGGAGAAACCGTGAAAAAGCTTACTAAAAAGCAACCTATAAGAACACAAAACTTCACTCATTTATTACTCTACATAAGAGTAATTAATGTAAACCTAGGATAAGAAGAGAGAGTGTAGAGTGATTTACCACAGCATGACTAAACTATGGACAACATTTCTCCCAAATTCCATTTTTTTTTTCATTTAGAGCATTTATGTGCAGAAAATGAGAAATGGCTGAAAGACCCCAAATAATGCAAAGAAACCAGGTTAATTTTCATAAAGTTTTAAGAGTGAAATAACCCTGGTTTTAAATCACAGTTTTCATGCATCTTGGCATATTCTCCTCCATCAGCCTTACACACTGCTTTTGGATAACTTCATGCCACTCCTGGTGTAAAAATTCAAGCAGTTCAGCTTGGGTTGATGGCTTGTGATCATCCATCTTCCTCTTGATTATATTCCAGAGGTTTTTAATTGGGTAAAATCAAGGAAAAACATCATCATTAGGTGGTCTCCTATTTTTTTCTAGAGCTGTATATTAAAGTTGACTTGAAAAGCATAACAGATATACAAGATAGCAATAAATAAATAGATACATCAGAAAAGAGAAAAAGTACGCCAGTGGGCCAACACATAGTATCTCAATAGGTCAACAAAAGTAATAGAGTTTACTTTAAGCTTTTTCGCCCCTTTGAAATCCATTGCAAGACAAAGGGTAGAGTCTAAAACGCTTAACATGAGAAAAAGTTACTAAAAAGCACCCTAAAGAAACACAAAACTTAACTCATTTATTACACTTCATAAGAATAATTAATGTGATTCTATTAAGAAAAGAAGGTGTAGTGATTTACCATAGTATGACTTTGGATGTAAAAACTCCCAATCCTACTGAATGACTATAACAATCAAGAACATGAAAAAATTACCAATGAGTCAATATATATTAAAGTTTACTTAAAAAAAGCATAGCATGACATATATAACAAGAAAGCAATACATAAAGAGATTTCATTAGAAAAGTGTCAAAGTATATCAGGGGCTCAACACAGTATAATTATCTTACTAGGTCAACAAAAGTAATAAAGTTTACCCTAAGCATTTTCCTTTTCTTTGAAATCCGTTAAAAGAAAAATACTTAGATTAAAGTTAGATGTATTATTATTTTTCGGATCACAGGTTCTGTTTTAATACATTAAGCCATGCGATTGAGACTGTCACAAAATAAAGCTTGCAGCCTTTGCTAACTTTTTTGTGCAGGGATTAGTTTCCAATATACATCTGATATTGAATATAGGTTATTTACAACCTGTATCACTGACTGATGTTCATATGATTCATAGACTTCCCCTTTAAGAGCGTTACAGTTTGAGTAAATTAGGCTTCCTGGAGTTACTAAGTAATATAGGGTGGATTCAAGTATTAAGTATTAAGGCCACATAATCTCATAATAACATGCAGGGACCCGTTATTTATTTATTTAGCTCTAGGGACTATAAGATCCTTAATACACTGCAGTTTTTTTTCCCAGGGATGCATTTAAATGAAACATTTTGTGTAAATCTGAACAAAATTAAACAATTAAATGAAGCTGGTTCAATGGTTTCTCCTACTATATACATTAAATATTCTAACTGTATTTTTGCCTTCTTTGTAAAAAAGGATTTTTTTTTCAGCCTTTTGTTTCAAATAACTTAGTGTATGCCAGGATTTTTCTCAGTATATCAAAAGTATTTACAATAGTAAATTCTGTTAATAATAAAATAGCTTGATTTTTCTGTTTTTCCTTTCCTTATAAACTGTACCATCTTCTAATTTCCAGACATTATCCGTAACAAGAGCGTTCAGATGAATGGCGACATCTCTCTGGAGCAGCTGGAGGACAGTTCAGAGACAGCCGCCCAACTGAACATGCGCGGCGTCTTCCTGCACGTGCTGGGCGATGCCCTCGGCTCGGTCATCGTTGTGGTCAACGCTCTGATTTTCACCTATGTGTGGAGGCCGTGCCATGGGGAGGAGCACTGCATTAACCCCTGCTACAACAGCCACTGCGCGGACCACCAGCACACGCACTCAGAAGAGCACGGCTTGTCTAATGCTACCGCCAGTGATGTCTTCACAGCTGGACCCTGCTGGGTGCTTTACCTGGACCCCACGCTGTGTCTGATAATGGTGGTCATCCTGCTCTACACTACCTTTCCTCTTTTGAAGGAGTCAGCCCTCATCCTTTTGCAGACCGTGCCCAAGCAGATCGATATGCATAGGCTGGATGGCAAGCTGAGGAAGCTGGAGGGCGTTCTGGCTGTCCACGAGCTGCACATCTGGCAGCTGGCCGGCAGCCGGATCATTGCCACGGCTCACGTCAAGTGCCACGATCCAGGCTCCTATATGGACATAGCCAAACGCATCAAGAGCTTCTTTCACGATGAAGGCATCCACGCCACCACAGTCCAGCCAGAGTTTTTATCTGATGTGACGGAGTCCAGCGTCTCTGAGTGTGACCTCCCCTGTTACAGTCAGTGCGCCCCAAAGCTCTGCTGTGACACAAATCGTAAATCTGCATCCGATTCAGAAGTGCTGGTGGGAACAGAAGATTCCTCCAGTCAGGACACTCCTCAGCATCACACTGTCAGCTGGAATATCCAACAGGAGCCAGAAGCTGCTCCACAGACGCACATGGAATCTACTGTTTAAGTCAAGAACAAACACTGAATACTGAACGCTCAAATTAGCTCTATTTTAATGATGTTACATGTATTACATATATTGTTAAAGCTACTATGATGAATTCACCAGCTGCACCAGAGCAACTGTTGAGACGAGACACAAGTCTCAGAAATCTGCTTATGGCAGATTGTTGTTTTACCTCAGAACCATGTTAGTTTTATACCGACGGTACTGTATGCACACCTGTTTAACAAATTAACTAAATACAATATCTGATGTTTCTAAAGGACATAAAACATGTCTGTGCAAATAAAATGTGAAGGAGGTCGAGTTTAAAGGAGATGCACTGTTTTAATGGATGTTGACATTTTAATACTTTAGTGCAATAATGAACTGTATTATTCTATAGCTGTTACTTCAAGACATTTGGAGCACTTTATGGTCATAAGGTCCACCTCTTGTTCATTATGAAGAGTACTACTTTAGCAGTATAAATATGTATGAATACAAATGTAAGAGTAATGCATTTACACTGTGTATAACTGGGGCAGTATGAAAAATGCAAAATAAAAAATGCAGTGTTTCTTACATTTACATCGACTTTTATTTATTGCAGACAGTACTGTATGTTTTGTATGGTCATTTTTTAATATACTGTACATCCATTCTTGCATTTCAGGCCTGCAACACATTCCAAAAAAGTGGGACGGTAGCAATTTAGGCATACTAATGGAGTAAAAAAGTGTTATCTTGATTTGCTACCAAAGCAGTACTCACAAAACAGAGCAAAGATGGGAACAGAATCTCTAGTTTGTAACAAATGCGTTAGAAAAGTGTTAAAATCCCTAAAGAAAGATTTGCATGGAAGAGGTTTGCATATTTTTCACGTTACAGTGCATAATATCACAAAACTATACAAGGATCTGGAAGACATTTCAGTATGTTAAGGAAAGGGCACAAGCCTAAGATGAACACCCATGATCTCTAAACCCTCAGGCCGTCCAGCATTAAAACAACAATAGCCAATAGAACCACATGGGCATTGGGTTACTTAAGAAAACTCTTCACTTTGTCAAGCCCTACAGTACAAAGTTACATTCACAAATGTCACTTAACACTTTATAAAACAGAAGCTTTATTTTAACCATGTTCTGATTTTTTTTCTGATTTGTGTTTGTACATATTTGTGGTTATGTATTTAGACACAGTCGGTTGGAATTGTCCAATAAAAATAAATTGATAAATGAAAATTATATATTTAATCATTTTCACTTAAAACTGCTAAAAACTGTAATCTGCTTCTGGTAGAGTTAAGTTTCCTGGAATGGTCAAAGCCACAAACCCAAAGCAACATTATTTTTTTCCCACTCTTAAAAAAAGGATTCTTCAAGGGTTCTTTAGTAGGAAATTAATCAATATATAATAAGATATATTCCAAAAACAATATTCCAATCTGCTTGATTTAATAGTATTATCAATAGTGGAAATGTGCTTTAGCAGGTTCTTTAAAGATATCGTTTTACTATTGTTATTGAGGAACAAAAATCAGTTTTCAATGCTGTATTAAATGAAGATAAGAAAGTACTGTGTTAATACCTATCAAACAAATGCACTACACCTTCCAACTTCTTTACTGATTAATTACATCTTTATAAAGAAGAACTTGAACTGATCAGGAATATTGATTTGATGAACTGAGGATTGGAGAGTGTAACCCTGTAGGTATCCTGTATTGCTGTGAAGATGCAATAGTAAAACATGTACAGCACTTTATTATTACAATGTTCACTTTTTATAATTATCCCTGTTACATATTGTAAGTGCTTTATAATATGTGCTGTATAGTAAATACAGTTTAAATGTGTATTAATAAAACTATCACATTACAATCACTGCATTATTGTAAGTTGAGTACCATATGGATTTTAAAGGAGGTCAGTTTGAATAAGGTTAAAATCTGCATTCGCAGCTTGGGCCTTAAAGATATTTATGTCACTGCTAACTGGTTGTTAAAACCTGGACAGATTTTACTTATTCTACAGCCAAGCTGCCAGCACACATAATCTGATTAACTATTAACAGCCTGAAATGAGCCCTATCAATAAAAAAAAAACATATTTTGAGACATACAAACAATTTTGTTTGGGAACAATTTTAGGTTTATTTATTTTAAGAGAATAATAGATATTTGATGAATAATAGATATAGATGTAAAAATGGAGAAATGGTTAGTATTCATTGGAAGTGCATACTGTTTGTGTGGCATTTAAAGCAGCAGTCCTTATAAGATTTTTTTTTTCTTATCAATTAATATCAATTAATTTTTTCTGACTACCTGAGCAAATGTGTGCTGCTAATTACTCTAATACAAGAGCTACTGCGAACATGGAGATGTCAGGTGCAATTACACATACTCACCAGAAAGATCCAGTAAAGCTACGTACACATTTCCAGGCTGAAGTGACTCAAAATCAGATATTTTGCTCAATGTGGCTCAGATCAGATTTTTTATGGCTGTGTGAACATGCCAAATCCGATTTTTAGAATCAGATTTGAGTCACTTTCATATGTGGCTCTAAATTGGAATCGGAATCGGATTTCATGCGTCTTTTTGTTTTTACGCATGCGCTACATGCCTCTTTCTTAAACCCACACATTTCTTGGCGCAGCTGTGCAGCTATAACTGCAAAAACAGCAAAAGCAAACCGCCTGGCCTTTTGTTTTTACCTCCTCTACCTGAGCATGTACTTCAGACCAGCTGTTTGCTGTTTCTCCACTCAAGCAAAAGATGCCTCACATATGAGCTGCTAACTCATCCATTTTCCTTTAAAAAACTATGAGTCGTTTATACACGTATCAATGAGCGCACGTGAGGCGTTTCAGAGACAGATTTGGTCACATTACACACAGATACAGGTCACTTACATTTGTGAATGTGAACCGTCAAGATAGCCAAATCCAGTCTGAGCAACAAATCGGATTTGAGCAATGTGGCTTATAATGTGAACATAGACTTTCAGACTGTCACTTTAAGTTGTCAGTCACTGTTACAGTCTGTGATCAAGGCCAGACAAAAATGTGATATACGCTCAATAGGGAATGACTCAGTCTCATACTGCATGACATCTTATCCCCCGGCACAGCTGTCCAAACACAGCATGTCTCAGATGGACCTTGACACCATCTACACATTAAACCATGGCATCCATTGTGACCCGGTATACAAACACAATGACTACGAGAAATCATTTAAACGCCTCTCCTACGAATACTCTCATACTCGGCTTCAGCCGTGGAGAAACAAAAGTGCTGGGAGAACACAGTGTGGTTTAACTTAATGAGGGCAGTGTGATGCAATCACTAATGCAGTGTATGGGGCACTGTGTCAAAAAACAATGGAGAATAGGCCTTATTCAGTTCATGCACAGTCCAGAGACCCAGAGTGATGTGTCACATCATGTACCTCTTAAAAAGATCTGTTTGGTAATTACACAGCGATCAGACCTTGTTATATTTTGCTGTGAGGTAGAACATGGACAGCACTGCCCGAGTGGGGAAGCATATGGGGGTTATGGGCTTTATGTATGCCTCCCTTGTTGCAGATTATCATGTGAGAGTAGTCCTGAGTACAGCCAGGAGAATTTTATACATCATGTTACAATGGAGTTACTGTGTTCCACCAAAACACCAAAAGACTCCACTGAGAGCAAGTTTATCATCTGTTACAAATGACGTGTTGTCCATTTTAAGGGCACATCCAGTTCATAAGATTTTGGTGCGCATCCCCTGATTCAGTGTTAGCTGTGTTAACTTTGACCTACTCCTTAGCTGAGCATTGAGTCAATAGTGGATCTCATGGTTTATCTTGATGTAATCACAAGTTGTATCTCCCAGCATGGTGCATGACTAACCTTTAACATTGAAAAAGGTTTGAAATAAAGCCAGTAGTCATTTTAATGTTGAAAAAATGTTGAAAAACGATGTTGGAATGATGCTTAATGTTTAATAGGTGTAAAAGGATAACAAAATAAATTTAAAACAACATTGAAATCTATCTTCAGTTAGAGTCAACCAAATGTCTTTAACCCATAAAAATTATGATTTTAAAAGCATTTATTATATTTCGACCATAAACATGTGATAATAAATTAAAAAACAACAACAAAAAAATCCTACAAAATAAAGTTTGCTTAAGTAAATAAACTATTAAGCATGCACTTCAGCATGCAAATGTTTTTTCGTGGTTCTGTATGAAACCATTGTTTTTACTAAACCCTCAGAGAACCCTACTTTTTAACAGTGTACCATACATAGAACAGAATAAAAACGTAATGGAATATGTAGTTTATTAAATGCTGAAAAGTAAGAAATGAAAACATCACAATATCAATGTTGCACATTTTCAAATTAAAAATATAAATCAACATTGATTCCATCATTAAAAAACACTGGAATTATGAATGGGTAAGGATTGTGCACTTTCTGTGCCATATTTTAAAAGTGAAGCATCATCACTGCAAACAAATAATATATCTAATCAATTTCTTTTATGAAATGAAGTTAAAATCCAGCTACTGTTGGTCTAGAAGGGTTGAAGAGTTATACTATTTCTACTGGATGCAAAACAGTCCCAGAGCATGTAGCTACCAGCAGCAGGCTTAATAAATGTAAGCCTTGAAGTGTTCTTTGATCAATATTTTCCATGATGGCCAAATCAGCTGCAAATCTTAGTTAAGATTAAAGGTGTTAATTGTGGAGTCTGGGTTTCTTTCTAGTACAGTAGGTTTAAAGCAGATTGTATTAAATGCATGATGGATGTTTGTCAGATTAGGTGACAAAGCTGGGAATGTTTTGTTTATAGTGTTTAATTGATTGTGGCTTGATTGACTGACCTAAGCCTATTTGTTTGGCTGAAAGAGTTAATATTGTTTTCCTTTCATTTGGAGCCTATTTTTATTCACATAAATCAGATCTTCAAAAATGATTTAGTAAAGACACTGTTTATAAACTAATTGAAAGTAATGGAATGGTTCTTTGCCTGATTAAATGATTCTTAATGTACAGTTTTGGCAGGAAGTTTACGTACACCTCATAGATGTGACAATTTAGGTGGATTTAGATTTAAAGTTGTGCCTCAAGAGACATATGTCATATAGAGGGCAAATTGAAAAAAAACTTGCCGTGTTGGAATTGCTGTTTTCTATAAAATGAATTTATCTTTTGAGAAAGAAAATCATCATATCATACATCATATTGCAAAGACACTTAGTTATATTAAATCATGACTTTAAATGCAGTTTGTGTTTTACATTACTTGAAAACTTTAAAGGCTTGGGGACTTAAAGGGCACACAATTTAATGCATAATAAACATTATTATACAATGTTATGAAATTTATAATTAGGGTGAATTAAGGGTGATTAGGGCATAAGGTCAACTGCAACAGTGTATTTATACTTTTATAAGGTATATTTTCTTGCATGAAGGAAAAAAACAATATTAAGATTTTCAGTATTACAGAAATGGATCATTTGTTTGGCTGTTGTTGTTTTTTTTTGTATCAAAAACTGTACCCAATCATCTTTAATTAACCCTATTTATAGCCATGTTTATTATATCTCATGAAAGCATTATAATGTATCATGGAATCAGTCACAGGCCCTCAGAACTGTTGTAACTGTTAGCCCTCATACAGCCCCCTGGTGGTACTCTCTTTTTTCATGCAGTTGGGTGAGGTAAATACAGTATCTTAAGATATAAAGGTAGAAGTTAAGTGCATTTTTCACTCTGGCCTGTAGGAAGCACCAACCAAATGGCTTGTTCATATTTTAGATAGGCCTGTACATAGACATATACTGTGAAAATGTTGGCAAAACTATTGTGTGCGATGTAATATGATACAACTTCATATAAAGTGCTGTTTAATAAAGTCAGGGACAGATGCTGCAAATAACGTATATTAAAAATTATAATCAAATCACTAATTTCAGTCTCTGTATGTTAAGTGTGTGCAGAGTGATAAGGGATTCTGGTACAAGAGAAATGACAAATTGTCTTTGGACATAAGAGAGTCAGACTTTAGACTTTTAATAGTGTTTAGTGTATATTTAGTGTGATTGTCAGTGTCACATTTAGCAGTTTAATTTTGTGACCGTATCAAGCTAAATTCGAAAATAGAAAATTAGGTTTAAAACTTCATCAATTTTTTTCAATTCAGTATTGTGAAAAAGAAATGTGTTCTATTAAATTTTTCAATTTTTCAGATTTTTATTTTAGCCGTTTGCGAACAGAATTTCAAGAAAAAAGTTGAATCATCTCTTCTCTTTTTTTAGATTTGTCCATTTTTGTATATCGCAACACAAACCTAATGGTATAATCCAACTTGCAAAATGCAAGTTTCATTTTTTCATTTTTCCTAAAATCCGATTGTGAGTGGCAGAGATAATAAAATAAAATCGGAAGAATGGATTGTCAGTGTAATGTTTAGTAGTTTAATTTTCTGACCGTATCAAGCTAAATTCGAGTATAGAAAATTGGGTGTAAAACCTTTTTTTCCCATTGAGTATAGTGAGGGAGAAATGTATTTTATCCATTTTTTAATCATCTAGTTTTTCATTTTGGCCTTTCACAAACAGAATTTTAAGGAAATTGAAAGTTTAATCTTCTCTCGGTTTTCAGATTTGTCCATTTTATATCTTGTAACACAAACCTGATGGTATAATCACTGGGGGGAAAAATCTGAAAAGAAAGAAAAGATTCATTTTTTAATTTTTCTTCAATTTCCTATTGTGAAGGGCAGAGATGAAAAAAATAAGATTGGAAAACGTATTTCTTTTACACATTAAAAAAGTAATGAGTTTTTATATCCATTTTCTATTGTGGCATTTAGTGCGAAACGGTCAGAAAATTAAAATAATAAACGTTACACTGACCGTTTTTAGTGTTTGGTTGGCATTAACGTCCTTCTGCAGATCAGAAAAGCTCTAATGCTGCATGTGTTCATCACTGAATTCCTCTTTAAGAAGCCCTTCATACTGCTGATCTGACGGACCGCCCCTTTAGACCGATGGGGCGTGGTTTGTTCCTGAGGTGAGCTCTGATTGGTGGGGAAGTCTTACCAGAGTTTTATACTGATTCTTCCTCTTGTCAGCATTGACCTCTCAAGATGGCAGGACTGCGGGCTCTCGGTGTTCTGTCCAGAATCACAGTGCGGCACAGATACACACTGTTTTCAGGTATCTGGTGTTTAAAGACTAAATGGAGTTGAAGTTCAGTGAACGTGTTTACTGACTGACTGACTGACTACCTCGGCTTGAGCACGGGGTGCTAACAGGCTAACTAACCTAACTAACTCTTAGCTAAGCTTAAAGCTAGTGTTGTTGACCCTCAGAGGATTTAACACTAAATATTAGCTAACTGTGTTACTGTAGTTGTGGAGAGTGCTTGGACTTACAGCGCATTTAAAGCTAACTACTGAATAATGTGAATAAGTGCAATAGAGTCTTTAATTAGCTGGCTAACATAATTAGCCAGGCATTTTAGCATGTTCGCTAACATTAGCGAGCTGTTCTGAATAGGAAACAAGCGCTAGCCGGTTAGCTAGCTAGCTAGCTAAGACCTCTGGAAGGGGACAAATGAATGGATGAATATGTGTGAACGTGTTAGCAGCTAATGAATAAATAAATGAATGAATGAATAAGTGAGTGAGCTAGTTGTAGCTTCTGTTCTTTTTGGAGCTGTTGTGTTTATACCATTTGGCTTATGTTTTGTAGAGACACCTATCTAGCTAACATAGCTAACTCTGTGCATTGTATCCGATTATCACTTCATTTTTTCTCGTTTGCTTAAACGGGTGGTTGAAGTTAGCTAGGTCATCTGAATCTTTATGTCCTACACTTATTATTGTGGCTCTTGTTTGTGATTTTTAAGGTTATAGCCAGTTATAAATATGCGTGCAGCAAAGTCACAGATCCTGATGTCTGGTGAACGTGGGGAGAATGTGGGTGAAAGGTTATTCAGTGTCCGCTGACTGTCAGTGTGTCTAACCCCTCCCCTACTCCTTGATATCACTCCGCCAGTGAGTTAATTTTAATGCATGTTCTATGCACTATAATTTTTGATGAATAGACCAGTAGAAATGGTCCATTCTTATGAATGGGAATAAAATCCTTTTTTTTTTTTTTTTACACTGATTTCCATTCAAAGCTGGATGATAGTCCTGTTTTTACCTCGTATTTTTATACCCTATAAATTTTTTATTTGAAAAATCAGACGTTTCTAAAATATAATATTTGTTAAATTAGGCAGGCATGTGTGGCTTGTTTAGCTAGCTGTCCTGGATGAAAAACAAGCGCTAGCCGGTTAGTTAGCTAACGTTACCTGAGACCTTTGGAAGGGGACAAATGAATGAATGAACATTTGAACGTGTTAGTAAAAATGCTCTATTCTTATGACTAAAGGAATAAAATCCTTTTTTTACACTGACTTTCAGCTAAAAGCTAAAAGTGTTTTTTTTTTTTTTTTTTACTTTTACTTTTTTATATATTTTTTTGAGAAAAATCAGATGTTGAAATGAAATATACAATTTGTTAAATATCCTAAATAATAAAGCATACATGTTTAAACAAATTAGACACAGCAGCTTATTCACAGTAATGGGTTCACCTTGCATTGTAAACCTAATGGGTAATTTCTAGGTCAGAAAAACAATGGAGGTCGTGTCCATATAGTCGCTGTCCAATAGGGGTGGGTGATATGGCCCTAAACTAATATCACATTATTTCATGGTATTTTCATGATAACATTACTCTTGGTGATATGACAAAACACTGAATTAAAAAAAAGTTTCAAGAATACACTACTGCAACAAAATGAAAAATATTTTTTATTATTGCATGCAATATAATATGGCACACCCCTAACTGAGATATTAAAACATACAAGAATTTTATCAGATTTGTAGCAGAAGTCAATGATCCTGAATGTTATGATACTAATAATGTACTCCAAATATCTCCATATATTCAGGAATAAAGTAAAATGTATGATACTTGACAGATAAAATCTGTCTCTAGTAGATATATAATGGGAAATGAGAACAGTCTAAATATTTCTTTTGCTAAAAACAGCAAAATGTAGTACCCTGATGTGACAATTAAGTGGGTGATATGGCACTAGGGGTGGGCGATATGGCTCTAAAATAATTTCACGATATTTCAGGGTATTTTTGCGATAACGATTTACTTGGCGATATAGGAAAACTAAAATAGAGGAATATATAATAATATATAATATAATAGGAATATAGTATAATAGTATAACAGTATAATCATAATGTGGCAAAATAAATAATATAGCATAAATAATATAATGCAGCAAATAATATTGCAGAATATTTAGTGCATGCATATAAACTGCAAACTAAAACAATTATACAATAAATACACTTAAAGCTTCTTTAGACTGTTCTTTTAAGACAGAACAGTCCTATTATCACGATATTGATTTTTAGTATCATGACATTTCTGTCACGATATATTGTATACGATATAATATTGCCCACCCCTATATGGCACAATATTTCAGGGTATAATATCGCTCACCATGTTTAAAAATGTTGCCAATATTATTGCATACGATACGATATCACACACCCCTACTGTCTAATGAATTCAGTTTTCATTTAAAATTTTTGTTTACTACATAATTTGAACACAAATTTGTCCCTTACACTGTGTCAAAAATCTATGAATGCACCAATAGAAATTCTACTAAATAATCTGAAATATATATATATTTATTTATTTTTATTGACTTAAGTTAAGAAGCTTTTCTCTTTCTCCTGTTTAGTTGCTGTTTTGGCGATGCATGTTTTTATTGGTCTGATTACTGTCTGATATATGTGTCCGATTATTTGTTATGTAACTATTATTCATTTGTGGATCTACTTATGCTTCTTTATTTAAAGATTCCACCAGAAGAGGCTTCAGTGTCGCTTCTTCCTTAATGGGTATGTGTTAAATATGTGCTTATTTCTATATTTGTTTACATTGCTCACTTCATTGTGTACATTGTCTTTTTGTTTGTGTCAAAAAACATGCAATTAATTTCATTTTTCTATGTCTACAGCTCGCACGCATGTAAACTATGAGGTCAAGGGAGATGTGGCTGTTGTTCGGATCAATGACCCGACTTCAAAGGTAAATATTGACGCTCTATAAGGGCTGGACAGTATTGGAAAAACTGCCATTATAAGATTTGTTATGCAGTATATACAGCATGAAAAAATAAAGGAATTTGTATCTTACTTCTCCAGAAGTCAATGATCCAACATGATTTTTAAAAATGTGTGTATAATACACTGCTCAAAAAAATAAAGGGAACACTCAAATAACACAATATAACTCCAAGTAAATCAAACTTCTGTGAAATTAAACTGTCCACTTAGGAAGCAACACTGATTGACAATCAATTTCACCTGCTGTTGTGCAAATGGAATAGACAACAGGTGGAAATGATTGGCAATTAGCAAGACACACTCAATAAAGGAGTGGTTCTGCAGGTGGGGACCACAGACCACTTCTCAGAACCTATGCTGTCTGGCTGATGTTTTGGTCAGTTTTGAATGTTGGTGGTGCTTTCACACTCGTGGTAGCATGAGACGGACTCTACAACCCACACAAGTGGCTCAGGTAGTGCAGCTCATCCAGGATGGCACACCAATGCGAGCTGTGGCAAGAAGGTTTGCTGTGTCTGTCAGCGTAGTGTCCAGAGGCTGGAGGCGCTACCAGGGGACAGGCCAGTACACCAGGAGACGTGGAGGAGGCCGTAGGAGGGCAACAACCCAGCAGCAGGACCGCTACCTCCGCCTTTGTGCAAGAAGGAACAGGAGGAGCACTGCCAGAGCCCTGCAAAATGACCTCCAGCAGGCCACAAATGTGCATGTGTCTGCACAAACGGTTAGAAACCGACTCCATGAGGATGGTATGAGGGCCCGACGTCCACAGATGGGGGTTGTGCTCACAGCCCAACACCGTGCAGGACGCTTGGCATTTGCCAGAGAACACCAGGATTGGCAAATTCGCCACTGGCGCCTTGTGCTCTTCACAGATGAAAGCAGGTTCACACTGAGCACATGACAGACGTGACAGAGTCTGGAGACGCCGTGGAGAGCGGTCTGCTGCCTGCAACATCCTTCAGCATGACCGGTTTGGCAGTGGGTCAGTAATGGTGTGGGGTGGCATTTCTTTGGAGGGCCGCACAGCCCTCCATGTGCTCACCAGAAGTAGCCTGACTGCCATTAGGTACCGAGATGAGATCCTCAGACCCCTTGTGAGACCATATGCTGGTGCGGTTGGCCCTGGGTTCCTCCTAATGCAGGACAATGCTAGACCTCATGTGGCTGGAGTGTGTCAGCAGTTCCTGCAAGATGAAGGCATTGAAGCTATGGACTGGCCCGCCCGTTCCCCAGACCTGAATCCGATTGAGCACATCTGGGACATCATGTCTCGCTCCATCCACCAACGTCACGTTGCACCACAGACTGTCCAGGAGTTGGCGGATGCTTTAGTCCAGGTCTGGGAGGAGATCCCTCAGGAGACCATCCGCCACCTCATCAGGAGCATGCCCAGGCGTTGTAGGGAGGTCATACAGGCACGTGGAGGCCACACACAATACTGAGCCTCATTTTGACTTGTTTTAAGGACATTACATTAAAGTTGGATCAGCCTGTAGTGTGTTTTTTCACTTTAATTTTGTGTGTGGCTCCAAATCCAAATTTGATTTCCATTGATGATTTTTGTGTGATATTGTTGTCAGCACATTCAACTTTGTACAGAACAAAGTATTCAATGAGAATATTTCATTCATTCAGATCTAGGATGTGTTATTTGAGTGTTCCCTTTATTTTTTTGAGCAGTGTATTAATTCCTATTATGTACTGAAGACAGGTGTAAAATAAATTACACTGAGAAGATATAATCTGCCTCTGTTAGATTTGTTATTTAAAAAATAAGAACTGTGTGAATTTTAGCGTGACGTGTATGATTTACAGTACCTTACATGACATTGCATGTTCTGTGATTTGAGAATTGCTTGTGCCAATATTGCAGCGACAATGCTAAAGTGATATATTGTGCAGCAGTAATCTAGTCGTAGATTATGTAACCTTAGTTAAATTGGATTTCAATTATATATTTTTTCTATGTTTAACAGGTGAACACACTGTCGGTTCATATGCAAAAGGAGATGGCAGAGGTTTTGGGTGAGGTCTGGTCCAACGATGCAGTCAAAAGTGCTGTACTGATCTCCTCCAAGCCTGGCTGCTTCATTGCAGGAGCTGACATAAAGTTAGTACCTCAACACACAGTTATCTTATTACAAAGTTTATCATTTAACAAAAAGACAGTCATACATTTTTCTAAGAGGAATATAGTAACATAATGGTTTTGTTACAGAATAATATTTGGACAATGGCACAATCTTTATAATCTGGGCTCTGCATGCCACCACACTGGAATAAGATTCAGTTGTAGTTTAGAAGTGGAATGTTCTGCAGTCGCCAAAAATTAGCCAGCCCAGTTCTGGAACAGCATTCTTTGGACAGGTGAAACTAAGATGAAGTCTACACTTTATTTGCATCTCATTTAGTTAAGTTAAATTCATATTCAGTGTGGTGGCATGCAGATCCCCAATGATAAAAAGGTGTCACTGTCCAAATATCTCTGGGTCTAACTATATACTGTGATTCTGAGTATCACTGCATCTTGGCCTCATTTTTGGTTTCTTTTTTGTGCTCTGTCTTTGATGCAGCATGATCCAGGCCTGTAAAAGTGCAGAGGAAGTAACATATATCTCTCAGGAGGGGCAGAAGATGTTTGAAAAAATTGAGAAATCCCCTAAACCTATTGTTGCTGCAATCAATGGATCATGTCTTGGTGGTGGATTGGAGGTGAGTTAAATTAGGGAGTGTTTGTAATAATTAATTTATGTTTGTCACAAGAGATTTATCTTATGACACTGACATAAAAATAGCAGGTAATACAATGATATAATAATGCAATTATACCCTTTTAAATGCAGTAAACTTTTAATAATAATAATTATTATTATTATTATCATTATTATTATTATTATTACATTGGAATTAGGGGTGTGGCATATCGTATCATGCACAATTCATTTAGCTATTTTTTGCATTTTGCTACTGTATTTACATTTAACTGCTGGTTTGCAAATTGTAAGCATGCAGTAAATATGCTGCACTTAGACCTGTTGGATGTTTGTTAAATTTATTTTTTTATTTACTGTTTACAAAACATTTAGAGCTTTTTTTTTGTTTCAGCTAAATGTATGAAACTTGTATCAATACTGAAACAAAGCTTTAATATGTATTTTGTTATGTTTGGTCATAATGCCAAGATTATTATTATCATCGCAAATATGTATTTCATAAATGAAATGAAAAGAGTTAACTGGCTCGTTTACATTTAATGGACATAAAAAACAAAAGGATGAGCAATATTGAGGTCAGCAAAAATGATTTCTTTTGATTGAGGTTATGTCCATATATTGTACAGTAAATCGTAATTAATGTGACAGGCCTATGAGCAGGAATGCATGATAATATGTAGTGTATGTATTGTATTATCATCATGCAAACAGTCTTATTCCAAGATCTCACTCTGCACATTCTGCTCTGTAGTTTGCCATCGCCTGCCAATACCGAGTGGCCACAAAGAGCAAGAAGACTGTTCTCGGAACTCCTGAAGTCCTGCTGGGTCTACTGCCTGCTGCCGGAGGAACACAAAGACTACCAAAAATGGTCATTATATATTATAGTCGCAAAGTCTACATTAAACCTGTGTGCTTTCCTTAATTCATTTTCTGATATATTTAACTTATACAGATGATAATGTCTTTTAATGTTAATGTGTCTGTCTGTTTAGGTTGGTCTTCCCAGTGCCTTTGATATGACTCTGACAGGAAGGAACATCCGTGCAGATAAGGCCAAAAAAATGGGTCTAGTGCATCAGTTGGTCGACACTCTGGGTAAGTACTTTTTTAAAAGTCCCTTTTAAAAATGTTTTCTGAATGTGATTGAGTGAGTGGTTATCAACTTCTCAAATTAACAGTTTGTAAAATGTTACCCAGGTCCCGGACTGAAGGGCCCGGAGGAGCGAACTATGGAATACTTGGAGGAAGTAGCTATAGAATGCGCTCGTGGAATTGTTAACAAGAAAATTCCACTTACTAAAGAAAAAGGCATGATGCAAAGTATGTTTCTTTTTTTCTGTTTTTTTTGTTTATGCTCAGTGTTGTACTTTAATATTCACCATAGTCTTGAAAATGACAAGTTTTTATGCAAATATTTTGTCTTTGCAGAAGTACAAGACTACGTTATGAGCTTTCCATTTGTGCGAAATCAAATCTACAATACTGTGCAGAAGAAAGTGATGAAACAGACCAAAGGCTTGTACCCTGCACCACTGAATATCATTGATGTATGTATAAAGTCTATATTACATGCTTTAAAAAAAAAGTGGAAAAGTGAAAGTTTGGTACTTTAACCCAGTGTAAAAGTGTTTTTCTGCTGTATGTGCAGAAGCTATCCATTCATGTGGGGCTAGGGTATTGGTTCATTTTGTCACATTGCTGCTAAAATGCATATCTTGTGCTGGGTTGCATTGCTAAAAAAAACATCTCCTACAAGAACAGCTTTAAGTTTTTAAATATATTCTATTTTTTTTTTATATTCTATAGTTTTCTAATTATGTATATTTATTAGGAAAATTATGAAGAAAACCAAAGATGAACCTAGGTCTAACCATTTCGCAAAATTGTCTGAGGAAAAGACAATCAGTTTTGCGAATCAAGTTCCTTTTGTGAAGGCAAACCAGTGATTGAGCCCCTCTCCTAATTGATCAGAGAATTGATCCTGTGTGAAGGCATGTATATTTGGGACAAAACACCCTATAATTAGTTTAACACTCTTTCATGTAAAAGAAATAGGAATAAATGGATTACCCATATTTTTCACACTATAAGGTGCATTTAAAATCCCCAAAAAACATCAGTGGGTCTTTGAATCCCATGCGCGTTTTGTATAAATTTTAAGTCAGGTTGTAAGGAGCAGTAAAGCCACTTCGCTGAAGTGCAGCGTTATACAGGAGTGTCAGTTTAGTTCTCCAACACTGGGGCTGGAGCAGTATTAGCATTAGCTGCTAAACGCTATTTTCCCATTCAGAGGTGAGTATTATCGGCCTGTAGTCTGCTGCTAACCCCTAGCACTGCTGGAGCGTGCTAATGGTTAGCCACTAATGCTAATGTTTCAGCCCTAATGCTGGAGAAAATAGTACGCCTTATAATACGGTACACTTTTTATAGTTAAATAGAAAAATATGGTATGTATTTAAGCTTTGATGGGACATTTTTTTTTCGTTGTTTTGAAATGTTTTTCTGGGCATATTTTAAGTCTTTTAACATCTAATTTCCTCTAAATTTGTCTTGTAGTGTGTGAAGTCTGGTGTTGAGCAGGGATCAGATGCAGGATACCTAGCAGAGTCACAGGTAAAGTAAATTCCCTGATACAGTGTGTAGATTTAACATTTTAAATACCTTTTACGTGTTTAATTAATACTTTTGATTCCACATTGCAGAACTTTGGCAAATTGGCAATGACCACTGAATCTAAAGCCCTTATTGGACTGTACCATGGCCAAGTCGCCTGCAAAAAGAACCGATTTGGAGTTCCAGAAAAGGAGGTTAAGTAAGTGCTTTCCTTTTCTCTCAGGATTGAGGTCAGTTATGTTAGAATGGATTACTTTGGAAATTGTTCTACTGAATAACCTTTTTAATCACACGCTTTTGGATTGGTAAACCATATTTAATGCATTTTGATTGTAGAACCTTGGCCATCTTGGGAGCAGGGCTGATGGGGGCAGGCATTGCTCAGGTGACCGTGGATAAAGGAATTCACACTATTATGAAGGACACCACACTGGAGGGCCTCAACCGGGGGCATCAACAGGTTTACAAAGGGTGTGTATGAATGAACTGTATCATTTAAGAAGAAATGAAGAACAACTCTGTGCCTCTTGAGGTAACATTTAATTCTGTTTGTCACTCTCAGACTGAACGACAAGACCAAGAAGAAGAGCATTACATCATTTGAAAGGGACACCACGCTCTCCAACCTTACAGGACAGCTGGACTACAGTGGATTCCAAAACGCTGACATGGTTATCGAGGCTGTATTTGAGGATATTGCTATCAAACACAAAGTTATAAAAGAGGTTGAAGCTGTAAGTAGATCTTAGTATATAGTTAAGTATTCAGTTCAGGTTTTAATAATGTGTCAGATTCATAGTCTTGGATGTGCAAATATATATATGTGTGTGTATATATGTATATATATGTGTGTGTGTGTGTGTGTGTGTGTGTGTATATATATATATATATATTGGATGCTGGATGAAAATAGGCTGAAATGAAACATTAATACTACTTGGACACTAAACCGCAATCTAGTCATCTGGGTCAGAAATATCATAAAATGTTTAGAGCACTTATGTACTTTCTAAGAAATACTCTTAAGATTGATAGGGTCTGTGTAGGCCTGGAAATAATTTATCCCTATATATTAATGGTGTTAGTCGATTAAAAAAAAAATGTAATCAGGTTAATTATGGCAATATTCTGTGATTAACTGCGATTAATTGCATGTGTTTTTCTTAAGACGCAATTTTTTATTCATTTTTAAAATGTAGTTATATTTATATTAGTGGTGTCAATTAAAATACTAGTATATACTAGTGTATAGAATATAGGGGATAAAAACCACTGTGCGGTGCTGGAATTTAAAAAAATGCTTGACAAATTGGAAAGAGGAAACTTTGGTTTGGTTTCACACAGCCATTAACCTAAATGCATCAAAATTCGCACATATAAATCACGCAAGCACATTGTCTCCAATGACTGGTCAGAGCTGTCTTGTGTGAAAGCAAGAAAGTAAATATAGCGAAAAGATTCTGCATTCCAGCGCTCATATCTGTGAAGCTGCTTTAACACAGAACGCTGAAAATTTGCTGCTGTGCTTTTCAAACAATGTTTTTAATGGGCTGCAAGCAGGAAACTCTACACATTACTGCATGTGTAAACAGCGTGGAGCAGCAGAGACAGCGTTTATTCATAGCAGTGTGTTATCTAGCTACTATATCAGATTAAACTGCCTTTTCAGCAGATCAGCAGTTTGCGCTAAAAATTAATGTGACTGATTCCAAATTAATTGAATGCATTAACACTCTTTAACGTTGACAGCCCTACTGTATTTACATATATGGACTAGGCCATTTTAATAATGATTATTTAATAATGATTATAATAATAATTAACTGCCATCAGTTCAGGATGAGCAGAAAGTGACTTTTTTAAAGCCTGGCTTCATCAGTGTGTGATGTACACGACAGATGGTGGCTTTCGGGTTTTTCATATCAATATCAGTTATTTTAGCAACCAACATTATGAATTGTGGCCATACCATCCAGCCTTAGCTCTGTCTTGTTTGCTAGGTGACGGCTAGTACATCTGAATTTATAATTATTTGCACATCATTTAAGTATTAGAAATGTAAGGAAAGTAAATAGAAATAATTATTTATGTAATAATTTCTTTAGAAAACACTACAGTTTTTAAAATGGTTATTTATTTATATATGTGTTTTATTGTGTATATCGGTATGTATCTCCAGTATGAATGTAAAGTTTAAATAAGTTCCTATTTAAAAAAAAAATGAAATTAATACATTTATTAGTAGTCAATTTTTCAAAACAGTTTAAGTCATGTTAACACTTTTTATGAGAATGCTAACTAAATAAGCTTCACTTTTGTCCACACATTGTTTCATCATTACTATGCACCAAAGTGTATATCCAAATCTGCAACATTGTACAGGATTGTAGACAGCATTTCTAATGGCCCATTTATTGTGAAACTGATATACAAAATACAAAAACGCAGAAGGCAGGGTATTAAGTAACAATGGCAAAAATATAAGATCTGTTGGTAACTTTTTCTTTCTTAAATAATTCTATTTTAACAGGTCATTCCTCCACACTGTATATTTGCCTCCAACACATCAGCCCTCCCAATCAAAGACATTGCGGCTGCCAGTAAACGACCAGAAAAGGTAAATGGCTTTTTAAGGCTTTTTGAAGATCTTTTGAGGATTTTTTTTAGCAATGTGTCAAATATGTACTATCTACATGTGGTTATATTTATTTATTTATTTTTATATTTTTATTTTTTTAGGTGATTGGAATGCACTACTTTTCTCCAGTGGACAAAATGCAGCTTCTGGAGATCATTACTACAGACAAAACTTCTAAGGACACCACAGCCTCTGCAGTTGCAGTCGGCCTGAAACAGGGCAAAATCATCATTGTAGTTGGGGTAATTTTGTCATTTTCCTTTTTGGTTTGATGGATGTTTTGTATTTTTCAATTTTAAGTGTATTTTATTTATTTATTTATTTTTATTTATTTATTGAAAGTTTGAAAACATAATTGCATTTGCAGGACGGACCTGGGTTCTATACCACTAGATGCTTGGCTCCCATGTTAGCTGAAGCTGTCAGGGTTCTGCAGGTATGTGATCTCCCAGGCATTTGTGTGCACACAGTCTCTCTAAATGTATTGTTTTATTAGTTAAATAATTTGCTCTAAAACTTAATTGACAAAGTGCATTTCTGTGAACACAGGAAGGAGTGGACCCCAAGAAGCTGGATTCACTGACTACAGGCTTTGGGTTTCCAGTGGGTGCTGCTACTCTGGCAGATGAAGTGGGCATTGATGTGGCTGCTCACGTGGCTGAGGACCTGGGCAAAGCGTTCGGCCCTAGACTTGGTGGAGGAAATCCCGAACTTCTCAAGACAATGGTGGAGAAGGGGTTCAAAGGTACATTTTGTGTCATACAGCCTAAAACTAAACTTACAGACTCCTTTATTGCCTTACATATGTTACATTCGGACACTGACATATATATTCTAAATATTTGCAGCAGAAATATCAAAATATTTAGAGCATTTGGGTGTTTTCTAAAGTTTAATAAGCTCTATCTAGGGCTGGAAAATAATTCCAGTGTATATATATATATATATATATATATATATATATATATATATATATATATCTTGACAGATGATGTTTCAATAACAATAATGATTTTTTTTTTTTAAATCCCAATATTTCAATAGGAAAAAAAACTGTTTGCTTTGTGTAACTCTGATTTTTGTAAATAATTTTGCAGGTCGCAAGACCGGTAAGGGTTGCTATGTCTACCAGCCTGGGCTCAAGAGCAAAGAGGTCAACATGGAGCTTAATGATATTCTGGAGTCTTTTAAGCTGACACCAAACCCTGCAGTGTGAGTGTTCAATTTATTTCTAATCTGTGTTCACATGTAAAGGTGCCTGGAGAAGGGAAAAGTGTATTTACCTTGGTATAATTGAAGAATAGCTGTATACAGAAACCTGGGATTTAAGTAAGCAAGTAAAATGTATGCTAGCTTGGTTAGCATTTACGGTGATAGCTAGCTTGTATGCTAAAAAGCTCATGTAGTATACAGACCTGCTACCATGTAAGCATTTTGCGTAACAGGCACACGTTTTAGCTAGCTAAGTATCAAGCTATCCACTACTTTCATCCACACTTCATTTTCCTCCAAACTGTCAGTCTCTCTCTCTCTTTCTTTTTCTCTCTGTCGTTGTTTCTTGTAGATGGGACAGTGGGCGGGGGTTTGTGTGGGGCTGATTTTGTACTGTAAAATTATTCCAAGGTTGGCAGGTCTGAGTATATTTTTTAATTAGTGTATTTAAGGTATTAAAAACTATTTGCACAAATGATTTAATGAATTAACCTTTTTACATTTCGCAAAGTAACGAATACGAGTGTAAAGACAATCTCTGCTGTGGATGCTATATTTTCCCTGTGGTGCATTATATAGGATATATCACTTCTGTAAATGCAAGCTGCATTTTTGAGATGTTCACAAAGGGCCCTCCAGTTTTGAACAGCTTTTTATGTAATGCAGCATACCTCAGCTGTATCCTGTTCTCAGGAATGCCGCTAGTGTGGCTAGTGGATATTTTACATTTTTGTGGGCTCTAGTCAAGCATATGGTATAAAATAAATAATAATAACAGTCATCTTTACAGCTAACCATTTCAGAATGTCTTCTGCTTGACATTTTTTTGTTCTACATGATGCTAACAATGTTCTTTCTCACTGTGCAGGTCGTCGGACTCAGATGTGCAGTATAGGCTGGTGTCTCGCTTTGTAAATGAGGCTGTGATGTGCCTACAAGAGGGCATCCTGGCCAACCCAGTGGAGGGCGACATTGGAGCTGTGTTCGGTCTTGGTTTCCCACCATGCCTTGGAGGTGAGAATCATTATGAAATGACTTAACAATAATACTATGTGGATAATGATTTAGACCTTTATTATGTATTTAAATTCTAAACATACACAGTAAAAGAGATTTACCAAGAAATTTAAGATACAATCTGTGTAAGCCAAAGAGCGCATCAAAGCACTGGTAATTGTTGGGTTAATTTTATACAGCTCTGGTAAAAAATGAGACCACTTAAAATTTAACTTTGATTTAGCCAAATTAAAACCTCTGGAATATAATCAAGAGGAATATTGATGATCACAAGCCATCAAACCAAACTGAACTGCTTGAATTTTTGCACCATGAGTGGCATAAAGTTATCCAAAAGCAGTGTGCAAGACTGATGGAGGAGAACATGCCAAAATGCATAAAAACTTTGATTAAAAACCAGGGTTATTCTACCAAATATTGATTTCTGAACCCTTACAACTTTATGAATATGAACTTGTTTTCTTTGCATTATTTGAGGTCTGAAAGCTCTGCATCTTTTTTATTATTTCAATCATTTCTCATTTTCTGCAAATAAAATAAATGCTCTAAATGACAACACTTTTATATGGAATTTGGGAAAAATGTCTGTAGTTTATAGAATAAAACAATGTTCATTTTACTTACACATATACACATATAAGTATCAAAATCAGCTGATCAAACTGATTCAGAAACTGAGGTGGTCTCTTAATTATTTCCAGAGCTCTATGTTTTAATCATTTTCCCCCCTATTTTCCTTCCTCAGGTCCTTTCCGATTTGTGGACACCTTTGGTGCAGACAAACTAGTGGAGAAGATGAGGAGGTTTGAGGACGTGTACGGAAACCAGTTCACTCCATGCCCACTTTTGCTTGATCATGCCAAGGATCCGAGCAAAAAATTTCATAAGTGACCTCATCATGTGCCATTAGAACTAGCTGCAGTATGAATTCTCATTTTCATTTTTTAAGGATACAATGGCTGACCTGGTGTACTTCAAGCGAGAGGTTTGAATGTATTTTAATGTGAAAAGAATGTTATCATGCGAACATAAAGAGAATTACTATGTGCCCAAGTAATATTAAGGTAGCCTTTATACAGAATTCTAATCATGTTTGGGTTGTTTTTGTAAGTTTAACATATTTGATAGTTTTGTATTTCTAATGTAAATGATGGTTAGACCCAAGTTGTTTGTGTTCATTCTTGTGTATCATGATTATCAGGACAGATTCTAACAAGGAGCACCGTAACCTCTCTGCTGTACATTTCTGCTCATTCATTTATCCGTGAAGCAACTGGTTGTATGGCTGGTGTGAACATTGTCGCTTGCTGAGATTTCTGTGGTTGGACCAGCTGTGCAGAGCAGAACAATCAACTGAAAAAAATAAATAAACATGAACTGTTTTAAACTGAATTCTTCTTTAGTTTTCTTAAAATATGAATATTAAAATGCTAAATACACAGACATAGGCAGTGGTGGCTCAGCAGTTAGAGCACTGGACCATCTATGACAAGGTTGTAGGTTTGATAGCAGCAATGGCCGCCCATCGTACGTGTTCTCACAAAATCACTGTTTGTGTGTGTGTTCATTGCACGGATGGGTTAAAGGCAAAGGCCAAATTCCTTCGGTGCTATACCCATTACTATAGCTTCCCTAACACAACAAAAGAATGCCGTACTGACCTCTGGCATATATAAGGGGCCAATTTCTGCATGAATGAGATACGAATTCACCCAAGGAAATCCTCTGTTTACACAGACAATTCTAGAAAGACAATGCTGACAATAATGATCATCGTTACCCACAGCACTGTCCACTGTGGGTGGTGATGTCTTCTATGAGGTTTCCCCTGTACACGTGACGCTATGATCTTGAATGATAAATATATAGAAAATGTTGGAAGAAAGAGTGTCCCATCCATCTGGTACCCACTATCGGGCTTTGCTCAAAACTTAATAATTCATGTTTCCTTGCCGTGTGCACTGTGGAAAAAGATCACACATTACATTATATTACAGATTGGGCATTCCCAAACTACAATCTAAAGTAATAGATCATGATCAACTTACACATTATCAATTATCTAATGACTCATGTCAGTGTGTGTCTTATTAATTCAATAGAAAGTAATATATTCACACTTGGCACTTTTTTGTAAGGAAGTCCAATTTATCCATGAGTTGATTATAATTTTCTGGACAGTTATTTTTTGATCTTTGAATATTTAATTCATCTCTAACGAGGAAAACTAGTTGTGAGCTTGAGAAAACAATGAGTGTGTTTACATGCACTGAATAATCTAATAACTGCAGAAAACTAGAGTGATCTGACCATGTTTACCTTCGCTTTTTGTGAACATGGACTCACTTTCTCTATACTGCTGCAAAGACAGACAAGCTGTTTTTCAGATAAGCGTCTGTCCTGTCCAATTAGGTTTGCATGCATGCGCATACTGTGGAGGACAAAAGAAAAAAAAAAAGAGAAAATTGATTTATAATCTAAAAATCAGGTGGGAGGTAAATGTGCTAAACACTAAACCACTGTGCCTTCTGATAAGAAATAAGAGTATAATACTTACATTCAGGGTTCATACACTTTTTAACCACTGAATTTCCATTATTTTTTTCCATGATGCCTTCAAGGCAAATATTCATGACCATACGATTTTTAAAGCACCAGTGCAGACATGGACAGTAACACCAAAAATCAACTAAAACTATCGAGATTGATTATAGTACGCTTAAAATGAATCTGACAAACAATCTTTAATAATAAAATGTGTGTCAGATCCTGAGAGCTGCATGGTTCAGGGCTAAATTACTGAATTAACTCTGTGCTGATGTATTTGTTAGCTCAAAATTTTCTCCATCGATAAACAGAAACACAAAGATTTGTAGACCAAGTTTCCATGACTTTTTCCCCAAAACTTATCCAGGCCTAGAAATTGCTATTTTCAAATTCCATGATTTTTCCAGGTTTTTCATGACCGTATGAACCCTGTTCATTACATGAATAACTTGAGATTTACACTCTAATTACCAAAGCTTCACTTGACGTCAGTTCTGGTGTCAATATCAGTCAGGTTTTTGAGGTGTTATCTTGTGAGTGAGGTTGAACACTGGCCAACATGCTCATTGCAACGTGACATGAATTATCTGATTTCCAGTGAGACCCGAAAGTGAGGGCAGATGGATGTGACCATCAATCTTCCAAATATGTGCAGGTTTTAATATTCCGCAAGCCACAGTGTCATGTGTGTACCAGCCAGAGACTGTAAAAAAAAGATGGAAGCCGTGTCACCGTTCCCATTCATTCAATGAAAATTAAGCCAAAATCTTCCGCCATGTTGGCAATCCTGAAACCCGAGTCTGCGCAGTAGAGACCAGAGGAGGGAGAAAGACTGTGGAGAGACAGCCTACTCATTTAAATAAACCCGCCCCCTGAGGGCTGCTTCCACAGAGCTATACACAGTCTATGGTCCCACTCATACAGTCATTGGTCCCACCCTGGCTAGGTGTAACCCAGCCCTTTTACAATAACCACACCTTTTTAAATAAAGCTGAATAACGGTTTAAAAAACTAATTCTGTGGAGATATAAAAAATTTAAAATATAAGCAGAGGTTGCACTAGCTGTTGCATTTAAATAATAGGGGTAGAATTACAGTATATTGGGAAAAAAAACGTGATTGAAAGATGTCTGTTTTGCCACTGAAACCTATGGGGTTGAGTGGGGTTACACAGCTTTCTGCAACCGAACAGCAGGGGGCGCCCGACCTGTGGTGGCTTCACTGCTCTGTCCAGCTATACACAGTCTATGGTACCAGCAATGAGCCATAGAATTCTTTACCATCCACACTGTATATACATCGTATAAATTCTCTTTGTGAACAGACATGTGACCCAGTTGAAAATTATACAGACATTCAACACAGGAGTCCACACATACAGATCCTGCAGGTCAATGCAGCATTTTTTTTTTTTAGCTTCTATAGGACATGGCAAAAGTCATAGGACACAATACTAGTTCCTGTCCCATGACCCTTGGCATGTCTGTGTAAAACATTATTAAGCACAACAGTTCTGCTGTTTGTGAAAAGTGAGTTTTATTGCACTACAAAACTAACATCAAAAAACCCATCCCTCTTTTTAATTTGTAATTATACAGATTCCAAAGGCAGAATTTCATTACTTATTATGCTAATACATCACCACCAGGCTAGTTCATCAAGAAACATCCTATTCATGAGTTTTTTTTTTCTTCAGGTTTTTAGTTACTAAAATGTAAACCAGGGTCAGTTCTTAAGCTGAGCTAAGGTGGACACAGACCATCCAGGATTTATCCCTTTAAACAGAAAAAAAAAAACATATATTCTACCTAACGAGTCAAGTGTTCATACTCAAGTGGTTGATTGCGGATGGTCAGCGTCCACTTCTGCAAATAAGCCTGGAACTGATCCTGACAAGAACCAGGATAATTAATCAGTAAAATAAAAAATAATAAATGTGCAAAATGCATCAGTAAGAAGTTACACAATAAAGCTGTTATTTAAGATTCAAATTGAAAGCCATCATAAACAATGTGGCTCAATTAATCCACTCAACACTTCAGATATACTAGTATAAGTTCCGTTTAAGATAGTATTAAAGAGAAATTGTAGAAAATGCACCCAAACCAGTAAAGGTCACAAAAAAAAGTAATCACTTATAACCAAACAGTTTCCCATGCTGAAATACCTCAATGGTTAGTATTAAATGCGGCTTTGTGAAATATCGATTTATCCTTAGCCTATCCTTACCATCACCCACAGAACTGCAAAAAATGTAGTTACCAACGATGGAGAAAAAAAGTGCTGATAGGGAACAACAAACATGGAAAGACGAAAGCTGAAACAAACACCTTTAAAGAAGATAATAGTGAATACAATGTGGAGCAGCTATTAAACTGCATGTGTTTGTAGCCTGGCATGGTTTGCTTTGCTGTTCCTTTTATTGGGCCTTTTAGAAGACCTTTGCATCTAGGACTTCAGACAAGTCCCTAAAAAAGTGCATGGTCTCAGACAGATACCATAATAATACACAGTCAGTGGGCTAGAGCAGCATTTGTTCACTTAACATTCATAACCGGGGTTATCCGCATGAGGGGAATTCAAAGTGCATATAATCACTTTTATAATAATATTCCCAGAGAGGGAATAGTTTGGTTATTATTTTCAGACGTAAACCAAAATATGAAATCTTACAAGTATTTCTGTGAATGTCACAGTTTACATCAGCTGTGTGTGTGTGTGTGAATAATGCTAACTGAATTAAAACATGATAAATGAGACCAAAACAATAAAGGTCAGTCGGTGCCCCATAAATGTATAGTGTATGTGCGCTCATTATCCCTCTTTGACCCTGTTTACACTTGGTTGCTTTATGTCATTAATTGCTGTGTGGAACAGAACATGGATATTTACTTATTGCGCAGCGATTATTACTGGTGTTGTGATTGTACGGCGAGGAGTTTTGGATGTCGAATACTTGTTGGAGCAACAAATCTGTTTATAGTGTAGTGTGTTGCTGAAGCATAATCTTTGCTTCTAAACTTTGGGTAGAGAAATCCAACTTGTAGAGGTTTCACAGTGGATTTTCCTACTTAGAACTCTGGAATTCCGAGTTTAACTTAAATGCAGTGATCTGTGTGAATAGATTGGTATTCGTTTTAAATGCATCTCGGGTACCTTTATGCTTGAATATTGATGTGGCTTAGTCTAATCCAAACATACAGGTAATACTGATACTGAAGATGCATGAAGCGGCCAGGTGTAAACAGAGGCTTTGTGTGAAAATGCTCTACCATGGATCGAAAGAGAACTTTGCTGCAGATGGTAAGGCACCGTTTTGTGGAATCGTTTCTGAAATCGATAAGGTTTTTTGTCGTCATATAAAAATCACTCAACAGTTAAAATGCTATCCAAGAACCGTACTGTGACCTAAGCTCCCCAATCTCCAAGTGGCATTTAAGGCACGGTTAGCGCTTACCATAACAAATACTAAGTGTTACGTGTCCCTTTCGACTAGTTTCACTTTTTTTTTTATTACTGTGATTATTTGACTTTCTCTCTTATGCATTACTGTTGTCAGATTAACACTAAATGTACCAATCGCCCATATTTGTTCAGTTAAATAACAGCAAATAGGGTTATACTCTTTCTTATGTGTGTAGAACAGTTTGTCAAGTACAGTGAGAGGTAAAAGTCTTGTCCAGCATAATGGGCATTCTGTCAAAAAAATGGTTCGGAGAAAATCGAATTGACAAAATTACAAAAGGTTCCTGTTTACTTGAAATGTAGCCAATCAGCCAAAGTATGTCCTGTGCCTAAAGCAAAACTGGAAAAACTACACCAGCAAACGTCATACACCAAACATGTTTTGGCTGACCAACTACATGTAGAGAAAACAGAACAGTTTGTAAATCTGACTTGTCTCTGAACCATTTTTTTTTAACATATTTGTTGTAGGAGACAAATCAGATGTGGTGTAAATCATGGGAAAGGATTTGGAAGATAGGCAAAAAACGCTGTTCAACTGCAACACCTGACACCGCCTGCAGAGCCACTTTTGCTGTTCACGTCAACATTTTCATTGGTGGTCTCTTTTCCAGGTGTCTAAAAAAGGATAAGAAAGGCAGAGAAAAGATAAGACAAAATTAAAAATTGTGTTTATCCATTACAGTTATTGAAGAAACTTTAGATGGTGTAGATTACTTTGATAAGTAGCGGCGCTGAAACAAGAAGAATGGAGATATTTAACCCTTTAGTGTCTTTCATGGCTGTTACTGGGGAGGACGAGCAGTGGCCACCTAATTCCAGGCACACACTATAGGATTTTCTAAATCTTAACTGATGTTGAAAATGTGAGATTTGTTAGTCATCAACCCCACCACACTAAACAATCTGCCCTAAATAAAACACCACACATTGTAAGATTATTCTGCCCAGCCGACACATCTCATTACGTAGAAGTGATAAACAACACAAATGCAACGTAAACTACAATGCCACAATTGGTATTAGAATTACATTTGTGATTCAGATGACTGACCTTTCGCAGTATGTCCTCAGCAAGCATAAGGAACGCCTTTTCAATGTTAATGTTTGCTTTCGCACTCGTTTCAAAGAACCGAATGTTATGTTCACTAGCAATCTGAGAGGGAGAAAATTAAGAGAAGAATGTTAAAGCATTATAGACAGAACCCAAATTATGGATATTTTAAAGTTAAATACTATACAGTAGTAGGACATTTACATGCACCTATTAACATTAATTGACATGTTATGAGGGACTCTGGGAAGGTCATTCCAAAAACGTATTGTTGGTCTGCTTTATCTATTCCACAGCTACGAATCATGTGTCACTGTCCTGTTGGAATACCCGGTTGTGTCCAAAATTCACCAAAAGCTGGGGCTGACTCTCTCTCTTCTCCTATCATTCCTCTGGTCACTGTGGCCAATTAAAGTCTGGGCAAGTGTAAAACTTGCTTGATTTTAGACAGTGATATTGTTGCTCAAGCAGCTTCTAGTTAATAGAAGGTCTGGGCTTTTAAGGTTCTTGGGCTGTTCCTGACCATCTGAACCAGTTTTCTTTAAGCTAATGGTGACATTCATTTGTTTAAACTGATGATCTTAGAATCTGCAATTGTTTTGACTTGTGTAAATCAGTAATCATCCCTCTTCTGTGTGATTCCAATGAGTGATGTCAAACAAACCATGTCTTTTGGGCTTAGAGAAGCTATCGGCTATAGTCAATCATGATTACTAATAAAAAATTAGGCCTCTGCAAGACATTTTAAAACTTTCAGCACCACTGAATTATAACCCAACTGGATAAGTCCATATTTTGATACTTTGTGCATGATTTGTCCATGTGGTGATTTCAGAAAGCAAACCTGTTCTTGTGCACCAGTTTGTTTTCTACGAAAACAAACCGTTTTGTTTTCTATGAAACATTATGCCCCAGACAAAGCACAGTTAAAATGAAAAATGTTTAATTACCATTATATTCACATTCATAAAGAGTTTATATAAACTTCCAACCACAAGTGTACATCTCCTTTAGTCACTCTAGATATGTGTCATATAGTTTTGCATGAAGTGAGCAAACACTGAATTTACCTGTTCTCCCTTTGCTTTGGGTACGACACGCATGTCCTCCATATCACACTTGTTACCAAGCAACATTCTCTCCACATCCTCATTCGCATGCTAGGGGAAGAATCAAGATCCATGATATTAATAACAGCAGTACCTGTAGTGATTAACTTTTCTTGATCTCAAATGAGGAAAGTATTTAAAACAGTACCCCCCCCCCCCATGCATTTGACCCCCACTCCATTAAATAAAGACAAACCCATTAAAATCAGATTTAACAATTCCACATAGAGCTGGAAAAAAATACAATCTAATATCTCACCTCCTCAATATTTCTCAGCCATTTGGTGATGTTCTCAAAGCTTTTGGCGTTGGTGATATCATACACCAACATGATTCCCATGGCCCCCCTGTAGTAGGAAGTGGTGATGGTGTGAAATCGCTCCTGTCCAGCAGTGTCCCTGATGAGAAACCATTTCAAATGGGAAAATTAGTACAATTAAGCAGACATTTCCAAATGTTAAAAAAAAAAGTTTTCCCAAACACTACAGATTCTTTTTGTAAGTAATTCTGCTTTTATTTAAGAAACTTAACTGAGGATCACACACCATATTTGAAGTTTAATCCTCTTGCCTTGCAGCTCAACTGTCTTGATTTTGAAGTCTATTCCTGAAAAACCGGAACATAAATATAAACACAACTGACACACAACACCACTTCACACTTCACAGCAGTTATGTAAAATCGTTCCTTTAAGGAATTAAAAACGATGATTCAGTTAAACAATCAGAACTAGATAATTCAGGTTTTGGACTTGGCTCACGCAAATAATGACGTGAACAATGTCAACAGCCATTGGGAGAACTACAGGAAGAATATTGCACATTTTGCAGGGGGGAAGCTCACAGGCAGAGTTGATTACAAAATGTATACTATTAAAAAATTTCAAGAACTAACAGTGTGGCCGAAAAATAAACTTGATGGGGACAAAAGTTGTGAGTCTCTGATGAATCACAGTATTGATATACACATTATTTGCAATTTAAAATGTAATATGTATTGTTTGTAAACTCCACCATGTGACTAGAGTTTGAGTAAAAAGTCTGTGACTTGTCTTTAGATGTGAGAGGGTGTTAGACTCTAGTCTTTTCTTTTAAGTCTTTTCAAAGTCGTGTAGTGTATTGGCAGCATAAACTACAGCAATACTGGGGATACATGAGTACAGACACCATCGTTAAAAGCTAGTGAAGGGTTAAATAAACACACAGATGGGCATTTCTTACCGATAGTTGAGATAAACGTCGTATTAAAGGCGTCGTCAGAAAAGCGGAACAGGACACAGGTTTTCCCAACTCCCGAGTCTCCAATCAGCAGCAGCTTGAACAACAGATCGTATGTCTTCTTAGCCATTGGGCATGAAGAGTCAGAGCGGACACCGCTTCAGTTACCGAGTCCGGGCGGAGGGAGAGTCTTCAGAGCTTCAGTTAAGAGAAGCTATCGACCGTTTCTCATACTAGCCGAGCGCGATAATAACGGCCAGCTCGATTTCACTGCTGTCAAAGTTTGTTAGCTAACTAGCGCGCTAGCCCGCTTTAGCCGTTAGCCTCAGCGGGGCCACTTATCGAAAAAACAGGAGAAACAGCGAGGACAGCCCGGCTTAATAAACCCGCCTGTATAACGAGGACAGCAGCGAAATCCTCAAACACAACAAAAACAGACTCAGAGCGGCTCTGCGAAAAAAAACAGCGAAATAAACTCCTTTAACATCAAAACCAGCTTCGCCCTGGACTCGTCATCCACCACGGAACAAGCGGACACTGCGCATGCGCACACTGTGATCTGTGAGGCTAGGATATCCGGTCAGCTTTAATCAATTAGTCATGACAGCAGCATTTCACATACTGCTGTAGTTTATATAATATTATTTAATATTACCTATTGATCAGTGTTTTGCTTAATCTAGCCAAGTTGATTTTTATCCATAACAATAATGCAATTCAACTGTATATCAAGTCCCTAAAATTTATTAAATCCAAAAATTAAAGAAAATGTTACAAAAATATGGTCAGTTTGGTATTGTCTGTTTTCAATAATTGCTTTCTATAGCAGTTAATTTATCAATTATTCTGTTAAGTTAATTTAATGTTTTGTTGCTTATGTATGTAAATGTGTCTTACAACATAGTACATTGCTTGTTTTATAATTTTACATTCTATTCTATTCTGTTGTAGTGTCATATTATTATTCTGTTGTTTCCTATTCTATTCTCTTCTAATCTACCCTGCTCTATTTTATTTGATTCTATTTTATTGTCATATTCAATTATATTCTGTTTTATTTTATTTTATTCCACACTATTGCCATATTATATTCGCTATTATTTTAATATATAGTAATATTCAATCTTTCTATTATATTATATAATATATATTTATATTTCATGGTCAATTTTTCAATTTGTCTATATTCTACTCATATTATTTTTTATTTGTCTTCTATTATCTTTCTATTCTATTCTATAAACATTGTGTTGTACGTTATATATTATTATTACATACTATTTTAGACCAAAAAACAAAGACCAAAAATTTGGACACACCCTCACATTCAATGTTTTTCTTTATTTCCTTATCTATTTTTTTATACGCTGATAGAACTATTCCAGGTGACTCCAAAGAAGCCTCCAGTTTCCTATAAGAATCCAGCTGGACAAGCTAATTGGACTACATGCTAATAATACAATTTAGCTGTAAAAATAATACATGTTTTAATTGTATTCTTTTATGGAGACCAAAAACTACATTTGTACTAATGAGAAACATTGAAAGCAGAACATTTTTTTTCTTGTGGAAATTGATTTTGATTATGTTCAAATTAAATCGAAATCAGTTCTGACTACTCATACACTGTTGATTATTCTGTACTTCTAGTAAAATCTAACAGATTATAGTTATTATGTTTAGTACAGTAATACTGATTTATCGGTGCTTTTTATATAAAATGTGAATCTGAATAAATTGGTCTATGTTTTCAATGTTTTTGTGTGTTGAGATGGTATTTGAAGAAGTATTTGTTTAGGATTGTTGTGGCGCCCTATTTTTGTGTACTTACTTGCTTTTGAGATTTTGTGTTTTTTTTATGGTGTTTTTTATTATAGCTTTAACAATAAAAAAGCTGCTGAGTCTGAATAGGAAGACTAACGAGACAGCTTTTGTCTCAACTCCGTAATCTGGGGCTCATTGCCCAATTGTGCTGGGTGCCAGCTCATAAGGGCCTCAAGGGTAACGAAATTGCAGATAGAGCTGCCAGGGATGCATTAGGCCACCAATATGTACACATCCATGTTCCATTAGGTAAAGGGGAAGCTAAATCTTATATTAAGACAGAAGTTCTGAAGATGTGGCAGGATGAATGGGAGTCAGACACGAAGGGCAGGGAATACTTTAATGTGCAACAGCAGGTGGGGGGAAAGAGAATAACATCAGTGGGGCTTGGAAGAAGGGAGGAAGTTGCATATACAAGATTGAGACTTGGGCACGCTGGCATAAATGCCTCGTTACATATGTTGGGCAAAACTGATGGGCTTTGCACTGAATGCCAAGTCAAAGAAGATATAGAGCACATTCTTTTTCACTGCAGGAAATACACTGATCACAGAGCATACTGGAGAGAACAGGGAGGAGATGATAATTTTCGAAACATCTTGAAGGAAGAGGGAATGCAGAGCAATAGAATTAAATGCCTTATGAAGTACTTAAATGACACAGACCTGATGAGCAGAATATAGACTGTTTTTTTTTGTTTTTTTTTTGTCATGCCATGATTTACCATGATCATATCACACACTACTGTGCAGTAGGTGGCGATATACATGCTATATTGTGAACCGCCATTACTTAAAAGAAGAAGAAGAAGATAGGAAGACTGTGGAATGAAGACTCTGAGGAGACTCTCTGGCCTCGTTTTCAAAAACAGCGAGGCGGAAGTAGGAGCTGCCGCGCGCCGGTTCTCTCTCTCCTTCCTCCAATCAGAGCTCGAGCTGCAGCTCGGATTTCCCCTGACGCGGTTGTGACGCGGGAGTGTGAAGGCCCGGCGAGCGGAGCCGCGAGCGCTGAGTGAGAGGGGGTTTAACACCCTGGCGCTTCCTGTCCGCAGGTCCGGCCGTGTCTCCGCTGCTGTCGGGATGCTGCGGCTGTTCAGCGTGCTGGTCGTGGCCGGCCTGGTGCTGGCGTGCCTCACCTCCCTGCTTCTGGACAGCTACGACACCAGCCGGCACCTCAGACGGAGCTTAGAGTCGCGGGGAGACGAGCGGAGGAACCGCAGGAGCAGCGAGCCGCCGTTCCCCGGAGCAGAGCCGGAGAACGTGTTCTGGTTTATTCAGGTGAGTGGAGATACCTGTCAGTCCGGTCAGTCCTCCACCTGTCTGTCTGTAGGCAAGCTGAACCTGTCAAACAAGACATTTCAGCTGTATCTTTATGGTACAGGTAACTTTAGCCAATACTGGGACTTCCTCTGAAATAATAACAGTATCAATTCTAAAGAACTTAACCAGCTGATCACCAGCAAAACACTGTGTTTAAACGCTGCTATCTTGTCCAAATCTAAATAAATTTAATGTAATGATCAGTAAAAAAAAACAGCATTTGCTCTCGTGTGGACATTGCAGGTCGACCAGCACTAAACCAGCATTTGTTATGGTCTGACCACTGGTCTGCAGGTCAAGAAGCATCAAACTAGCATTTGTTGTGCACTGAAAACAGGTTTGTAGGTCGACCAGCATCAAACCTGCACAAAAGCAGCATTTGTTAAGCTCTGAACACTGGTCTGCAGGTCTGCAGGTCGACCAGCATCAACCCAGCACTCAACCAGTATTTTCTGTGTTCAGAACAATGATCACCCACTACCAAAGCAGCACTAAACCAGCATGTTTTGTGCTCTGAACACTGGTCAGCAGATTGACCAGCATCAAACTACGAGGCTGAAGTTGGCGTCTTATTCGCCAGTGTCTTATTCGGATTTTCCGGTCCACCTTAAAAAGTCGAAGTACCAATTATTCGCCAGTAGAGAGCAGGGTTGAGCCGAGCAAAACGAGTTTGGCATTTAGGGCATATTACACTGAGAATACATTGCCTGTTCTGGGTATTTCCAGTTGCCCGAACTCCAGATTATCAAATAGTCTGTTGAATTTGACACCACATTATGAAAATATAACTAGTATACTGTGAATAGCCTAAAGAACTTAACATTTAATGTACAGTTTTTTTTTTATTATGAGCCTCTGAACTTGGCATTTGAGAAGATTAAAGGAGAATAAATGGCCTGTTCTGCATATTTCTAGATGCCCTAAATCCACATATTCAAATAGTCTGTTAAATTTGACACAAATTATGAAAATTTACATATTAAACTGTGAAAATCTTTAATAACTACAAAGATTACTGTACAGTTTATTATTATGACCCTCTGAACTTGGCATTTCAGAATATGTCAGTAGAATAAATTGCCTGTTCTGCATATTTCCAGTTACCCTAATTCCAGATTGTCAAATAGTCTGTTGAAATCAACACCACATTATGAAAATATACCTATTAAACTGTGAATAGCCTAAATAACAAAACATATTACTGTACAGTTTTTTTATTATGACCCTCTGAACTTGGCATTTGAGAAGATTAAAGAAGAATAAATTGCCTGTTCTGCATATTTCCAGATGCCCTAAATCCAGATTCTCAAATAGTCTGTTAAATTTGACACAAAATTATGAAACTATACCTATTAAACTGTGAACTGCCTTTATAACAAAAAAAAAATACTGTACAGTTTTTTTATAATGAGCCTCTGAACTTGGCATTTGAGAAGATGTCAGGAGAATAAATTGCCTGTTCTGCATATTTCCAGTTACCCTAATTCCAGATTGTCAAATAGTCTGTTAAATTTGACACAAAATCATGAAAACATACCTATTACACTGTGATGAGCCCAAAGAGCTAAAAATATTACTGTACAGTTTTTTTATTATGACCCTGTGAACTTGGCATTTGAGAAGATTAAAGAAGAATAAATTGCCTGTTCTGCATATTTCCAGATGCCCTAAATCCAGATTCTCAAATAGTCTGTTAAATTTGACACAAAATTATGAAACTATACCTATTAAACTGTGAACAGCCTTTATAACAAAAAAAAAAAATTCTGTACAGTTTTTTTATAATGAATTTAACAGACTATTTGAGAATCTGGATTTAGGGCATCTAGAAATATGCAGAACAGGCCATTTATTCTCCTTTAATCTTCTCAAATGCCAAGTTCAGAGGCTCATAATAAAAAAAAACTGTACATTAAATGTTAAGTTCTTTAGGCTATTCACAGTATACTAGTTATATTTTCATAATGTGGTGTCAAATTCAACAGACTATTTGATAATCTGGAGTTCGGGCAACTGGAAATACCCAGAACAGGCAATGTATTCTCAGTGTAATATGCCCTAAATGCCAAACTCGTTTTGCTCGGCTCAACCCTGCTCTCTACTGGCGAATAATTGGTACTTCGACTTTTTAAGGTGGACCGGAAAATCCGAATAAGACACTGGCGAATAAGACGCCAACTTCAGCCTCGTCATCAAACTGGCACTAAACCAGCATTTGTTTTGCTCTGAACACAGGTCTGCAGGTTGACCAGCATCAAACCAGCACTAAACCAGTATTGTCTGTGTTCAGAACAATGATATGATTGTCACCCAGTACCAAAACAGCACTAAACCAGCATGTTTTGTGCTTTGAATACTGGTATGCTGGTCAACCAGCACCAAACCAGAATGGTATATCACAAAGCAGGATTTGTCAGTCTTTTCTAATAAGAAAACTCTGAAAATCTGACCACCACCAAAATGCTGTGTTTGAACACTGCTATCTTGCTCAAACCTTAACTAACTTGATGTAAAGAATAAAAAACAGGAACTGCCAGATTATAATCTTTGGAGAATTCCTTTTAGTAAATACCCAACTTTGAACCTAAGATACATGGCTAACTGGAAAACCCTGGTTTTAGTAATAAAATGCTGAGCAACTGACCTGCATTTGCTGTTTTTCATTACCAGCCTGTTGCATCATGTCTGTTAATGTAGGCTACTGATCAGCAAAAAACTATATCTGTTTTATTTTGAACCAGCACCAAGCTAACACCAAAACAGCAATAACCTCCATTTGTCAAAATGTTTAAATGAACATACATTAATAAGCAGATATGTTTATGTGCATGCCTTTAACCCTTTATATTAATACATGCATATGCTTTGCTGTGTGTGTGTGTGTGTGTGTGTGTGTGTTCTGTGCAGGTATCAGACATTCATATCAGTCGCTTCCATGATCCAAAACGTATTCCAGACTTTGAAAAGTTCTGCACTGACACTATTGACGTGATTAAACCTGCCCTTGTGCTGGCAACAGGTGAGTAGAACATTTAAGTATGAATGTAGAATAAACCATATTCTATTTTTTTTTTTTTTTTACCTAAGTTGCACATTTGACATTGGCTACTGAATTATTTGTAGTAGTAACATTTTATAATAATTAATCTTACCTTTAGTTACTTGTTGTTGACAAATAACAGAAAATATATAATAGTCATGTGTTATGGTTTATAGTATATATTTAATATATTATATATGTTTATTTTTATTTTATTTTATTATTTATTTTGTCTTTCATAAGTTTTTTTTGTATGGATTTTATAGTGAATATTATAGTAATGGTTAATTAGAGTAAAAATAGTACGCAAAAGTTATGGTTCTGTTAGAACCAAGGTTTGGAACTCAGATAACTCAGATCTATGGGAAGCAGAACATGTTAAAAAACCTGATCCTGACAGGTCTGGTATAGCCCTGCACCCAGTTAACCAGGTAACTGTTTTCATCGCTAGGCCAGAGCAAGCAGATTTCAGTAGAACAGGGCTGAGCAGTTTGGATCTCGGAGAGGGACAAACAAGACTACAGTTCACACAATACCATGCAATTCTAATTGGCTTACAGCTTAAAGGCAGCCAGATACTGAACACACTGAAATAAAATGTCTAAATACAGTGTCTTGCTTACAAGAACTTAACATTTTAGTTAATAAATAATCTAGTCACCAATAAATGTTGTCAGGTTTATTTTTTAATACAAATAAATCAGTCGTTACGGTTCTCTCACATCCGCTTTGTTGCTGGCCACATTAAGGTGTTGTGATTGCACAAGCTTGTTGCATTACTGTATTTATTTCAATAGTGAGTTTTTAATAGATCAGTCCTGCATCATTTAACTTGTTCAGCCCATAGTTTTCAAATATGTTTATACAGGGTTGTGATAGACACTCCTAATTAGGCCTTCTAATATTGTCTTTTCATGATCACTGTCCAGGGGACTTAACTGACGCTAAGACTGAAAATAAAATGGGCTCACTTCAACATGAGGTGGAGTGGCAGGCCTATCACAACATCCTAAAGAGATCACGTGTGCTGGAACGCACTAAATGGATTGACATCCGTGGAAACCATGGTGAGTATAATTCATTTTATTACATACTTTATCATGAATGGCTTTTATCATGAGTAGTGTATGTGGCCTCCACATGCCTGTATGACCTCCCTACAATGCCTGGGCATGCTTCTGATGAGGCGGCGAATGTTCTCCTGAGGGAGTTCTCCCAGACCTGGAATAAAGCATCAATCAACTCCTGGATGAATGAAGCAGAACATGATGTCCCACATGTGCTCGATTGGATTTACGACAGGAACTGCTGACACGCTCCATCCACATGTTGATGTCATTCATCAGAAGGAACCCAGTGCCCACTGCACCAGCATATGTTTCACAATGGGTGTGTGAATATCATCCCAGTACCTAATGGAAATCAAAGAAAAGCTTCCTCACTCAATTACTCATCTACTGCTCATGCTGGAGGATGGTGCATGCAGCAGAACGTTCTGCACAGCGTCCCCAGTCTCTGCCGCGTCTGTCACATGTGCTCAGTGTGATGCATGAAGAGCACAGGGCGCCAATGGCGAATTTGCCAATTTTAGTGTTCTCTGGCCAATGCCAGTCAGTTGTAAATTGCTGTATGTAACTTTGGAGAAGAGGGCAGAAGCTGTGTAACACTGTTTAACATTTAAGTAAAATTGGGTCACTCCATCACATCATTCCACATACTTTTTTTTTTCCAATTGTTCTGGATCTCTCAGCTTGTCCAGAAAATCATGTCCCTTAGAGGTGGCTCATAGTGTGAAGTACACTTCCTGACTGTAGGTGGAGCTCAACAGCAAGAAATGCCATTTTCCACAGTACGATTAAAGAACTCCTCAGAAATGCATCACCTTCGTTTGCAGTCTTGGTTAAATAAATGTATGTGTAGTGTAGTGACTCATGTTTATCTACCATCTTTTGGCATCTAAATGATATAAAATTCTTCACTTATCAAAGCTGCATATGTTTCATTTGTCAGCCAAAAAGCTACAAATCCAGTCTCCAGTTCAAAATTTGCTTTGAGTTTACAGTAGTAAGTCTGAATCAGATTACCGGTCATTAGTATTTTGTGTATTCTATAAATGGTTTCTAGAGAGGCAACAATTATAATACACAACAATTAGTATAAGCAGCTATCAGGAGGCAGACTTAACACTGAATTGTGGGTATCTGTATCTGTCCTGTATCTCTACATGCTTTTAACTGGTGTTGAATTACAAAAGCTTTCAGACAAAAGATCTCTTCAGTCATACACTCCACTGACTTTCTCAGTTTCATGAAAAATGCAGTCTACACCCATGTTCTCTTTTGTTGCCTCCTCAGATGCCTTCAATATCATATCTCTGGACAGTGTGAACAACTACTACAGGTGTGTGGAAAAATATCTCAGCTATAGATAAACAGAAAATAAGTTACTGACTAAGACTTTATCTTTAGTAATAAAGATTTCATAGTTCTTTACATAAATGGACACATCCATGTACGTATGAGTTGAGTTATTGTCATAATCAATTCATTAGTTACAGTAACATTCAGAACTGATTCAGCTGATTTCCATTTCTGTATGTTCTATATGATACCAAATCCACGTTTGTAATGATCATTTTCCTTAGTTTTACATGTTTTAGTGATTTATTAATGCTTGTTAATTGATTTTTTGTGCTGATAGTTGTATTTATTAGCCCAGTGTTTTAAATTCTGGTTTTGCTGTTTACTAGTTTTATTGTAGGTATATTTTAATTAGTATACACATGGTCTTCCGAGTTTAAATGAAGGTTTGATTGTTGGGCAGTGTAAAATACTAACATTTGACCAACATACATTTTTGTAAAATTAGGAAGTATTCTGCCACCCAGAAAGTTGGCTCCTTCCACTATGTACACAGCACTCCATTTGGGAACTATTCCTTTATCTGTGCTGATGCAACCCTCATCCCTGGGCCTAAGCGTCCCTATAACTTCTTCGGAATACTTGATCAGGTAGTTTTTTTTTTTTTTACAATGGAACGCACTGTGAATATAACTTTTTTTTTTTCCAGGCATGTTGATATTTATGTAAGTCTGCTTTCTGATATTTTGTCCTGCAGAATCAGATGGACTTGTTGGCAACCTACAGGGAGGAGAGCTACAGGAGCAATCAGACCGTCTGGTTTGGCCACTACACCACTTCCACAGTCATCTCCCCTTTCCCTGGAGTCCGGGCCTTGATGAGGTTAGAGACACAACTGATGATTTTGGCGGTTAAAGTACATGCAGTGGTTCTGATGTGTTTTGTAAAAATGAAAAAAAAAAAAAAAGGTTTTCTGCCAAGTTGTTAGCAAAGTGCTTGAATGTGACCAAGCATAATGTACATCAGGTCTTTTTATTGCTAGTTCTTGCAGATAAACCAAACATGGGAAGGAAGTGCACATAATTTTAGACATTCTATAGGATATTCTAAGCCATCCCTATTATATCTATGTAACAGATATTTTAAGTTGTTCCCATTGACCAGTTTGTTTAGTCCCTGGGGCAGAAAAACGTGAAACTACACCCACAGAAGAAGACGTGTAGTAAAGTCATTACCTGCACTTTCTTTTCAAATAGTCTCCTTTTTGTTATAGTTTTGGTAAAATAAAATATTAATGTAATAATAATATCAATTAAATAAATAAATAAAAAGAGCGCTCTTCTTTTTCCCCTTTCCCCTTTTTGCTGAGGTGGAAAATCAGTGAAGCATCAGTAATAGAGAAGGAGCTTCTTCCAAAACCATAATTATTCTTACCATTAGTTGTAGTTAGTGCTGGGCGATAAAACGATATCGATAGTTATCGAGGAAACTATATATCGCGATAAGTCGGGGCGAGAAATTCGATAAACTAAATTTTCTATTTCCCGTTTAAGTAGCGTTGTGAAAAGGCGCAGCACGAGATCAGGCAGCACGCTGAACTGCTGCTCAGCCCAGTACAACCCCTCCCCTCCCCTCTCCACCATCCCCCTCCGCCCCACCCCCCGAGCCCCTCCACTCTGAACTCCTCACATAGCGGCTCCTTCTCTCCCATTTACTGGATAAACTTCATTTATACTATTCAGCGGCGCTACACTGGAAAACTCACCTTTTAAATATGAGGCATGCGTCTCCAAGATATTTAGAGAGGTGAGCTTGTTCAGATTTCTGAAGGCAGGTAAACGCTGCTCTGTTTGCTGCTAGTTAGATTAGCTTGTCTCCAGTTTAAAGTTAGCGATGTTTAGGTGTAAAAGGGATCTGTGCAATCTGTCATCATTAGCTAAGATGCTTTCACTGCTTTTTACATTCTAATAAACTAATGGGTAACGCACGTTAGCCGTGTTAATCCACGTTTCGTGTAAATTAAGGTTAACTTCAGCACGAGTGAGGGGTTAGTATATAAACACACAGAAAGGAAGCACTTTCCATCTTTTTTCCTAACTCTCACTGTTTCTGTTAGAAAACCCTGAGGGCAGCATTCTCCTCTGTCTTTGTGTTTTATAGTTTTTAACAGATAGAGAGTCTGTTATGCTGGATATTTTACTAAATACAGAAGATTATATAATCTGTCTAGCTGTATTTGAACTGAGCTAAACATTGCTGTTACTGAACTGGAGTTTTAAATACACTTAAGTAATGTAAGTCTAGTCTACTGAAAGCCAGTAATGTTAGTATAAATCTGTACTGCAGTAGAAGTGGATCATTTCAGAAACTTGACTTTATTCCTCCCACCTCCATTATAGGCCACTTTTTTTTTTAAATATTTAAATGTTAGCTTAATTTAAATGAAAAAAAAACTAAAGGCTCTTATTTAAAAAAAAAACATAAGCAGTAAATTATCTAAAATTACAACAAATAGAAAATAGAAAAACAGTAAAACATATGTAATACATACTTTTTATATGACCAAAATTAAACTAGACTGAAATCTGACTAAAACTAATAATATCCGATAGACTAAAATGTAACTAAAACTATTATACATTTTAGTGAAAAGACTAAGACTGTATCAAAATCACCTGTCAAAATGAACACTGTGATATACTCTTGTATTTTGCTTTATGTAGTTGCCTGCATTCAGGGAGGGGAATGATCTTTTGATTAAATATAATTTTATAAAAATAAATAAAGTGTTATTGCAATTTAAATTAAACAGACATATAATGTAAAGGGTCTTACATATTTTTTAGTTTATATATTTGTCCCCTTTTTAAAATTAATTTAAAAGCTGTACCCACCTGGCAAGATGTTAACATCCTAGTGTCTGTCCACAAGGCTCTGAGCCTGCTAGTGATTTTGTCCATAACTCCCTTATTCTGTCACTTCTGAGTAAAAATAGAAACCTTTAAGTGTAACAGAAAGTGATTTGATTTATATCGTGATACATATCGATATCGGCTGATATGAAAAACTATATCGTAATAAGATTTTTTTCCATATCGCCCAGCCCTAGTTGTAGTGCATTCATTGAATGTGTAGAATGTTCAATAGTATTAGTATTAGGGCTGTGTATTGTCAAAAAATTGGCGTAAGGGTATGCATCACAATTCAGAAGTGTGTAAATAAAGCGTGACTGTGAGCAAGGTGATATATTGTATTGCATTGTTTGCAATCTTACTTTTTATGCAGTCAGATACCAATACAAAATCACTATTTTCTTACACCCCTAGATAGTATACAGAATTTTAAGAGTATAAAACATCTTTCCTAAAGATAACTGACATGGCGCATGATGTTAATGTTTCTTCTTCACTGCATTTTCTGTTAAGTTTTAAATTGAGCTCTTAAAATAGAGAAATTTAACAAACAGTTCATACGGTACATCAGTCCAACTACTGTACTAACGGAACAATAAAGTCTTGTCATGTTTGTTGATTTTTACAGCACAGCAGTGGCCTACCTCTGTGGACATCTGCACTTGCTAGGTGGGCTTACACCTGTCCTCCACAGCAGACACCCTGGGGGAACCCTGGAGCTGGAGCTAGGAGACTGGATGGACAACCGCAGGTAAGAGCAGCAGTCTGGAAATCAGTCTAATGCAGCAATATTTTAAGAAAGTAAGATCTGGTCTTGTCACTAAATAGAAAATCTGTGTGTGAAGTTAGATCTGTATGTTCTCCTGTGATCAGATACCGGGTGCTGGCTTTTGACCACGACATCTTGAGCTTCTCAGACCTAAAGTTTGATGACTGGCCAGCAGTGGTCATCACCAACCCCAAAGATGCGCAGTACTTGCATCCAGGAGTGGAACCGCTGGGCCGCATCCGAAGCTCGACACACATCAGGTGTCTCCTCTGTGTGTGTCTTCTTGTGCCTTTAAGCCATTCACTCCTGTCAACTATAATCATTCCCTGTGTTGTTATTTTCATCTTTCAAAGCCACAGTCTTAATCTTCCTATTTCCTCTATTATTTATGTTTTATGGTCCAATGGCAAGGAATTGCTTACAATTAAATACACAATACAATTTTCTGTACTGATTTGTTGTTGATTTTTTTTTTAAATGTGTGTATGTGTGTGTCACTTTGTGTCTTGCAGAATGCTGGTCTTCTCAGCAGCACCGATCACAGCAGTGTATGTCAGTGTGGATGGAGATGCTCTAGGGAAAGCAGTGTCTGTAGGAGGACCTCTGTTTGTGGTGCCGTGGGATCCTTCCTTGTACTCTACTGGACTGCACACAATAAAAGTCAAAGTGGAGGTAAATAAAGGACCAGCAGCATCAGTTATTAAAGAAAGATAATTTAAAAAGATTTAATTAAATTGTGTACAAAAACAAAAACACTTTTAGTGCATTCACACTGGTCTGATTCAGCAACGGACATGGTGACCACATGTGGACGTTATGAATGTATTCCCTGTGCCATCCAATTGAATTCACATCAAGCTCAGTATATTTTTAATCCTTAAAATAATTGACTTTTGCACTATCGACACTAAGCATGCAAACAAACACAAGCTACCATCTAAATGGACAGATGCATTACATTGGGCATATTTATTTGCATTAAGTTTGCCTGAAATTGATGCACCGGATTTATTGTGCAGCTGCATCTGACATCTAGCTTAGATCAGGCCCAAAAAATCCAGCGCAGCCTGAGCCTGTGAACGTTCTGCCTAAACCCGACCCGATCCGACCCATAAACTGTCATTATGAGCTTGAGTCCAATTTAAAATGTTTTAAGTAAGTAGAGCATTAAAACATGAGCTTTTTAAAAACATTTTTGGACTTTGCTGTATTGTGATTATCACACCATGGCTTTATATTTAAAAAAAAAAAAAAAAAACACCTATGTCACAGACCATTTTCTTGACCCCGGTCCGAGATTTCCTGGGTTGGGCTCAGGCTCGGGCAGAGAATCCAAGCTTTAATCTGACAGAACTGACCTTTTCCATTAAAAATAAATGTGATACATTGTGCTTAATTGACGTACAAGAGCGGTGTAAATGCAGCCGTAGTGTTATCATCTTGTCATTTGCCCATTATAAATAGTGTGTGTGTGTGTGTGTGCAAGGACTCAGCAGGTCGTTCCAAGGTGCAAGAGCAGCATTTCACCCTGCAGGAAGATCTCGCACTCAGCTTCGGCTTCCTGCAGTCTTTCATCCTTCTCACTGATCACTACATCCTGGTGAGGAGATGTACTTGAATTAATAAATAAATAATCCAGATTTTATTTTAGTAACAAATCTAATCTTCTGTGTGTACTCAGGCACGGATTGCTTTTGTTGCTGCTATTCTGCTGAACGTGGGCATCCTTGTACTCTTCAGATTCAAACAAGCGCCCTCTGCCCGAGGTGCAGCTCAGAGGAAACATGGTAAGAATGGCTGAGTGCCAAATGACCATCATAAACTCAACTAAGTGCAATCTACAGTAAATCAAACCAAATGCTTATTAAACACATATATTACCCATTTAGGGCTCTTCTCTCAAGCATGCATGTCCCTCCATCTCGTCAGCAAGATCAACACATTCTACTACACCCTGCTGCTGTTTAATCTGTGCACAGCATTAGGTAAGTCACCCATGCCATTGAACATGCATGTGTCCATCTGTGATATGGTGTACAACAGGGGTCACCAACCTTATTGAACCTGAGAGCTACTTCTTGGGTACCAATTAATGCGAAGGGCTACCAGTTTGATACACACTCATGAAATTGCAAATGTTCTCAATTTACCTTTAATTATATGTTATTATTAATAATTAATGACAATATTACATATTATATTACATTATATTGTATAATAATATATAAACTATAGGCTATCTCTAAGCTAATATTAATCTAATATAATCTAAAATTACACCAATGCAACTGTGATTTTAAAAAAAAAAAGAATAGCAACAAAAATGCTATTTTTAGACCAGGCCTGCGGGCTACTCATAAGGTCCTTGCGGGCTACCTGGTGCCCGCGGGCACCACGTTGGTGACCCCTGGTGTACAAAATAGTTAAAATGTAGTGAGATGACACTTTATAAAATGCAGATTTTTTTATATATACTATATACTTACAAAATCAAGGATTTTCAAATAGTTTATCCTGCTTTTGTTGGAGTAACTGTCTCTACTGTCCATAGAAGGCTTTCTACTAGATCTGTGAGAATTTAATTGCATTCAGTGACAAGAATGTACGGAGCCCGGGAGGGGCCGTGGATAAAAAAAACAATTAAATCGAGTGAACGATGTAGCAGTTCGTGCTCACGTTTTCTTTAATTCGAGTGAACGATTTGCAATTCGTGCTCACGATTTCTTTAATTCGTGCTCACGATTTCTGTAATTCGTGCGCACGATTTCTGTAATTCGAGTGAACGATTTCTGTAATTCCTGCTCACGTTTTTATGCAATAAGACAATAAGCTGGGAGGGAAAGGAGCATTTTCTCTCTTGATCTGTTACAGGGGTGCAGTGATGATAATCAGTTATCTACCTTTATAACCTGCTGATATTAATGCACTAGTGTTACAGTTAGATGTACAGTACAGTGAGCAGATTTTGCCTGGTGGTGGAATCTCTACAGCGCGTGGGGGAGAGCCGTCCGCGGCACGGGTTCCCTGGCCGCGAGCGCAGGTCTTCACGGAGCTTATTTACCAACAATATAGACAAATATAGTCAATTCCAGTCATGATTAAAGGAAACAAACATTACTAATGCAGGATAACTGTGTGTTATTAAAACCAGATCAAAACAAAGTTATAATGCAATGTGGAACTGTTTATAATTTCTTATTTTCAACAATAGTATAACGTAAAGAAGTATAATTATATAAATATACAGCTATAAGACTTAGGTCCAAATGTACACTGTAAAAGTTAATAAAGATAATACAAAATTAATGCAAGGTGTGACAGTTGTCTATGAATGGCTCATATAAGAGCTGCTTTAAATATGTAACACTATATAAAATCAAAATAGCTGGTCTAAAATACTATTAATACAATGTATTAAGATATTTAGTAAATAGGCATTTAATATAATAATTTGGATCAATTTGATAATTTATTCCAATATGTTTCCTAAAATAATTAAGTTTCTATATCTGATGAAATGTCCTGAATATCTGCTTATTCTCAAATCACAGTGTCCTGCCCAGAAACATGCCACAAGCTTCAAATAAAAAAAAATATAATAATTATAAACTTCTTAAATGTATATTTTCTGAATTATGTGTTTATTTATTATACAAATTATTAAAATATAGATTAAATCTATCATAAAAGTAATAATGATGTAACCAGATTTAAGAAGGTGTGCATTTCCTTGGAGGCTGGCTGAATGTTATTTAGAAATTAATAAACACATTTGCACATTGCATTATAACTTTGTTTTGATCTGGTTTTAATAACACACAGTTGTCCTGCATCAGTAAAATGTTTGTTTCCTTTATTCATGACTGGAATTGACTGTATTTGTCTACATTGTTGGTAAATAAGCTCCGTGAAGACCTGCGCGCGCGGCAGGTGTCTGGCGGCGGGGGAACCGATGCCGCGGACGGCTCTCCCCCACGCGCTGTAGAGATTCCACCACCAGGCAAAATCTGCTCACTGTACTGTACATCTAACTGTAACACTAGTGCATTAATAACAGCAGGTTATAAAGGTAGATAACTGATTATCATCACTGCACCCCTGTAACAGATCAAGAGAGAAAATGCTCCTTTCCCTCCGAGCTTCTTGTCTTATTGCGCATAAAAACGTGAGCACGAATTACAGAAATCGTTCACTCGAATTACAGAAATCGTGCGCACGAATTACAGAAATCGTGAGCACGAATTAAAGAAATCGTGAGCACGAATTGCAAATCGTTCACTCGAATTAAAGAAAACGTGAGCACGAACTGCTACATCGTTCACTCGATTTAATTATTTTTTTTATCCACGGCCCCTCCCGGGCTCCGTAAGAATGTTAGGATGTTGGATGATCATCACCCCATGGAGCACTATTACTCTAGAACACAATTCCCCCACAATAGTCCACAGTGTTAAGTCAGTATGTATTGGTCTTTTCAGGATTAAACAAGGTGGCTGTTCATAACACAGTGTTTTACCACTCCCATTTACTCCCCAAGAATGTAGTTTCATTTATAATCTGTGTTTGTCACAGTGCTGTAAACCAACAAATAACAGCAGAGCTTGTCTGTTTCCCCCCCTAGGGCAAATCAGCATGTTTGATTGTGAGACAAAATAAAAAGGTTATAAAAATTAAGTATTTTTTACCCCAACCAACTCACGCTCACTTACTATTTTTACATAAAAAACACTAAAAATACTAACAAATGCATTCTTTGGCACCTCATAACTAAGAATGCAATTTACTCATGGCTAAATATGTCATGATAAATAGAGCAAATAAAATGTAAAAATTGATTGCTTTGCACTAATATTAAAGTAATATTAAGGTTTGTTTTTGGAAACAAATGCTTTGACAGAAAGATCTGGTTGTTACTGGTGTGTTGAGTAAGATTGATTTTTGTTTTTTTGTAGGTCCGTGGTTCATCGGGGAGGTGATTGATGGGCACAATGGCGTCTGCTTTGTGTTTGGCGTGTTTGTGGATGGGCATTTTCTGGAAGGTAGTCTGACCTATGTATTGGGCATTATGCAGGTAAGAGCAATGAAATGGAATGTGTGTTGATTAAAATAAACATTTTGAATAAATGTTTATGAAGCTAATCTTGTATTTCCTGTATTTATAATATTTAATTTTGGACTAAAAATGTATTTTTATAAAAAGTAGTTTATTATTTTAGTTCCAGTTCCTAGTTAATGTTCCTAGAAGCATTTCATAAATTTCAATCACTGGGAGCCCTCTTTACATCTCTTACAATGAATAATGATGTACCTAATGTGGTAATTGGAGGTTTATTATATATTTTATTGATTTATTTTGACAGTTTATATGTAGTTTTTATTTATTCATTTGAAATTATTCCTGTAAGCAGATGTTCTCTTTTTTTGGTTTTTAACAGCTGGTGTTCTTTAACATGCCTCTGACTTGCTACCTCTGCTGGAGTCTTCACCAGCGCTGCTGTGGCTTCTCATTACGCTCCCACTTCTGTCGGCCGGGATGCCGCTGGCGGACTCTGCCCGTTCACCTGGTCATGCTGGGTCTCCTCGTGTGGCAGGCCTACTCCTGCTACTTTCTGCTGGAGACCTACGGATCAGTGGCTTTCTTTCTGTCGCCGGTGCGTACCTGGGCTCTAATCATGGGTCTGCTACTGGTCTACAAGGCCTGGAGAGGACCAGCTCCACACTTCCCTGACAATAAGAGCGGCACGCAGTTATGACAGTTAAGACACAGTGAAGTGGACATACAAAGGGTCTTTTTAACATTCTTTTTAAACATTTTACCTACAGTATACCTTGTGTTGTGCCAAGCTTCCCCTTCATTCTGTATAGTCAATATACGGAGCTGTTTGTTTGCGTCTTGAAGGTGCCTCTATGGTCAGTGATGTTAACTGCATTACTGGTTATGGTAGAGTGCGTAGGTCATTTTATTTAAAATCGGCCGTCACTCAAAAGGTTTTCTAGGATTTTGAGGGCATTTTCACACCTTAATTTATTGTTGATTAAAAAAATTAATCGACCAGAAGAAGTTGCTGGAATCAAGTGAATTCCTTAACTTTATATGTGTGAATGTAATGAAGATCTGTCTAAGTAATTATGATATTAGAATGAAAGGATACGTTTATTGTAATAAACTACAATCTAGTACCCTGTTGGGCCACCTCTAGCCTGGATACAAGATGTGATACGGTTGGGCATGGGGGGGCCTTAAGGTTATATATGGCCTCATGTGGCACATTTGCCCATAGTTATTGCAGCTGGGCCTGAAGATCCTGCATGCTTAAAGGTTGCTGAGACTTACATCCCAGCTGGTCCAATAAATCTTTGATTGAGGTTACATTGGCAAACACGGCAACCAAGGAAGTGGTGCAATCTGACTAAGACTTTGAGAAGAAACACTTGCTTTGTGTGGCTAAAAAATGTCAGTTGGAAGTCCTAACATGAGAGATGCTACATCAACATATGTAACCGTAGGATGTCCAGTACATATTGCTGTTAAGTGTCTGACCACTGCAAATAACGACAATGGTAGCTGGTTGACTGATGGCCTAAGAGGTGTGCAATTTGTCAAAACAACCATCCAACCTGGTCTTAGTGTAATGATATGCCCCTTCCTCCCTGAACTCAATCAAAGCTCTCACCAAGAGGTACACTACCTAAAAGTAGACTTTTTTTTTAATTATACAGGGCAGTATGGAAACCCTTTACACCCTCTTGACCTCCAGACCACAACTGTAAGCATTTACATATCTTCCTGAGACATAATTATACTGTAGAAATTATCTGAAATTATACCATGCAAAAACATACCATCCCAATGTGATTACTGCCTGTGATCACACCAGCCCAAATGAATCGCCTAAGTGTGAAAGTGCAGTTGTGAAAACGCTCTAAGACTGAGACTTGTGAATGGTTTATCTAGCAATGCTACATGCTATGCTGCCACACTTTTTTATGTAGTCAAACACTGATCAATTCATAAAATGCATGTGAATTTTTCTGACCAACACTGAGGGCCAGTGGAAAAAAAAGATGGTTCCAGAGAACTGGAAGAAATGTATCTGTGGGTCTGAACCTTTGGAAAGCTAGCATTTCCACATGGAAAAACTGCTTCAGTCTGCTGGCGCTGTAGTAGTTACTCAACCACACACTAAATAAGCACCGTCATTACACACTTCCCTTAAACAAAAACTTCCTGAATTTCACAAGCTTTTAGTTTCATTCTGCTCCGTGAACAATGTGTGTCAATGGGTGTCGAACACGTACTTATTTGTTAAATTCACCTTCTGTCAATGTTTGTCACCAGAGGAGCAGGAAAACCTTCTTCAGCAAAGAATAGGTTACACATCTGAGCTTTCTCTCCCATGCTTTTTAGTTCTGCTAAAACGTTTTATTATTAAAAACAAAGACCATCCCAAATAGTTTTAAGCACTCTTTAAATATTTCCTGTTTAATTTCCAAGGCTTTGTTTAAAGCATAGCATAATTCATCTGAACCAGCTCGTAAGAATGCAGTGACTGGCTACGATATAAATAAATAATAAAGGACTCAATCAGTAAATCAATGAAAAAGGAAGTGGCTAATAGCACAGTAAATTTATGGAGGAAATTAAAGTTCCCTTTATACTGTGAGAATTAGGCCTGCCATGCTATGTCTTAATGTCTAAATATTCTTAACAATCCAGAAAGTAATTTTTTTAGGGATGCACTGAATATTTGGCAACAGAAATTACCATTGACCAAAACAGTGCAAAACAAATTGCAACCAGTTGCAATGTTGAAGTTGTTCAGTATTCAGGAAATAACAGTAGTTTTGTAGCTAAAGCCAAAAACCCCACTAGGTATGATTTTCTTGATTATTGATCTTTTTAAAGAAGTGAAATTACAGCTTGAAACTCACTGCAGCGTTCCATTGAGGTGTAATAGGAGGAATAGCAGTGCTCTCGTGTCTGTGCCGGGCTCCTTTGAGCTCCAACCAGACACTGTTTTACGAGGCAGCCGCGGCCAGCGCTCGCGAGAACTGCGACCTGCTTTCCGACCTTCAGTTCTAACAGTTCTACAAGGACTACTGGTTCATTCTTTACAAACTAACATACAGACAGACACTCTGGCAGAAGCTGGAAAGAGACCGAATATGTCTGTGAAAGCCAGAAAACGAGAAAGAGAAACTAATCGGCCTGAAACATTTATTACACTCTGCAACTGTAGGGGGAGCACAAAATCTCAATCCTACCTAGTGGGGCTTTAATCTAGCAAAGGTGGGGGAAAAAAATTATAATAATAATTAAAAAAAAAAAACTGTGTTTGGCTTTCAGCTACATTATTATAAAATGGTCTTAAAATGATAATAGTTTATCACAATTATTTTGGGGGACAGTATGTAGTGATCATGACATCTATTGTAAGACATGGTTTAAGCTGCTTGCTGAAAACAGTCAGATACTGGGTTTTGAGGATAAACCTGTTAAAATAATTGCACTGTATTCCAGAATACCACTGTAATTATGTGTGAATCTAGGGGTCAGTTTTTTTAAGTAGTGCTGGATTTAGGGGACTGTTTAGTAGCATGGAATATGTGATTATATATGATTGCTATGTTTTCATTTTGGCTGCTTTTTCCTTTTTCCTTCGACTTTGGGTATGTACGCATCTCGAGCCTCATTAATGCATTTAGTTTTTTGCTCAGATAAGATTTTGCTATCTTGACGGTTCACATTCATAAATATAAGACCTATATCTTTCATCTGTAATTCTGTAATGTGCAAGAATCTCTCTGTGACATAGCACCCACCCCTGTGCACATTTATGTTTATGCACGTTATTCTTTAACCATCCACTGACTTGCATTACAAAGCCCTCACCTTCATTCTCCTTCAGCACTAAGCACATGCATACAAGCTATAGGATGCAGCAAAACTGATGTTCTCGTTCAGATACACTAACATTGCATGAATGTGCATTTAAAATGCTTTGTTTAAACTACAGGCAAATCAGAGTTGTTTCTTAAATCAGATCTGCCGCAATGGCTGACCACACTGTTAATTGTAAGTGCTTAAATTGGATTTGCATGTTCGGGCATCAATAACCTATCTGCACGGGTGGTAATGACATCAGATCCTACAGTAACTGCCGTGCTGCTGGATTCTTGCTGTTTCATCACTCTAGGTTTGAAGTGATCATTGTTTGTCACGTTGCAAGTGATACAAATGACAAAATCTGATTTGAGTGGCCAGAGCATCCAGACTGACAGAGATACATCTCTTCAAATGCATTTTTAATCACATTTCAAACCACCTCCTAATATGTTTGGATTCATTTGCAAAAATCAGATTTTATGTTTTTTTTTTGTTAGTTTCTTTTCCAAAAATAAATCTGTTTATAATTTAGATATGCTAACAAAAATTACATTTGGGTTGGCAGTCTGAACATAGCCAAAGTGTCTCAAATCTGATTTGAAAAGATCAGAATTTGCTTGTCTACACAGCCCTAAAAAAATCCAAACTGTGCAAAAAACAAAGTAAAAGAAAACAACATATTTGATGCACTTTTGTCGGGTTTTAACGATGAATGGAACAACTTAAATACTTAAAAATGAGAAGTACATGATGTACTTATATATGTATGTGCATGTATATTCACTACAGTTGAGCACATTTTATGTTTTTCATAGGCAAGATCAACTGTTTTTTGAGGGTGGCGGAGAGGGTTATTCTTTGTTATCTGGCTGTGGACACATGCTGATGTGAATTAAAATTAGGGAATCAGAGTCAACAATCATACATATTCACAATCATGAGTTAGCAAAAAGGGTTTCTGATAGTTTTGACACAATTACCAACAAACGACAGAGTCAACTGGAAGACTGAGAATACATGAGATTGCTGTTTTACTACGTCCTGCCCTACATTTGCTGTTTTTTTTTTTTTCCTTTTGTGTTTTCTACTGACCCTCTTCAACAACACATTTGCTGTGACAGATTCTGGTGTATTAGTGGACTTTTGTTGCCTTTCTGTGTTGGGTCACTCAAGGTCTCTGTTGTCTCAGGAATGTAAAGACTTGAACAATGGGCTGCACTGGATTGTCTGTTAACATTGTGAACGGTATGGGATGTTACGCATTTATTTGTTGTTTATTTGTGACACATGTGGTCTGATATTTACCTGAATACATGTTAATCAAGACTTGTGGTGAAGTGATCTGAATGTTACTTGAAAAGATTTTAGATTTTAAATGATATGCTTTTTTAAAATGATTATAATTATTTACCCTTCTTGATATTATGCCTTCTGTATTCCTGTTTGTGGTCATTCCCTTTGTTGTATTAATCATGCTGGTCTGTGGTTTCATTTATGCACAATCGACCGAAACTTACAAGAAATCTGCATTCGGTAAAGGACACACAAACACAGCTTCTGAGAGCTATCTTGCTTTTAATGATGAAAGCATGTGAAATGAATAGTCATCATTATTAATATTTCACAGGCAAAGTCACATAAGTCTTTTAATAAGAGCTTGAAAATGAGTATTTTCTATGGCACAAAGTTAGCTTAATGTTCTATTATTTTATATTCACAGTGCCTTGCAAAAATATTCATACGCCTTGAATTCTTCCACATTTGTTACGTTATACCCTCATATATATTTTATTGGGATTTTATGTGATTGACCAACACAAAGTAGAGCTTAGATTCTCTGCCCGAACCCGACCTGAACACGGGTCGGGCCGAGATTCCCCACCTCAATCCTTGGGCCTGGGTCGGGTCAGGCTCCAGAAAATAGTCTGAAATTACTGATAGAAAACCTTTGTTTTCGTGTTTGTTACTTTATTAATAAGTGCTGTTTCTACTCCAGCAGTTTTACTGCGCACGGTGTTGTGCTGCACGTGCACACGGAGCCGGATTCTGCCGCGAAATAAGGACAGAAAACCCTGAGCAAGCTGCAGAATGGGATTAGAATATGAGCGTGAGGGAGATAAAAGTATGTGTTCTGTAGTGAAACAGGAGAGACAGTGGAATAAACACCACACAGCTTTTAAATACCTGTGAGTAGCTCATACACCTGAACACCCCACGCGGAAGGATAAACTGATAAATCTCTTTTTCTCTCTCTCTCTCTCTTACTCACTCATAGTTAATAATTTTGGTGAAAATCAGTGAAACCTGTAAAGTTTATTGAATTTGTTTAAGTGTTTCTCAGATTGAGCTCTCTAATGTGAATAAAAACTAGCAAACCCACTCTGAAAACGAATTAAAGCTAACCGAATTGGAGGAAAAAAGTGAAAACAAAATAAAATTAAACTATAATGAAAATTTCAAAAGTATTATAACCTTGTGAGTTACAAATTAAACTGTTTAAAGAAAGGTGCAGCAGTTAGAATTTTATAATCATGCAGCTCTGGCGGTGTGTGAGCTCCTCCATTTGTCCGCGTTTGACTTGCAGCGCTGTGTTTAGCTATTCTTAAAAAAACATTTTTATTAAATAATAGGTCTGTACAGCCTGGATGGAAAGCATCTGTAAACAGCCATGTAAGACTTGCCACCAATTCTTAATAGGCCATTCTAACACATTAATATTGCTTGTTCTAAACCATTCCAATGTGGCTGTGTGTTTAGGATCATTGTCCTGCTGGAAGGTGAAACTCTACACCAGTCTTAAATTGTTGTAGCCTCGAACAGCTTTTCCTCCAGAATTGTCTTGTATTTATCTCCATCCATCTCCCTATCAACTCTTAACAGATTCCCCCTCCCTGCTAAAAAAGAAAAATCACTGCCACAGTGAAACATGGTGGTGGAAAAATCATGCTGTGGGAATGAGTTTCTGATGGTGGTTTAGTTTAATTGTTTTCCTCCTTAGCATTCTGCATAATTATTTGCATCCTTTTCTTTTTATGTCACAATAACTTACTATTTTGAGTTAGTCTATCTCATAAAATCCCAATTAAATATATTTAAATTTGTAGGGGTGCCACAAATAAACAGTGGAACAGTTCAAGAGGTATGATTACTTTTTCAAAACACTGCAGGTTAACTGACATTTTGATCAGGAACACCCACAATTTACCATTTCTTAATAGAAAATACATGTAACTTTGATTATTCTATTCCATTTACATTATGTCAAACATTACATTATCTCATTTTTTTTTTTTTAATAAATATTACATTTACTGTTTTGTTAGGCACAAATGAGTGAGTGCATTACAGTTGTTATGTACCAAACAAAGTTTCTATGGTGTGTATAGTAAAATAAAGTCCCAGGTCAGTTGTAGGCAGAAAATAGAGTACCCTCTGTTGGAGAAGTGTGGCTCAGTCTGCAATTTTGACAATTTGCTTTCCAATGTTGCCTCCGGTCATCATGGAGCAAAAGGCCACTATAATATAAAAGCAACCATTAAAAAAAAATAAGATTGTAACAAATACTGTATAAAAAAAAAAAAAAATATATATATATATATATATATATATATATATATATATATATATATATATATATATATATATATATATATGATAATGGTTTCATTCTTACCACCCATATTTTCTATTCCATTCACTACAGTTTCCAAAACCTGAAAAAAAAAAAAAAAAAAAAAAAACAATAGAATTTTTCCCTGCATTATAATACATTTATGTATGCACACTATTGGTGTATTCATTCCAAAACTTTATGGTAGATGAGTCATGGTTTGGTGCGCACAGACAACAAAGGGTATGTGTTGTTTTTAGACATGTGTGAAGATTAGTGAATGTAATGTACAACCAAAGTTCACAAGCTTGTCTTCCACTTGAAAACTGATGAGTCGTGCTTCTGACTCATAATTAGGGTTATGCTGTGCTTTATTTACCTCACAAGTTAAAAGTTGTAGCTGCGAATAACATCACACCTGAGCTGACAGTATTCTTATAAAACATTCAGATAGCTGTATGCTATTTCAAAACAGTCAGCTACTTACCACCCAATTACCATCAGGTATTTTATTTTATTTTTACATTATACATAAATACTGAAGTCATCCAGACTATGAAGGAACACACAACAATCATGTAACTTAAAAGTGTTAAACAATCCAAAATGTTCTGTGAAGCATTTAGGTGCTCTTATCTGGGGAGCTGTTAACTTGCAGTTTCTGAGGCTGGTAACTCTAATGAACTTATCCTGTGCAACAGAGGTAAATCATGGTCTTCCTTTCTTGGGGTGGTCCTGATGAGAGCCAGTTTCATCATAGCGTTTTTGACAGTCTTTGTGACTGCACTTGAGGATACTTTTCAAAGTTCTTGAAAATTTTCAGAATGACTGACCTTCATACCTTAAAGCCTTTTTTTCTTTACTTAGTTGAGTATTTTTGCCATAATATTGATTAGAACATTATTCAAACAGGGCTATTTACTGTATACCAACTCTACCTCTTCACAACTTTACAACTGATGCTCTCAAATACATTAGGAAGGCAAGAAATTCAAGGCACAGCTGTTAACTGAAAGCCATTCCAGGTGACTCTACCTCATAAAGCTGAGTGAGAAAATACCAAGCAGTGCAAAGCTGTCATTTATAAAAAAAAAGGGGGTGCCTACTTTGAAAAGTCTAAAATATGAATCATATTCTGGTTTAGTATGTTTAGTTAAGTATGTTTTTCTTCATACATGATTTAGTATTAATCTACAACGCCTGGTTCTTTTGACACTGGTACTGAATTAGTTTAATATTTATAAAAAGCAGTACACCTGAGTAAAAGTAGATACAGGGAGTCTTGTCCTGAATATGTTTGCAAAATCCTGCTTGTATCTGTAAGCTTTTAGCAACATGCCATGTTAAGGTTAGCTCAAGCTGATTAATGTTTAAAAGGAGACTAAAACTTCCCCCACAGTTTTAACACAGTACCAAACCATGAGCTCTGAACTGTGGTGTGAAACCAAGCGTGATTTCTGTGCACTGTTACATTCCAGCACATGTTTATGCTAACTTCCTCTACTACAGTTTCCTTCTTACCTTAATTTGACCGGTCGTCACCCATTGACTCAGCTGCAGGAGGCCTTCTTCATGTTTGTCCATGTAGTTCAGCACCATAAACCTTTCCCTAAACAAACAGGAAATGCATCACACTGGCTCTTCATTTCTGTGCAAACAGCAGAGAGTGCGAGCTACCGTATTTTTCACACTATAAGGTGCACTTAAATCCTTTAATTTTCCCAAAAATCATAAGTGCTTGTTATAATCTGGCGCGCCTGATTTATGAATTTTACCAGTCAGGTTATAAGGAGCATTAAAGTCACTTCGCTAAAGTTCAGCTTTATACAGGAGTTTTAGTTTAGTTCTCCAGCACAGAGACCCAAGACTGGAGCAGTATTAGCATTAGATGCTAACTGTGGTAGCTCTTTCGCCATTCAGAGGTGAGTATTATTGACCTGTAGCCCGCTGCTAACCCCGGCCTAGCACTGCAGGAGCAGCATTAGCATTACCCTGGCTTACTGGAACTATCATGGTTCCTCAGTGTAGCGCTGTCGGGCAGCTTTAGCCATTAACAGGAATCTAAGTTTGCTCTAAATAAATAGAAGTGCTTTACTCACCCAAATAAACAGTTGTCAGGAAAGAAATCTGTGTAAATTTACATTCAGTGCTCATTTGACTTAAAAAGAAAATCTTTTTTTTTTTCTTTACTTTACTTAGCTTTAAAAGTTCTCACCAACTGGTGGCAAGACCTGCTAAATTAGAAGGAAAACATGCCAAAACCACTGTTCCTTGCTAGTGTCGCATAAATGGTACTTATAATCCAGTGCACCTTGTGTATTAAAATGGACCAGAAAATAGATGTTTATTGATAGTGAGATTTACAATCCGGTGCACATAATACTGCAAAAATATGGTAATTTTAAAAATGTGTTCAATAATTTGAAATAATTTGAATGGTTTAAAAGCACAAACCGTCATTAACCGCAAGACAAAATATTGCGTGGATTGGTACCTTGTGATGTTTTTGCTTCGCAGAGTTTCTTGAGTCTGTTCACTCAACGGAGGCGGATAGGGTATGTCTTTATTGTACTGAGAGATCTGACCACACAGGATTACATGACCCTCGTTGTTCATCTGCATTGTTGAGAGAAATTGTACTCAACACCTAGTTTATGAGCTACTCATGCTTAAACAAATTTGGAACAGAATATGTCATAGAAAAGTATGAGGGAGGATCAGTTCTACCTGTGAGATGACCGTGTCGCTGATGGGCCCTCCCACATTGTCAAAGTAGATGTCCACTCCATTTGGACAACTGTCTCTCAAAGCCTTCGAGATGTCTCCCTTTTTATAATTCACAGCTGCTGTGAAGCCCAGATCTGACACCAGGGCCTGGCACTTCTCCTCTGAACCACAGATCCCAAACACTCTTTCACAGCCATCCAGCCTGCCAATCTTACAGCAAAACAGACGAGAAGACCACAGTGAGATAACATGTCTGACAACAGACTTGACCCGTAAATCTGTCATGGTGGTTAAGGTAAAAGTATTAGAGTGTAGAATAATAGTGACTATATAAATAAATAACAAGAATAAAGTGACTCAGAAAGCCCAGTTTTGATAACAGTTTTACATACATTTATATGATATTGTGGTTTATCATGCTGGAAGTAGCTCTTAGAAAATGGGTAAATTTAGCGGTGGGCAAAGTACACAAACCATGTTCCTTATTTGGGTGTGCTTGCTTTATGCTTCCTTTATTATGACATAAGGTAATGTTTTTATGCACACATAAGCCAAATAAATAACAAATTTTGCATAATGTAGTGAAGTAAAATATTTGATGTTGGAAAAAAGTCACCCAAAATTACAATTAATCATTAAATGTAAAGTACAGTGTCTAATTACACATCCCCAGTCTTATTATAGTCAATGCCAACTCTCAGCTTTTTTTTTCTTTACTGACATAAGAAGTGGACCCCAACTTGATCTTCTGCAGTTTTTCTACTCATGGCAGCAGGTATAGAACAAATATCTGAATTACTGTAAGTCTTTCTGTCAGCTTAAACCAGTCTAGCCATTCTCTGTTGACCTCGCTCTTCCCTGATAAGACAGACTACTTGGAAATTGAAATTTAGCATTGAACAAAACAGGTGTCTGATCCTTGTTAATACTGAATTTGGCTGGTACCACACAAGCAAAAAACTAAATACTAACTGTTGGACCTCCAACTGCAGCAGTAACAAAATCTAAGAATTTACCTAACTGTAACACAACCTTGAGTATTTCTGAACACCTAAAAGTTACCTGTCCAGCAAGTGAGCCACAAGCTCCAGCTGCTCCACTGATCACCATGGTCTGATTGGCTCCTTTCGTTACGTGACCTTTCTTTCTTACACCTAGAAGTGCAGTGAGTCCAGGCATGCCTACTGTTCCCAGAAAATATGACAGGTGACCATCAACCATTCTAGGGTCAACCTGCAAGAAAGAGCATGTCTTTAATATGATCCAACAGGCACGCGTAGTTTAGGCATTTCCATAATAATAATAATAATAATAATAATAATAAATAATAATAATAGATACCTTCTGTAAAATGTTACCATTAAACACATCATGAGTTTGCCAGCGCCAGTTGAATGAAGTGACTATGTCACCAGTGGCTAGTAAGTCATTCTTGCTAGCCTCCACAACACCCACCCCACCTCCATCAACACACTCTTCCAGGTTCCATGGTGCCAGGTAATCTGCACCTGTATCATCATTCATGCGACAGCGCTACACAGAGCAAAAATAACCAGTATTATTTCAACATTCTGCAACATCAAAAACAGAAATTTATGCTTTATCCATTCACATGGCGCACACACTTGGCCAAAGGGTTTGATAATTAGCTGATGAATTGAATTAAATGTTGGCTAATAAATTCATTTGTGCCCACATAAATACATAATGATATCACATGAAAAAAATAGGATACCACATGAAAACATTTGTTCTTCATTTTAACAATGGTGAGAGATGTGTGTGATACAACTCAACACATAAAACCAAAGAAATGGCTTTAAAATAAATTGTACAAAATAATGAATAGAAATACAATATTCTTTCAATTAAAAGTTAGGGCATATCCTCTGATTTTTTACTTAAAATGCTTAAAACTTGAATCTGGTGCATTACATCGGCTGCTAAATTAATTTAACATTGTTAAAGAGAATTTTGAAGGAAACAAATATATTATTTAAACCACAGACATTTACACTGGTCTGCTCTTGATTATTGAAGTGAGATGCTTTTCAAAGAAGAGATACAAAAGATAACTATATAAAAAATATTTTTTTACATATATTATTATATACATATATTACATTTTTCAACATTGTACATAAAACTGTATCAATATAAACAGGCAAAGAAAGTAAGTGTACAAGACTGAGACATTGGTACGTGTCTAATTAAAACTGAATTTTAAGCTTGAATTGTAACTCATGAGGTCATCAGGTTCATATCAAACACTGATGAGGTCATCAGAGGCACATAACTACATATGTAAACTTTATTTTCTAAAAAATTCAAATACCTGACCAATACCTTTTCATACCTATGCATACATTAGGACTAGTATCAAACTGACAGTTACTGTTACCCAGATAAAGACGTGTTATGCTCACCATGTAGGGGTCAACAGAGAGATACAGGGTCCTGACCAGCACCTCGCCCTCGTTCAGCTCCGTGGATAAGCTGCTCTCCTCCACACGGAAATTGCTGGGAACTGGTTGACCATTTTTTCCTTGGGGTAAACAGAAACAGTGTCTGTATTAAATCTCTGCGGATGATTATTAACAGTACAGCTAGGTTAACTGATACAGCAGCGGTGCAGCAGCTCTCTGTACACTAACAGCAGATAAATAAACACTGTGTTACACTGTCTGAGTGTGTTAGGTCACCTGGGCGAGAGGACAGCACGACTCTTTTCACCGCCAACATCTTCACCCACACTCACAACCACGGCGAGGACTAAGCGCTCGAGAACATATATAAATCATATAAAGCGCTGCTGCTTTGCAGCTAAACTTGCTAACTTTCCAGCTGTAGTGTTAAAAGTCACGTGACTGCCAACTCGTGCCTTGATTGGCTTCTGCAAACCCATAATAAGAGCCGGTGTTCTGTCGAGTTGTGCTACCTGTCGATATGTGCTTTTTATCATCAGTGCGCATGCGCGGACCCACTTTTTTATGTTTTCATGTGTTTTTAATGGTATTTCTGATTTACTCTGATGCATTAAACAACCGGAACACCCAATTATTATCTGTCTGAGTGAAACAATTGTATAAAAGGCATCGAATAATGAAATAAATAATAAAAAACATAAAAAAATACAAAAACGGGCTCTTATCAGCCCTATTCCTTTAACTGTAGTCTGCTATACTGATTCAGGCTTTCTAAATATCCTACCGAGACTTTTTCCAGGAGAAATCTTAAATATGGTATTTTTATCTTTAAAAATACACTAGAGAAGCACGGTTTGACAGGGTGGCACAAATCGTCAGTACACCGAGCTGTGAGTGTTCAGTGGTTTTGTGAAAGTGTGTGTATGTGTTGGATTACACAGATATAACAAAGTAAAAATGAGTTTTGAGAATGAGAATTTGTATGAGGTGCAGTTTTATCTGTGTAAACATGAAAAACTTATTAACTACTATATCTTTTGTGTTTCCTGCTTACTGTGTAAAACCTCCAGCTCTTCCACCACATGGACAAAGTTCAGATTACTGGTGTGACTGGGAAACATTGAGAGGAGGCATAATTGATAACAAAGAACATAATAGAGCATTCCGTTCTTTAAGGTTGATGATGGAAAAACAACCTTTTTTTCTTAAAACATTTTTTTTTTATTTAACATTGCCTAATAGAAATCGGTTAATGTTAAAATTCTGACATTTAATCGATATTTAGATACGGCCGTAAAGCCTGTCATAAAAATAGTAACACAAACATACATATTTATATTAGTAATTATAGTAATCCAGTAATTCAGTTTATAATGTGAAACTGCATTTCTTTCTTTAATTGTTGATGGTTATGGCTTACAGCCAATGAAAACCCAAAAATCAGTGTCTCAGAAAATTAAAATATAATATAAGATCGATTGGTACTTTTGGTAGTGTGTCAAGTCCTGCTAAAAAGTTATCATCAGGGGGATTTTTGGGGTTTTCATTGGCTGTTAGCCATAATCATCAACCACAAAAGTTGAAGGGAAATTGAATAAAAATGAACGAATATATAAACATAATATATAATCTACTAAAATATGACTGTTACATTCTGAACTGAATTGCTGAAATAAAGTAACTTTAAATGATATTCAATTTTATTTGAGATGCACTCCTATATATATATTTTTTTGGGGGGGGGACCTTAACTGCAGAAGCCTGTAGAAATCACTCCTCAACGTTACACCATGCACATTCATTTATTCAGTGTTCAGTTTAGTGTAAAAAAAAACGCTCTGGTTAAAAGTCTTGCTGCTGTAAAAGTGTTAAGAATTCATTCCCCGGGGAACTTAAGGTCCGGAGAGCCAAATTTGGGAATATCCGATTTTTTTTCACCAGTGCTGTGCTCATGTTACTAACTAGGAAGTGACGATGAAAGTTTTTTTTCTTCTCTCTGTTGAAAACAGCAACACGCAGGACAGAGGGGAGTGCTGTGTCTTCAAACTGCGACCTGAAATATCGAGGTATTGTACTGCAGGCTGCATGATCTGTGTGTGTGTGTGTGTGCAGATTTATTACATGCATTTTTGCACTAAGGAGCGGAGCTTGTTTAGGTTGTTTTCTGCAAAACGTCGAGAGCAGAGCACAATGGGTGGAGGTGCTTCCCTGCAAAAAATGACAGGAGTACAGATGTCAGATTTAGAGTGTGCTGTAGATGCTTCCTAAACTGTAACTGTTCTATAGGGTAAGGGGGGTTTCCCCTCCCACGAGGGTTCTGCTGTGAGACCTCATGTTGGGGGCTTTGTTGAGTAGGTGACAGTAGGTGTAACTTATATATTTTTTTAAAAGAAAAAACTAGAGGTAAAAAGCTTTTCTCCATTATTATCAGCTTTTCAAATGATCACTGTGCATTTTATCATCATTGATTGCTTGAGATGAGAAAAATCAGTATCAGATGATCTCAGATTGTTGGTACAGTAAATGAGCTTAGGCCTCCTTTTCTTGTGCAACTTGGTGTTGCAACAGCTGCTGCTTTTTATGGGTTCTTTAGCCATCACCTCCCAGTTCTGTTTAGTTTTATGGAAGCACAGTGTTGTTTTGTCATAACTATAAATGGCTGTTAAAAACAGGATCACTTTGCATGCTATAATATGATTTACAGGGTGAATATAACTAATACATATTTGTACTTTCCCTGCTTTATATATAGAGGGTTGATAAACTGATATTTTACATACATACTGTATTTCTTCGAAATACAGCCCAGGCTCATATCATCACGATATCATTAGTAGACAGCAAAACCTTCTTAACTTCTTCATTTATTGGAAGTCAGTGTACAAATGTTTTATTCCAGGCCATATTTGATACATTTATTGTTAATTCAAACACATTGTTGTGTATTACCAACAGCAGATTTTATGCGTATTAGCTTATCAACCAAGGCAGTTTAGCTACTTCCATTTATTCTGATGTTATAAGGAATGTGTCAGGTGAAAAAAAGAGATATACAGAGCTCATTTACATACTCTTCATGTCCAATTGTTTGTGGACACTCCTTCTAATTAATTTTAATTAGGTACACACTGTACTGCAAGTATACAGCTTGTCTAGTCCCTGTAGAAAAAAAGTATTACCAACAGAATAGTACTCTCTCTGGCAGATAGACATGACTTTCGTGGCACCATGCCTAATACCAGATCCTAGAGGGGTAGAAATCCCCAGTACTGGGCTGTGGAGCAGTGGATCTGTGTTCTCTGCAATGATTGTACACCATCTAATGATTCTGGAATGAGTGGAGGGGATGGTGAGGGGGGTTGTGAGCATCCAACATCTTGTCCTCACTAAGGCCCTCTTTGCTGAATGCAATCAAATCTAGACACACCAAACACCATAATGTTCCAAAGTTAGAGTAGAAAGCCTTTCCTAGACAGTAGAGACATGTATTCCAGTAAAAACAGAATAAACCCTTGATTGTGAACGAGCTGGTGACCCAATACCTTTTGTCCATATTTGGACATATAGTGTATGTGTATGTCTTTTTCAAAAAGACAGAACCAAAAACTGAGAGATTCAATCAATCAACCTTTATTTCCACTCGGTAAATACATTGAGGGTAACACTCATTTTCAATGCAGTCGAGCATATACAAAATTAAAGGGACTGAAAAAAAAGTTTCAATTATTAAAACAAGCAAACAATATAAGATTTAATTAAGAAGAAATAAAATAATTCAGAGAAAAAGAATATGCAGGCAGGCTAAAATGTAAATCAATAAAAAAATAGAGATAAATAATTAGAATAATAAAATCTAAACACAATTAAAGAAGGCACATGCTATTTGCACCCGGGTGTATGCAGCAGTGTGTGCTATTTGCACCCGGGTGTACATAGCAGTGTGTGCTATTTGCACCCGGGTGTACATAGCAGTGTAACCCTAGCTAAATTAATCAGAATAAGCAACAAAATACAAAACTTTTTACTTAATAACTAAGATAAGGTTAGATACAAGTTACCTAACTGCCTCAAACTTTAATTCAATCAAATAACTTAAACTGAGATCCACCAAAACACTAGCTTAGTTTATTCGTTTTCAGTCAACAGTGTTCGATAGATAATAATTCTCACACTCTGTCTTAAATATTTATCTTAAAATGTAGAGTTAAATTGAGTGATGGGCCTTTTATACATAAATAATAACCAAATTCTGCTTACCATTTCCTATGGTCTCCGTTTCCCCATCTGTGAATTTGCGCCTTTTCGCTCCCTCGCATTGAGTTCTCTTTCTTTCTTTTTTTTAATTAAGGGGTGAAAATAGCCTTGCTGTGTGGCACGTGCTATTTGCACCCGGGTGCAAATAGACACTCCGATTAAAGAAATAAAGGACTACAATAACACCATAATAGATTTGAAGGGATAAAGCAACATCAGAGAATGGTCATGTAAATTAAATCTGTAATTTAGGACAAAAAAATTTATTTATGTATAAGTAAAAAGCATACTATAAAAGTGAGTTATGACTATGTCAGATTCATATTCATTTTGGCTTAGATAAGACTGGACTGGTATGGGTCAGTTTTACTAATTGTAATCATCTCCAAAATGGTAATTTTACAGGAGAAGGCAAAAACCTTCAAAATGCTAACACTTTTAAATTTATGTTTCATCTAATCAGTTTTATATCATTTATATTGGCCCATTCATACACTGTAAAAGGTTCACACAATGTAAAGAACAAATACTGTGCTTTAGTAAAAGAAAATACAGAACTGCATGGTTTTGATTTAACAAAGAAATGTTGCATAACACAATTGTGACACTATATTCTACAATTGCACATTTTTGGCATTGATGCCTAACGTGGTGTGAAACACTGGATGAGTCGGATTGCTTACATTCAGAAATATTCTTACACTCATGTGCAGCGCATAGCTTCAATCAAGAATCGCTGGCCTGGATGTTTGTTGGCTTTACGCTTTATTTTAAGCCATTGCAGAGACAGCAAGCACACACTGACACATGGCTGTGGCCCAGTGTCTGCTTTCTCTTGGCAAGCGTGCTTGGTCATGCCTGTAGCTGTTGTTCTGAGCTGCTCAGCGGCCTGCACATGCAACACCGGCGTATTAGAGACAAGTGGCTCTAAAGTCTCTCTGTGGTTTTCACTTCAAATGAGGGGATCCTACCAAATACCATTACAGAGTAAGGGCCAAGCACTCGGTTGATCAATTCAAGTCTTTAGATTATGAATTATTGAGACAAAATATACATCTGCTTGCAAGGGGCTTTAGCTAATCTATTTACTTTTGCATTTGTGTACTGAATGATAGTCTTACTCTGAGTGACTTACATGCGAATTATGTTACACGGATGGACGAATCTAGCATTAGGGGACTTGCCCAAGGACTCTTATTGGTGTAGGGTGGGGGAATGAGAAATGAACCCTAGTCTACCCTTGGGGAAGGCAGTGTTGTTACAGAGTACATTACCAACCACTATATATAGGCCTCCAGATGTAGAAGAACATATTACATACAGTAAAACCCCTTACACTCTCACTAAGAGTACTGAGAAGAGGTTTTTAATAGGGATGTCACAATCTACACATATTTTAAACACAATCCAGTTCAGAGTCTTTGTTTTTACCATGTTTTCAGTGCTGTTGTGCTGCTGTTTTTGTCCAAGCACTGACCAGTGCATTCAGGCTAATGCTGATGGTAAAACAAACAAACACACACACACACACACACACACACACACACACACACACACACACATACACATACACACACAGAAAGTGACTAAAAACTGTAGTGTTTTAAAGGAACTAGGAGTTGAATGAGCTGAAGGAAGGAGAGTCAGACTGGATTATAAGATATTGACATATAACACATCATAAAACAGTAATAATAAGAAACGTCATTGCTCAACTAAATAAATGATTTTAGTATGTCTCATTATATAAAATGTTACAAAAAATATCATCAATTTATTTCAGCATTACTTAGGAGCACTTCTTATCTAAACTGTTGGACATTTTTTATACAAACCTAATCTAAATTAAATTAATTAAAAACATGATGCTTCAGCATATACAGCTCTGTAAAACAAATAAGACAACCAAGCTAAACTGCTTTTGCACCCGCAGTGGCATAAAGATATCAAAAAGCAGTGTGTAAGTCTGGTGCAGGAAAACATGCCAAGATGTATGAAAACTGATTAAAAAACAGGGTTATTCCACCAAATACTGATTTGTGAACTTTTAAAACTTTATGAATATGAACTTTGTTTTCTTTGCATAGTTTAAAGTCTGAAAGCTCTGCATCTTTTTTGTTATGTCAGCCATTCTTAATCTCATTTTCTGCAAATAAATGCTCTAAATAACAATAGTTTTATTTGGAATTTGTGAGAAATGTTGTCCGTAGGTTATAGAATAAAAGAACAATGTTCATTTAACTCAAACATATACATATAATTAGCAAAATTTTAGAAACTGATTCAGAAACTGAAGTGGTCAGTGTGAGTGTTTTACATGATGAGTGATTTTTAATGAATATTCACATTTGATTTTTGGTGCACCTCAACAAATAGTTAGTTGAAGCACATTTTTCCCCTTATTTATGTCTACAAACATAAAGATTGGATCAGATTAGTGTAGTATAGTGTAGTATAGTATAGTATAGTATAGTATAGTATAGACTAATACACAGCATTAAGAGACTCGGATCAGATCAGTAGGAAAATGACCTAATCAGAACACCCCTACTTCTAACTTATATTAATAATATATATATTTTTTGCTATATTACACATTTAAAAAAAATGTACTGTATATTACTATGTATAAGAAATCTCTATTTTCCCATGAAATAGAATAACTATTTAATCATTCAAATGGTACTTTGAGTGGTCAGTGTTCTATATATAACCATTTCCTTTTCTAAAGTACCCATTAATGAGTGTGTACATAACTTCTGTAAGTGATGTATTTAGAAGTAATATATGACTCAGAATCTATGAAATCCTAAAAATGTATTATTGTGCACTGTCTTAAGACATAACCCTAAAATTGGGTCTTTCTGAAACAGACATGCTAAGCTTGCTGACTTTAAACTCTTGCAGGGAACACTGCTTCCAGTGTATCCTCCTCTAGTGACTCATGTTCCCCAATAACTTCCTCCCTACAAACACATTTACCGAAATGTGGCTCTGCTAAGAAAAACTAATGTGTAAAAACTCCAAACACACTTTTCAACTAGTCCTGTAAACAGATTTACATTATAGCTGTTGTTGCTTCAGTTATAAATGAACATCTAAACAGCAGTGCAGTAGAAACTGTCAGCATTCATCTGGAGGATAAATTGTTTCAGTGGGTGTAGTGTAGGCTACAGTTTCTCAGGACGTGACTCTAAGGAGGCCCTCCACACCCCTCCCACTACACACATATTCATCGTAAATGTATGAGCTGTGCATCCAATGCAATTCATGAACATCAGCATCAGAGAGCAACCTTTTTTCATTCTGAATGTGTCTAAAACTACACAAACAGTAGTGAAATAAATAGGGATTTTTGACACGTTGATTAATATAGTATGTGGAATGGTTTTGGTGTTATACTAATTTTATTCGCTTTACGAAAATATGTTACTGAAAAAAATGAAACCGTAATAAAATTGTATTTAAATTATTGCTAATGTACCCCTCATGCACTTCCTAGTGTTAATCAACTTTAATGAAAAGCAATGTTGGTGAGCAAAACTGGACAGCTGAGTGGATTATGTCTATTTGTGTGTTGTTTATTTTATCTATGGATGTGGGAAGATCTTTTGAGATTATGGTACTGAATTTTTAAGCAAGCAAATATCTGCGTAATTAAATATAATGTAAAACTAAAATTATGTTTTTTTTTATTCATTACATCCAGTAGAACATGTAATGTTAAAAAATGAGAATCAACAAAATACACTTATAATTATTATAATGCATACAAAATATCAGACTATCATGTTGTTAATGTTAAATACTACATTATAGTTTTACTATAGCTTGCCTTGTGATGTGATGATACTCATGTCTCCCATGGCCACAAATAACTGGTGAGGGTTGTGCTTTGGTTTACTGTAATAAAAAAAAATTAGCTTTAGTTTACACAGTACGCCCAAGAAGCACAATACATTGCTCTAAATAAAAATAAATGTTATTTCCTCCATCTCTGATGTTAACTGTAGTGCTTTTAGATCAAGGTTTTAAGGGGTGTATTATATAATTCGATTTCGAATGTTTACGACCAACAACCAAATTATATATGCAAGTTAATTACGCCACCAAGTTTGACCCCAACTTCTAACGTAATCTGCTCTGCCTCCGTCCAATGCACAAGTTTTTTTTTTTGTCTGGCTGAATGTTTGAAACGCTTCAGCACAGACAACACAATGACAGAGGAGACATCCTCAGGTGTGCAGTGTCCAGCTGTAATACTCTGGAGCCAGTCTTGGTTCAGACTTCCAGTTCAGACCCTGCTCCATGCTGTTTACACTCTGAGTGCAGTGTGTACAGCATTCACTGCTCGCAGCTGCTCGACTCCGTTTCCTACGCAGACATCTGTGCACTTACCGTAAGGGATAATGTACACATTACTGAATACTGGCTGTTAAATAGTTCATCCAGGCCATTTAAATGGTCATCCCCCACCATTGTGAGCATGAGTGCAACACCAAACACTTCCTAAGATTTTTATACTCAGCAAATTAACTAATTCAGTAATCCTTACAACCAAGATAAGATGTTTACAATAATGTTGGCTTTATCTCCCCTCAAACAAACAAGTATATATTAGTGTTTTAATTTACACCACTTATATAAATATAATTAAACCACAGTTAGTTCTGACTCTGCAGTGTGATTGGATGAGAGGCTCTCTTTGAGTGCTGTTATCAGCCGGTAATGCACTTTCACTGAAGCTCTCCATGTACTAATCCGGCACATACAGGTAAACTTGCAATGATGCAGCGCTTACAAGGCAAACAGCACAGCCACAAACAGAGTAGCAAATGAATTAATTTAACTCGCGAAATGTTTATAACCAAACAGATTTTTAACTCAAAATCTTTCAATAAGCAGTGATAATTTAACTGTGGTATAATCACAATAATACACTTAAGGTTCGTGCTATAATTTGTAATATTGGCACTCCTGTGTTGCGATCAGACGTTACATTACATGTTTTAGCACTCCCTCTCGTGTATTATTGCTTTATTGCATTTTATTTTTTTTCATATTCATTATTTTATGTACATTAAATATCCACTATAAAAACTTGTCTTAAGAAAAACACATGTGATTAATTAATCTGACTACATTATATAATTGATTGACACCACAAATTTACGCTACGATTAGATACAAATGCAAAAAGATATAAAAAAAACGTAGAAACTGTTAATAATATTACATGATTTCATTGACGTTTTCTTACACATATACGTAAGATATAAGCTGGAAATGGAAATGTAGCCATTTTCCTTTTTCATATCATGATATTCCCCCATTATAATGAAAAACTACACAATTGAACCTTCACTTGCATTGTGTATTGTAGTAGTCTGTGGATTTGGGCGCAGATTCCCCACAGTGACGGAATTTCCCGCATGACCCCGCAGCTCCCCGCATGGACGGGAAGGCCTTATATGGTGCTGGAAGTGGGTGTGGCCAGGCGGAGCAGGAGGGGGATCACAAGACTGGAGCTGAGCTCCAACAGAACGTGTTGTTTCGCCAGTAGCGCTGCTGTAATAAACTAGGCAGCGTTTTCGCTGTTTCTTTTTCTCTCTGCGCGCGTGTAAAAGACTGAGGAGAGGAGCTGAGCGAGCCGTGCAGCAGCTCCACAGAGCTCCACCCCTCCACCCCCTCTCGGATCTCCCAGCTCGCTTTCTCCAGGAGAAAGACTAGAAAAGAGAGGAAAAACAAGACACTTCTCCACTGCATGCCTGTGTGTATATGTGTGCGCTGTTTGTGAATCTACCTCTTGAGTAATACGGGAGTGAGGTCAGCATAGCATGACTCAACCTCGGATATGCACGCAGTCATTTCTCTACTACCGCGCTACCCGCTGGGCGCGTGGACACGGCGACCGTCCGAGCTGCTGAACTGGACCGGGCGGAGAGAGAGAGGAGAGAGGAGACGGTAGGGGTTCTCTCTTATAGTTGTTTTAGTTAGTCAGTGTCTGCAAACTCTAAACTGGGTCACGGGCATGTTTACCAAAATGGTGGACACTTGAAGTAGCTAATGCAGCAGTAGCAGAGAGAGAGAGAGAGAGAGAGAGAGAGAGAGAGAGTGTGTGGGTTTGTAAACAACGTGAGGCTAACTAACTAAACAGCGTATAGCGCGGCTCGTGCAAGACAAGCTTAAACTTCGACATGCGCGTGCAAAAACACACAGCTCTGCTGAGTGTAACAGCGACACAGACATGCATGCTCACGAGAGGGCATTAGGTAGCTGCTCGTGATAGCTAACCTATGTTGGGTTAGGTGGTTTGATTTGTTGTTGACGTGGGTCACCATCTAACCTAGCGTTAGCTTAGTTAACCTAGCGTTATCTGAGGTAGCTAAGTTGCATCCCAATCATATTTATTCATCTAACTGCTCAGTCAGTTAGCGCGTTACAGAGTTGACAAGATAGAAAAGGCTTCCTGCAGCAGCGCTCGTGGCCTCGCCGTTTCGCCACTATAGCGCACTTTTTTTCCAAGCCGCTCGCCTTTTACACGGCGTATTGTTGGCGCACTTTGTTGCAACGTGCCGTGGAATTAGTGACTGGATAATCCCTTTTCTGCAACAAAGGACTTCTCGTAAATAGCGCTGAGCTGGCTGGACTGGAAAAAGGGAGGAGGGGTCCAGGAAGGGGGTACTGGTGGCCTCTGGTGTGTATGTGTGAGAGCGAGCATGTGTGTGCGCGTGCATGCATGCATGCATGCATGTTCTTCTATTTTTTTTTGTTTAGGACAGCCTGTTGTTTCAGTGCTCGACAGACCTAGCTAACGCATATACAGCTCTGGTAAAATTAAGAGACCACTTTTTCTGAATCAATTTCTTTGATTTGGTTATTTATAGGTATATGTTTAATGAAAATGAACATTGTTGTTTTATTCTATAAACTACGGATAAGGTTTCTCCCAAATCCCCAATAAAAATATTGTCATTTGGAGCATGTATTTGCAGAAAATGAGAAATGGCTAAAATAACAAAAAAAGATGCAGAGCTTTCAGACCTTAAATAATGCAAAGAAAACAAGTTCATATTGATCAAGTTTTAAGAGATCAGAAATCAATATTTTGTGTCTTACACACCGCTTTTGGACAATGTATGCTGTATATGATCATCCATCTTCCTCTTGATTATATTCCAGATGTTTTCATTTGGTAAAATCAAAGAAACTCCTCATTTTTAAGTGGTATATTTTTTCAGAGCTGTAGTTTGTGTTTGCCATTGGTTCGCAGTTTACATGAAGAGTCAGGCGGGATTAGCTAACTCTTAAGTGGCTGTGCTTGACGTTGCAAGCCTATTAAACGTGCTGCGCCTCCCCTTTAGCCGTCTGCTGAAAGTGTGGGCTTGTGTAACCCACGCGTTACGCGTTACCGCTGCGCCACATGTAACGCTAGTTAGCTAGCTTATGTAGGTTATGCTAGCTGACTGGCTGGTAGCGTTTTTGCTCGTTCAGTGAAGTAAAATATATATATTTCATAACATTTTCTTTACAGCAGTCAGCGCTGTTTCTGACTGACCTTGTTTACACTGCGGCGCCCACCAACCACACACACAATACACACAGAGGAATGACTCCTACCTAGGTAGTTACATTTCTCGTCAGCGTGCCTAGTCAGGTTACGCCGCGCCGCCCCGCGAGGCTGCCCGCGAGCAGCTGCAGCTGGCTATTTCGAGTAGCTCTAAAGTGTAGCCCCCCTTTGCTGTCATGACATGGTGGTCGCTACTTTTGCAGCTCTGAATGTCAGAACCAGTTGCCGGTGTTGTGTCGAGTTGTGCTACCTTGTCAAACAGTGTTACCATAGTAGTATTTAATTTGTAAAAAGGTAAAAATACAAAAAAGCACCATATAGGACACCATATTAGAAAATACCTCCAGCAGAAACCTGGGGGTCTGATATGTGAATAGGCTAAATCACTGTATCAGGTAAAGTAAAAAAGTTAAGGTCATATACGTGACTATAGACCGTATTTCAGAATCAGAATTTCCTTTATTGTCACATGGTCACAAGTACCAGCGAAATCAACCCATCCATACAATAACTTACATGGGGAGACAGGACAGGAAGACTGTGCACGCGCAGTCATTATTGTATTACTTTATTATAGTTTATAGTTATTTTTTAACTTTCCTTAACTCCTATTTGCAGTTGTTTTTAACATTCAAGTAGGCTGTTTAATGCTGCTTAAAAACTAGTATCATTATCATGAAAAACATGAAAACATAAAAAAATGTTGGTTGGCGCATGTGCAGTAAATAAGCACATATCAATGGGTAGTATAACTCGAAAGAACACCTGGAAAACCGTTTGCACAGACCTAAACCCAAACACAACGGGACCTAAACCCAACGTATAATATCTTATACGTTGTTATAGACATTGTTACAGACTGGTAATAACCAAATCAACTAACTACTCTTGCTGCATGCCGTACCCAGACTCCCCCTTAAAGGTACTGTAACTTTAAGATGCACGCACTGCATGTTGTACAGGACGTTCTGGATGAGCTGCAAATGAGCCTAAGGCCACCATGCACAAAGCCCAAGTTTTGAGGATAGAGGAGTATTAAACCCCCCCTTGCTCTGGACCGTGGATCAGTGGGACCTGATGCTGTGCTCAGTGATGAGCATCATCCAGTACCTTTGAGTACCCTGAGTGGGAGTGGCAAGTTTGTGATTTCTCAATCCTGTCCTGAAGGCACTCTGCCCTGCACATTAGGGGTGGGAATCGATTACTATCTCACGATTCGATTCGATTCCGATTTTGGGGGCCACGATTCGATTCAAAATCGATTTTTGATTCAAAACGATTTGAATTATAAAAATTTCTGCTTCTGGCTTATGAATCTTATTGAAAAAAAAACCCTCCATAATATACACTGGTCCTGGAGCAAGTAATGTGTTACAAAAACAATAAAATGTGCAGGAATGTGGGTCCTCAGTGACAGAGGAATCACTGGGATATCACAATGACGTTAATGAACAATAAATAAATAATAAATAACACTGCTTTATTACCAGGCTACTAGCGGTGGTGTGTAGGTGACGCTGCTGGGCTGATGTGATGATAGCAGTGGAGCGCTAAAGTTCAGGAGCAGCTGCTGATTAACTAGTTAATTTAAGGTCGTTGTATTTCTTCAGAAAGGGGGCAGGAGGTGGAGAAATTAATTCATATTGTCCATTCCTTAATTCCTCTGTGATGAGGAGCTGAAATGAGCTCTGATTAGCTTATTGTTATTTTTCCGTTCCGCCTTAAATGCTGCAGCCCGCAGCCACCTGTAGCGTTATTTAAGGTGGAACTGGAAAGTTAGCTTGTTAGCTAGCTAACAGTTACTGAAACTAACTACTAGCGATCTTTTTTATGCTTGTTATGAAGCATTCTGCCATAAAACATTAAAACTACACGTTAATCTAAGGTAATATAGTGCTTGTTCTGCCATCTTACCGGTGATTCTCAAACACCTACTACGCTCTGTGTGGGTCTGGAAGACCTCGGTTTGAAGGGACAAGCGGGTTGCCAGGTCCAACAAAAATACCCAGCCCAAAATCAGTCCAAAACCCGCCCCTCAGAATCGATTTTGGGACATTTTAAATCGATTCTGAATCGTAGTAAATGAGAATCAAGATTCTTATGTGAATCGATTTTTTGGCACACCTCTACTGCACATTTCAGTTGATTTCCCCCTGCAGCTCTAAAAAGAATTTAGTTAATGAGCTTATGAGATGAATCAAGTATGTAAGTGACTGAGAAAGCACTATAATGTGCAAGATAGGTTAACACTGAGAAACACTGGTCCTAATAATGACTAATCTATCAAACAATTAGAATATCATTGCAAAGTAATTTCAATGTGATTATGGCTTACAGCCAATGTAAAAACAAAAATCAGTATCTCAGAAAACTAGAATATTATATATGACCAATTGTTACTTTTGACAGTGTGGGCAGTGTGCCAGGTCCTGCTGAAAAATGAAATCTGCATCTCCCAAAAAAAATGACGACAGCATGAAGTGCTGTAAGAGTTTAGACTTATATAACACAGTGGACAGACACCAGCAGATTACACGACTTTCCAAACCATCACTGAGCATCTGTAGATTTTGCCTTTCATTTGGAAATCAAAGGACCAGAGTCTGGAGGAAGAGTGGAGAGACACACAGTCCAAACTGCTTGAGGTCTAGTGTGAAGTTTCCTCAATCAGTGATGGTTTGGAGAGACATGTCATCTGCTGGTGTTGGTCCACTGTGTTTTATCAAGTCCAATGTCAGTGCAGTGTTTTCCCAGAAAATCTTACAGCACTTTATGGATCCCTCTGCTGGCAACTTTTATGGAGATGCGGATTTCCTTTTTTTGCGGCAGGACTGCCCATATTGTCAAAAGTACCAATTGGTCTTGCATAATATTCAAACTTTCTGAAATACTGACTTTTGGGTTTTCATTGGCTGTAGGCCATAAACATTAATACAATAAAATAAATAAACGCTTAACGTATCACTCTGTGTGTAATACATGTATATTATGAGTTTCACATTTTGAACTGAATTACTGAAATAAAGTAACTTTTCAATGATATTCAAATTTTTTGAGATGCACCTGTATATAAATGTACTTACGTTTGAATACTATTCAAATTCTTCTGGGTTAAAGCCTTTGCAGAAGCATCTGCAGCAATGCTGGACAAAGTCCCTATAAATACTAGAGGTGTGCCAAAAAATCGATTCACATAAGAATCTTGATTCTCATTTACTACGATTCAGAATCGATTTAAAATGTCCCAAAATCGATTCTGAGGGGCGGGTTTTAGACTGATTTTGGGCTGGGTATTTTTGTTGGACCTGGCAACCCTGGGGATAGCGCTTGTCCTTTCAAACGGAGATCTTCCAGACACACACAGAGCGTAGGTGTTTGAGAATCACCGGTAAGATGGCAGAACAAGCACTATATTACATTAGATTAACGTGTAGTTTCAATGTTTTATGGCAGAATGCTTCATAACAAGCATAAAAAAGATCGCTAGTAGTTAGTTTCAGTAACTGTTAGCTAGCTAACTAGCTAACTTTCCAGTTCCACCTTAAATAACGCTACAGGTGGCAGCGGGCTGCAGCATTTAAGGCGGAACGGAAAAATACAATAAGCTAATCAGAGCTAATTTCAGCTCCGCATCACAGAGGAATTAAGGAATGGACCATATGAATTAATTTCTCCACCTCCTGCCCCCTTTCTGAAGAAATACAACGACCTTAAATTAACTAGTTAATCAGCAGCTGCTCCTGAACTTTAGCGCTCCACTGCTATCATCACATCAGCCCAGCAGCGTCACCTACACACCACCGCTAGTAGCCTGGTAATAAAGCAGTGTTATTTATTATTTATTTATTGTTCATTAACGTCATTGTGATATCCCAGTGATTCCTCTGTCACTGAGGACCCACATTCCTGCACATTTTATTGTTTTTGTAACACATTACCTGCTCCAGGACCAGTGTATATTATGGAGGGTTTTTTTTCAATAAGATTCATAAGCCAGAAGCAGAAATTTTTATAATTCAAATCGTTTTGAATCAAAAATCGATTTTGAATCGAATCGTGGCCCCCAAAATCGGAATCGAATCGAATCGTGAGATAGTAAACGATTCCCACCCCTAATAAATACCCCATAAGAATGTATATGTGACAAAAGAAATGTATACTAAGCAATAATGCAGGTGTTGCATCTGTGGATTTTGTACTTTAGTATCTTGGCCAAAATCAGACCAAAGCTAATAGTGACAACATGAAGGAGATTTTATGATTACTCTTACTCTCCGTTCACCAGTCTCTGCAGCAATGTAGTGCACTTATGAAGGCTTCTGGTTTTAGTGCTGATTGCATGGCCAGTCTCATGATTGCACCAGCTCATTCTTGAGTTACTTGTGGTGTCGATTTTTAAAATCACTTATTGCTCTGTCGCGTAAGGGCTTCTATTATGAAAGAAAATCTGTCTGCCTGGGTTATGAGTGCCGACCAGGGAAGACAGGCTGTTAACCTACAATAAGACTTTTTTTCAGGGCATCACAAGTCTCATTATAAATAATTGAAATGGGACATGGTGTCCCTATTCAGTAGCCTTTACTGCAGCACCTAAATGGCTTAGATTTAGAACTCAAATCTTAAACGTCTTCAAAAATTCTCTCTGCATATTTTGAGGGCATATGACTAGTTTGGCAGCACTTAATGAACAGGCAAGATCAGAGGTGATATAACCACAGAATCATTTCCTTGGAGAAGTGTTTTACTGCTGATAAATGTTAATGTATGTAAGTGGAAATTGACTTGAGATCTGAGGCCTTCTTAATATTACCTTGTGAGAATAGGGAGCATAGGATGTTAAGGTTTTTTGTTGTTGTCTTTGGATGATTCAATGTATTATGAAACAATGTAATCATATTACAAACTGTAGCTGAGTTTCATGATTGAATGAAAATTGGCTGACGTGCTTTGAGATTGCTTGCAGCTTTTGAAAATCTCTCACTCTCACCCTCAACTCCACTGTAAATAATTGTTCATTTGTAAGTGCACACTTTTCCAAACTCACAGTTGAAAGCCTTCTCACATTTCCTGCTGTGACTCACAATGTGGTAGCATTGGTGGTTTGCTGAAATGAGTGTGAGATGTGAGAGTGTTTCTTTTTGTTTGCATGCAGTGGAATAGAGATTTAGAAAGAATTCGTTAGCATGTTGAGCAAAGCTGAAAATTACACCATGGATGCACCATGCCTTCAATCCTTTCACGAGGTCTCTATTCATGAAAGAGCTGAAACAGGCAGTTCAATTGGACTCCCACTGTGTCCTAAGTACTCCCACCCAGGGCTGACCATAATGCTGTTTTTTGACCACTCTCTTTTTAGGTTTTCACCAATGAATGAGCGACACAAGCAGAGCTCCAGGAGACCCAGTTTGATTTGATATCTTAGAAGCGGTGGAAGACAGTGAATTTGAAAGAAGACTCAAAGAAAGCCAATAGACATGTTTGAGTATCTGTCAATTGATACTGTGGTTTCTGCAAATGGGATGCTGCAGTTTTGCACCTTAAAACTCACTTCCATTCCCACTATGCTAAGCAGATTTGGATGACCACAGACTCTTTGAAACCTTGTGGATACTTTTGGGGAATAAAAGTGACGTAGATATTTCATCCCACTGGAGAAAGCTCTGTGTGATTTGGGGACCTGAACTCTTCTTGCCCCTTCACGAGCCCACTCCAGCCCCCTATCAGTGTCCTTATTCATGATAGCCATGAGTCTGCCACCTCAACAGAAACCCAACACAAAGAGGACAGGCAAGCGCATCACTTTCTTTAACGACCAGGCCGTTGCAATGAAAGAGGCCTCTCAGCACACAGAGGGCTCCTACTATGGCCTGGGGGGCCCTCAGTCAGAGCAAAGCCACAGTGAGGCTGGAGCAGTGGAAAGTTCTAACGCTGAGACGCAGCACATGTACCTCAATTCTGTTATTTTCAGCCCAGAGAAGGGAAATCAAAGTCGTGGACATTACCAGCAGACCATGCCCATGAAGTGGTCACAGCAGGACCCTTCTCAGCAACCTCAGGAGAGGCCTGTGGCGTGGCCCCATGGTGGCGGTATGAGTTTTGGTGAAAGTTTTAGAAAGTTCCTGAGCACTCAGCCTGGTTTTACTAAGCAAGTTCATGAAGGTATGGCAGTGCCACAGCAGCAGCTGTCCTCCGTAAGAGTAGCGGTAAAGCAACAGCAATCATCTAATACGGGCGGTGAAGCCTTTAGGGATGCTCCTAAAACCAATAGGGGTCTGGACTGGGAGCAGCATCAACAACAAAATCATCAGCAGCAGCAAGCCTTTCAGCAGGGCCACAAGCCTGGAGTCTTAAATCCTCAGCAACATGTGGCATCCAACACTGGGAACACATCAGTGCTCCAACCCTTTCAGTTAGCTTTTGGGCAGCCCAAGCAAAACCTGGGTTACTATCAGGTGTTTCAGGGTAACAGACCCTTACCAAATTTGAACTACAGTGCCCAGACAAATTCCCAACACCAGATTCAGAACATACAGATGCAGCAGCAAGACCACCTGCAGCAACAGCAGCAGATTCAGAGACTGATGTTGCAGACGCAGCAGCAGCAACACCAGATTCAGCAACAGCTTCAACAACAACAGCATCTCCATCAGCAGCAGCAGGTACAACAGCAGCAGCAGCTACTGCAGCAGTCACAACAAATTCCACACTTGCAACAGCAAGCACAGCAGCTAACCCAGATGCAGCAGCAGTCACAACAAATACAACAAATTCAAATGCAGCAAGTCCAGCCACTACAACAACAACAGCAAGCGCAGCAGCAGCAGTCGCAGCCACAGCAAGGTCAAGCGCAACAGCCGCAAGTTCAAAAGCAGCACAAAGTCGAACCAATGCAAAAACTGCAACAAAATCAGAAAGTAATGGACTATTACCCTAGTGGCCAACAACCTGCCCCTTCACAATCTGAACAATCTAAGTTAACTGAAAAGTCTCAAGATGAACCACCATCAACTCGGGCCAAGGACCTCCCTACCCAGCAACCTCCGACTGTTTCTCAGCCAACCTCAGAGGCACAGCAACTGCAACCTGGGCCCCGTAGATCTCGACGCCTCTCGAAAGAAGGAGGAGGACCCTCTGACAATCCCTTCCTTGTGCCTGCTGACCACCAGGCGCAAGGCTCTCACAATGGCGCCCATGAAGCCGGAGAGGCTGCAGCCAAACAGGGCATTCGAGCAGCCCCTACAGGAGTCATCCAGAGCACTCGGCGCAAGAGGAGGGTCTCTCAAGAGGTCAACCTCGAGACTCTGGCTCAGAAGGCCTCAGAGATGGAGTCCCTACCCTCGCATAATGTTAAGGTATGTTTAGCTGAATTTTTTTTTTGTGAATTTGTTTTTTGCTCTCATATTTAGAATTGTAACAATTGCTATTATAGAGAAATAATGTGTAACAGATGTTTTTCTTCCTGACTGTGTCTTGTAATGAACTGCAAATGATTGGAACACTTTTAATCAAAGTCTAATTGTTGTTAAGACTCCGTGATTAGATAGAACATGACCGATTACTCAATCATGATTAAAAAGGAGACTTCACCTAGTGCTGAAGTGTGTGTGGCGAAACCTCTCTGAAAGGCCTACTGGTTCAGCAGGTTTCAGTAGTGTGCTTTAGCTGTCTGTTCTAAAGGGAGTGTGAAAAGGGCACGTACCACCTGCTGTCGTCACAGCTCACATGAGGTGTCAATCTAAACCACTGCTACGTTGCATATACTAGTTACTGCACTCCATCTTCAGCTCACCAATCAGCAATTAGGCCTGCATTAAGCAATTCACACTTTCACATGACTGATGAGCATCTGCTCCTAATGTTCGATAAGTTCGATAACTTTTCATTTTAATAATTCAGCATTTTGGAACTTCTTTTCAAGGTTGTTTAAACTGGAGTGAATCTAGGACATATCTGCATAGGCTTTGTGGTTCGTCACTTTTAACTCCGTGTTGGGTTGGCATTGTGTTTGTTAGGGCTGCAACAAATCATTATTTTGGTATTTGGCTAATCTAATGATTATTTTTTCCATTAGTCAAGAACTATTCTGCCAGGTCCTCCATCTCTAAAAACTATAGAAACAGCTGCACATGAGATTTAGAATGCATTGAAATCTCTAGATGTTGTTTAAACGTGGAAAGTACTCATATTTAGTGATTAAATAAGTAGTCTGTTGTGTTTGGGCACTTTTGGAGACAGATTAATTTGAGTGTATCCTGTGTGATGTGAGACATTTGCCCATCTACCATTGTGTTTCTGGCTCCAGCACCATGTGTAATTTGGTACTGTTACAAATAAACGGTTAGTCGACAATGAAATTGGTGAGCAACAAATTTAAATAATCAACATTGCCGATTATATTGACTGAACGTTACAGCCCTAGTGTTTGTAGGCACATGAGTTGAGATGTCCCTTATCTGATTCACTTGAGAGTATCTAAATTGGTTGAAATAATTATAATGAATTTTTGAATGAGCTGCTCATTTGAAAACACCTAGTTACCATGCAGCTTAATTGTTTTGTATATTAAAGTACAGTAATCTGGGAACGAATCTTTAGGTTTTAGATATTCGGAAAGTGCATTCTTGCTTCTAAAAAAAAAAAAAAAAAAAAAAAAAGCTACTTTTGTACTTGGAACTGCTTTCAATGGATTTACACTGTTTCCTTTTAGATTATTTTTTTTAAGCAATGGCTGCATGCCCCTGCTGTATATGTATAATACTGCCAGAGAGAGCCAGCATCTAGGATGCTGGGATCAAGTTTGTTTTTATTTTCTATTTATTGCATAATTTAAACTAAATTAATTATGTTGAACATTATCAAGTTCAGATAGTTAACAGCCTTTTTTACAAACGGGCTGTTTTTGTAGTAATATTGATCTAACGGAGCTTTTGCTCTTTACTGCTAATTAAAAGACTGGCTGCCAGTCTTTGTTTATGTAAATGTCAAGTCACCTAATATACTGTGGCTTTCTGCATCTCAATATGGCTTCAAATGAATGTAATGTAGTCTAAATGCTGCATGTCATGCTGACAAATCAAACAGTGCTCGGACTCATTAGGTGCCTTTGTGCGCTTCCTTTTCGTGTATATGGTTAAAATTAGAAGCCCTCTACAGATCTATGTAATTGCTGTGCAGTTGTAAAACAGCTACGGCAATAATTTAAATTTTTAACACCGTATTGAGGTGATGTATGCAAATAAATGATTAAACACAGATTTGTATTATTTAAAGATTTAATGTAATCAGTTACCAGGCCAAGAATCTGTGTGTCAGCGTATTGTTTATTCATGTCTGTACCTCTTTCTGGTTATTTGTGTTTGTGGGCTGACACAGTGCCAAGGCCACCAGGTAGGCCAAGTGGAGGATATGTTTGCTACTGCAGAGAGCTATTTCTGCAGCAGTAGAGCTACTCAGAATGCTATGCAAACCTTACTGTCTTAGTCAGTGTGTGTATAAAAGCATAACCTAACTGGAGGACGCTTGTTAACCTTAAGTATTGTTTTGGGTGATCACTGATTTATGTGCAGTAAAAGGAAAGCAGACAGGATCTTATCCATGTCATTTCAAATGAAATGCAACTAAACCTCTCATGCCCGGTCTGGTTACTCAGGCGAAACAGGAAATGTCTATAGAAGACGGGAAATGAAGCTTTCACAGAATGCTGTGTTCAGTTTCTTGGGCTCCTTTTTTAAAACGAGAGAATTTGGCTACAACATTTGCTGGTGAACACTGGCCTTTTAGAAATTGATGCAGAGCAAAGTTGTGTCTGTGCTGATGTGTGCTGCTCTCAGCAGAGACAATACTGCTGGAATTGCTGTCTTTGTGTATCAACACAACCACACTAAAGCTTGTGTTTATTGCCCTGAGATCTTATCCTGTGGGTAAATACCTTTATTTCAACATACAGAATTCTGGTACATGAATTACAATAGCGTGTCAGTGCATGCGTAGTTGCTGCGTTTACCTTTAGGGTAGTGTAGGTGGTTGGAGTGGATATAAAAGACTTTGTTGTTTTTTTGCTGTTTATGCTTCATTTGCTTGTACTTATCTGATTATCTATCTGTCTGGCACTAGGGCACCAGCCTTGTTTAACTTTAACTTATTGGTCTTAGTCTTAGTCAAACAGAGACAAATAGAAGCTTTTGTATGGTCTGAAGAGGAACAGCTTGAATAACAATGTAGTATCTGAAAGCTGTATATAGTTATGTCCAATTTCTTGTCTTTAGTATTGAAAAGCTCCTATTGTTCGTAATGTCAGTTTAAACCATAAATGATTTGACATATTACAATAGTTTTACTATTTTATGTTCTCTTTTATATTGTCCTCTTTAAATTACTGTTTGGTGTGAAATTAACAGAGCTTTCTCCTTTAAATTTAGTTAATTTCCTGTCTTAAGTTTTATACTGTAACTGTGTGGCTAGTGAAGATAATAGCAATAATAAAATCCAATAGCCTGTTAATAACATAAAGCAAGCTGTAGGTCTGAATAATCACACACTTTCCACAACCGGTTTCCTTATTACATAATCCCAAATAGACTTGCACAGAGCCACTGGGTGGGGTCTCCTTTACTTCCTGTATTACTTATTAACTAGACCTAATTAAAAACTAAAGAAGCAAACTTTGGACATCAGTCATGTCTTGGCTGATTTGAATTTGATGTCATTAGAAAATTGTCTTTATTTGATTTGTCACCAGACTGTCACTTTAACCATGCTTGTTGTTGTAGGTATATATTATTGGAAAGTAATTTCTACATAAGTTATATGATATGTGATATCTTTTGGATGTCTGTTTGTCTGTCTATAGGAGGCACACAGACCCTGGAGCCCCTCTGCCTCAGGCCCTGGCCGAGGGGTCAGAGAGATGGAGGGGGTGAGTGCGAAACGGGCCAGAGAGGAGAATCTGGTGCCATTGGTTATCCCAGTGTCAGTGCCTGTGCAGCGAGCTGATACTGCTTCCTCAGATAAGGATCAGGCCTCTCTCTCGTCAAGCTGGCCTCTGCGGCCTAATGACTCCGGCCGGCCGGACCACAAACCTTCAGTCATCGTCACACGCCGGCGCTCACTTCGCAACTCTCTTTCTGAAAGCTCCAGTCAGGTAATTCTCCTCAAATATGCTAGAGTAGGGTGTTTATTTGATCAAGCCGTGGTTGGGATCTTGACTCTTTTAAGTTATTGATTGTTTCAGTGCTTTCCAGGTTATTTGTTCTAGTTTGGCTTCCAGTACTGTTATTATAATTTTTTTAAAGCTGTTTTGGGATAACCGCATCGCTTACATAAGTTAAATGCGCTAAAACGACTGGATTAGTGATTTTAGTGTTCACTCTGCACAAACGCATCCACTCCAAATTCCTAGTAGTGTTAATGAGGCCTAATTACATGCTTTCAATCCGAACATAACTGTAACCCAACAATACACCTGGTCTGAACTTGACCACAACCAACCAGTGACTAAATAATATCATGATGAGGTCATCTGTTGAGAGAGCTTACTGATAGGGTTACCTAGCTACACTGATGGTAATCATTACATACTCTTTAAGCAAAATGTGTAATTATAGCCTAAATTGTGGGTCTTAGTTCAACAGGCAGTTTCCACTCTTATGAATATGTACACTGTGGATATGAATTAATTAATGTTACTCAGTAAACTGTCATATTATTACCTAAACAGCTGATTCATCATCAAGCAAACATAGATTTTGTTCATTCTGGTGTATTTGTTTATCTGTTTGCGAGGTTTACTACACCGATGAATCTGCCTCCAAACCGGCTGTTTGTTTGTTGTTGTTCAGACAGATTTGAAGCTATATAACATATTTAACATATTTAAGGTGGAACAGAACAGTCAGGTTTCAGTTTCAAAGCAGCACATTAGCATTAGTTGCTAAGCAGTAATTGGAGGAAAATGAGGTGTGAAAATAATTTCAGTCCGTCAGACATAGGTAGGCTAGACCTACAGAATTAATTTGCCTTAATTGCTATAATCCCATATTCCATAGTGTCCCAATCCCAGCTGTTACAGAGTGGGACATTTTATTTTCTCAATACTGTTAGATTACCACAGAAGTTTGCCATATTTCCATTTGTCCCCATTCCTATGTAACTCTCTGCTCCAATGTAGCAGGTTTCAAGCATTTATGGTAAAATACTATTAATACTAATATTAATGTAAATAAACTAAAAAAAAGAGTGTAGGCCAAAATTATTATTATTATTATTATTAAAGGTAAAAGAGACCAACTGTAAGAAATGTGTAATTTGAACCCATCCTGAGCCTGACAAATATGTAGGACTGTGGTGATAAATAACAAGGGTTGGGAGCCACAGTATGAGATCATGGGGTCAGTCCTCTGACCATGATCTCTTTCTGATCCCCTTGACACCCCTCTGTTAAAACCTGGATTAAGTCCCTCCATAATCCTCTCTGTTTGTTTTTCAGCCCTCGAGCCAATCCCCTGTACCCCCAATCCAGACACATTTCCTTTTCTTCAAGATTTTTAACTCACTTCTCCCCCTTCAGTTCATCCAATCTTCCAGGGATTGGTAGATTACAGAGTTTATCTTCACCACCCAAAGGAAATGCTTCTATAAATATTGTTCTTTGCAGTAAATCTCATCATTGCCGCCTTGCCAAAAAAAAACAACACATCAACCATTTCTTTCTTTTGGGACAAATCATGCATTTCTTTACTTGTTTTAGGATTTATTAGTTTAGGACTGTTAATGAATTAATGAATGAGGAAACATAAGTAGATGTAGAGCAAATTTGAATGCAAAATATGAAAAAAAAAAAGTAAATAGTTATTTTTTTGTTTTCCATTAGAATGCCTCATTGTTTGTTTGTATTTATTTATTTATTTATTTTCCCCTCTTCACACTGAGTCACTCTTGTTTCTGACTGCTCTTCCCTTTTTTCCTTCTGATTTCCAGAATGGCGGATCAGAAAGCGGTGGAGATGGTGAGGGCAAATCGGGCAAGTCGAAGCGGCGGCCTCGTCCGGAGCCTCTATTTATTCCACCGCCCAAACAGGTCACCTTTATTGCCCCGCCCATCTACTCCAGCATCACACCCTACCAGAGCCACCTGCGTTCCCCAGTTCGGCTGGCCGACAACCCCCTCACCCTGCCGCCTTATACCCCTCCGCCCATCCTCAGCCCAGTACGAGAGGGCTCAGGACTTTACTTTTCCACTATCCTCTCTGCTGCAGCAGCAGCTGCCAGTACCCAGGGCCTGCCTCCGCCCGCCACGCCCAAATCTGCAACCCGCAGCCTCCTACGCTCCAGTAAGTGGTATTTAAGAAAAAGCTCAGAGTGAATAAAAATGAATGGAAGTGGTGAACTTTTGTGATTGGCTTTTATAAAGATGGTGTTGGGGTTGCTTTAGTAGACACTGCTTACTCCCCTATCTTATCACCTAGCAAAGAAATACCTAAAAACAAAATCTCCGAAAACATCAGCTTTACAGAAAAAAGAACATTGTTAACTTTTAACAAACGTGAATGTAATGAGGAACAAAGTAAATCATTAATATGGCAAATTTTTGAATGAGCGTGATGGTATACTGGTTTGGCATTAGTAAATACAGCTTGGTTTTGTAGATAACTGTGTGAACGTAAATTATTTTGTGTGACTGAATATTTTATTGTGCATTTCAGACAGTACAGAAATCACCCCACCAGTGCTCTCTGCTATGAGCGAGGCCACTCCTGTCAGCATTGAGCCGTAAGTATTGTCTAAAAAAAAAACACACACACAGTTCTGACATCAGTCCACATCCACTAGGCTGTCAGAAGTAGCCATAATAATTATGGCAGATCTGTCTTGTAGGTTAACCGTTTAAAGGACCATTTAAAGATTAGATTTTCTGTAGTAACTCATAACATTATTAGGATGTATCATTAGATATTAAGGAAACATGCTGAGTTTAATCAATGGCAGCTGGTGACAACAGATTTTTAGCCAGTATTTTCTTGTTTGAACTGTGTGATATGTTACACATATTTTATACTTTGAATCTGCCCACCACTATTCCCCCAACTTTTTCCACACTCAGAGTTTTCCATACAAAGACTACAGCACACAATCAGTCTAGCATTTTGGACATTAAAATGTAACTATTCACTGATTAGCTACAGAGTAAGACTCCAGTAAGACGCCATTACTTGCTACTGTATGTCAATCTGGCAACCAGTGTGAGCTTTGTGTATGCGGATGAGTGGGTGGGGCAGAAATCTCCATTCAGTGTTTGGAAATTGGACTCCTGTAGACATTTCACACACTCAATCTTATTTATAACTGATTGTTCCTTTAAAGTCACTAGGGTTTTTGTTGCACAACTCAAATTACCGTATCTTACCAGAGAACCTGGATACCTTGTAGGTAGAAAACTGGCTTTGTGGGATTCTTTCATGCTTGAGATGAGCAGCAGCAAAAATTCCAACTGCAAAATTTGTATTACCATTATTTAGGAGAGACGACTGACCTGAATGTGCTGTTAAATGATTGCAGCAATATGCATAAATGCATTACAATTTTTACCAGTCTTTAAGTTTAAACAAGCAGCTAAAAACAAGCTTAGAACTTGTATAAATGAAGAGCTGTAATAAAATGTTATTTATGCATGAGCATACGGCATTCTTTGTTTCCAAACAGCATTGTGATGTTTTTTTTATTATTATTTAAACCATTTTTTATTGCACCTGAATCCTTTAAAGTGTGGAGTTTTTAACCAATACACACCATTCTCCCCCAAAAAATGGCAAAAATTTAGAGGACCTTAAAATGGACAAGCCTAACCTTTTAAATCAGCTTTACATTCTTATGAAATATCTATTTAATTACCATTTAGTAATAGTTAACTAGTCATGACTATTATTAAATACTACTCTGCCTATTTCTTTGTAAATTTCTTTATCATATCAGCCCATTAATGTCTCTCTATTTTTTTTTGCTTTCTCTCTCTCTCTTCACCTCTAACACTCTCCTCAGGCGTATAAACATTGGGCAGAGGTACCAGGCAGAGATTCCTGAGCTGCGGGAGCGTTCAGCTGCTAAACTCGACTCGCACAAGGCTGAGCTGGTGTGGGCGCCGGTGCCTGAGCTGGAGTCCAAAGGCCAGCAGCAGGAGAGAGGTAACCCCACACACATACACTCTCTCACAGAGCACTGTGCACTCATCTGCTCCAGAACTCTTCAAAGCAGAACATGAGAGACCAGTTTATTAATAGTTATTTTGCAGATTTCAGTGTATTGTGGTGATAAAAGCTGTTAGTTTTTCTTAATCTGAATAAAAAGGTGGAACTAACAGTGTAAACCAGCACTGTCCGCAACTTTAAGAAATTCTTAAAACTTGATGAGGGCTGTGTACTGACCAATCCTGCTGATGCAATACATATCACAATGTATTGCAATAGTGTAAGCAATAAAATCTATATTAAGATTTTCAATTGCCAATTAGCTACCATCTTATTGGATCTTGTTTGAACAAACGAAACATTAGCAAGATTGTGGTGCTTTATTAAGAACAAAAACAACAGCATTACTTGTGCATTAACTACAATTATTTTCACTAAGCTTATTGCTGTATGCAGTTCAGTTCTTTTTAAGAAATATCAGCATTATTGGCTAATTAAATTATATTTATATTAGTGGTGTCAGATTAGAACTTTTTTTTAACTATTATTATATCGAGAAAGAGAGAGAGAGAGCACTTGAGTGACTTCAGCAGTGACAATGTGTCGAGAGTTAGAAGGAAAATTAAGTGTGGATGAATCTTTTAAAGTAGAGCCAGACTTTAAAGCACTTCGACATGTTTACCTCGTTGTGTGTGCTGTCCACATTTCTGTGCACATTCTCAGCTTTTGTTTTTTTGTGCCAGTACACTAATGCTTTTTTTTTTTTTTTTTTTACATGGCTGTGTGCCCTATCCACATTTTATGTGCATTCCATGCAAAGTATCGAAAATAAGCACATTTTTTAAAAATAAGCAAGTTTTCGATACCCAGTCTTAGATACAATATATTGCAATATATTCCATGCATTCAAAATCTTGAGGGTAAATGAAATGGTACATGTACTCTGTAAATACTATTATTTGTCTAAAATGTTAAAATGACTTCATATATTATGTTTTTTTTTTTTTTTTTAATGAAATGTAGACAAGCCTTTTTTTTTTTTTTTACACAAAATATGTACTGAAATATTCACACAGTCTACAGGGCAGCCAGTGTTTTTAGATCATGCAAGACCAATTGTTATTTTTTTTGCAGTTTTCTGATGACAGTTTGCTGTCTATCTGTTAATCCTTGCATCTTTTATCTCTCCCTCTCCCTCCCTCCCTCCCTCCCTCCCTCTCCCCCTTCCTTCCTTACCCCCACCCCCCCAGTGGATGACCTCATGCACCTGGCTTGCTCCAGTGTATTGCAAGGTGGAGGGACCAACCAGGAGCTAGCCATGCACTGCCTCTATGAGTGCAAGGGTGACATCATGGTGAGTGGAGATGATGTAATCCTGCACCGGTGTGGTGTAAGTGGTCCACGCTGTCTAAGAGAAGGGGCAGCGTGACTGATGAGTCATGCAGACTTGCAGCAGATTTTTGCGCTCATGAAAGAAATATCCAGTAAATTTGGGTGGATTCCTGCGAGTTGACTCATCCCATCACGTTAGGTTTGGCTGTGGTGCTCGTGGCTTTTGTACAGAGGATGAAAGTGTTTGGAAGGCTGCGCGTCCATGTGTCTGCCTGAATGGCCGAGTAGTAGGAAGTAGCTTTCTGTGTGCATTCAGCCATGAAAGCAGCAGCAGCAGCAGCAGCAGCAGTAGTGGCAAAGAGGCCTGTGTGATAGTCCTGAGCAGGTGCTTCTGTGTAGGAGCTGTACAGCATTGTGGGCTATGTGCCTGTTCTTACTGTACGGACTGTGCAGCTGGTACGTATTACTGATGATCATTTGATAGTTGTGTGTGCACATGCACATTTACAAACAGACACAGAAGGCTTAGTCTTTTGCTTTGGGACAGCTTCAGCTTGCAGCTCGTGGTTGGAAAAATAAAGTGACAGATCGTAGCAGAGATGGGGATGGAAGAAGAGAGAGAGAGAGAGAGAGAGAGAGAGAGAGAGGGAGGAATATTAGCCAGTGACTGGCACTGCTTGGTTAAAACGCCTCCAGTTAAATACTCTTGCCTATGTTGCCAAGGAGATAGAGAGTGACTTCTCTCTCTCTCTCTCTCTGTCTCTGTCTCTCTGTCTCTCTCACTTTCTGTCTTTCTTTTTGTGCATCTCTCTCTCTCTTTGTTTCTTTTTGTGCATCTCTATCTCTTTTACATATCTTTCTTGCTGCATCTTTCTGTGCATCTCTCAGATTCAGGTTCAAAGTAGCTTTATTGGCATGATTGTTATGACAGTACTGCCAAAGCATTACAGCAAAAAGATCTCTTTTGTTTTATTCTCTGTATCTCTCTTTTTCTCTCCCTGCATCTCTCACTCTATTTTCTCTCTGCAACTCTTACTTTCTCTGCATATGTATATCTTCTTTCCTTGTTCTTTTTTTTCTTTTTCTTTTTTTATCATAATTTCTTTGAAGTTCAAATTTAGTGGTAGTTTGTGGGATTAAATTTTCTTTTTCTTTTTTTATCATAATTTCTTTGAAGTTCAAATTTAGTGGTAGTTTGTGGGATTAAATGTGATATGATAAAAAAAAACTTGAAAAGGTAAACGTGACAATAACTAGAAATTAAACTACATAACTGTTTACATTTAACTATTTTACAGTTAAATGATCAGTAACAGATAAAAATAAAGCTGAGGGAACTGGATCAAAATAGATTATTAACACTGATCTAATCTCTTGTGGATTCTCTTTTTCTGTTGCCTATTTTCTTATCTTTATCTCTCACCATCTATCTGTCTCTTTTTTTCCTCTTTCTGTTTCAGTTTCTCTCTCTCTCTCTCTTTCTTGCATCTCATTGTTTTATTCTCTGTATCTCTCTTTCTCTCTCCCTGCATCTCACCCTCTCTCTTTCCTCCCTTTTTTCTTTGCAACTCTTACATTCTCTGCATCTGTCCATCTCTGTATATCTTCTTTCCTTGTTCCTTTTTTATTATAATTTCTTTGAAGTTCGAGTTGTGGTTTGTGGGATTAAATGTAATAAGATAACAAACATGTGAAGATAAAAGTGAAGTGTAAAAATTAAACTTGTTTACAGAATTATTAACTATTTGCAGATTAGTGATAAATAAAAGAGATAAAATAAAGCTGAGGGAACTGGATCATAATAACACTAATAATCTCTCACTGCCTTTTGTGGGTTCTCTCTTTCTGTTGCTTATTTTCTTATCTTTATTCCTATATCTCCTTTATCTTGTGCTCTCTTTTTTCCTACCTCTCTGTTTCTGTTTAAATTTCTCTCTCTCTCTCTCGCTCTCTTGCTGTGTGTATGAGCGAGTGAGCTGGCGTTCTCTTTTGTTCTCATTAATCTCTTCATGCCAGTGAATCCAGTGGAGCTGGCCACCAATTTACCCTGTCAGTTTTGTTCTGCACAGGATTGGCTCTTGTTTTGGAGGCAGTGAATGAATGAATAAATAAATGAACAAATAAATAGTTTAATGAATCAATAAATGCTGTACATTCAAACTCCAGGTTGAACAGTCCTTCACTGTCTTTTTCTTGTATTTCCAGGGAGCCCTTGCCCTTCTTTTGCTGAAAAAACCCATCTTTCCCAAATCTCACCCCCTGGCAGACTACCATTACTCTGGTAAGTACCTAACTTTCCCCCCTGTTTAGTCATCTTGCAGTCTGTCGTGATCTGTTCTTGTTTTTGTTTCGGCCCCTCTCAGCCCCCTCCTGACTCTTTAGAGCTTGTGTAAGTGTGTTTATGTCCAGGCTTTGTGGGACATTTTCAGTGCTGGAATTCTGCACCACGCTCGCTGTCTCTCGGTCATAAACAATACCAGCTGAGTTCTGGGGAAGGGGTGGGCCGAGGGGGATTACTGGGTTAAAGGGTGGGGGTGGGCCGATGCCTCTGGTTATAGACTTGGGGAGCGAGGGCGAGAGATGGGTGGAAAAGGGGGGTGGGGGAGGAGTGTGTATGCAGCATGCAGTTAATCCCTGCAGGAGGACAGGAGCACCATTGTTTATTTGCCCATGTGTGTCCTGCTGTCTGCCTTGTGTGTCCGTGTGTGGCTGTGTGTCACTCTTGTCTGCTTTCCTCTTTCAAGCATATAGACTCACAGTAAGTGTCTGTCTCTCTCTTCTCCTGTTCCCCCGTCCCCTTTCTCTCCCCTCCAGGCTCGGACAGTTGGACGGCCGAGGAGAGACGCTGCTTTAACAAAGGCATCGCTTCGTGCAAAAAGGACTTCTTCATGGTGCAGAAAATGGTATGATCTCATACTATGTGCCTGAACTGCAGGAGGGAAAAGGGCAGCCGCAGCTTTCTATTAAGATCACATTTCCCTTCAGACTATACTTATAAGATGAGAAATCGCCATATAAATATATAACACTCCTTGTTTTTGAAAATAAAAGAAGCTGAAATTTGTTTGATTACATTTTATAAAGCTGTATTGTGTCCATAAAGCTAATCACTTCTTCATGACCACTGACATAAAGCAACGCAAACGTGCAGAGAGATGAGGCATATGTCAGTGCTGTCGAGCTGAAGACTTTTTTTTTTTTGTTCTAAGATTAGGATATATTTTTCTGGTTCCCTTTTCACAATAGAAATTAAATATCTAATTGAAATATTGTCACACATGTCTGTCAGCATTATGTGAACCCCCACTTATGCAGCAAACATTTAGATATATAATGTAGTGCAAGTTTTGCTATTACTTAAGGAAGTGATGGATTTATGAGGAAAGGTAAAGTGGTAATGAAAAAGAGGAAGACAAGGATAATGCTGCTGGAACTTTATTTAAAAGTGTGATTTATAATGTTCACTACAATCTGTATGCTATGCAAATGGATAATTAGAAACTTCTTATTTAAAAAGAAATGGTCTGACAGTAATCATGTTTGTGCTTGATTTTTTAAGGTAAGCTCCAAAACAGTGGCACAATGTGTGGAGTTCTACTACACCTATAAGAAGCAGGTTAAGATCGGCAAGAATGGCACACTCCTGTACGGAGAAGCAGAACTACCTGAAACACGGCCCACAGAAGAGGAGGTGGACTATAAAGTAAGCTTGTGTGTGTGTTTGAGTGTGGGTGTGGGTGTGGGTGCTTTAAGCTTGTGTGGACAATTGTAACTGCATTGTGTTTGTAACCTCAACTCCCTTACCTTCAATCTGCAGAGTTCACAGAGATTTGAATTGCGAAAGGAGGAAGAAGTAGTCAGGAGGTGGGAAGGGTCGGCTGACAAGAAGAAAGAGAGCAGTCCTGCCAGAGTGGCAGAACCAATAAAGCCCACTGAAAATGTGAGTATGAAGGCATGGGCCCTTGCCTTGAATCAATAGAGAGAAAATAGAGTTCAATTTTTTGAATAAAAAAAAAACCCTTCATCCCTCCATCTCTTTACACTGCATGAGTTAAACTTGATTCCTAATTCTTTAGTATTAGATGAGTAGCATCTAGCCAGAGAACACAGCTCCACTGATCCACAGCTCAGTGCTAAAGGGCTCTATACTGTTATAGCTGAAGCCAGATGTAGGCATACAATTAATAGGTTCATGTTGCTAGAGGATACCTGCAGGGTCCTATTCTATTGGCAATACTTGACTGAAGGGACTAGAGATGCTGTGCACATTTGCACATGCATATCAGCAATCTGGGAACCCCTTCTAATTATTAATTAATATGTTCAAATATTAACAAAAAATATTGTAACTCTCACACTAAAACCTTGAATCTATGTTTTTGCTGTATTTTACTTTTTTTTTTACATAATATAAATCTGACAGTGTTTCTTCATATTAGACCAAAAGTTAATGGTGAATGGACCAATAGAAATGCTTTTAAAATACTTATTACCTAATAATTTTTTTATGTGCACTTCCCTTGAAAAGACTTTAAAAGGCTTTTTTTTCTTACAGAAAATTAAAAAAACTTTTCTGAAGATATCAAATTTATGCATGATTACATGAATGTCATGTATGGTGCCCTCTTGTGGCCTCCACCAGCAACAACCTATTTTAACAACATCCTTATACAGTTGCAATCTGACTGCAGTAATCCTATAGGTTAAGTGCTAAGCTGTGCAGTGCTGAGATAAGCAAAGAGGACTCATGTATATGTATATAGCTCTCATTGTGCTGCCTGTAGCTGGGTCTGCTGATTGATTTAAATCTCTTCTTCCCCTGTATATACACACACACACACAGGCTGGGGCGGTAGTGGTATTGAGGAATCAGGGGGATGTAAAGAGGGAACAGACTGTCTTTACGGTCAGCCGTGCTCCACCAGCACCCCCTAAACCTCGGCAAGAGACCCCGGGGCGGAAGACCGGGGCCGGAGCCAAGGCTGCGGTGGCACAGGAGGGAGAGTTCCCCTGCAAAAAGTGTGGCAGGTAAGAGACAAGCCAGCGTTTTACAACTGGGAAAGCCTGGTCAGGTCAAATTTGCTGCTTTGCCTTTTTCATGTGCATCAAGTATATTTGATAAACCAAAACATAAATTATATATATAGGTAAGAACATTGGTATTATCCATATTGCTACAAAATGTTATTAAAAATAACATTTACCTTACAACACCAGGAATTTGAGTGAGACATCTGCTAGAACAGCTAGAATTAAAACAGATCTGCCTTTTTCTCAATACCAATGTTTACATGCACAAGTGGCTTGCAGTGGTGTAAGAAAATATCAATATATTCAAGTATCACAATATATTTTGCAATGATGTATTGATTCTCACAAACAGTATTGATTTGATTTGTAATTATTAGTTTACATGTAAATATTTGTGTTGTGTTGTACATTAGGGCTGAGCAGTATGTCTAAAACACTCAAAATGCACACAAAATGCTTAAAAAAGTGGTGATCTGCAATTTGATACAGAAGTATGATGTTAAACTACTAATATTTATTTGTAGCACCAAAAACATGAATATACAGCGTGCTGTATATTCAAATGGCTCACTTCTAACTATGAATCTAAGTAATATCTTAATAATATAAGTAAGACAGTTGCATTTTTTTGGTATTTCAAGGAATGAATGAGATGGTGAAAAAATGCATTATGTTGCCGCTTTTAATTGCAATGTTTCTATGACATTTGCACAAAACTGTACATGTGAGTGTCAGAGTAAACTGTCTAGCCGATGCAACATATGGCCACTCATTTTTATATATGATGCATTAAACAGAATACATCAATATTTACTAGTAGGCCTGTCTCGACAATTATATTATTGACTGTACATTAAATGAACTTGACTTATTTAAATGAACTTGAAAATGACTTGACTTGATTTAATGTGGACGTATATGGGTAATCTCAACAGCTCTAAAGCAACAGTTCCTGAGTAAATCTTTTCCGTTACCTGAATAAGTGCTAGTGTTATAAGCTAACTGGATACAGCCTGTCAAAACTGCTTACTGTACATTTGCTATGAATGCTAGTATGGTTGTGAAGCCTGGCTCAAAAAATGCTGAGTAAATCAAGCACAGGAGATTTGCTCTCAGTTTTTTAATGAAGCAATCAATAATGCTTAGCGCTTCCTGAGCTGCGTGAGCAACATCCGAGACTGTCAGAATAGGAAACAATAAAACTAACATCTGATTCCAATAAGAGGTCTCATCACAGTCATAGCAACGACTGGCTGTGCTATCAACAGTCTCTTAGCAACTGCAAGTCTTAAGTGATGTTGAATGCCGTGCCCTCTGGTCTGAGCATATCTGCCCGGTGACTGTGTGTCTGTGTGCATCTGTGCATTTAGAAAATGAAAACATTTCGTACGTGCTGTCCTTCTTCCCACTCACCATTGGCCACTGCTGTCCATCTGTGTTTTTCGAGTGCATCTGCTCTCATTTGGTCAGAAACGGATTTGATCACTCATTCTTGTTGCCTATCCTCCTCCTCTGTGGTCGTAATCTGCAAATGTGTTAAAGCGATATGGCCGTGGCGTCTGAGTCAGAATATCTGTGGCATCAAATTTAAACCTCAGAATGTACTCACATCAGCAGATGCACTAACGCGTACAGTGCTGTGCAGCTCCAGCTCTGCTCCTGCAGACATTTCCTCCAGCTTCTGTTATATGCTGCTGAAGCTCATGCAGCGCTCCACAAGACGTTTTTAATTATGCAGGAGGACAGCTCTTGAGCAGTGGAGCTGCTGATGAGTACTCTGTTGCAAATTATTACTCTTACTATTGGTAGTGTTACTATTAGTTCTACAACTGTTCTTGTTACTATTACCTCAATTCTTGTTAATAAAACTACAAATACACTGCCTGGCCAAAAAAAGTTAAATCCAGGTGGTGATTTTATTTTTTAGCAAGGCAGTACAGTATTACTACTGTTAATACGACTTTTTCTACTACTACTAAAACAACTTTCTTTTGCTAGTACTAATAACTTCTACAACTATTAATCATACGACTGCTACTGTTATTACTACTACTTCCAAAGCTGTTATTGTTGTAGGAACCTACAGATATTACTACTACAACTACTGTTATTACTATTTCCTCTACTACCAGTACCGCTACCAAAACAACTTTTACTCTTACTACTACAGTTACTACTAATCCTGCAACTGTCATTTTTACTAGTATTGCTACTTCTACAACTGATACTACTTCTAAATTATTATTAGTATTACTAGTACTACTGATACTACTTCTGTTACAACTATTACTAGGATTACTACTGTTACATTTACTACTTTTGCAACTATTAATACTACAAACACAAGACATGCTACTGTTACTGTTGGCACTGTTACTTCTACTACTTCTTTTTTTTGCAACTATTACAGCTTAAACAGGCAGATTGCCTGTTGTTACTAAACCCTTACAATCAAGTGAGTTTTGTTCGGATTGGCTTCCTCTTTTTTGTACCTCATTTAAATAGTACTCCTGAGAGGTGATTTGAATAGTTAGAGAAATGCAAATAAGTTGGTTCTTGTGACCACACAAGCAGTGTCTTTCTATATTTGGAGTGTATGTGCTGTTCAGTAACAGCACATATTGATATGTTCCTGTATTGTCGCTGTCCAATGAAACTTTCAATGGAAGTTAATGTAAAAACTTCAGGTAATTTTGGAGAAATTTTATTATTTATTGGTCCATACATCAAGAAGTTTCATCACAGTATAAGGGACAGTTGGTTTGTTGAAATAATGTAGTAATCTAATAATCAACAAAAATGGAGATGCTTGTTTTTCATTGGACAGCAACACAATTTTTTAAATACATTCCTTTTTTATATGCACAGTTTGAATATTGCATTGTAACACTGTATATCAAATTTTCTACTTTTATGCCAGCTCTCAGTCTGTGTGCTGTAACAGTGCTGGTGTGTTGTGATCCCTCCGCAGGGTGTTCTATAAGGTGAAGAGCCGCAGTGCTCACATGAAGAGCCACGCAGAGCAGGAGAAGAAGGCGGCGCTTCTGAAGCAGCGCGAGGCCGAGGAGAAGGCGGCAGCAGCGGCGGCAGCCTTGGCAGCAAGCCACCAAAACGGTGCACGAGGGCAGCAGGTGGGGCTTCGGCGAGCCAGCAGTGAGGACTCCTCAGATGAGGATGAGGACGCAGATGATGAAGACTGGCACTAACAAACACTGACTGACACTCCTTCTACATGGAGTATCAGCGGGCACTTCTGCAGTCGGAGCTGATACACCCGTGTGTGTGTGCGTGCGTGAAGTGCTGTGCATTCAGTCCGGAGGCTCAGGCTCTGTTGCTGTGTCCTCAGTGTAGAGCTGCACAATGTGGACTAAATGTTTGTGGACACTCCTTTTAATAAACATATTTAGCTGAACCTGTTGGCACCATGCCTAATACCCAACACAAGGCTTGAGCTAGAGGGACATGGATCTGTGGAGCAGGGGAACTGTATTCTCTGGAATGATGGTTTTTCATCCACTCCTTTTGAAAGTAGTTGGCCAGTTAGGCATAATATGGGCTGGTGATCTTCCAAAGTCCATACAATCTAATCCTCATGGCAATTCTTTAAAATTCTTTAAAATCTAGTAAAAAGTCCTCAGATCCTCTTGACAAAAGCATTATGGGTTCTTATTGAAATCTAAATACTCTTAATTTCAGAGTATTTCAGAGTGCAGGTGTCTCAATACTTTTGCCCATATAGTGTATATGCCTGGCATTGTGTGGTACAACAGGAACATGTTACTGGTTCATGTGATAATATGAAAATATTAATGTAAAATTTGTGAGGTAGTGCACGTATCAGCTGATACATAGATTATTTAGGAGTTTTGCCGTTTAGATAAATATAATAATATATTTTTTGGTAATACAAATGCAGGGAAATTAATAACATGCAGTATAAAGTATTACCTAAACAGTCAGCTGCATTTAAGATATTAAAATATCAATTCAAAATATTAGTCAATTCTTAACATATGAAATAAAAAAATAAAATAGTTTAATTTAATGTCAGTTCAAATATTTGGGGATGTGCAAAATCAGGTATTATGAGTTCTGAGTGCTTTCAACCTCCACTCATATCAATATAGTATCGCAATACTCAATATTTAACAAACAATATATTGTGCAGCCCTACACTCTGGACATGCAATAGATGCACACCTTGAAGGGATTGTGTGTGTGTATTAAAGGGAGGGTAAGTGTGTGTATGAGTGTGTGTGTGTCCTATAGGCATTCAGGGTTTTTCTTTCAGGCATAGGGCTACAGGGAGTACAAGCCTGTGTATGTATGTGTGTGTGTGTGTATGTAGAGAAATGGATGGTACAGAGCACTGTCCTTCAGCACTTTCAGACTCCTCTCACACGTACACGCATTGATCTGGGTACAGCTCAAGAGGTCCATCATGCCCCTCTACGCAACCAAACACAAGCCTCGCTTCGTCCCTTTATTATCCACCGTGAATAAACTGCAGGATATGCAGGACAATGCAGGAACACAATGACAGACTGGAACATGTGTTCTTCTATTTTCTTTTCTAAAAGAAAAGAATATAAGTCGCAATTCACGGTATTTTTTGCCGGCTCTTTCCCAGTTGACTGCCAAAAGCTTGCACAGCCATGCTCCTGATCTTTCTCTGTTTTTTCTAGTGCTGTACCTTTTCTTTTTGGGTTATGTTTTCTTATGGCCACATCGCTGATGCCTTGGATGTTCTTGACCATGTTTTATCTTTACATGACAATCAATTTTACAAAGGTTCCTTTTTATATCCAACAAAGTATCGTTGTTATTCATATATTCATGACTTATTGTTATCTTTATTATTATTATTATTATTATTATTATTGTCATTGTACAGTTTTATTGTTATTATGTATTGTTTCTTTTTCTATTTTTAAGTTTGTAGGTGATATTTTTATTTGAAGATCTTTTTCTCATTTGACTATTAGTTTATTTAAGATTTAGATTTAGATAGTTTGCTACCTGTATTTGTTTGTATGTGGGAGTGTGTGTGTGTTTGTGTGTGTGCACGCTGTGTACAGCTTCTTCATTGGGGTCGGTCAAGAAAAGATGATGTGAACTAATGGCGAAAGTGCAATAGAACAATTTCATTGCTTTAGAACTCTTCAGGCCCATGTCTTCTCATCCTCATCCCCTCTGCAGGTCCAGCTGAACTTGAATTTAAAGTTGGACCCTAATTTATTGTAGCCTATATTGAACAAGAGCATTTAAACATGTACTTCATAGAACAGTGGTTCTTAAACTGTGGTACAGCTACCACTGGTGTATGCAAGGTATCCCAAGGTGGTACACACATCTCTCCCAAATTCCAAATAAAAATATTGTCAGTTGGAGCATTTATTGCAGAAAATGAGAAATGGCTGAATTATCAAAAAAGATGCAGAGCTTTCAGACCTCAAATAATGCTAAGAAAGCAAGTTCATATTCATAAAGTTTAAAGTGTTCAGAAATCAATATTTGGTGGAATAATCCTGTTTTTTAATCACAGTTTTCATGCATCTTGGCATGTTCTCCTCCACCAGTCTTACACGCTGCTTTTGGATAACTTTATGCCAATTCTGGTATTTGTAATTGTACACCTGCTTACCCAGTTTCCATTTGTATGCATTTTATTTGTGGAAATTGATTTTTTTTGGAGGAATGACACTCAAAAGTTTGTCACAATTTAAACATAAAAACATTGCAAATTAATGGAGGCTTTATTTCATCATTTTACACAGAATAATGCGGGAAATTTTGAATAGCCGATGAATTACTAGTTCTATTTTTATTATTAAAGCTGCTGTCCTAAAAGTGTTTCTAATTGGGCACAGTACAAAATATATTAGTCTGGTAGGTTTGGTTGGCCGCATCAGTTTTTCTGGTCACACAAAAGAGAATGTGGCATCGTTTGCTGGGTAGCTAAGCAACTGTAGCAAAATGAAATACTCCACAGCACAGAGTTTTGTAACTGTTCTTCTGAATGCTTGCTGCATTTACGCATTCCCACCAGAGAGGTTTCTAAATCCCCAAATTAACAAAACTTACAGACTGGCACTTTTTTGGTATTACAGATATACACTGCTTTTTTTTTTTTTTTTTTACATTATTCATCATATCGAATGGTTTTGGATCGTATATTGCAATTAATATTAATATAAGAGTTCGTAACCATATCGCCAAGACCCAGTGGTACGTGACCTAAATGTTTGGGAACCACTCTATATAGAAAATTCAGAACAAATTTGTGTTCTTGTAGCTGTATAATGAAGCAGAACGCACTTGAATGTCTAGAGTCTGGTGAAGAGCCTTTTCCCTTCACTGCTTCTCTCGGACTGTCCACTAGTTCAGCACTTGGTTTTGTCTCCAATGGCAACAGAGAGGCTGCTAAGTAACGACAACTACCCACACCCCCCCATCCCCTCTGCTTCCCAACCTTACCACACAACATCCCTTCTCCTTTACAAACGGCTGCTCTAGGAGAGTATCAGATTAACGGCTACAATTACTGCTAATCACACTCAAGTCGACTATGCACTGTGTTTGTGTTTGCATGCGTGCCTGTCTGTTTGTGTTGAAGTGTGAGTGAGTGAGTGAGTGAGTGAGTGTGTGTTTGTGTTGCACTGTGGCTGTGAGTGTGTGTTTGTACACATGTGCATATGCACCTGTGTGAGTGTGTAGTTGTTGCGCCAGAAATTAAAACTGTTTCAGATTCTGAGCCAAGTGAGAAAAAGAAGCTTCCTGGTCTCTTTAGCATTTTTCTTGTTTTTCTTTTTTCCAATTCTGTGTTTGTAAAAAAAAAAAAAAAAAAAAAAAGAACATTGTGAAGAACATAACTTGCTCCTTTATCAGGGCAGGAGATTTATTGTGTTAAAAGTGGTCTAGCCAAGATTTTTTTATTTTATTTTATTTTAAACACCAGAAATGTTAAATTAAATAAATGCAGGACTTGCTGCCACGGAGCCACTCTTCTCGCTTTCATTCAGCCAAGGGATATAAATATATATATTCAAATATATGTATACAAATGTAAAGAAACAAATTGTATACTTTCTATGCTATTTTCATAGGGCCTCATACACTAATGCTGACCGTGGACAGAAATCTCAAGTGCTTTTTACTACAGTATAACTTATTTCTGTTTAAATTTGATTATCACTTGTTGTTTTGGAATATTAAATATGATTAAAAACAACTGCAGTCTCTGTGAAGTTCATTTGACTGTGATATGACTGTTTAAGTAAGCCATACTAGTAAGTGTAGAATGTGCCACACGGTGGCAGTAATGTCAAATAAAATGGATCAGATAGAAATGGAAGTAAATCTGATTTCAGGACAGCATTCACAAAAAAGTTTATTTTCAGCTACGTGGGCTCCAGGTGGGCATAGACTCTGAGTGGGGTTTTATATGTACATTTACGTGTCTGTTTTACTGGTACCAGTTGGGTTTCCCAAATGGGCCCTGTAGTTACATCCCACCTATTGACCACCTGTGGTAACTTCCCATCTACACTCTAAAAAAAAAAAGGGAAGATATAAGTACTTTTTTGTACTCTCTTCATAATTGTACACTCAAAGGTACATTATTGGTCTTTCCAGGGTCAGATTTGCCCCCTTTGAAGTACAAAGTAAATCCTAACAGCAATAAGTACAGATTTGTACCATTTAACCAGCCAAAAGGTACATTCAGTATTCTCTATCACTGTACTAATAAACAATATATATTTTAATTGCACATTTTTTATTTAAAAGCCAGACAATTTTAGATCATCAAGTTCTTGACACATATTCAGTTGATGATAATGTTCATAATCTTTATAATCTTTAATGGTACCAAAACATGGGAACAAAAAAGGTCTTTCACTGAAAGGTACTTTTTTTTGTACCTCAATATAAGGTACAGCCCCAGCGACAAGCTTTGTACTCTAAGTGTACTCTAAAAGTCTTTAAGTGTGTAAACTTCATGTGCAGTCCATTGACTTCTTTTCCAATGCAATCTAAATTTGCTTAACAAACCTCCAGTTATAAGTCCCCTTTTACAGAAAAAATAGAAACCAAAGGCACCCCAAAGCATTATGGGAGCACTGCTATGTAACAATATCACCATGTCACTTGGTTGGGTCAATGTTTCACATTTTAATACACTAAAAAAAACACTAAACCTAAAGTCTCGAATCATAGTCGACACATTTATGTAAAAACAGCACTACCTCTCCAAACAAATAACAAAAATCTGCCACTTGCTTATTGGCAGCAGCCACTTACTGACTAATTCAGTAAAGGACTCTTCAGAAAGATACTGTGAAAAACCTGTGGAGTTTAGTTGTAACATGACTTAAGTTTCGTATTTGTTTTCATAAAGTGGCCAATGTAGAAAAAATACTAGAAACGTGTCCCTAAAATGCACCCATGTTTCCCAGAGGAGAATGTGAGTAATTAAAGCTGCTTTGTGCTATTATGCAACTAGTTCCCAAGCTGAGCAATACAGTTAAACTACCTAATTTTGGGGCATCAAAAATGGGATACTGCTCAAACTGTCTATAGGTCAGTTTTAAACCTTTATTCTTTTTTATTCCAATTCCTTGATATATATCATTTTGTGTGTGTGTTATTACTGTAGCTAGCTCAAAAGCTAATAAATTTACAGTCAAATTATCCAATGTTGTGGTTTCAAAGAAAATTTGGATACTTGTTAAACTGTCTGTTGAGGTAATATATCATTTTAAAGAAGAGAATGTGCACAAATAAATATTTTTTGTGTTATTACTGCAGCTAGTTTAGAAGCTGAGCAATTTAAGAGGCAGGGCAGAGTAATCTAAACTTAACTACAAAGTGGTTGCACATAAAGTTTAAGGGTAATGTCTTCATTACAAATTGTTGTTCTATAAGTACATTTATGAGAAACTAATCATGCCCAAATAAAACACACTTCCACTTCCAGCTTAAGAGCATCATTACTGGTTCCAGGTAAGAGACACTAACCTGAGCAAAACTTAAACGCTGTTTATATCTGCACTGTACATTTAATGCACAATAATGTTTTTTTTGTTTGTTTGTTTTAATGTGTATTTGTATATATGTGTGCGTGTGCAGATGTGGAAATCAGAAGGCCAGGGTGGAGGATTTTAATCACCTTGCTCTGGCTCTGGCTCACCAGGGCTCAGTCAGGGACTGCCTCAAACTTTTCTTCAGTGTAAGTGTCTGAAAAACACGTGTGCACACACTTTTATTATTTTATTTTTTTGCAGTATCTCTGATTGTGTGTGTGTACGTTTTTGTCTAGACTGAGACAGAACTTGAGTGCAAGTGTGAGCTGTGCAATTGCAGCTCCGCTAACCTCAGGTGGATGTTCCACACGCTGCCCAGGTAAGCTGGCTTGCCCCAGATCATGTGACCTGTGTATATAAATGATAAACTGACCATCTGAAGCAACTCTCGTTCTCTCTCTCTCTGAATGTGTGATTAATGACAGTGATCTGTGTTTTTAGGGTCAGTCTGTGTCCAGATATTCATTAGTCAGTGTGCTGAATCACATTGGGTCCAGCATTCATTATGGTAAGCTCATTCAAACACAATAAATCTAAGCGTTGATGTTCAGTCCATTCATCAGCATAACATTAATAACGGCAGATTTATGGTCTATAAGGGAATCACACACGGTTTTACTCTCATTGTTACTTTTCTCTCTCTTTCTATTGTAGGACACTATCTGAGAGACTGCTCCAGCCGGGCGGACTCCTGCTGGCTGTGCTTCAATGATGATAGCGTCGCGATGATGACGGAGAAGCAGGTGTTGGAGAGGAGGCGGAGCAGTGCTTATGTTTTGTTCTACGAGAGAGACAGTTAACACTGTATTCATGTTTCTCCCACAAATGCATTAAATTCTTTTTTTTACACCTGCTGTATTGTTTTACATTTGCAGAAATGTTTTAGCTTTATGATGATATATATATATATATATATATATATATATATATATATAGTATGGTGGGTTGTTGCTTTGCACGTTTTTGCCTCTCAGCACCCGTGTCTTGGGTTCAAGTCCATGTCAGGGTGAAGTTCGCCCCCTATCCAGTAATGATAATAATCATTTTTATGACTGGCAGTGTTTGGTTAGAATTGTCCCAAAATTTCATCCACATTCAATGCAGCATAAATAGGACATGGAAAAAGTCATTAGACACAATATTAGCTTCAAGTCAGTATAGTATAAATTATATAGTATAGAACATTTTAAACTTTTAACTAAAATGTACATATCACAACTAAACACAATGACTAAAAGACTATTCTTCTATCATTCTGTAAAACTCAGCAGTTGCTATGAAAGAATGCATCCGTGGGTGTGGCTAGAATGGGTTAGACAGTTAGACCACCCCAGCAGCCAGAGGAGGACTGGCTTCCCTGTGAGCCTTGGTTCTCTCAAGGTTTCTTTCTCAATGGGAGTTTTTCCTTGCCATTGTTGCCCTAGGCTTGCTGACCGGGGGCTTTGGTCTGGGGGAAACAGTATATATATACAGGACTGTATATAGTGTATATATCTGTTAAATTAATTTGGATAAACGTGTCCAACAAATTACTCTGAATAAACATGAATTATTTTGTGAGCTGTTGATCTACAGATGTAATGCTCATCCTTTTTTAGACAGTGGATTCACTGTCAATCATTGTCATCACGCCTTCCATAACAGTGACAGTAAGTTTAAGATCAGGCTACATCTTCACTCACTATACTATTTTTTTACTATTTGTAAATCAAAAGCAAATCACTTTCATTGTCACATCACAATAAGAACAGGTGTACAGGTCAAAAGTCCCTCCTTGCAGATACTCCATCTATCTATCTGTCTGTCTAATAGACCAAGGGTTCCTCGACTAACCACTAGATGGAGCTAGTTGCCTGCTGCAAAATAACTGACTGAACGCGTGCAGTAGTTGCGAGAGTGCATGCTTAGGATTTTAGATTGAGGATTCAGTGAAAGTGTCAAAGAATAGTTATAGTTATAATCACGCAATACATCTGTTTAACCTAAGTTCTGCCTCTCTTTCTGACCTGATATGTATTTGTCTTGCTCTAAAGCTGAATACATTTTGATTCTAAAAAAAAAGTAATAGGTTAACCCTAGATAGATCACAGGTATGCATACAAATAAAATTATACATATACATCCATGCCTGCATTAGTCAACAGGTGACTGTAATCATTGTTTAGTTCAAGGATCTTAAGCTTGTAATAAATGCAAAATAAAATTGAAATGTTTAAAAAGAGCATGGGCTGTCCACTGGAATCAGGCTCAAGCAAGTGTCAGAATGAGCAACTAGCATTCTAATAAGAATAAAGACAAATGAGTGCCACATGAATATGAATATCTGTTCACAGACACATGCGCTGTTATTCATCCTCAGATCTGGACAAAGAGATCAAGAAAAACGCATTTGCCAAGCGAAGGGCTTTAGGCAGAAGACTTTGGGTATTTGGGTATTCTTAGTCTTTGATGACACGTGTTAGCAATCAGAGATCAGAGGAGTTCTGTTATCTACTTTATAAAAGTGAGAGCAGGACGGCGGTCCATGCTCAATACCCCATTGTATCTCCAGCGCTACAAAACACGCACAGGTTTTAGGACACCTTCTCATCCAGTGTTTCTTTAGAAATCAAAGGTGTCAATGGATAGATTGTCTACAGCTTGTCTACGTCTTCTGGGAAGATTTACTGTACACTTTATGTTGGAAGATTGATGTTTGGACTTGATTGATTTTATTCAGGTTTGAGATCTTTAGTTCTGGGTTACAAATGCCTCTCTAGCTACCCAGGGTACTTAAATGAGATCCATCACTTCAGAGAACACTTTAAAGTTGCTAGGGGGCTTAATATCCCTCTAGTCAACACTGGGCACAGGAAATAGTGACCTTAGTAAATGTGCAGCTGCTCCAGAGTGTCCTAAAAATAAAGATTTTGAATTATTATTTTTAATTGTATCCCATTTCTCTATAATTTGGAAAACAAGTAACACATTCCCCTCGTTAGGACTCCCTGTATCACTACTAATGCCCCCAACACTAGGAAGGTGAAAATGTCCTATTTTAATGGCAATGCCTACATGCAACACTTGTATCAGCAAATGAGCTAATTAGTTTGATAATAAGCAGGGAAGTACCCAACAAAAAGTGACACAGATGTGCAAATGCCCACACATACTGCTTGTAGATAAATACTAATCGATTGGCAACATGCCTAATGTTGCCAGATGTGGTCAAGAAGGGTTTAATCGCCCCAAGATTTGAGCTGTGGAGCAGTGAAACTGTCTTTTCTTGAATGAAGAAAATATCCAATATTTTTCGGATGAGTTGGATAATAGATATGGATGAAGTAAGGTAGGAACCCACTCAGGAACCCAACATCACTGTGTAAAAAGCAGGATAAACTCTTTACTGCTTTAATACCTGCAATTTTGGAAGAAGCAATAAATAAACAGGCATCCCAGTACTTTTGTCCATATATTGTACATTGCAGTTCAGATTATTGATCAGTGTAGGGCTTAAATATGGTTATTTTCACATGCCCAGACACTCTCCTGTAGGCAATGACAAAAAAGAAGAAAAATCAAGATTTTTCACCACCTTAGCCAGCCCTATATCTATCAACAGGCCTTGTGGTGACCGTGAAGCACTCCTGACCATTTTCTGTTTCGACATGATCAGTCACTTATACTGACATTGGCAACACAGTACAAACAAGTACTCGTGTTTGTATGCATGTTTGATGGGTTGAAGCACTCATAAACCATATGTCTCACTGCAGAACCAGAGAATGAGCAACATCTGGATCAGCTGGAGCAGAGATGATCTTCCACACCGGAGCTCCCATTTACATTTACAGCTTCTGCTGTAATTACAGTAATTGCTGGGCAAGGCTGTTGTCCTTGACATCTCCCGTTTGCATTTCTAATTTAATCACCGTCTCAACAGGAGACCTAAATTTAGGACTGCAGGAGATAGCCTGGAGAACTGGAGCTCAGTCCTGCTCCTCTGTACCGTCAGCCCACAGTAGTACTGGAGTACTGGAATGACCCAATCATCATTCTCACTACCTTTTATAGCACAAAAAGGATCTTTTTAAAATTGTTTTATTTCTTTAGGACTCCCCTTATCACTGGTAATGCCCTAGACTAGACTAGCACATGCCTCCTCCGACACATGTGCTCACAGATGCCTTGTGCTGTGGACATCACCCTATGGAGTGATGTGGGGAAAAAGCGTCATCTAACCACCTGGTGAGAGCAAAGCCAATAGTGCTCTCTCAGTGCTCTGGCAGCTGATGGCAAGCTACATGAACAGGATTCGATGAACAGCAATCTCCATGTCCCCAATAAGTTTTGAAACAAAAAAATGCTAAAACAACCCCATATCTGCACACCTTAAGACAAATTTACAGGAAAGTTTTTCTGTAAATCAGTTTTTAAGAGTTGTGAGAAAGAAAAGGCAACAATACAAAGTGGTAAATGTTAAGTTAAATGTAAAAGTTAAACAGATAAAACATAAAATATCATACTTTGAGTTCATACTGACTGCAATCAAAAAAGTCAGAGTAAATGTAGGTAACGCTGTTTTTTTAATTTTGGGTTGTACTTGCAGGTTGCTGATCTTTTGGCCGTTTCATCATAGGAGTGCCCTAGGGGTTCTCTTTTGGGCGGTCCATTTAGTTACAGTGTCAAAAATGTGACAATCCACACACACACACACACACACACACACACACACACCCTCCCCACTCTCGACCCTCATTACCAAACACTAGTGCGCTCATTATAGCACATCTGCAGAGAGGTGCCGCACTGGAGCCAGATGCTTCCAGCAAGCAAAATCATTGCCAGTTCCTCTCCGTCATTCCTGTGGAGCAGAGGAGCGGGACATGGGAGGTGGGAGAGGGAAAGTTGAGAGAGTTGGGAATATGTCAGAGTTCCATGTTCAGTCAATTAATGAAATGAAGACCAGATCCAGCAGTAACTCCCCCGCTTATCCAGTATGAATGGAACTCTGTTTCGGGTGTTCTGTTGAATTAACACATTCAGGTGATTTATTTGGCAAATGGACATTGTTCTACAGTAGAGCTTTTCCCTAGATAGCAACTAATCAGCATAGTACTCCATGCTCAGTAACTAGATTTCACAGGTAATGCGTTCAACTTGAACCTGTAGGCTTCACAAGTTTGAAAGGAAAATGTGAAGAACACACATTAAGAGTTTGACTAAATTGAAAAATCATCATATTTGATTCTTAAAAGTAACTGAAGTTTTTGCATTGATTACTAATAAAGCAAGAGCCGATTACAGTCAGTATAATAACTCAATATATTGAGTAAACACCCAGAGTGCAGTTCGAGCTTCATCGAAAGCCCAGAACTAAAAGCCAAGTCCTCCAGTTCACTAATAACTCATGATGTTCACGATATTTTTTGCTGAATCTGGATAAACCACTTGTTATATATACAGCTCTTATATATACAGCTCTGGAAAAAATAATGAGACCCTTTTTTTACCAAATTGAAAACCTCTGGAATATAATCAAGAGGAAGATGGATGGTCACAAGCCATCAAACCAAGCTGAACTGCTTAATTTTTTGCACCAGGAGTAAAGGCATAAAGTTATCCAAAAGCAGTGTGTAAGACTGGTGGAGGAGAACATGCCAAGGTGCATTAAAACTGTGATTATTAGGGTTATTCAACAAAATATTGATTTTTAAATATGAACTTGTTTTCTTTGCATTATTTGAGGTCTGAAAGCTCTGCATCTTTCTCATTTTCTGCAAATAAATGCTTTAAATTACAATATTTTTATTTGGAATTTGGGATAAATGTTGTCCGTGGTTTATAAAATAAAACAACAATGTTCATTTTACTCAAACATATACCTGTCAGGGTGGGGGTGCAGGGAGGACGAGGAGGCGGACGCAAATGCAAACAAAAGGGATTTATTAAAGGAAACAAATACAAACTACACCGGGATTATCAACTGAAAACAGGACTGAGGAAACAGGGTAAACATGGAACACTGACAGACGTTAAACGTACAAGGATCGACACCAGGGAAATGGAACACGGACCTTAAATAGAGGTGCACACACACAGGGAACAGGAAACACCTGGGACGAAGGGGCGGAGCTACAAAAGAACACAGGTGAGTGGAAAAACACAGGCAGAACACAGGGGCACGGGTCACGTGGGACAACACAGGCACGAGGACAGACAAGAAACAGGGCCAGGACCTTACAATACCTAAAAAAGGCAAAATTAAAGTGGTCTCTTAATTTTTTCCAGAGCTGTATATGAGTTTTGTATATATAAATAGTTCTTGTTTGATTTTGAATGTACCTTCCACACTGCATAAATCTGCACAAAAAGCTTTTGAAAGGTCCATTTCACACGTCAGAGTGGAATCAAGTAGCCGGGAGGTAAAAACGTCCTTTGGAAACTAGAGTAACGAGCTTACTTTGGTCGGCAGTGGTTTTATATTAATTCCATGACTCAGTGACTTATAAATGACAGATAAACCTATAAAATTATTCCCTGTTATTTTTGGAGAAACGTAATAAATAGCATATTCGTCCCGGTGCTGTTGTGTTCTAGCCTATTTAATGCTCTTTTACGAAGGTAGCTTGTGAAATATCCTGTCATAAAACCAGTGAAAGGAAAGCGTCCTGCTGAGTTAGGAGGGTAAGAGTTTAACAGTTTAGGCAGCTTTATGCAGCGTAGATCTGACCTGACACGATTCACTGGGTGAAGAAGTGTAACGGTAGTTAAAGCACAGTCTTTAAGATTTTTTCTTTAAAATCAAAGCAGTAGTATTTTTTTAAGTAGGGGGTGACAAAATATTTTAATGAATAATGTCCGTGTCCTAGCATGACCATCACTGCAATGTTGTATATATTCACTTTAAAAACTTTAGTGGTCTGGTAGGTTTGTTTACCTACAGTAATCGCTCACTCCATTTTGACAGTATGTCATAAATTAACACAAAAAAGCAATATACTCAATCAGTTTATGTACATTAACCTGCAAAAGCAAAAGTAATATTCTACATGCTCTGTGCAATTACACACTCTCACCAGAGAGGTCACTATTTTTTTATTTTATTTTCAAATGCTATGTAAAGTTGCTTTAAATTAGAACTTTAACCCTTGTGTAGTGTTCATATTTTTGTTACTCGTTTACTTTGTTACTTGTATTTAATTCAACAAAATTAAGCAATTTTGGGGGGGGGGGGTTGGGGTGGTGTAAAAAATGAAAACACCACACAAGGGTTAAAGGCTTGGACAGGCTGTGTTTTTACATGTTTTGTTATGAAAAGGCCTGGATTTTCCTAAATGAGGGTCTTAATAGTCAATGGTAGAGAAGTTTAAGGAGTGACACTCTCTTTGCTAAAGTTCTGCTGATGTTCTGCTGGTGTGCAGAAGCCCCTGGTTTACACCTGAGACATTGCCAGAGGACTGTGATGGTTTCATTTCCGGAATGTTGTCTAAAAGGAGAGGTTTCATCAGGCAAGATCTGTGGTAAGCATATCCTTCCTGTGTGACCTGTTAAGACCCAAAGGGTGGAGGGACCATGAACAGCTGCATGATTTGAGGTTATTACTGATTACTGCATCCTCCACAGGGTTGACTTCTCATCAGGCATTGTGAGAGGAGTGGAAATGTCAGTAATCTGCACACAAAATGGAGAATATAGAGAAATAGACCATTCTTTTTATTCGTCTTTTTTCACCCTCTCTCTCTCTACACAGATTAAGGAGAGATAAAGGGTCTTTGTTCAGAGGGCAAAGGCGAGAAGGAGAGAGAGAAGACATGAGACAGAGAGAGAGAAAGAGAGAGAGAGAGAGAGAGTTGGCTGGGTTTCTGTTGGGTCTTGTTTGTGTCTGTTACCATGGTGATGACTGTCCTGTGACAGTGGGAGGAAGCCGTTGCCAGTATGTCTATAGTGGGGAGGGCAGCAGACAGAAGATGGGGTGGTCCCAGTGCCAAACCAGAGACCACCCTGATTACATTATGAGACCCCAAAAATCACTTTGAGTCAATTTTCTCGAAATGCGGGTGGGATTGTTCTTGATTTGAGCTTTCAATATGCATTGGAATGTTACCATATATGGATATATTAAATAAAAAAATATATGTTTATTGTGGTTTCACCTCTTGATCTTTATGTTTTATAAGTCATTAACCTTTATAAAAAACTGTTATGAATGGTTTGGCAATAGTTTGATTTAGCATGTCTTGTGGAGTAACCCAGGGTTCTATTTTGGGACCAATTTAACTGCTGTTAATTGTGACAGTAATCATCAGTAGTTATAAAAGTGAAGTGCAGAGGATACAGTGTCTAAGCAGTTAGGTGGCAAAATTATGACCTAAATCTTGACACTTCTGTAATTAAAACACTTTCACAATATGTAAAAATCAAGGATGATTTTTTTTTGTTGGAGGAACTGCCTCTACTGTCCAGAGATGATGTTCTACTAGATTCTGGGGCATCGTGAGGATTTGATTACATGAGAATTACAAGGGAATTAGTGAAGTCAGGATCCTGGAGGCTCTATGTCCCACTAGCTCCTGCCAGGCATTAGAAATGATGCCAGTAGATTTATGTTTTTTATGCTCATGATAGTTTAGATAAAACTATTCTATTGGCAAGAACATGACAAGCAGACAAGCAGAGCGTGTGTATGTGTGTGTGTGTGCATTTGCACACCTATATCAGCAGTACTGGAAACCTTTAAATATAACAATATATAAACAGAACCCAACAAAAATATCATGCAGCTTGTGTTGGAGGGAACACTAAATGTACTGTCCTAAATTAGCCCTACAAATACAAATCTGTTCATTCATTAGGTGTTCCATTTAGAGGGTGTGTTCTGTGTTCTAGTGGTAATTTTGACTCACACTGCAAGAAAAGCGTAACGACTCGTGAGTCATTTAGCTTCATTTGGTGCGACTGAATGACTAAATTCGGAAGAACTGATTGACTTAACTCTCAGTAATGATGCAAGTGTGACGTTTCTTCTGAATTAACACTGTGTTCTGGTCACACGGGAGCATGTGCTTCGCTCAGGCTTGTTGACTGTAATGCAGTTTGTAGGAACCAATTTGCCTGGTATGTTCCGTGCAGGCTTCCAGTGGTTTAAGTATCAAAATAGTTGGCTCTGCTCTCTTCTCACAGTAGGAATCACTGAACAAGCCTGTCAAAAAAGAGGTGTGTATGCAGTGTTTCTGCTATTAAATTATTGCTACTGCTACTTAAAAATGTTATGATTCTATGTCATAAAATTGCAGGTACACAACTCTTCTGAAAAAAAAAAAAACCTATGGTTACAGGAAGTAGAGGTGTGATATCACCCAACCCAGTCATCCTAGCTGTGTTCACAATAATTCACAGAATAACGGTTGGGTTAAATCTTGATTTACCGCGGTTCTGCCCCCTCCCCCTCTCCCCCGTTGGCCTGCACTCACACCGTGTTTTAACAATCCGTGCCCGAGCACGCTTACTCCACTCACTGCTCAGTGGGCTGAATGTGCCGAATTCAACACCCCAGCCATGCAAAGCACCCTCTCTCGGGAGCACATCTTCTTAATAAAAGCAGAGATAATCCATTCTAATTTACTTAGAAATACAAGCCAAAATCCGCAGTTATCTCAGTCACAGCTACATACATAGACACATGGGGCTGAATTCTCACACTGCATGTGTGCCATGCCCAAGTCCAAGTGAACTGTGCCCTGGCCCACCTCTTCAAGCGGTTCGGAGCAATCACACTAGTCCAGAGATGGAAAGTAAATAATTACATTTACTCAAATTACTGTAATTGAGTAGATTTTATGAGTAATTTCTAATTTTTAAAGTAGTTTTTAAAATAGGTAATTTTACTTTTACTCAAGTATATTTTCACACGAGTAATTTACTTCGCTACATTGGAAAACTCCCCATTACTGAGTAACAAATGAAACGCTGGGGGAAAAAAAAAACAAATCGTCTGAATAAAAAAAAAAGAGTTTTGTTCTCCATGGCAGCGCAGCTGAACGTCTCCATGCAGTGTTTATTACGGTTAAACGGAAGAGACGCTGTTTGAATCAGCTGTGTAGCCTGGGGTCTGTGTGCACGGCTCGGGGGAACCGGTGTTCTGTCGAGTTATGCTACCCATCGATATGTGTTTCTTTACGGCAATGCGCATGCACCGACCATGTTTTTTATAATAATTCCTTAAGTTTTTATTAGGAACATTAATAGCAGTTAAAGCATAGCAATGGCAAGTTAAAAAATAATAATGAACTGTAAAACTATAAAAATACAGTTTATAGTCACCTATATGACCATAACCTTTTTACATTTTTAACAGTAAAGAAAAAAATGGATCGTAGAAACCTATATCACTTGTTCTTGAAAATGTTTATGGGCTGGTCTGAACAAATACTGCCTGTAAGGTCCAAATTATTTAATTTACTATAATTTAATTTGTACTTTTTTACAATAAATAAATAAAAGTAACTATGTAACTTTTACTCAAAGTATATTTTAAAATGAGTATCTTTTTTACTTTTACTCGAGCAGGTTTTTAGATGGGTACTTTTACTTTTACTTGAGTAGAATTTTAGCAAAGTAAAGGTAATTTTACTCAATTACAATTTTTCAGTACTTTTTCCACCTGTGCACTAGTCAATGCCTAGTGTGAGTACAGCCTTATTCACTGAATACCAAGTGTAAGAAGTAATGCTGAACCCTTCATTTCATTTAATCTATTTAAATAGAGTGTAAACGTAGTTTAATCTAGCATTTATCACCTCTCCCTACTGTAATTTCAAATAACACAGCTTTAATATGCAATGCTATACTACACTATACTATACTGTGCTATTAATATTTATCTAGAGGTGGAGGTCAGGATTGGTATGGACATGAATGTGGGCCTGCTGGGCTTCTGCTGAAAAAAACTCATTAAAAGTAAACAATGGTGTGTGTGGGATTAAACAAAACAAGCATAAAATTAGAAAATAAATTAAGAGAGATTTGACACACTGCTTCAAATGTACAATTGATTCTTTAATAAGAAAAAAGAAGCTTGAATAGTGCTTCAAAATTATTGGTCAGACCATCATTCCTTGGTGCGAAAAACAAACTACAGTACATTCTCCAAAAATGAAAGCTACAGGACTGGTTTCCTGGACATGAAGGACTTTTGGTTCCTTTGAGACTAGGCTTTAGCTTAATCTAAGTCTGGGAAACCAGTCCTCAGTGGTTACAATACAAACTGGTATTTTCAAAACAACCTAAAGGCCATGGTTTGGTTACTGTTTCCTTTGGTTTAGCAAAATAGATTAAAAAAATGCAGTTGAATGGTGTCGTCCAACTTCCTACATTCCCCAGTAGACGCTGGTTTGTAGAGGGAGGAAATCTGTAGGTGAAAAAAAAAAAACAGAAAGCAGAGCCAGTGTAAACACAACGTTATTAAAATGTGTGGACAGGGTGTGCACTAGCTAGAATAACTGATAAACACTACAGACTGTTTTTTCTGGATGCTAGCCTTGAATTGCATTATCAGTGGGAATTCTCCATTCTCAATTCTCCAATTCATTTTTTTATACTGTATAAAATGGCCTTGAAAATTATGTAAAATGTCCTCACCTGTGTAAAAGTTCAATTGAATGAGTGGCTTTCGGTTCCTCCACGTCCAAACCCTAAACGAGAGAGAGAGAGAGAGAGAGAGAGAGGGAAAGAGACAGACAGAAATATGAATGAAAGTCATACTATGTTAGCTGATAGTTTTCAGCTCAGTGGTGTCTGACCCACAACAGTGGAAGCTCTAGTGTTCTGTGTTCTGACCCCAGTTCATTATTAACATTGCTTTGACAACCTCAGTCAGCTGATATGACATTCCTCCAGATCTCTGAACAATGAACGGAGCATTTTAAGCCTGAATGGACATGATTTTACGCAGTGTTCTTACACCAAGGATGAGCCTGTTTTTCTTATCACAGCTACTTATCTGTACGTCACACATTGTGCCGCAAGATCTGGGTATGTGGGAGGAGACCCGTAGGCAGCAAGCTAACATTGCGACAGTGATTAGGCAAGTTGCCGGCATGCTAATTCCACAGTAGCAATGTTGGACTAGGCCAGAATTGATTTGGGATGAGGCCAGTAGCCGGTCGGCTAATGCTGTGGTAGCGATGTTGGACCATGCTGGTAGCTCTACGGAAAACTCTCAATTTTGCATTTAGTTCGTTTAGTATGCTCTTTTTGCAGGTTGCTTGCTAGGCACTTTGCTAAATCTGTAAAATCAAGCCAGGAATCTAGCACAACATGTATTTTCTTTATTTTTAAATGTTTTGTTGCATATAACACTATTTGAGAGCTGTTGTCCATCAGAGTAGACCGTGAACCAGCCACTAAACTGGTTAATAAACTGACGAAACGGTAGCTTGGCCCCGCCCACTGCACTGGAAAAACAGTAGTACTTCTAGAGCCATCGAGGCAAAGTAACAGCTAATCTTCACTAATATAATGTGATTATAATGTGTTTTTTGTTTTTGTTTGGGGATGGTATATGTAATAAAAAGAAATGCTTTCAGTGCAATGGAAATAAAAAAGCTATTAAATATTTTAGTTAATTGGATTTATTGCTATATAGATTTTATACTAGACTATGCTTGAGTCTTCTTTTCTGTGCATTACAGTCAGTGAACAGCATTCTTTCATTTTTTTCATCACTGGAGACAAATCAGGTCTGAAAGGGTTAATCCTGGTCATGGCATCCCCGTTGCCCAGCACATTTTAGAGGATTGCCTGTGTTAGCACACCCACTACATGTCTGAAAGGGCTTGGTAATGAGTTGATTAGTTGAATCAGATGTGCTGGGAGAATAAAAAAAAGAATCCATGAATTTGCAGGCCAGGAGGGCGCCAGGAACAGGATTGAAGAGCAAGGTTATGTAAGATGGAGCCTATTTGTGGAGTAGTTATAGACAGTAGGCCTTGGAATCCAATACTATCTCTCGGAGCTCAATAAAACACATGTGATAAACGCTTAGGGTGGAGACCTAAACACTGTAAAAAGTCAAGGAGGTTAATTAGACAGTAAAACAGCTCATTGTGTGCAAGCTAATCTTTGACACCGAGCTGTTCTCCCAAACTGCTTATAAAACGATGGCCATCGACTCACCTTTGGGTCCAAAGAGCGCAGAGTAGCAGGGGTTGTTACAGTACGGCTTTCCCTCGTGCTGCAAAAGAAAACATAATTCCTCTGATGAATAATGACGGTAGACGGGTCCAATATGTCCGCCCTTCCCCAAAACAAACATACAGCTACTGCAGCTCCAGACATTGTTTTGACTGCAGCCTCAGAGCCAAGTGTCAACATCAGTCTCTCGAGCCCCGAGTTTTAAATTACTTCTTTCATGTAGTCGTTCAGTCGTTCATTAGCGGTGAAGTTTTACCTCTGCATGGGAGCCGGCGGACAGGGTCTTGTTGCATTTCTCACACTTCAGGCAGGGCCTGTGCCAGTCCTTTCCTAGAGATGACACTCTCTCCGCTGAAACAGAAAGAAAACACGGTTTTAATTCACAGTTAAAATGAATGTTATTAAAAACATATCATCTATTGGTTTAAAGACTGACAAAGGCTTCAGTAGTCTTCAGCATACACAGAGTCTGTTGTATTGTACCCTTCAGCAAAACATAAAAAGTCTTTTCACTATGGTTCAACTTTAAAAACAAGAAATTTCAGGTCTTTCCCACATATTTAAACAAGAATACCATACATAAGAAGAATTCATTGACAAAAATGGAAAGATAAAGATATTCAACAGATCTGTTTCTGCAATTAAACACTCAGGATCACAAGGAACATGAATAGTGTTGGGCAAAGCTAAGAAATGTAGAAATATAATGAAATGAAATTGTATTTATTGATAGATCACACATAGTACTTCTTGAACGTCCTTCATTAGGTCTTACCAACTTGCTTAAAAGACATGAACCATGATTGATCAGTGTTAAATGTAGAGTTCTTCCAGCCGCCCAATCAAGACACTGCAAAAACTTATACTGATAATATTTTTTAATCTGACATAGAGGCTGTTGTAAAAGGCAAAATGTTGCATAGCCTGATTCTGACATAAAACATAAAATGCTCTCACAAAATTAAATCTAATGCATTTCAGTACAGCTACAGTACAGCGATGTGGGACGAGGCTGGTAAATATCATGTTTTTTTCCTCATTTTTATAAAAATGTCTCTGTAATTAACAAGGCCTCCTCCGATACATGTGAAGCCAGACACCGCCTCTTTTTGAACTGCTGCTGATGTAGCATTGCTGAGTAGCATCACAGTACACTCAGAGGAAAGAGCAGTGACTCAGTTCCAATACATCACCCCTCTCGGGGCTCTGGCAGCTGGTTGCAAGCTACATGGACAGGATTCGAACCAGCAATCTTCCACTCATATTAGCAGCGCCTTAGTCCACTGGACCACTCAGAGCCGGTAAATAGCATGTTAACAAGAAGATATCATGTTGGCGAAGCTCAATAGCCAGTGTGCTAATACCACAGTAATGATATTGGCAGATAGCTGGCATGATAACAACATGGTAGCGATTTTGAGTAAGGGTGGTTACAAGAATGTTAACAACGTGGTAGTAACAGGTAGTAAAAGGCTGGTAGCTTTTGTGCTAACACTGTAAAAGCAATGTTGGACAAAGCCGGTAAGCCAGTGTGCTAACACTAAAATACCTTTACATCCAGTGGGATGGCTCTTTATAGAACCAAAGCTGGCTCTTCTTCAACATAAATTAAAATGTAGTATAAATCCAAATCTCAATCCCTGTGGAGAGGTGACAAAATGAACATTTATTTGGAAATAGAGGATTATAACGGAGAATGGATTTGTTCTACAGTTAGAACCATTTCATAAGTCTCCTATAAATCATAAAGTTAAGTCCAGTCAAGAAAACTTAGTTGACAGAGGTTCAATCTCTCCCCTCCCTTGGACAATCCAGAGGGAATTCAGCCAAGCGAGATAGAAAAAGAGCGGTGGGTGTGTTTGTGCGACCAGAGACGTTCCCCTCAGGAATTCGTGACCTCGCCCACTTCTCATAAACGATGCTAAAAGAAAGTCTTTATCTTCAGTGCCACGCATGACAGATTCTGACGAATTCTCATAAATAACCACCAGAGGACTGAACGCCTTGCATCATGGGACTCTTTTTATTGTTATAGATGCTTTTTTGGCGTGTGTTTTTTTGTGCAGTATTGACATTTAAAAGTCAAAAGAGATTTTAGGGCAAGAGGCAAGAGACAAAAGCAAGTCCTGGACGCCATATACAGTCTGCGATTGAAAGTCTGCCGAGAAGATTTTGAAGAGTTACGGCTCCCATAAAAAGATGCAGAGTTGATGTCAAAGATTTATATTTGGGAAAGCTTAAGGTTTTTCAAAGGATCTGTCGTAAATAAAGTGTAGAGTGTAGGGAGATATAGCTGAAATATTGTCCCCACATGTGAAATGAATGTAAAAATGTACAAAATGTTTTATTTAAGTTTAATAGTTGTGGTCAGTTGATTCCAATATTAATCAGATACAGATTTTTTTTTTTACTTAAAGCCCCACTAGGTAGGATTTCCTTGATTTTTTAAATCTTTTTAAAGAAGTAAAATTACAGCTTGAAACTCACTGCAGCGCTGCATTGAGGTGTAATAGGAGGAATAGCGGTGCTCTTGTGTCTGTGCCGGGCTCCTCTGAGCTCAAACCAGGCTCTGTAGGTTTTCCGAGGCGGCCACGACCAACGCTCGCGAGAACTGCGACCTGCTTTCCGACCTTTAGTTCTAACAGTTCTACAAGGACTACTGGTTCATTCTTTACAAACTTACATACAGAAACTCTGGCAGAAGCTGGAAAGAGACTGAATATGTCTGGAAAAGCCATAAAACAAGAAAGAAAAAACTATTTGACCTGAAACATTTAATACACTCTGCAACTGTAGGGGGAGCCCACAAGCACAAAATCTCAATCCTACCTAGTGGAGCTTTAAACTAAGCTTTTAATAATCATTTGCTTGGATGCAGTTTGCTTAACATGCATGGCCATCTGAATAACATTATGCTCGAAGTGTAAAACAAATATTCTATTCTCTAAAGCAACAAGTACATCCCGGAGCAAGTACATCCTGGATACAACCAGGATGACAAGTCAAGTGTAAACAGTTATTTCTCAGCTATTTCTCATATATGCTGTATGTTTGGTTCGGTAATTCTGGCCAGTATCGGACCAATATCAGATTGTCATGCCCCTAGATTTGAAGTCACATTTGGGTTCTATTCGAAAGCCACATGTGTGTGTCATGTTGTCCTCATCAGTGGGTGTGATGGCCTGTGTAGGCGTTCAACTGTCCATCAGAGCCCCAGCTATTCCCAGTGACGCAAACCAAGGAGCTAAAGAGCTTATCCAAAGCACACACACTTACACACTCACACCCTGCCATGGAAAAGCTCTCTGGTGACAGAATAAGAGCCTCTCTAAGGAAAAAGACAGTGCTGGATGGAAATTGTGTTCTTATGTTTTTCCTCTCTTTAAAATAGTATTGTATAGAGCAGTGATCGGCTGCAGACCTTCATGCCAAGTTTAGCTTGAACGCAAAAATCCAAAACTCAAAGCCGGCCAGGGCCTGATAAACGCTGATTAGATGGCTGATTGCAGTTGGAACTAAACTTTGTCGTAGGGAAGATCTCCAAGGGCCGGATTAGTGAGCTCTGATTTGGTGGGTAATGCCTCTCTGGAAAATGGTTTCTTTATAAAAGACTTTATAAAGGTACTTTAGCACACAAAAAAAAAACACATAACATAAAGCACATAAATTCCAAAACATTGTATTTTGTGTGGTAGGGCCTGTAATCTCACTTCTTGTTTTGTGGCTGACTTGAAGACTTGTAGATCATGTGCTGTGATTGATGAGGAATGAGCACACATGCTTTGATTACACCCAAAGCTTCTTCTATCATAATTGGGTATTTATTGAGGTTCAGCTCATTCTCCTGTATCATATGGTTGCTAGAAGTTCTCAACATGCTCCTACATAGCAAAGGTCAGTGGGACTGAATTAACACCTAATGTGTTGAGTTAGCACCTGCAGTGTTTAGTTACGACCAGCTGGATTTCAACGACTGCTGTAATGTTTTCGATGAGTTCAACACTCTGGATTTTGCTTTGTTAGTAGATTGTTCTCCTTTCTCTCGAGCCACCCTTTCTGCCATAGTTGTGGGAGGTAAAAAGCGAGGGATGTTGGATTTCTCGGAGGGTGAATTTTCTTTTTTTTATTGTTTTTCTTTCTCTGGAAGGACAGAGCGCTCAGCTCAACCTCCATCAGCAAAGCAGCAGTAGCATGATTGCTTCCATCTGAACATTAGAGCCCCAGCGAGTGTGAGGAGAGCAGGCATTAGCACCATGTTTAACTGTTGTAATGGAGGCTATTTGGCTCAGCATGCAGAAAGCAGTGGAAAGGAAATTAATGGAGAATTGAAAGAGGAACATCCCTTAGGGCCCCATTTTAGGGACTATGAAATTGCAGTACCTACTGTACCTAAGGGTACCAACTGTAGACATGGGTTTAAGAGTTAAAGAAAATCATGTAGATATTTTTGGCAACTGAATTGAAAATGCTAGAAAAAATTCACCAATTTTTTTTATGGAAATTCCATTTGGTAGTTCATGAGATCTTTGGTTAGAAGACAAATTACCACAATTTTCCATGCAAAATTCCACTTCCTTCTCATATGTTCCAGGGCTGACCTTGGCTTCCACCACTGATGAGTGTCTAATGGCTTTATTAGGTGTCCACATGTTTTTCCTACCTCCCAGGTGAAGGGAAGCAGAAGGGCATTCAACATTCTGTTCATTCAAACCAGCACAAATGACGGATATGAACGATAAAAAACTGTGAAAGAAAACTGACGAGACTGAAAAAAAAAACAAAAAACTTTTATACCCAACAGAACGGTCCATTCTTTTACATGTTAACAGGCAACCATAATGAAACAACCAGCAGCATTTACTTTGGCAGAGGTTGCAGCGTAAATCTGCAGGGAGGGAAAACCAAGGGAAGAATAGAGGATCAATTCATCCTGCTGACAGGACAGTGACCTGGAGCCCAGACGTACAGTAGAGAGCAACAGAGAGAGAGATGGCTTTGTATTCTGGCCTCAGTGAAGGTTCAGACCTCAGGGGGAAAACCCTGCTCTGTGACTGAAGTAAGAAAACCAAGACTGAAGGCTGATGAAGCTGAACAGGTCACATCCTAACTGATTTTCCTCTGATCCGTTCAGGCTCTGCAGTTCTGAAGAGGTCTGCGTGCTCTACTGGAAATCGAAATGCAGTTTCCAGATGTTTTTTTTTCTTCTCTGAATTATTTGATCCTATATCCAGACAAACCTATCTTGGTTATAATTGTGAGACATGGCTGGTTTAAAAATGTTAAGAAATGTAATTTTGTCTACCATATTTTTGGGACTATAAGGTAGATTTAAATCCTTTAATTTTCTCAAAAATCAACAGTACACCTTATAATCTTATGTATGAATTTTGGTTGTGCTTACTAACCTCAGACCGATTTTATGTGGTACACAGCGTTCTGTTATGCCAAATTCCTCACCCCTGCCAGAAAAAGCACCCACTCTGAAGAGCATGCGCTCTGAAATTAGTTTGTTTATTTTGACCAAATAAACTGAAAAAGAAACAACAGCTGTGCTAAAATCAGCAACCCTGCCATGAAAAGCACCATCTCTTTGGAGGAGGTGCAGGTAACATGTTCCTTTTTCATGTCCTCTTACGAATGTTCGAACCTTAGATCATCATCTTGGGTGTTTCCATTTTTGACTTTAAGATTTCTAAGATGTTTCATGTCATGGATTAACAGTATGTATATACAATGCCTAAGGGGACAGCTTGGCAACGCCTATATCTGTGATATATATATATGTGAGGTGTTATCTTTTCGGAGGTTGATGGCACATTTAGGTTGTGTAAGTCTTTAGCAGTTTTTGATCCACAGCATCACGTGTGTACTAGGAATACGTCATAGAAGGCATTACCACCCACAGTGGACAGCACATGGATTTTGGCAGACATCACATCCGCATTTAAAGCAGGAGACCCCACACATATATACTGTATGGTTTAAGTCATGGGAAACAATACTAGTTCTTGTCCCATGACTTTTGGCATGTCAATGTCTAAGACACACTGAATATAAATTGCCTGTTACAACATTAACCCTTTAACTTACCGACCAAGATTTTTTGTGTGTTTTGGACAATACTAAAAACGATTGTTTTTAATTTATTTTAAAGACCCTAGTTTTTTTTTAAATAGAGTTTTTTTTTTTGCAGGTTTTTGTTCATTTGGCCACTTTTTCAAACCATTACAAAGAGTGCCTTACTCCATGCTAATTGCAAATTGATCCCATAATCAAAAATGCTACCGTTCTGTATAAATTCCCTTAAATTCAGTTAAACATTGAAAGGGCTTTTTTTTGTTACATTTTGGTTACCGAACATTTGCTGCATACTTACAATACCAGTCAAAAGTTTGTTAAAATGTTTAAGAAATGAATCCTGAAGTGCAGTGACAGAGACAAAGTGATCAAAAACATTATGATGAAACTGGCTCTCATCAGGACTGCCCCAAAAAAGGAAGACCTTTCAGAGTTACCTCTGTTGTACAGGATGAGTTTATCAGAGTTACCAGCCTTAGTAACCACAAGTTAACAGGAGCCCAGATTAATGTTTTACACAGATTATTTTGGTTTGTTAAACTATTTACATTACTGCATGATTCCTTATGGTTTTCTTTCATAGTCCGGATGATTTCAGTATTAATTTATAAATAAAAGAATAAAAATTGAATTGAATGAGAGGGTGTGTCCAAACATTTGACTGGTACAGTACCTCTGCTGATTGGTAGAGATGGCACAATCAGGTTGAGTTAGTTTTAACACCTTCTTCAATAATATAAAGTGACTCAAATGTGCCCTATCAAAATCTTCAGCAGAACATTAAAGAGTTAACTTTTTTTATTCGAATTGATTCATTGTTTTTACAGTATGCAATTACACCAGAATGTTTCAGATTGGTGTTTAGAACCAAAATGTTTTAGATTAGATGCACTAAAAGGCTTTTTTAATTTAACGTAATTCCACTCTGCATGTCAATTCCACATCGGGTAAACATCTGACACACTATAGTGCACACAAGTAAGCTGACACTGATTGTGTTGATGTATATAAATCCAATGCAGACATTTGTACTGAATTAAGTCTGTTCTTTAACATTTAACATTTATCTTTTCTGTATAACATGCATTTGGGCAAATCTCCAGCAGTTTCTTTAGCAGTTTAATGCAGCCAAACCATCTGCCAATGCACTTTCTTTTTGCTCGGACTGATTAAATTTCACCATAAGGCGTTGGTTTATTTTAGCATAAATGAGACATAAACATTACTTAAACAGTTAGCTTTAGTCAGTAAAGTATTTCTTCGGTTCTTTCCGCTCTAGGTTTACATTCAGTGAAAGCAGGAAATGAGTTGAAATGCAGAAAGCACATGTCTTATCTCTGTCACATACCATACTTCCTTGCCACTCCCTTTTAGTGCAGTGCAAACTAAAAAAAGAAAAAAACTAGTGGAATGCGTCTGATCACTGTGCCTTCTGTTTGTGATGCAATGTAGATATATAGAATTTTAAAATAGCTTAATTTACTATTTATTTCCACTTTCATCTACAAAAATGACACTTTTGGCATTTAAAAACACAGTAAATCAAAAGTACATTTTCTTACCAAAGTACACTTCCTTGCTGCACTTGGGGCACTTAGGCATGGTGGCAGGGTTTGGTAAAGTTCCTGGTCGATGGAAATCCGGTGATGGACACTCTGAGGAGTGGAGAACAGCAGCAGCAGCAGCAGTGGCCACCTGCTTTATACCGCTGTGGAAGAAGAGGAGGAGGAGGCACGGGCTGGGTGTGCTCTTTGTGTTTGGGTGTGTGTGTGTGACTGTGCGGACTTGTATTCAGTTCCATGTGGGGACCAAGTGCCTTACGACTTAGTCTTAAGTGTGATAACAGGACAAAAAACATGATTAAGGTGGAGATGTTTATTCAGTAACAATTTTCCCCTTTGTAAATGTATTTATACATAGAAAACATTTAAGGTAAATGAGCAGAAAGACTTCCTTTTGCTTCCTGTGGTAGACGAGAAGTAATGGCTGTGTGAAAGACAGCACAGCAGAATTCTGCTACAGTGATGTACTGAGCTGTAGAAGGATGTGGAAATGGGTGGGGCTCTTACGATTATTCAACTGAAGTTAACTGAAGTAAAAAAAGGTCAAAAGCAGCTAAATGTAAATGAAAGAACCTGATTATGTAGCACACAGGTAATCTGCAAAAATAACCTGTGGAGGCTCCAAGCAAAATGGACCCCACCATATATCATCACCCATAATTTAAAAGTAAAACTAATGTCAGTTGGTCAGTAGCTTTATCCTTTCTGGTGTTAAAGACAGTGATCAGCCGGTGTGCATAGATCCTGCTGAACATGTTCCAGTCTGGTTATACAGTATGCTACTGTCAGTTACTAGTGGGAGGGGCCCACTTAAGGGGGATTCTAATAATGGTGTGGTTTTACTTTCCTGGATTGACCATCACAAAATGTAAACAGCCTCACACACAGTTTGTCGTTGCATTCAACTCATAACCAATCATTGTCCGGGGGACCCATGCAATTGCTTGATTTGCCTGTCCTGTTGCTACAGGCATGGTCTTGGTCTAGAACAACTGAATCATGGTTAGATTTGTTTGCGGTGTAGGTGTTTCTTTCAAACCAATTACAGGAAGTTAAGGCAGCCTGTCCTTAACCTTATAATACACCAGAGGAAACCACTACCAATATTATGCTTAAATCTGACTCCACAAAGCGATGGATGCGACTGCTTACACTGGTGATTTCTGTATCTACTGTAACTGTAGATTAGTCAGCACAACCCCTAGAAAAGCAACTTGCCAAACTGACAACATTCTACAAACAAATTCATTACCTGCAGGTTAATTATTATTATTATTATTATTATTATTATTATTATTATTATTATTATTATTATTTTTAACAATGTAAAATAACTGAATAAATTAATCCCAACAGGATATTGCTCAGAGCATTACACTGACCTTTCTTAAAGTATGATGCTTTTCCACTGCATTGTACCTACACAACACAACTTTGCTTAGTGATTTTTGGTAGCTGTTTGTCCTCCTAAAAATACCCAGTTCAGCTAATCTGCAGTCATGCTGCTTGGCCATCAGCAGCCGGAGTCAGAGAGAGCACAATTAGAAAACTCTCTCTCTGGGTGGATAGATGGCGCTCTCGCTCCCACATTACTTACAAAGCAATGTTGGTCAACACAGGCATCTATTAGCTAAAGTAATAGGCGAGCTGGGTGGCTGCACTTTCCTTCGAACATGCTGGCTACCTTCTATTGCTGCATCGCAGAGGCAATTCAATAAGAGGTTGTGGCTGACATCACATGACGTATCAAAGGAGGCAGGTGCTAGTCTTCATCCTTCTAGTTTTGTTGGCATTACTAGTGATAACAAGAGTCCTATTGAGTGAGTTAGATAATTGGCCTTCCAAAATGAGGAGAAAGTGGAATAAAAATGAGAAATACATGATTTAGAAAAGGTTCCAGGTACCAGGGACCAAATTTGGTGCGTAACCTCCCTGAAATCAACTTTTGCAACTTGGGATGTCTGGAATGAAGTTCAACTTATATGGCACCTTCCTAGATACCCAAGGACGCTTTACAATTTACACATAACACACAAAACCATTTATTTTGGCAATTTTAAAGTATCCAATTTACCAGCTCAATTTAGAGTATTTATTTGTATTTTTTTCTGGGCAATTTAGAGTATCCAATTGACCTGATCTCCATATTTTTGGACTGTGGGAAGAAAACTGGAGTCCCCGGAAGAAAACCAGCACAGACTCAGGGAGAACATGGAAACTCCACCCAAAAGGGGACTTGAACCCAAGACCCCAGTGCTGGGATTGCTAACCATGTGCTAACCACTAAGCCACCGTGCCTCCAAAGAGTTCTAAGTCATTCGAATTAAGTAAAAATATATTTATTTAGGTGTCTTCTGAGATAGTCCTGCTTTTCTCTCATGGTCTTATTGACATCCAGTCTGCATGGTGAGCAGTTAGCTGATTAAGGAGATTTTAGTAGGGTCTGATATTGTTGGGTTTAGGCCTAGCACCTTCTCATTTCACCAGCTTCCTGCTGCACCACTGGCCCTTCCCTGAGCAGTGCTATAGCTAGTTGACTAGCATTAGCTTTTATCTTTTTTAGCATTGCTTTCATATTCCAAATTCCCAAATATATAAGTAGCCACTGTGTTTAGTCTAGCTGATGTGTTTTAGGAGGTCAATTTATAATGAATCAAGATCTTTATGTAACAGCTGGGTCATTTTAGAGCTCTGTAATACTTACATTACATTGATTTTGAAAAAAACAACAACAACAACTCAACAGTGTTTGAGGTTCACATTACCTTACTTCAATGTAATGAACATTCAACTGCGCCAAGATAAATACAGTTCCAACCTAGGGTGCCTTAAAACCTGTTCTTGTTAATGACACGTCTTGTAAACACCTTAAGTATCTTGAGCTTTAGGCTAAACAACATAAATTCCCACAGTGCTCGTCAAGTCACCTAATATTTCAGATTGTGCTAGACTGACGGCATTTTAAATGTACACTAGATGACATCAAAGACTGGTCCTTGTACTGAAATATAGAGCCAAATTACCACAGGCATAGAGAAGAGGATTGCTTACCTTTTACTGAGTAATTGAGTTCATTCAAAGGCCTACAACTTCTTCTCATCATCAGCACTGCAGACCATAATCTACACAAAAAAAGAAATCAAAGCAAGAATTGATTAATGGTTAGCACTATTCAACTCCTCACTGAATAGCTATTCAGAGTGTGGAGTGTGGGGAATCACCTTTGTCAGTGGACTGAAAAGTGCTTTGTGAGAGATGAGTGAAATCTGCGGCCATTGAAAGTCACTGCAATAAGAGTTGACTCATGAAAGTGTAGTGAAAATGAGTCATAAAAGCTAATAGGAAGGCGTGGAAACTGGTACTGGTACAGGTAGATCATGTACTGCATTTAAAAAAAATAAAATAAAAACAGCAGGATGCCAAAAGCAGTGTGTAAGAAAGGTGGAGAACATGCCAAGATGCATAAAAACTGTGATTACAAGCCAAGGTTGTTCCACCAAATATTGATTTCTGAACTCTTTGTTATTTCAGCCATTTCTCATTTTCTGCAAATAAATGCTCTAAATGACATTTGGGAATTTGGGAGAAATGTTGTCCGTAGTTTATAGAATAAAACAACAATGTTTATTTTACTCAAACATATACCTATAAATAGCAAAATCAGATAAACTGATTCAGAAACTGAAGTGGTCTCTTCTTTTTCCAGAGCTTTATAACTGAAACAATTAAGTTCATAAAACAAAATTTCAAGAAATTGTCCATGCAGTGTCTCAGACTTTCCTCAGCTCCACAATATGGCCAGTGCTCACATTGCCGTCTTTGTAATGCTGTTTATAGTGAAAATAATAATTTAAGTATTTTTTTTTTCATCCTGCAATTAAGTGGAACTTAAAACAGCTAATAAAAATGTGTACTGTTGGTAACTAAGTAAAGTACACTCTTTTCACTCAATTCAAGTCGTGAATCCAAGTCGTCAATTTTACGGTATGCGCCCTGCATTGTAAATAAGAATGGCTATTGTATTCCCACCACTCTAGTTCCTAGACATGTGTCCTCGCTATGAAAATAATTTGGATTTGCGTTTCTGTGTGCGCTAGTGTTGGTGCGCTATTTGTGTGCTTGTGGTTACTTTGCATTAGGCAAACACTGCTCTAAACTGGGCCTGTCCATATTTGACTCATCCCAAAGATCCCAACGTCTGACCAACCTTTGTGTTAATCAAACACGCCATGGCAACCACTTGTTTTTCGTGCACAGTAAAGCATGTACACACACTCACACACAGCCTACACACACAGACTGTGATGAATAATAAACCTGATAAGTTGATAAGTGACAGTACACAACGATCTCACTGCTCTGGCATGTTGCTCGTGTGGGAACTTTGCTCCTAGATGTTGTTGTTTTTAATTGTATTATGCATATTTGGGGCATTTGCTTCTGCTTAACGTAGAACAGCTGATGGGGAATTTCCTACCCCTGGTTAAAGCTTTGTTATGAAACTCATAGTTGGCTAGATTGGGTGAAGCTGTAGGAAAGCACAGTATAAATTCACATATGACCAGACACATTAATCAAAAGCTTGTGATAACACACTTGCTCTCAATTTCTATTGCATCAAATTGTTTTAATATGGGCACATTGTCTTGAGAACTTTAAATGAACATTCAGCAATGTTTTAAATGGGTTCAGAATGTGTAGCCTGTAATGATACAGAAATAATGTAACGCTTTAAAAGTATTTGTTGTAAAAATGGCTTGCATCACAATGTTATTATAATGTTTCTTACAAACATTCCTAGTTAGAAAAAGTAATATAACATTACCATCATGAAGTAACTTAATAATTTACCTACTCTTCTTGATATATAATCAAGAGGAAGATGGATGATCACAAGCCATCAAACCAAGCTGAACTGCTTGAATTTCTGCACCAGGAGTGCAGGCATAAAGTTATCCAAAAGCAGTGTGTAAGACTGGTGGAGGAGAATATGCCAACATGCATGAAAACTGTGATTAAAAACCAGGGTTATTTCACCAAATATTGATTTCTGAACTCTTAAAACTTTATAAATATGAACTTGTTTTCTTTGCTTTATTTGAGGTCTGAAAGTTCTTTTTTTTGTTATTTCAGCATGTTCTGCAAATAAATTCTCTAAATGACAATATTTTTATTTTCAATTTGGGAGAAATGTTGTTCGTAGTTTATAAAATAAAACAACATTTCACTCAGTTCATTTAACTCAAACATATACCTATAAATAGCAAAATCAGATAAAGTGTTTTAAAAACTGAAGTGGTCTCTAATTGTATTATTTTAATTCCATTTCAACTGTATATTTATCTTTTTTACCAATTGCCCTTTGGGTGTACCTGGACCGTGGGAATACAATTACTTTCCACCTCATGTACCACATGTGTTGTGAAATGACAATAAAGACTCTTGAATCCTTAAACTGGATTTAGCAGTGAGACAGAAGTGTTGGATTGAAATCCTTCAGAAGGAAGATAAAGGTTATCAGGTACACTTACATTAAATATTTAGACTGATATGGCCAACATTTTTTGAACTTCACATATGCTTTTGTGTTCTGTGTAATTGGTGTGTAATACAACCTGCAACACATCTCAGCGTGGGGTTGTAGATGTTCCTAATGGTGTCCTGCAAGTTAAAAGTGTGACACGTGTGACATACTATACTGGTGTGTGGATGAAGCCATACTGATACTGATATTGATAGACTATCATATATATATATATTTTTTTTTCCATTTTGTTTGTGGCTGAAGTTTAATTTTTCTTATCAATAATATAAAGAAATACATAAATAAATACATATTGCTTGAGTCTGATATTGGGATGCACTTCTTTTTTTTCAGGCTAAGAAGTAGTTTGGTATATGTGTTGACTGTTGACCTCTACTTTGCTTTACATTGCTCTGCCTCACTCTACCTCCAGTCTTGTTATGTCACATGAGCACAGTCTGCATTGTGAAGAACTGACTATTTTGCTGCACACCGGAAAGGCATTTGAGTGTTTGAGTGTTTGTCTCTTTAAATAGTTTGATTGTGAAAACTCATCTTGCAATAACATTAAAAATATGATTTATCGTACAGCCCTATTGTAAAAAGTGATCATGTGATGGACACACAATAGCATGTTAGATGCCATTACATTTTATTACTGTGTTAGCACTATTAAAATGTAATATATACATAAAATTTGGTCTTTCTCTGCATGATCCTTGCTTTAAATGAATAATGATGAATAATGTTTTACACACCTTATGGGTGTGTCTCTATAAATCAAGCAGTCTCTGTTTCATCTCTACCTCAAGCATGGGCCACCTTCTCTACCCTCTAATTATGATCCTCACCCTGTATGGACCTCCACGCTTTAGACGTTGTGAGGTTTACCATCAGGGATTTTCCACTCAGCTTTATTTTCCTGACTGTTAACAGCAGGTCCAGCAGACCATGCAGCTTCATAACGATTTCCCCTCCATCTTTGTCTCTTTCGTCTTTGAAATCATTGTCATCATATCCCCCTGAACTCAGACAGGATTATCTGATCTCAGCACCCGCAGGGCCCTCCTCGTTCTTGATTAGGTGCCAACCGTCTACTGCTGTAGACAGGGTGCAGGTGTGAAGGGTGTCAGGTAATCGCTTAATACATCCATCTGCATGAGTTTGCCAGCATTTCTTTTGTATGTGATGTTTTTTATTTAGTACCATTGATGTCATACTACTATGTAACATAATTTGTAGTGACATATAGTACTGTGTATAATTGTCTGTCTAGGTGTAAGTATAAAGAAAAAGCTTCTTATCTGAGCAGATAAAGTTATTTGCTTAGTAAAACATAAAAATTTAAATGAATACAAATACTGTTCTCAATAAAGTAGTGGTTTTGCATATGCACAGTGTTTATTTATACATAGCCAAAGCTCTCCTCATAGGAGACAAGTATGATTCATGGTTATCGTACAACACCTGGTTCAGTAAACCTGTGTTTAATGATGTTAAATCATTGTGGTTGGTGAGCTTGTGATGGAACTGAACACACCTTTGAGCTGGGCGGGGCAACCAGGAAAGATCTGGAAACAAGCTTTGGTCTCTAAACTAGCTCACACATTCTAAACTGTAAAAAACTGAGAGAAATGATTTTTTTTAAATCTGCTTAGGTGCCCAAAACGTCTGCTTCAATTAACTCAAGCAGGAGGAAATACTTTTGAAATACCATTGTTTCAAAAGCTGAAGATGCTATATCCAAATAGCCAATGTGAAATGGTTTAATGAACTATTACAACTACATTTCCTCTAATCAGGACCATCCACAAAAGACTGATTCTGTTTTAGCAACACAAAGAGGTAACACTTTATAATACTGTTCCATAGTTAATAGGTAACTAAGCAGGAACTAAGCAGTAACTAATTAATAGTGCTGGATTTACACCTAAATCTCTATTATTAACTACCAGGAAGTACTAAGTAATTACTCTGTAGATAGTACTGAACTAATGATTATAGTGATTCATATTAACTCCATATTAGGTAATTAGCTGAGCAGTTAATGTTAATTTGAGCAGTAATTATTAATAGTTACTATAAAGGAGGCATAATTAGTAAGTAGTTCTAAATGAAATATGTAAGTCTCAGTAATTAATGTGGAGTTAATGTGGAGTGTACTACTATAAATATTAGTTCAGTACTAATTAATCTACTGATTAATTACTCAGTACTTCCTGGTAGTTAATAATAGAGATTTAGGTGTTAATTACGGTGGCCGAGAAAGCCCAGCGCAGTGCAAATTGAAAAGCGCTGCAAAAGCACAAAACACATCCATCAAAATTACAACACAGGCGCAGCAAATAGAAAAACGCGCTTCATCACGGGTAACGTCGTGCGGAAGCCAGTATGTTATTAACTAGCCAACGTTCATTTACAGTGATGTCTGCCGTTCATGACACATAATGTGAACTAATTCACGTTCAAGTTCTTTATTAACAAATGTGTTGTGTTCAGTTCAACGTTCACGAAAAAATGAGCGAGATTAATGAACGCGTTCTTTTGAACTTATTCATGCACAACACTGGTGGAAATCTCTTACTGTAAATAAACGGAAGAGCTTTATTCACCCAAACAAACAGTTTTCAGGAGAGAAATCTGTCTAAATGAACATCCAGAGCTTGTTTGATTTTAAAAGCAAAAAGTCTTTTTTTTAAGGATTATAGTTTTGTTTACCTAGCTTAGCTTTACTTAATTTAATTAGCTCCCCACCACCACCCAGCGGCGAGACCTGCTGAATTAGAAGAAAAAACATCATTTTTTTCCTGGTCCTTTTATAGAGAGCGCAGCCCTGGTGGCCAGTTAATGTACTAGCTAGCTAGCTCTGCCTGTCATGTGACTGTACTACGCCAGACCAACCTACAGCCCTCTTTCAGTACCTCTGCAGCCCACAGATTAAAAAAATAAACTGGTATAATGCATTGCAGATACAACTTAATGATTAGTCGACACTTTTAATGTTTATAATTATAATCATAGTCATTGTTAATTATGTTGATTAATCATAGCATCCTATTCGCAAGTGGTTCATGTATGTAATACATGTACTGTATTTTCTGTGTGTTTGCTCTGGACCAATGTCAGCTTGATTTACATAACATGTACACATAACATGTACACATGCAATCAGGGGCTATTGGAACAATGAGCAATGAGTTTTAATCTCTGAACTTGCCTCAATGTTTACCACATGGATTTACAACACTGTCAGCCATTCACATGCAATTTAGTCGTAATAAACTCAACTTCACTTTATGTTCCGTGGGTTTATAGGCTGCGATGGGCGAGGATCATCGTAATGCGCCACTTCATAATTACCACCGCACTTCAAGAGGGATGTGGGACCATCCGGCGAGCACATGAAAGCCATGTTAATGGACAGTTTAATAAGCAGGATATTTGTGGGTGTGGATGATGGGTCTGGGTGTAGAGAGTAGAGAGCAATATAAACAAACACAGCCTGCTTTGGTTAGGCAATCAGGTCCTCCTTGACAACAGACAGTGACAGTGGGTCTGAGCTCATCGCTTCTGTGTGGTGAACTGTAGGGGTGGAGGTGCTGAGAACAAGACTGTCACAGGTTGACTGAACGGAGGCAGGTCTTTTGTGTGTGGACTGGAAAAACAGATGTTCCAGAATGATAATGAGAGGATGAGTCAATAAAGAAGAAGAACACACACATATACACATAATTATGTGCATACACACACACACATAGTCTCACACAGTTTAGTGGGAAGATTCCTTTATTATCTTATCATGAAGACAGTTAGAAGATTATCACACTCTGCAAGAATATAAAGTTCATTGTTACAGTCTGTGTCCAGTCTACAGTCTTTCTAGTGGACGCAGTCAGCTAGTTTTTCAGCTAGTCACACCCATTTTTGATTGACACAGATGTGCAAATGCACACACACAGCTTGTCTAGACCAGGGGTCGAGAGTTAAGTTTGACCACGGGCCAGATATTTTCCAAGTCATTACTGGTGGGCCACAAGCAAAGGGGGAAGGGGGTAAAATAAAGTGTAATAGGATGGAGTGCTACAGACTAGTAGCTCTCCAGCTCAGAGGGTTGTTGAACCCAATTGCAGAACAGTTCATAGCAAAGTAGGTAAACTCAAGAAGAAAGGAAAAAATAAAAACACCACTCCTCATACAGGATCGAACATACGTCATCAAGGATGTAGTCCAATACACTACTGCTGACCCAGCTAGTGAATTGGGATGCGGACAGAAAAAACACTATTATAAGAAAATAGGGAGCCTGAGAACAAGCGGAAAAACGAAAAACGGATGGACGCTGAAGTCAAGCAGTGTGCGACAAAGAAACAGGGGAGGGATGTAAACAAAAGCTCGCCAGGGAGGCTTTTTTTTTTTCATTATCGTTCATTATAGTTCAAACAACCTCACGGGCCAGATGTTTTGCCTATTGCTGATCCCTGGTCTAGACCTTGTAAATAAGTATTGCCAGTAGAATAGGACTCTCTGGAGCAGATAAACAGTACAGGTACTTACTAGAGAGATATAAAATCCCTCAGCATATCCTCTTGAATGATGGCGCTCCATTCGATACTCTTGGGATGAGTTGGGGACGAGATGGGGTGGTGTTCATCCAACATCTTGACCTCACTAAATCCTCAAAGCAAAGCTTCGCTGGACAGTTCACAGGTGTCACAATACTTATGTCCATATATTTGTGTTAGTTTATGAGGGCTGCTTATATTTAGCTGGTCCTTATCCTTTTCCTCTCTCATGTTTAGCAGCACATAACGTATATTGATAGTTATTACTCATGTTGACAGTCTCTTATTAATGGATGCATGCGGGCATTAATCAACTCCATTTCCTTCTGTATTCTGTCACTGTTTTTTTAGGCTTTATTCAGGCTACACAGTGTGACCATAGGAGAGCTGTGCCAATAATCGTGCATGTAAAAAGCATGTAAAGAGCTATATATGCTAGACAGGATAATGGGTCTTTTCCTCCCAACCTCTGTCATTGTTGGCAGTAGATCTAGCTTCATGTCTTGGGATCAAATGTTGAGCCAACATGAAGACAAGGCTTTAGACACGCACACCATATTTTACCCTAAATGTTTGGTTTGGATTACCAAGAGGTAAGAGGTTTGGGGTAATAAATGCAGCCCATCCAAAAGTACAGTAAAAGAGTCTACTGTACATAGAAGCCTATTGTGTGTGCAATTCTATAATAGTTTCCTGCTTGGGCTTTTTGGCATACAATAAAAATAAGTATTCCAATATGCTGTAATTTTATGTAGTTCAGAAAATATAAAAAAATAACATATTACTGTATTTTGTTGAACAAAAAAAAAAAAAAAACAGAAACCAAGCTAAAGGAAACCTCGCATACTCACATAATGACAAATACAAATCAAATGGTGTTTCATTATTGACTACTGTAATTTTATTGGAGATGTCCCAGCACATTCCATTAACACTAGATCAGGGACAATCCAGGCATGTTGTAATCAGGGGCGGATTTTACCACCACGCAAACCATGCAATTGCAAAGCACGCAAACCTGCTGGCTAAAATGTTAATTGGCAAAAAAAAAAAAAAAATTAACGCATTATTTCTGTAGACTAAGGTAGCTTCAGCACAACCATGAAACTTTTTAAGGAAAGGAAGTCCAGCACAGAAAACTTGACAAAGCTCACCAATTTTTTCGCAGCAGCAAGAAATGAAACACGTGGAACGAGCCGATCTCCGGGGCTGTTTGTCCGGAGTCAGCGCTGTGAAACGAGCCGATCCCTGATGACATTTTCAGTAAAAAAATGCTTTAAGGTTATTTGCCTAGTGATCTTTTGTGTCAGTTTCATTATTGGCCCAATCAAGTTGGATACTCTACAGATAGGTGATACATTTAGAATCAAAAAACTTATTTTTGCTTTAATTTAATCTCCTTCTGCTATTACCAAACACAATTCTGGTTGTGTTTACATAAACATAATAGCTTATAATAGCTTATATATAGCTATAAATTGTGTGAAACTGACACCAGTAAATCCATAATTCCTGCTATTTACTTACTTAGAAGTATTTTGTTTCTCAGTAGCATAGTTGCTGTGAAGTGTGGAGAATAGTTTTGCGATATATTGATTATGGCTGAATTGCAGTTTTGAGATATCACCGCTATCATTAATTTACCACAGCTGAAAGGTACTGGAAAAACTTAAAAATGGGCCTTGAAAGTGCTGGAAAAGTGCTTAAATTTTACATTGTAAAAGGTGTATGAACCATGAATATTGTATTTTATTATACAAAAGAATCCATTTCATCAGGGCCCCCGGAAAAATATTGCTTAGGGCCCCAGAACTTCCAAATCTGCCCCTGATTGTAATGGACTGGGTGTCAGATATTTTAAGCCTCTTTTTACCGACAATGTTCAGGGCATCATTTGGTGGTCTTAAGGTGCCTTTAACAGACATTGTTACCCAGGTGAGGAGAGTTCTCAGAAGGTAAATATTTAAGAATTTAGAGTCGTGTAGTGTAGTATCAGGAGAACTGTACATAAAAATAAAACGAGTGTTCCATTCTTAGCTGCCTAGTAATGATACTTTATATATTACAAAAACATTATTGTCTTAAATGAATGCCTGTTACTGTATTTTTGTGTGTTTAAATGTCTTTAATAGTTTAATTGAACAAAACAATGTGAAACCACCCTAATAACACTCATTTGTCATTTTTAACCTGGTACATGTACTGAATAGCCTCACTTTGTACACCACTGTCTGACTAAAGCCCATCTGTTAAATAACTTCTTACCGGTTTGTTTCAGTGCAGACCATAGACGAGGACCATTTTAAAACCCTTACTTTCCAGGTATTTTCTGTGTGGGGACCTACTTTTTTAGCATAGCAGTGAAACCATGAAACCATGGTTGTAGCATTTTAGCACATGTAGCAAATGTTGCAGTATCAGCCTCATTTTGTAAACACTCTGCATTTACATCCTCTACATTTACAGACTTCCTTATTTAGACGCACCAACCCTGTTGGTACACAGGTTTATAGATGGAAGTTAAACGTTTTTCACACATAAATTCTGTTCCTCTCTTAGTTCCTCTGGCTCTTTATCATTGGTGATTTTCTGAAACAGGTCCAGTGTTGACTAGATGCTTTTAGAACACTGTGTTGGTTTGTTAATTGTGAAGCAAAAGATGGACTCCAGTCAGGAATAATAAAGCGACACACCCTCTGAATTTGTTGGTACATTGTTGCTGTTGCTGAGGAGGTGCTCTAGTTATCTAGTTATCTTTAAAGTGTAGATATCTACAGTACATTCCTGTGACTTCTGAGACAGGCACTGACCTGGGTTCTCTGGTCCATTGCTCTAGTTAAAATCACTATAATAGTGAAAACTGTGATTAAAAAGCAGGGTTATCTGACCAAATATTGATTTCTGAACTCTTAAAACTTTATGAATATGCTTTTTTGTTATTTCAGACATTTCTCATTTTCTGCAAACAAATGCTGTGAATGACAATATTTTTATTTAGAATTTGTTAGAATAAAACAACAATGTTAGTTTTATTCAAACATATACCTATAAATAGCAAAATCAGGGAAACTGATTTAAACTGAAGTGGTCTCCTAATTTTGTACAGAGCTGTTTTTCTGATACACATGTGACACTGTGGATCACGAATACCATATAATATTCATAAACAGAATCTTCTATCCATCTGCTACCCAGTATTAGGCCTTTCTTGAGTGCTGATAACTCACATCCTCTTGCTATGAGCAGACAGATCTTGCTGTTCAGTACTATATTATATCAGTGTACTTACAGCTAAGCTGACAGAAACTCAGTAAGAGTTTTCCAATGTAAAGTTGCACATGTGTTCCTGTCTTGCTCTTTGCATGCACATGTTCACTTTTGCATAGGGTGACATTGCACTGTTCTATCACATCTGCTGTTTTGCCTCTCTGGTGCTGAATCATCGTTGTACTGTTGACTGTGGCGGAATCAACCGAAAGCCTCTGGAAAGAAAAGCACCCTGACTTGTTTACTACAGACAGGCCTTCAGCTAGTTTACAGCTTTGATGTGTTCCGTTAACCAACACAGCTGAGGCAAGCAATCAAGAACTGAGAACAAACATGTGGACTGGATTGAGAAACATTCACATCAGAACAAGCGTGACGAGTATCAGAAAACATCAAACTGCAGTTTTCTACGAGATCAGCACAGCATTCATGAAGTCTGTTTATAAAACAGTTATATGAGGTAATTCCTAATGTATTTTGTACACTGGTCACATGTTTTTCGTAATGATCACTGATGCATAACAGGCAATACACACAAAGCAGACAACTAAGAATATTCAATAGGGATCCATCCAATGTTTGACAGCCAAAATAGTTTGGCCAAAAATGGCAGAAACAATACTTTCAGTGTTCAGACACATGAGAGGAAAAACAGAACAGTATATACAGCACTGTGCTGCCCCTCTGGAAAATGTAATATATAAACAAAATATATATGTGCAAAATATATGATATCTCCTATCTGATAGGAGTAAATAGTATTTATGTATACATAAAGAGAGCAACATTAAAAAAAAGTCAGATTTATTACAGAGCATCAAGAGGATGAAGCCAGTCATACCCATAAGGGTGAACAGAGCAGAGGGGGAACTACTGGTGATACTGATCTACTACACGGTGAACTATGTAATGACATTGTAACAAAAATAGACTCATCATACAGCTTCAGGGAAAAACCACAATGGATTATGGGGCTGAAATTTTGCCAACTGCTCTATATACATTCTTTTAATTTCATATATGTCTAACATATATGAAATCAACATATAATTTTATTTGAAATATGAAAACAGCACTCTTGATAAAGAGCATATTTGTCATATATTGCATTTCCATCTGGGCATTTTAGAAGACGCAATCAAGTTGTAACGGCCGTAGAGTGAGGGGCATTGTAGAGGCAACAATGGCCAAAATAACAAAAGTAGTACAATTTTTAAAAACTGCAAAAAAAAAAAAAGGGTTCAAAATTTGATTGTGTTTCATATTGTTCATTTTTTGTTTAGTCCAAAACCTTTCATTTTGGGGCATCCCTGTTCTTCAGTGTTTTGTAGTTTTTTTCTCAGACATTTCTCACAGACTCACTCTCTCTTGTATTTCTTAAAATCCAATGCTGCATTTTTTTGCTCAGATCAGATATATCTCAGATCAAATTTAGCTGGTTTACATTAATACATGGGTAATACAAGTGTATCTTTCTATAAACTCAGTAAATGTGCAACTTAGCACATAAAAATATTAAATAATGTTTTAAACTATTAAAACTACCTTGAGATAGTATAAAAGTAAAGTAAAAAAGGCTTCAGTTGGCCAGAAATACCACATTACATGGTTTTAGTCATATTTTAGTCTTCCTTTTAAAAATAAAGAAAAAAAAGTTACAGCTTTTTAAAAATAGATTATCACAGAATATTGTGATTAAGAAAATACACTTATTAAGTGACTGACACCAATGATATAAATATAATTTAATGTTGCCAGTCTAACGCTGATTCTTTAATTTACATATACAAACCTTTTATTAAAAGCTTAAACAAAAGGAGAAGAAAAAGTGTAATTAATCACAATTAATCACATAATTTTGTTGTGATTAATCTGAATGTTTTTTTAATCGACTGACACAACCAGTTTAAATACATCTGCTAAAGGCGAATATTGCCATGGCATTCATGTCCATGATTAGTGAATGCAAACCCCTGACCACAACTGTATTTTATCTGCTTACTAACATTATAGCTTTTAGTGACACCTGCTTGTTGTGCTTCTACAGTGTTTAAAGCCAGGTAAATGTGTTCAGATATACATTGTACTCAATTACTTCAATTATGCAGTCTTTATTACTTTATTAATAATTACTAAATATGCATCACTGTCACTGGGCTGTGGTCACACAGTGCTTACTGCAGTTAGTCTGAATCACAAGTTATTGCAGGCCTGACATATTGCCTAAGAGCATGTCATTAGGAAATCGCTCCAGTATCACACCCCAGTACAAAAACACACTGCTGTTTGACTTGTGATCGTTCCAAAGGTGAGAACATGGTTCATTTGCTGTCAGATCCTTTCTAAAGGGATTTATAGTATCTGTTAGTGCATGTAGATAAATGCGGTGTGTGTTTGCGTATGAAGTCACTGAGAAGAAAAAGAGGAAGGAAAAGAAAATCACTTTTATTAAAAAGAATATTTAATAAGATTCAAACCAAAGTAGGTTTTTTTAAATGTCTAAATGTATTTACTTATCCAGTGTTTCATTAAGTTTAATCAGATGGGTTTCTGCTTGTGGGAACAGCTAAATGATGGATGGGACCTTGGAGAAGAAATTTCAAAACATCTTTGGTTCTGCTGACCCTAAATTACTTTCCCAAAATTAAGACATTCTTGTTTTTATTCCCTGCATTTTTTATTTCAAATATGATCATTATCGTCATTTGTTGAGTGTTGTTTTTACAAGCAGAATCTTTGCCAAGATTAATGAGTTTAAACAGTTTGCTTATAGACTTTTGTACTGCACTGTCTGTATGTAGCTCTTTGTGGGGGTAATGTCCCCATAAACACAGATTTTTAGACATTGTGGGGACGATCGACTGGTATCTAATGAAATAAAGAAACATTTTATTTTATTAAGCAAAAGACTAGACATATTAAAAAGGCAGAGAAGTCCTGCTACACACTCAAGTGAAGGTTCTTCACGATCATTTGACACATTTTACACATTTCTGTAACCTGGTGTGCGTTCTCCAATAACAACATAACTTTAAAGAGCCATTTAAATCATATATATATATATATATATATATATATATATATATATATATATATATATATATATATATATATATATATATATATATTTGATTAATAGCTGAAATGTGTTATTTTGAAGTATGGTAACATACAGTGGCGGACTTAGCAATTTGGGGGCTCAAGGCGAATTTAGCTTGGGGCCCATCAATAAAAAAAAAAAAGATCAATAAAATACTAAAAATATTTAAAATTAATAAAAAGTAATTAATATAAAATAAAAACTCATTTAAAACACAATCAAAAGCTATCTAATAGTGCGCAGAATAATATCAGTTTCAGTTAGTTTCAGTTTCAAATAATTGAAACAGCTCCCCAAAACCTCAACCTATCCTTTATATTTGACAATATTTGATTAACTTTACAGGTCCTCACTCATCTTAATTTATTTAACTAAACTGAGTTTTCAAATTATTTCTAGCCTCGCGCTGAATTCAGTTCCGCGCTGCGGAAGAGAGAGAGAGAGCGAGAGAGAGAGCGCTCGGGCAGCGCAGTGCGGCGCGGCGCAGTTTGCCTGATTTCTCTTGTTTAAATATCAATAAATATGTGAATTTAATATTTTTTACTACCATTATATTTTACTTCACTTGATAAGATCTTATTTACTATTTTTTTAAATGCAATGCCGCGCGCGCTTTCCTTGTGACTGACGCTAAACTGTTTGATCCAGCTGTTATATTATATTATGTTATATTAATACCATTTTAACGTTTTTCGTTTCTATGTTTTGAAATTCGTTAGATTATATTTTTGTCAACATTTTGGGTTCTTTTCGTTTGTTATTTTTCAAATAAAAATAATAGAATTTACATAATTTAAAGTAAGTCAATTACTTTTACTAGTTACATTTATAGTGAGGTAACTCGTTAGTAACTAGTAAATATAACTGATTTTTCAAAGTAAGCCCAACACTGGTTGACAATGCGCAAGTTTCCCAACGCACAACGAGCAGGCTTATTCTATTTGCCTGAATAACATGAAATGTTTAAAATTAATACAGACATGTAGAAAAAACGAAGACAAGCTGTAACCTAGATATAAATAATAATAGAATAATAATAATAGAATAATAATAAATAATAAAATAATATGCCAATTAGGCATATTTATAGCAGTAGGGTATTTAAATTTTCATCCCTGACTCTAATTAATTTAAGTTATATACCTGATTTGATATTTTTCCATACAATCCCTGCTAAAGTTTTAGGTGAAGGAGACCCAAAGAAGGTCAGTGCATGTTTCTGGAAAAACAAAAAAGTGGGCGTGGGTCATAAATGACGATATGGGTGCTGACACACTAAAAAAGCTTATCAGTTTTGGAAGAGCATCTGTTTTTAGTTTAGCCTCTTCCTTCTTTTTTCTTTTTTCGCTCACATCCCACTTGTACACTTAATTTCACCTTAATTCCGTCTTTCACAAGCAGCGCGTTCGCGGTTCACCGGCATGACCACATGGCATGGATGGAATATTCCATTTTAACGCGAAAGAGAGGGGGTGTGGACGGAATCTGTATTTCTTTGTAATTTATTGTGTTGTCTTTGTTTCCATTTTAAACATACAAGAATCACCATTTATGAACTCACTATCTGTGAATTACTGTCCAAAGGGCCCCAATTACCAGCTGTAGGCCTATGGGAATTTGCAGCTAAGTATGGGGCCCCTACAGTGGGCTGCAGTGGGAGGGGCCCAAGGCAGTTGCCTAGCAATGCCTCTATGCAAAGACCTCCTCTGGTAACATATCAATCCTGCCTTAATTTTTTCTAAACATTTCCTAACCTTTAAAAATTGCTTTTATTGTGGTAATTTCCACCTCTGCAGTGACCTCACAGGTTCTATATAGGCAATAAAGGCTATAGGCAACTATAGGCAGTTGGTACACAGACCCTCACAATATGCAGATTAGCCAATCAATTATAGGCTCCCCTGCTGGCATCTAACCATTTGGATCTCACCGCTATCAGATGCATACTGCTGCTGCGGCAGCTTAGCCAATCTTAGCCCTCCCTCTTGCCCTGCCTCTAAACCCATACATCACACAGTTCCCCATTTAAACATCCCATCACATTTTTTTTTTTTAGCATTTTTAAAATTTGAGCTGAGGGTGGAGCAAAATCAGGAGGTTTAGTGCCCCTTTAAGAATACCAGGACTGTTTCTCAAAGCTTTCTCAAACTTTTTGAAATCATGAATGAATTTTAAGTAGCTGTTTGTTGACTTTGCCTCTGCAAGTCTATGTCATGCTAAGAAAATACTATTTAATTTAACTAATTAGGTTCACGAGGGCTGTTCCACATGGCAACCCAAATCTGGTGGTGGATTCACAGGGAATTTGATGAACATGTTGAGAAACCTGAATACAATAACAAAAGCACAATATTCTCTTTCTCTCTCTCACTATTCAAATTTTGATTAATTCAAAATATATATTTTTTCTAATAAAAGCTGTAAAAGTAGACAGTACTAAAACATTCTAAATGCAGCCAAAAGTAATATAAGCACTGTATTGTCAATACCATCTTTTGTGTTAACTGATCCATTAGTTGCTCTACATGTCTCTATCTGTATCTGTAAAGTTACAAGCTCACAAATCATAAATACAGATATGTATTGCAGAATATATGAGGACTTTAATTCAGACAGAACATATCCTCTCACACTGCTCAGTCTGTTCAGTAGAGAACAGGAAAAAACACATAAAGCTGATCACACCATTAACAGCTCTTCACTTCCTGATTTGCTTTTTTTATTTCTTGTTACCATGGCACAGGAAGCAACCCCAAACAAATAATTATGGGTTGCTAAGGAAACATGCTTTTTTAAGCTGCTGTTTTCTTGTTTTATTTGTGGCGGGAATAAGTTGTATACCAGCCAGTACAGTGCACGCTGCTCACTGTCTCTAATGATGATTGTTTGCATGTGTCTGAAACAGACTGTTATGTTATGAAACTTTCAGTCTTTTATGAACTGATTTCATAAAACGGCACAAACAATTTTTCATCAAACCTCAGACATGTACGTACGCAATGTCTGACCCACAATAACCAAACATAAGCAGACAGATTGACAGATTAGACTCATTCAGAGGAAAGAATGAAAACAAACAACTTCACTGAAGTGTATTAGGGTGCACTGAGGAGTCATATGCGCTTATTCACAGATAACCAAACACACACACAACATTTGTATTCTTGCCTTTGTGGGATTGTACTGACAGTATTTTCATTGTCTTTAGTACTCCTGTACTTAGATAAGACTAATATAAAGGTGCTTTAGGTAGAAGGTAGAATAACATATTTGGGATCCAATAGGAACCATGGAAGGTTCATACCCAACATTGGTAAAACTTGTACTTAAAAAATGACAGGGTTACAGGGTTCCCTGAAACCCTTCGTAACTTATTGACTTCTTCGCAACTTAGTAGATGGGACACACCCCCATCTATGGACACACTCTCAATCTTGCTGATGCCTATAACACTATTTGTATAGTTCTACCCTTTTTTGCACTAGTAGTTCATTCACTATCTACTGTTTACATATCTTGTTGTTTTGCACTGCTACATTTAATTATTATATAACTGTGTATTTGCACTTTCTGTATGGCTGACATCATCTAGTAGAATTACTTATTAGAAGTTCTACACATGACTGTGGACCCTTAATTAATTTAACCTTAAATAATCTCCCTGTGATGAGCGTCACTCAGTAAATGTAAGTACATTTTGTACATAGTTTGATGCACCTTCATTAACCCAGAAGGAGATTCTCGGCTACTCAAACATGTTTTAAAAATAACTACATTCAGAATTTTTTCTAAAAAAAAAAAATATCTTGCTCTCTATGGATACAATATTCCAGCTCTGCTTAAAATACATAAAAAGGAGACGAAAATATTTTTACAAACTATATTTGACCAATTTTGATCAAAAGGTTTACTTACTAAAGTAAAAAAATAAACAAAACAGCATAATGTATAGCAGCTAACTGATGATACTAACTGTTTTCTGAACTAAATCAATCACTTTTTTGATAATATATAATTTATGAATTATGGTTATAGTTCACCCAAGTCTTCAGTTATTGACATTAGAAAACTGAAATGCAGCTATGGCTGCTCAATGCTAACTAACAGCTGAACTCAGCAGTTAGGATTGGAGAGTTAGCTTGGATGCTAACTGTTTTCTGAGCTGAATTAATCCTTAATTTTTGACATAAGAATGATGTTACTGTTGTGGATTAATAGAGGCATCTCTGCTGTTTGATATGATATGTGTATAATGTCTGTATGTTACTCTGGTCTTCAGTTATGGGCCAAGAGCATCAAGCAGAGTCGCTTCTTCTTCTTCATCACTTTACAGTGACTGAAACTGTAGCACTGGGTCAAAGGGCACCAAGGAAGATAACTGAATTGGAAAACTGAACAGGACTGGACCTTTAAGCTGCCCACATAATTCATGATTGCAATAAATTATAATGTAAAATCATACCCTACCCTGTGTCTGTCTTGTGTTTTTTCGCTGTTTTGGTCCCATGTGCTTATGTCCACTATTTTCCTGTCTTGTGTTCCCAGCCACATGATCTTTAAGCACATGGTCTTGTTTTGTTATTTCCCTGTCTCCGCTCTACCCCCCCCTGACTGTCTTATTTGTAACCCCGCCCCCTCGTTACTTCTCCAGGTGTCCCTTGTCTGTGCCTGTGCCCAATGAGTTCATGTGTCCACTGTCTGCTTTTTGTGTTTGATCCTCTGTCGTTATGTGAGCTCTAGCCTCTGTATTGTGACACAGTCCTAGTATTCCCAATCTTTTGTTTGATCTCCCTTTGTTTGATCCTCTGACCTGCAGTTTTGTGTTTAGTGTTGAGTCTCTGGTTTGTTTTCTTTACTTTATGTTTCTTTGTTTGCCTGTTTATTAGTCCTGTTGTTTATCCTTTGTTTAATAGTCTTGTTTCTGTAGCCTTAGTGTTTGTTTTACTGCACTAGTGTTCATTCTTTGTTTATTTTTTAAGAAATGAAAAATAAACTAGACTTGGCTCCATTTTAAATGGACATTACCTTGGTATTTTTAACATCTACTCCAATGTTGTTCCTTTATCATTTTTCTGAACATACTTCATATACCACTGGAGATAGATGAAACTTTGAGCCATTCATAATTTGTGGCCACTTTATCCCACATTTTTAGCAAGCTCTGTGATTCTCATTTTCAGTGTAGTTTCAGCTGCAACTAGGCTCATCCTCCCACTTGACAAATTCCACTTATTGAAAGAACATGTCATCTGAGTCTGAAGAGACGTCCCATAGATATGATGCAGTGATGACAGCTGCTGGATGGGTTTCAGCAGGGTACAGAGAGAATCTTCAGCAATGTTTTCATGACACCACCCATTTTCAAGACACGGTATAAAGAGCTGAAAAGCAAGCATCATTCTGTAGTGATGGGGTTGCAAAACCAAAGCATCTGAAACTGTATTGTGAGAGGTAAGTGGTGATGTGCTCTCTAGGAACAGTTACGGGTGTGGTTACCTATTGTTACAGCGTTTCATAACCACAGTGACATCATGACAGTGTGAATGTTAACAAAGATTCACTCTGTCAGTGTTGACTGCCTAAATAACAGGAATAGCTCATGCATTTGCATCTTTTATTTACTGGTAACAATGCATGCGACATTCCCTCAGTTTTAGCTGTGAATGCTGAAAATGAGACCTAAATATGTACTAATCTTTCTAACTTAAAACATGTAATATGTGCAGTACATCCATTAGTGGTTCTCAACCCCTGTCCTGCACTGTTTTAGATAAAGCCTTTAAACACCTTATTGAGAATATAAAGTGTTTGGTAATAACTGTTGCTGGTGCTGGTATAAAATTATTTGTTGAAACATGTAAGCAATATAACGTCCAAGGTGTATTTTATGTCAGTCATAGATTAGTACACCAGTACCAGGAATGGACTGGGCAGAGGGAGTACTGGGATAATTCCCGGTGAGCTGTTCTGTGTGTGGGCCGCTAAAAAAACATAAAATATTTATTGAATATTTGAAGAAATTATCTGAACTATTCTAGAATAAATCTGACCTTAGATCAAACATACTGTGCCCTACCTGAGAACCTTTCCTAATGCCTGGAGCCAAAAGGGCACCAGTCTCTCCCACCTGTAACAACAGCCTCCGGACTACGCTACCCAGAAAGCACCACACACTGATGTCACTGCACACAGAACCTCCAGGAAGTCAATCACCAGAATATTGATTACACCTGTTCACTACCATATATATATATATATACACCCTCACTCTACACACAACTACCTGAGTACTGTTGGTTTCCCACTTACAACACGTTTTTCCCATTGCCTGTTTACCTTCTCATGTTTGCTGTTGTTTTGTTTTTCCCAATCTCGATTCTGCCTACCCTCTGATATTGCCTTGGAATTGGAGAATTGAGAAATAAAATAGATTTGAAATAGAAAGAAGGTAATGCACAGATATGAGTAAAAACATTGCATTATTCCAAATCAGAAATCATTTCAGTAAATACACATTATAGTGCAATTTGTCTAGAAAAAGAAAAACAAACAAAAAACACAAAGAAAATTGAATATAACAGATCTGGGTAAAATTAAGATGGATTTCATAGTGGTTAATCAGCGTAGCTACCAACATTCTTGCGCGCTTGGCGTAGGGATAATATACACCTTACTAAATACTGGCTATTACACCATACAGCCTGTGTTTATGTCACAAAATCTTACACATTTTATATAGAAGCACCTATTTGTACTCTAAAAGAGTAATCTATATTTTTACAACTAAATTAAGAAGTGTTCCAGCCTCATCTGCTTTTTGATCATCTAGACACAATACAGATCAGCCAACTATGATCTACAACAGGTAAAAAATGGTCATGTAAACACCATTTTTAGATTTTTTGTAAATAAAAAAAAAACATTGAATTAAACTTCTTTTAATCCTGATAACTAACAAAAGCTCATTTTCTGAAGCCTTGCAATGATGCTAGATAGGAAGCCTTAGGGTGGAAATCAGTCACAAGCTCGGCAGCCATGGGAACTTAAGGGGTGGGTAAAAGATGACATCAGACTTAATGTGGTGGAAGTTTGGCGAGGGTTCTTTCCTCTTTGTTCTTCAGTGTGTGGAGGCACTGATTTCTTGCCTACTGGACATACCCAAGTTTACGATCCGATTCACTGCCAACTTTCCAGCCCTTCCTTACTAGTCTCTCTGTTTCTCTTTACTGGGATTCAGATGGGAGCTGGTTTAGTCCTACATTAAAGCTCAGGGTTGTTCTAATATATTTGGCCATAAAAGGAAATATCTTTAGCAGGGCATTAAAGTATTAAGTAAACGGTTGAGATTTTTTTCTTTCTTTCTTCAAAAGATATTTAGAAGTAATAGAAGTCATGTTAGGATTGTTTTGAATATTTTTGAACCTTTAATATGATATTAAGCAGACTTGCTCTGGTATTTTATTACGTTTCATGTTGTGTAATATTGTGCTTAAGCTACATAAGTACTGCAATCGTCCACTCGGCTCCTCTCATTTAGCCCTTCTCTTTAAAACACCATATACCAGCAGCACTGCAGATCAGTCAGAGTATTAATGTACACCACAAGATATTACACACATGCACTTAGCTCTCTTTAGCTCATTCATAACCAACACATGGTACAGATCAACACATGCAATCAGCATGACTGCAGGTTTACTGGTGTCTTATAGGGATTTAGGCTTGGGGTTTGGCTTTCGCTCGGAGCTTAAATTGAACTTCCAGCGTGGCTGAATTTGAGCGGAGAGTATTTAAGTGAATTAAAGGCTGAAATGGCTCCAGTGCTGCAGTGAAAAAGCACTGGTTCAGAGTTATGTCATAATGGAGGAACAAGATGGTCAGAAGCAGAATGGACAGGAAAAGACTGCGACAGACAGGAGCCGGTTATATTATGTTACACAGAAGTGTATTTATAACTAATATAGCAGAGGTTTTAGACTCCTGGATACATTATTAATGGGGACAGTATCAATATATTGAGCCTTTTTTGTATGTAATATATTTTTTAACATTTATTCTATTACATATTACTTTATTACATATTATTTGGAGCATTTTACACAGTTTTCTTTGATGCGTGTGTGTTAAAAATACATTTAAAAACTTTTACAAATATTTTAGGCTTTTCAGTTATTCTTTTAGCTATTTATTGTCATAGCTATTTAAACAGTGTTTAATAATTCCCAAAGTAACCTTTGAAATCAGTGACATCAAGGGACTGAGGACACTTGCTACATGTTCAGCAATTAATAATATTAAATTAACTTAACACAGCATGTCATGATGGCCAAACACAAGACAGACAAGCGCGGATACCAAACATTCAATTTATTAAATAGAGGATCAAGCTTATAAGAATAGTCAGGGACAGGCAGGGTCAATGACCAAAAGGCAGTACAAACAAACAAACAACATACCAAAGTGAGCAGGCAACAGGACATCCAAAAACAATAAATAGGGCAAGGCAAATTGGTAGTCTAATGTACAAAAAAGGTCGGCAACTAGCAAACAACTAACTATAAAGGGCAACAAAAAGGGTAGTTGGAGAAACAAAAAGGGTCGGTAACAAACAGTCAAGCAAGAAAAGAAACCCGAGGTAGAAGAGCAATAAAAATAGATTAAAAACCGGGCAACTACGGAAACACAGCAGGGGCTATTTATACTGGGAAACACAGGTGTAAGCAATCTTAGAAGCATGGTGAGCCTGAACACTGAAGCGTCACGTGATCCGGCATGTCCGGGAGATTGAGCGCAGGTGCATCCTGGGAAGTGGAGTCTTTATTGCTAGAGTGCTAGAGTGCTAGACACAGCAACTTAATACTGTCAATATGCCTTGCCTCACTGAGCTAAAGCTAATGAAAAAATGATCACGGTCATTAAAATATATTTTTTAGAAAATTAAAACATATCTTAGAAACAGAAGAAGGTTTCTATGAACAATTCAAAGTGTTTGCAAATAAGAATTGAACCCCCCAAAAGGGAGGGGAAAATGCTTGGTTCTCTGGTGGCTGCAGTAGTGAGGAATCCGTTGCTCTTATGAGTAGTTCTACAGTAAAACAAATATTCATGCAGTGAGCCGATACTTTGATATATAACCTTAAAATTAAAATTATTTTTGTAGAATATGAATAAATTTTTAGGGTAAGAAAACTGCTGACAGATTTGGACTATTTTGGACTATTTTTGGACAATTGTGGCCTAAATTGTGCATGGTAGCAACCAATAGCAGGGTGTGTGCTTTTGTGGGATTGATTAATGGTATGTGCCACATTAGCTAATGTAGTAGATTTATCATTTACACACTGCAGACATTACAGTAAGCAAGCAAAACACTGCCCAGATTGAATAGTTAGACTTTAGTTCCCTGAAGTGTGGCACCTGCACTGTACTGGTTTCCCTTTAAACCCTGAAGAAAAACCTTAAAATTATAAGATACTCTTTAAAATTATAATTGTATGATTCAATCCTTGGACACATTCCACGATGATGTAAAATATATTCAGTTTTTAGTTTGAAAATCAATAAAATGTGTCATTTAAACAGGGGTTTCTAAGCTGAGGCAGAATACCTACATACAGCCTATGTGTGGCAACTATTACTGTTGCATGTGTTCCTTCAGCAATAGTATTTAACATAGGGTTTAAAAGCTTGAATAACAATCAAGCCTTGTGTGTGAGAATGAGAGCACTTTCTGTGCTCCTCAGAGCTTAATCATAGGGCCCAACCCTTTTTCACTTTCTATTTTGACTGATTGGCGTTCTGTACAGAAAGTAAAATGAATGAAAGTGACTTTTATGTGGAAAATATTCTGTTAGAGAAATATGGCACACAGCAGGAGAAGTAGCTCCATATCAACGTTACTAAAAGAAGACTGGAGAAACAATCATCCTCCTCTCTTCACTCCCGCTGGCTCTGCTCCAGCATAGTGCAGCATCAGCTGGACCCCTCGAACACAGTTAAAAAAAACAGAATCAGAGTTTTAAAAGCTTTTTTAACAACCTACTCTTCATTAGCATCAACTAACCATATCATTCTGTTATTTAAAAACCCTGTGCAGGGTACAAAAATTTGAGACCACATTAAAATTCTTCCAGATCCACAGGTACCCACAATCCTCTGCACACATATAACAGAAAAGGAAAAATGCATTATGAATCAGGTGGGAAAAGAAGCCTACAGAGAAGGATATGTGTTAAAATGTTAGTTTTTGAAGTTGTACAAGGTAAAATCAAAAGCCCCATTGGTCTTTTCCATTTGTATGACCAATAGGCAAGTAAAAATGAGTCTTTATAGTGCAGTTCTAGTAAGAAAACCACTCTACCTTAACTGTAGCCTAAGCTTTGGAACACAGGCACTGGTTTCACAATTCTTCTTCAAGTACACAGCAGACTGGTTGTGTTTATTGGCTTAAACAGAACACCCAGTAAATAAAAGCCATTGGGCTAGAGCTTAGATCGGGCCCAAAAAGTCCCCGACCCGGCCCGAGCCCATGCACCTTCTGCCCGAGCCCGATTCGACCCACTCTATAAACTGTCATTGAGAGCCCAAGCCTGATTAAAACCTGACTTGTTTTAGAGTAGAGTGTTAAAACAGAGCTTTTTAAAAACATTTTCGGGCTTTTTGAATGAGCGAAATCTGTTCAGAATTATGTCAATTAACATTGCAACACTGAAGAAGCATAGACCTATTATTTAAGAACAATGTTTTTTTTTAAGAACAGCTACACACAGCGCTGCAAGTGGAGGAGCTCGCGGGTGCACCCCAGAACTGTGTGATTATAACATTCTAACTTGTGCAACTTTTATTTAAAAGCAGTTTGATTTGTTACTTAGCTATATTATGATCACGCCGTTGCTTCATATAAAATGAACATAGCATTAAAAAAACAGACGCCTATGTCACAGACCATTTTCTTGAGATTTTTTGTGGGAAATCTCGGCCCGACCCGGCCTAAGTTTGGGTTGGGTTCTGGCAGAGAATCTAAGCTCTACCATTGCCAATGCAACTCCCCATAAATAGAACTATGTGTTGTGGTAAAACATTCCAATCACAATCTTACTGTGATTGTTCCAGTTGTCAGGATTGTATTTCCATCTTTACCATCACTCTTGGATGAACAAGGATTATGAACAGTGCACAGAGTGATGTGAAGTAAATGGTTGCAGATGAAGTATCACATGTCCATGTGTCTCCTCCCACACCTTCTCTCTGTTTCGTTGCAGACATTTCAGTAAAAATAAAAATTTTAACTATTATTTTATTTTAGCTATTAGCTCCAACTCCACACAGATTTTAATTGTCATCGATTTTATAATGCTCCAGGGCAGTCAACACTGTAGCATAAAAAAAACAGACTAAGGCAGTGTCATTATGGTTTAGGACCACCAGTTAGAATCCAGGATTATGCTGCTTGCCATCAGCAGCCGAAGTCTGAGAGAGCACAATTGGCCTTGGTCTTCTCAGGCTGTCTGTTAGCTAATGTATCAGGGATTCTGCATCAACAGAAGAGAGGATTTTGCATGACTTTACATGTGTTGGAGAAAAATTTACTAGTCTTCAACTGCTAGTAAAGGGGCAAGTTTGTATGGGGGGGTTGTTTGATTGGGCAATTGGCTTTCCGAATTTGGGAAAAATTGAGGTAAAAAAAACATTGACAGACAGGGTTTTGTGGTGCAATTCTGAGAGACACAGACATGTCAGCATACTAATTTTCTAGGCCACTTGCATATCGTCACTGTCCAATGAAAAACACTTATCTTCAAAACAGAAACTTTACAGGAGAGAGTAAAATCTTGTAAACTTTCAATGGAAGTTAATGTAAAAATAGTTTATTTCAGGTCATTTTGAAGAGTTTCTATTGGTCTGTTCATCAAGATATTTTGGGACAGTGTAAGGTACAGTTTGTCTGTTAAAATTATGTGGTAAACTAAAAATTGACAACAATGAAGATAAGTGTTTTTCATTGGACAGCGACGATATGGTAGGCCATAAGTGATTTGGCCTTAAGTGTCTGAATACATTTGGACAATTTTTTTTACATCAATTTGCTCTGCTAGCTCAAAAGCCCATCTGCTAGCTCAAAAGCCCATATTAAGCACCAATATATCCTGAAATGTTGTTAAAGCTCAGACTGCCTTGTTTAATGCTAAGCACATAATGTGCATGTTGCTTAACGACCAATCATCAACAGCCGAGCATGAAACGCTGACTAATGCTGGCGGTTGCATTTGTGGACTGCAGTTAACGAACGCAGTCATTCTTATAAAACTGTTCATTAAACATAACATTACTGTGGATACAGCTAGTAAATCTGCACTGAGCAGCAGAACGCTGTATGGATTTTATGGTACAGTAATTACAAACACACCTCACTCACTAACTCAGCCTCTGAAATCAGAGCGGATAATCTCAGTGACATTTTTTGTCTGTCATTAAGTTTCCGTTGCATTTCTTATTAAGCTTTCAAACTGACACTCCGCAGACCACTGGGGTTCTCGTCCGGTCGTGAGGGATGTTTTCCCCCAGCGGTAGTTTTACACAAAACCTCGCTCTCCAGATTTCTGCTACTTTGGTCTTCTTTGCATAAGGAAAGCATCATTTTATGATGAGAGGCATTTTAAGTGGACGCCTTTGATGTGGCCTTGGCTGGAGATGGAGGCTGTGCAGTGCTCGTGAGTTTTCAGGCTCAGAAAAACTTGGAGACGGCCGAGCCGTGGACCTGCTAAAGCTCTGAATTAAAGCTGTGGAGGTGTTGGGTTGAATTGATGTGTGCTGCACAAAACGAAGGGAAAACTGAAAACAGATCTTTTACAATGTTTATTATAAAAGTTATTACATGCGACATTAAGTTGTGCTGCCACACGACTGTGCAGAGTCCACTGACTTTACTGCACCCACTTTAAAGACTTGTTCATTAGCAGATATAATGTAGTAGAACTAAATTGGTTTTATACAGTTCTGACCTGATTTAAAGCAAAATTACTATTTTAGGACATGTTGTAGTTTTTAACCATCAACTAAGCCAATGTTTTTGCAGTGGTTACTATGAGCAGACACTGTCTGCATTGCTGTTAGCACCACCACCATTGCCACAGCTCTACCACTGCTTTGCCAATAACACCACCATTGTGTTGTTGCTATTGCGCACCAAAAACAAGTAGTGAATACCAAATACTAAGTGGTGAGCACCAGACAATAGAGTAAGTGGCAAGCACCAGATACTATGTAGTGGGCACCAGATAATACAGTAAGTTGTGAGCAACAGATAATAGAGAGAGTGGCGAGCACCAGATACTATGTGTTGAGCACTACATATTACAGTAAGTGGAGAGCACCAGATAATAGAGGGAGTGCCAAGTACCAGATACTATGTGGTGAGCACCAAATACTAAGTGGTGAGCACCAGATAATACAGTAGGTGGTGCATTAGATAAGCAAGCACCAGATACTATGTATACATTACATAAACAAGCACCAGATACTATGTATACAGTAGATAAACAAGCACCAGATACTATGTATACATTACATAAACAAGCACCAGATACTATGTATACAGTAGATAAACAAGCACCAGATACTATGTGGTGAGCACCATATACTAAGTGGTGAGCACAAGATAATACAGTAAGTGGTGAGCATCAGATAAGGAGTGAGTGGCAAGCACCAGATACCATGTGGTGCGAACCAAATACTAAGTGGTGAGCACCCGATAATACAGTAATTGTAGAGCATTAGATAATAGAGTGAGTGGCGAGCACCAGACACTGTGGTAAGCACAAAATACTAAGTAGTTAGCACCAGATAGCACAGTAAGTAGCAAGCATCAGGTACTATGTGGTGAGCACCAAATACTAAGTAGTGAGCACCAGATAATACAGTAAGGTGAGAGTACCAGACAATGCAGTAAGCGGCAAACATCAGATACTATGTGGTGAGAACCAGATAAAACAGAAAGTGGAGAGTACCAGACAATATAGTAAGTGGCAAGCACCAGATACTATGTGGTGAGCACCAAATACTAAGTGGTGAGCACAATATAATACAGTGAGTGGTGAGAATCAGATAATAGAGTGAGTGGCAAGCACCAGATACTATGTGGTGAGAAAAAAATACTAAGTGGTGAGCACCCGATAATACAGTAATTGTAGAGCACCAGATAATAGACTGGCGAGTGGCGAGCACCAGACACTGTGGTAAAAATACTAAGTAGTTAGCACCAGATAGTACAGTAAGTAGCAAGCATCAGGCACTATGTGGTGAGCACCAAATACTAAGTGGCGAGCACCAGATAATACAGTAAGTGGAGAGCACAAGACAAATACAATATGTGGCAGGCACCAGATACTATGTGGTGAGCACCAGATGATAAGTTGTGAGCATCAGACACTATAAAAGCACCAGATACTAAGATACAATGTAGTAAGCAACAGATATAAAGAAGTGAGCAGCTGATACTAAGTGGTGAGACCTGATACTAATGGGGGAAAAAAACCCTGTTCACTGGGCCACACAGTATCTGATGCTCACCACATAGTATCAGGTGCTCACTACATAGTGTCTGATGAACACCATGCTTTTATCTTAAATAAGTTACTCCCATAAAATACACCTGAACAGGCTCTGTAGTCTTTCCATGGTCTGTTTATACATAAATCCAGCAGCAGGTTTAACAGGAGGCCACGTTTTGCAGCATATTGAGAAGACCTGAGGTCTTTCTGAGCAGGAAATTAGAAATTATTTACCCCGCCTGCACAATGATATGAAAAGATACTGAAGGTATTAAAATACTCTGGTATGCTGGACGTCTGAGAATGTCCAGGTCTCCATGGAAACCATCGCTCTCAAACACAAACAAACGTTGATTTTCTCTCCAGACAAGAAAAGGAAAGCTCGGGGAAAAGTTTTCCCAAGTGACGGAGTTGGACCGGAGGGCTCTTGTGGTGGGTTTATGTGGGAACGCTTTCAGACCACTGAAGAATGCGTCTCTGTGAAATAGTAGCAGACCTGCAGCTGTAGCACTGAGGCTGAGGATATTGTGTAAAGGCTGTTTAGTCATCAGGCCTTTTCTCTCTAATGTCTCTCTTTCACTAAAATAAAGCATCGGTTCCCACCTTCAGTGCTGGAGAGCCCCTGCCCTAAATGTTTTAGTGTTTCCTGACAAAATTAGACACATTCCATCCAATTTTGTGACCTCTGCATATGCAGACTGTGTGGACTTGCCTTGGGATATTTTTAACTGCACATTTTAGTTCAGGCCCATATATATATCAGGGAATATTTTTGCCCACAATTCTACTGCTTCCAATGATTTTAATGAAGCCAATTGGAAAACTTATTTCTCAAACTTGAAGCATCAATATGTGAGAATTGGTGCTTTTTGTTGCTGTGCTACCCCAGTGTGATGCACTATTGCTACTTAGTTATTCACTAGTGAATTTGTTGACAAGCTATGAGATTTAGATCCAGTGTCTAAAAAGAAAAAAAGCATGTGAACTGATGCAGTAGAGTAATGTTTCAGAATTTTATATATCAATATGAGAAGTAATGCTTAGATCAGGCCCAAAATGTCCAGCCCGACCCGCCACATACACTGTCATTTTGAACCCAAGCCTGATTTAAACCCGACATTTTTTAAATAAGTAGAGCGTTAAAACTTAATAAGTAGAGCTTTTTAAAAACATTTTCGGTATAAAATCAGGAAAGAATGAGAGAAATCTGTTCAGAATGATGTTAATTAACATTGCAACACTGAAGAAGACCTACTATTTAAAAGTAAATGTTTATTAAGATTAAACCATAAACAATGCGAACAATGATCCACATGCTTAAACATCGGTAAATTAGGCTACAAGAATGATGTCTGAATGACTTTCCTCTAATCTTATATAATTTAACACGGTTTAAGATTAGAAAATAATTTCTAAACAATTTTTTTTTTTAATTGAGCTCATAAACTTTGTGCAAAAATACAAAAAACAGTAATAAGGCTATACACTGCACTGCACAGCGTTGCAAGTCAAGTGCGTAATACGGAGAAGTAGAGTGTGCACTGCGCACTTGTGCAACTTTTTTTTTTTAAAAACACAGTTTGATTTGTTACTTTGCTATATTGTGATTATCACGACATAGCTTTATATAAAATAAAAAATGTCAGGCCTCGGGTCTGGTGAGGTTTGAGCAGATAATCTAAGCTCTAATGAGAAGCTCCACCAAAGTTACTGTAGCAGTAGCAGTTAGGGGTGGGTATCATCACTGATTTCCCAGTTCGATTCGATTCCGATTCACAAGGTCTCGATTCGATTTTCAAATCGATTTTCGATTCGATTCGATTCTCGATTCAACATCGATTAATTTAGGGAAATTTCAGTTACCATAAAAATTGTAGTTTGAATATGAAATGTAATTATACAAGGAACACTCAAATTTCATTATTAAAATATTAGTTTATATTATGAACACTCACTTATGAACTGTATATCCTTACATATAAATGTTACCAGAGCTTCAGATATTTTTTTAGCACGAGGAGAACTTGAAGGTAGTTTCATCGCAAATGCTTTCTCTAGTGGAGTTTGTGTGGGTTCTGCCGTTTTCTGAGTATCAGGATGGTGTCGCGTTAGATGATTTCTCAGATTTGTGGTATTTCCACAATATTTCAGCTCCTTGTTGCACAGTTTACACACAGCTTTGCTTTTATCCAGCTCTTCCCTACCGCCATAGCTTCTGAATCCAAAATGCAACCACACGTCTGCCTTCAGGTTCTTGGGCGCCTGCACTCCTGCTTCAGCCATGCTTAACTGATCACCCCAGCCAGAGCGCGCTGCTCGGAAAAAAAGGATGGTCTCGCGAGATCTACGCGAGACGTTAAAGCTACGCATACACGGGGAAAAGGGGCTAGTTATAAAGATCGATCTCGGGTTTATATAAATCGATATCGGATCATTCAAATGAGGATCGATTTAAATCGAATAATCGATTTTTTTAACACACCCCTAGTAGCAGTTTCAGTCCTGGAGTGACAGATCAACTGACAGAGGTATCATTCTCTGTATTAGTCAGTACAATTAAACTATTATTATTGAGTAATATCATTACATAATGCTGCTTTATATGAACAGTTTACATATTTTGTTCTCTCATATATATTTTGTTCTCTCAACCCCAAAGAGTTGGTACAGTAAGGAAAATGCTAATATTTTTTTCAGGGATGTCCATGCATATTTCAACAAAAATGCTGCACACATTACAGGTTAACCACAGAATCCAGCAAGATAACATCTACTGGTTACAGATTGTTACTGGATCAAGTGAATTACAGCAAATACAACATCAATCTATGCAGAACAGGAGTACTTTATGATCAGGGTTTCCATCCACTGACAGGAATAAACATATATATTTGAAAACAGCGGGTTTTATGAAAAAATAGAAAACCATGAAAGTACAAGAATAATCAGACTCTGTTTCATAGAAATGTCACCATTTTTAAACAGTCTTGATTTAGAAATAGATTAAATGTTCACCCAATGTATTTTCGTCGAATGGACTGACATGCTGACATCACTGGGTGTTGCCCCTCTGGCTCCTGTACTACTGTACGTTTAGGACTTTGGTGAACGCTGGCTGTCCATCAAAAAACAAAAGCACAACACATACAGAAGCCATAAAAACAAACAACCTGTATTTACGCTGTCACATATTGTCATCCTGTTACTCCAGATGGTGCATGGCTTGCTATGTGGTTTCCTAAACCAAAATGACTGCGGTCCCTGAGGGATGGAAGAGATGAATAGGATAGAATAGAGAGGAAAATGGGGTCTGGATTAGATTAATTGTAGGAAGGCAGCCCAGATTAAATACCACGCTGGGGAGGCTGGTAATAAACACATGCACAATGTAGGAAATTCAGCAACAAAAGTAAGGAAAAGGCACAATATAAAGCATTGGTATTTTTGAATAAATACTAAGTAGGAGTTGTTGGAATCGAATGACAGTTTATATGTGTGAACTCAATGATGATGTACATTGAGGAAAATACGCTTTTAATAGACAGTTTTCCATCTTAAAAGAATGGAGAGGTCTGTAATTTTTATCGCAGGTACATTTTACATATGTGAAACAGAATAAAAAAAATAATAATCTAGACAATCACACTGCATGATTTTTAAATAATTAATTTTAACCAACAACTTCCTTTTCACAGTAAGAGCATTGAAGATGGGTCAAAGCTGGGTCTTCCAGCATGACAATGACAATGGGGAAGTTAGCTTTCTTGTTCATTAAGTTCTGTTGTTTCTATTGTATCAAATACTTGTTTCATGCAATAAAATGCATTTTAATTATGATACAATGTGATTTTCTGGATTATTTTTTTATGATTTTGTATGATTCTGTATGATTCTTTGTAGGTGGAAAAACGTACTTTTTTTTTTTACCTTTAACTGCAAACCTAAAATAAGCAAACTTTAAACACTGGTACACTGTAATAAAACAAATCTTTAAAAAAACAGTAGAATATCTGGCATTATTAATATTCATTTGGTTTTGTAATGTGTGTTACTTATTATTTCCAGCAAAATGTAAAAAAAAAAGTAAACTAATTTAATTATAATTTTATAATGTTTCATAAATTAACATTTAAACTCCTTAAAAATAAAAAACAGGATTCTTGTCATTTAAATTTTACAGATTTCGACTGTGCATTCACAGAAGATTTATTGAAACAGAGGTTTTTACTGTGATTTTCAAGTATATATATATTTTTTATTCTTTTTACATAAAAGACAGAATTTTTTTTTCTATGGTTATTTTCTGTATTTATTTTTTACAGTGTACTATCTAAATTAATACATGTGATTAAAGAGGAAATCCTGTAGATTTGTTTGTTGGCTGAACTACAGCTGTAGTCATTAATGTGATACATTGAGCCCCAGGTTGTTACTGCTGCAGGTCTCAGATCTGTCACGTACCTCCTCTGACCAACACTCATCCTTCAAGAACCCAGATATAAAAAACAGACATGGGAGCTCTCCAAGAGGACAGTATCTAACAGGAACCAGCTGCTTCATCATCTTATCGTTTCACTCCTTCTGTGTCACTGATTGGACTGGATCAACCAGGCTAGGAAAGATACACGGCGATAATCACCCTGGGCCCTGGCCCTGAGATCTGCTTACTACATCCCAGTCACTCACATCATAGATCAGACTAGTCTGAGATGTTCCTGCAGCTCAGCTCCACTGCACACCTCTGCCAAGCCAAACAGGAGAGCTTTTTCATCTGCTGTTCTGTTCTTCCTATTATCTGTGTGCTTGAGATGGTTCTTATGTAGTCTGGGGAAATGGAACAGTTTTCCACTGTTCATGTTGGCTGGGGTGGGTGTTCCTTGTTGGGCAACTCCCTTCATCCCACCAGAAGCGAGACGAGAAAGCAAGCCATTAGAAAAAACCTTTTGCTGAGGCGTATACGTCATAGTTACTACTAGTTATAACTCGATGTAGAAAGTCTTATAGGAGTTAATAGCACAGCTGTTCTTTGTCTCAGTTTAGAGATTATCCTTCTTAAAGGTCTCATTCCATCTTTTTTTAAATTTATTAAAAAAAAAGTCTAGTTGTGGTCTCTATTATGAATGAATGCCCTGTGAGATAAAAAAAATGTAAATAAAAAGTGCCCCGGTGACTCAGTATAATGGTGCTTTAGTCTGGTGGCGGAGTTAAGGGGTAGGGAGGAGAAACATTAGGATTTCAGCTCTTGCTCATGAATATTCATACATGCAAACATGTCACCTCTGACTCGCAGCGAGACGACCAGTTAGAAACGTTTTAAAATAAAGACATTTTAACACTAATAACAGTCTTTGCAATGTCATATGTTACTTTACAACATGTGTAATGCCCTGCTAAGTGCATTTCAGCCACTGATCTAAGCTTAGAGTTTCTGTCCAGCGCAAAATCCACCGGAGATCCTATATAAACCTAAAAGTACACACAGAGGTGGGTTGTTCAAGTCCAGAAAGTAAAAATTCACTCCAGGTATTTGTTGGCTTAGCCGCAGTACAGAGGCAGTTGGAACAAAACCTGAGGTGGATTTTTTACTTTTAACTATTGTAAACAGAACTGTTCTAAAAATACACCTATCTATCTCAATTGTACTTCACTGGTAGTGAAGTTTCAAACCATTCTAACCATTTGTTCTGTAACTCTCAATTTCTGGGCAAAGCATACAACACTGATATGTTATTTGCACAGACAATGGAGGTTGAGGAAGAGTTTCATGTGCAGCATGCATATACAACTCAAAGAGACCTATTGTATTTCACAACGAACAAGAAAAGTGGATTTTAGCAGAAGGAGTACTTTAACCATATATGGAAAAGGATCATTGTCTTGCTGCATAACCCATGCATGATGTGCTTGAGCATCAGATCACAAACTGATGAGTAAAAATTCAGGATTCATGGTTGTGTCAATTTTTTGGCAAGTCGTCCAGACTCTGATCCTCACTACCACCACCATGTTTAACTGTTGGTATGAGTTCTGTTGTGATGTTGTGAAGTACATCATTTTGAATGCCATTCTGTAATTAGTCTAGTAGGTTCAGTAAAAAAAGAAGCAAACCATGTATTGGATGTCATTTAGGGTTTGGGGGAATTTTGCAAATAATTGTTTTGACTGGACCATTTTTTAAAATCTGAAAGGAAGAAGCTGGAAGAATGGTTTCAACTTCTGAAAATGGCTGTGTGCCATCTTCTCAGATCTCATAGTGAAACTCATCAATCTGAAACGCAAGTCTGCCAGCCCACCTGCAGTGTGATTTCATGGTAAAGCAACAAGCAGAGCTAGAGTAGGATAGGAGGTTCAGATGAGGATATGTTGGTCATGGATGGGGGACTTGGTGGGGGTGGTGTCTGTTGAGCTGCCTGGACCCTCAGGTTGTGTGGAACTTTAATGTCTCCTCTTTCAGGTTCTCGTCACTGGGGCATTATGGAAATGAAGCTTTTAAGTGGTACATAATGATCTTAGGTTAGAGCAAGTGGAGCTGAAAGATGGGTTCTTTTATGTTCTGTCGGACTGTTGAATTGGAGCAACATCTGGCAGTGCGTCTGAGCTTGCAGGCTGGAGATAGAAGGGTAGATGGATCGGACAAATAAATAAGAAATGCAAAGTGTTTTCAGGCTGGGGAACATCTGCAGCTGCGGATCGCCATCTGCACGTCGTTAGGAAAGAGGAAAAGGGGAGCAAGATCAAAATAGGAAAGAAGTGGAGGCCAGAGGATGGAACATTGCATTATTATCGTACTGTAGAAAAGGGAAGAGGTGATGAGGTGTCGGTGTGAAGTACAGTAATGGATGGAGACTTTGATGTAGATAATGATTTTGCTGTAGGGTGTTAGCTCATAGGCAGGGAAGAGATTATATCTGCCAGATAGTGGAAAAATCAGCCACCATATACAGTAGAAACCAGATAGCAGCAGCAGCCAGCATTCTGCCAGACTTCAGTCACAGCAGTGCTTAGTAACACCAGGTGCCCACATTAACTCTCTGCTCCAGTTTTAAAGGTTTAAAGGGTTTAATTGCCTGAGAGGAACATGAACAACTGGCAGCCTCACACCAGCGGGTGAGAATAATCTGGATTTAATCTGTTAGAGGCAGCAGATCTCAAACAGATCTCAGTGTCCTCACTTTTCTGGGTCTGGGTCTGGGTTTGGATCAGCTGCTGCCTGTTGTTGTACGGACCTCATTCCAGGATATCCAAATGGATGCGCTCTACTAAATACCAGACACTAAGTTATGCTTTGTGCATTAAAACCTATTAAACACTTGGCTCATATTTAAATTACTCACTCTCATAACTACATAACATACACATTAGTTGCATAGCAGTTACTGGATTCGGTTACTGGTTGCTAAGGTTGTATGTAAGGTCTGTGGGTGGAACCTCATTAACTAGTGGTTCCTTACAAAGTTTATCAATCTTGTTGTTCGGTATTCATCAATGCATGAACCACAGCTTACCATATATTGCAGATCATCTATTGTTCTTATGACTTTGTGCACAGATGAGCAAACAATTAGTTTAAATAGCAACAGAGCGTGTGAATATATTGTATCTACGCCGATGGGTGTGGGGGTCTCGAAATGAGGAGTTTTCAGGAAAGACAGGTGCACCACTGATGTTCATTGCTATCTTGGCAGTGAATCGTCAACACATGCACACATAGACACGCAGCACTTTCCAAAGCACGTGCCTGTTGGCAGTTATGAAAACTTTTACATAAATGTAATGAATGACTGTGAAAGAACAAGTCAGTTTACTCTGCTGTAAAGCAACGAACACGTTCAAAGAGCTGCGCCCCTGAAATAGCAATGCGCTATGAATTAGCACACGCTTTTTTGAGCGTGTCAAGTCAAGGTGCATTTTCTTCTGTTGTTGCCATAGCAAAGACACAATGATGCTCTAAATCAAGCTGTGAGGGTGTGCGGTTGACGGCTCATCTATAGATCGCTAAAATAGGAAATCTAGAGTCGTCAAAAGCAGTCACTCTGCATGGCATCACTAGTTCTCATATACAATTATTTCTGGTGTGTTCTTGTGTCTAAACACGAGTCAACGATTTGCCAAGATGAAAAAAAAGTGTTAGTCATATAGTATAAAGCCAGATAAGAGATTCGCAATTTCAACACAACCAGTTGTGTAGTGTGAAATAAGTATAATTTGTGAACCTGTCTGAGGTTGCCTTCAACCTGAACACTTTCACTCTCTATGGTTTGGAATATCATTTGCTCAAATTTCTTGTGTAGTCCACTTCAGAAGTTAATACTTGGTGGAATGACCCTGTTTTTTTTATCACAGTTTTCATGCTTCTTGGCATGTTCTTCTCCACCAGTCTTACACACTGCTTTTGGATAACTTTATGCCTTTACTCCTGGTGCCAAAATTCAAGCGGTTCAGTTTGGTTTGATGGCTTGTGATCATCCATCTTCTTCTTGATTGTATTGCAGAGGTTTTCAACTTGGTAAAATAAATAAATAAAAATCATAATTTTGAAGTGGTCTCTTATTTTATTTTTCCAGAGCTGTATATTAGCTTTATTCCCCATAGTTATTAAATAGGGAAAAAAAAGAAGAACTCAGTACTCAGCCTGGGGTTCACTGAGTTTGGCGCTGACTTTAATGAAGCATTGTGCACATGTTCTATAAAGAGAAGCGAGATTGTGTTTATCAGGGGAAAAAACAATGGAAAGCTCGAGTGAATCAAGGCCAGGATGATGTCATGGGTACTCTCTGAGGTTGACCCTGAGACTTAGTGACCCATTCAGACCCCACATAGCATGTTCACTTTATTGAAACAGCTCGCCATCTGGTAGATGAATCTATGATTTTTTGCTCTTCTGGAAGATATTTCTGTTTAGGGAATAAGACGGACGGTATGAATGTGACTGCAGGGTGTGATTGAGAGAAGCCACACTTGCTGCAGATTCAATGTTCCAGAGGAAAACGGGGAAAGAAATGGGAATAGCAATTTGTTTTATTTTTAAATTGTTTGTCAGGGATTCACTTTATGACTTTATGTCTGTAAGACTGCATGTTACTGAAAAATGTGTGTGTGTGTTCCTTCACAGTCGGGGTTACTCTGGTTTTACTGCATCGGGCCCTTCTGAACTGAACTCTGCTTTATCTGGCCAGACAGTGTTTCGTTTGGCACTTACCATCACAGGGCTACCACTGATCTGTCTCTGTTTCTGTGTGTGTGTGTGTGTGTGTGTGTGTGTGTGTGTATGTGTGGGTAGACCTTCTGCTTGTCGTCATTAGGGTGTGTGTAATACAAACAATAAGTCCTCAGTGCTGAGGCTGCTCTGATTTTAATGTGGATTGACCGGAGTTTTTGTATCCAGGCAACAGCGCTACTTCCTTGGGTGGGGTTTGATGAGAGAATGTGCAGAAAGGAAGTTCAGTGGAGCTACAGATACAGACTGCACTTTTTCCTAATCCCAGGAAACTGCTAAATATGGTATGGAAAATATCTTATGAGAGAATTGTTTCATATCCTGTAATATGATGATGTCACGTTGTTTCATCTCTCTTGTAAAGGGATTTAATATAGCCCTCCAGGGGTGATTCTAGGATTAGAGGTTTGGATCAGAGCACACCCCCTTTTTATTATAAAAATATTTTTTTATTGTATTGTAATTTTGGACTGTAAGGGTCCAAGTTAGCAATCTTTAAGTAAACCGTCAACCGTGCACTGCACAGCTTGATTTAGGGCGTGTCACTGTGTCTTTGCTATCGTAACGACTGGAAAAGTACACCTTGTGTTTTGTTAGTAGCGTGAAATAAACCAATCAGCCAATCACAGCCAGGTGCGCAGGTGCAGCTAGCTGGAAGTGTCCAATGCTTCTCAGCAGAGGAAACTGACCTGCTCCTGCTCATTCACACTGTGGATGAGCACGAGCAGGTTATTTAAATAATATAAAAAGATCTATATTTTGTTTTGATGCAGAGTAATTAATTAATTAATTTATTTTGCTTTCTGTTTACTATTGATGTAAAAGTTGGGTTGCACTGCTGTGTGTCAATGATTACCTAAAAAGTAGGTGTGTACACGCGTTGGGCACGCACCTGTGACTATTTACTGCCAAGATAGCAATGAACGTCTGACTGTTGATGTCTACAAAAATTGATCGGTCAGTGGCGCTCCTGTGTTTTCCATTGCCAAGATAGCAATATGCTAGTTAACACAACTCATTTCGAGACCACCACACCCATCACCGTAGATATCGTCACAAGCACTCATTGATGACAAAAATAAAAGATAAAAAAAAAAAAATTATAGTTGTTTAGCCACTTCTCCTTAAGAATATTTGAATGCCAGGGTCTGCACTGTGAACCTGGCACCCTCCAGCAGTGTGCTCTCTTTAAGATTAGCCTTATAACAATGTTATTAGCGGTCTTAGGGTGTGTTTACACCTGTAGATTGTTTCTCTTGTCCGAATCAGTTAATAAGTTCATTTACTTGGAGCATTTTCACTCTCGGCTTGGTCTGTTTTTTTACACAGCAGCAGCAAAAACATAGTTTGTTCATAGCTATGATAATTATTTGGGTAATTAATCAAGTAAAACTGCAACTGAACAGCTGTTAAGCTTAAATATGGGGAGTATATCTGATAGTTGGGTTGGATTGAGGCCAAATCACGTTCTCACCACAATCTAACTACTTCAGAGTCTGTTTGGAACCGGATCGAGACCACCTCTTCTCGCAGGTCATTGAGTCTGTTTAAACTGGACCAAATAGTGCTGGTGTAAAAATGTCTTAATGAAGGACGAAGACTGTTTTATCATACATGGCACGTAACTGCCTGAACTCCAGCCCACATGGCATGTCCCAAAGTAAAAAAAAAAATGTTAAGAACTTTATTCAAATAACAGCAATCCCTCACAATGTATTATTCCAATCTTTGTGTCTTAGTGTCTTGCTTATGTCTTACAGGGGTTGGACAGTGAAACTTAACACCTGTCGTTTTAGTGTGAAAGGGTTTAATGGCTAAATTGGAGCAGCCTGGTGACCTATCTTCATTAATTGCACATTATTGCACCAGTAAGAGCAGAGTGTGAAAGTTCAATTAGCAGGGTAAGAGCACAGTTTTGCTCAAAATATTGCAATGCACACAACATTATGGGTGACATACCAGAGATTCAAAAGAGGACAAACTGTTGGTGCACTTCTTGCTGGCGCATCTGTGACCAAGACAGCAAGTCTTTGTGATGTATCAAGGCCACGGTATCCAGGGTAATGTCAGCATACCACCAAGAAGGACCAACCACATCCAACAGGATTAACTGTGGACGCAAGAGGAAGCTGTCTGAAAGGGATGTTCGGGTGCTAACCTGGATTTTATCAAAAAAACATAAAACCACGGCTGCCCAAATCACGGCAGAATTCAATGTGCACCTCAACTCTCCTGTTTCCACCAGAACTGTCCGTCGGGACAATAAATTATTGTGGTCTAAAACCAGGTGTTTCAGTTTCATTGTCCAACCCCTGTAGAATAAATACAACATTTGGTGGAATATTTGCTATGTACTACTTCCTGTCTCACTTCCGACAGTGGAGTGGCATTAGACCAACAGATATAAACATGAATATACTGACGGTCAGTATAGCAGTACTGGGTAACAACACCCTTCTTCCCTGTGGAGGAACAGGGTTTGATTCGTTGGCTTTTCTGACCTATTATTTAAATATTATTAAAACTCAGATTTGAGCTTGATGGTTATGTTTCAAAGGGAACTATGTAACATGACCAGTTCTCTATGTGTGTAAATAGAAACTCAATAGCTGCTATGGCCGTGCCCACGCTGCATTATCTGAGTATGAGGTCAGGCTGAAACTCCTCTACAGCACACCTTGCATCACCTTTCAGTGGAAAGCTGCTGGGTGTGCGTGTTTTACACCTGTTTTCATGTGTAAAAATATTCACTGTTAAAATATTAGGCTCTTGCTTTAATTTCTCAAATCTCTTCCTTCTTTTCAGACTCAATTATATAACGCTGCATTGTTAAACATCGCAAACACATTAACCTTCAACAGCAAATTCATCACAGTGACAGCAGATAAAGGGATCTTTAATGCAGTTATTATCATGTGTATAATGGGCAGATCAGCTGCATTTATTGCATGTCAGTGAGGTGTGCTTTCTAGCCGTCAGTCATGGCTGAGGGCTCAGGGAAAATAAAATGTAAATGTACTGTGATCGAAAGACAAACACTCCCCATGTTCAGGGAGGGAGGGAGGGAGGGTAGTGCCCGTATGCGAGTGTGCCAAATGTGGCCTTGGTTATGTGGTAACAGCAGGGTGTGGTGGAGGAAAGGTCTAACAGTCAGCCTGCCATGATCAAGGTACTGCTGTCTATAGTACAACACTGAAGTGTGGTGTTTTTTTTATTAATAAGCATCATATTTTTCAGTATAGCATGAGTGCAGAATCAGTTAATTTAACGTTTTTATATTGCTTTTTATTGTAAAAAAAAAAAAAAAAAAAAAATGACAGTTTACAGCTCTGGAAAAACAAAACAAAACAAGAGAGCACTTAAAAATGATGAGTTTTTTATTTTATTTAACCAAATTGAAAACCTCTGGAATATAATCAAGAGGAAGATGGATGATCACAAGCCATCAAACCAAGCTGAACTGCTTGAATTTTTGCACCAGGAGTAAAGGCATAAAGTTATCCAAAAGCAGTATGTAAGACTGGTGGAGGAGACCATGCCAAGATGCATAAAACTGTGATTAAAAAACAGGGTTATTCTACCAAATATTGATTTCCAAACTCTTTAAAACTTTATCAGTATGCACTTGTGAAAGCTCTGCATCTTTTTTTGTCATTCAGTAATTTCTAATTTTCTGCAAATAAATGCTCTAAATGACAATATTTTATGTTGAATTTGGGAGAAATGTTGTCCGTAGTTTATAGAATAAAACAACAATGTTCATTGTACTCATACCTATAAATAGAAAAATCAGAGAAACTGATTTAGAAACTGAAATGCTCTCATAACTTTTCCCAGAGCTGTATATAACAAATCATAATTATTCAGGACAGTAGTTGATTACCTGTGAACTGGCTTGACGAGTTCAGTTCCCGGAGTTAAATTAACACTGAACACTGTAAATCCCAGTGTTAAGTGATTAGCTGAATGTTATTTATTTACAGTATATTTATTTTGAATATGTGTTTTACTGCATAAATAAACCTACAGTTATGTTGTAGTTCATTTATAAAAGCTCATGAACTAAATTCCTTTTGCCTTGTAAACTAAACACATCCTAAAAAGAAAATACTGTTGAATATCACTTTTTATAAAAAATCTTTTTTTTTTTTATAAAAAAAGATAAATATACACTTATATAGCACCCTCCTAGACACTGCATCATTTATACTTATCCACACACACACCAGTGAGAAGCAGCAGCCAATCACACACTGCATACTCTCAACCAGAAACGACCCTCTTTCGTTATTAAACACTAAGAAAACGTGATTTCTCCAGGTCCTGAAGCAGCAAAGCAGCCCTAGACCATCACACTACCATCACCATGTTTTACATTCAGTATGATTTTCTGAAATTATGTGTTAGCTTTACACCAGATATAACAGGACACATATCTTCTAAAAGTTACTTTTTTCACATACGGTCAGGTTGTTTGGAATTGCTTTTTACCTTTAAATGAAATAATCATTTAAAAACTGCTTTTTGCATTTACTCAGATTATATTTGTTTGGCATTAAATAATTCTGCAAGGGGCAAAGACTTTTTTTCTGGCTAGAAGATATTTATTGAAACTCCACCCAGAGAGGGACCCAAGAGGCAACCGTGCTAATCACTAAGCCTGAAATTCATTTTTCATTATAGTAGTATAGTCTTTGATACTTTGCAAATGAAAATGATATTTATAAAATTATATCTCCATTAAATTACATCTTCACCAACTAAATTGAAATGAATTTCATCTCATTTTGTGAAAAGTCAATCTAAAATAAAGAAGCAGCACAAAGCAGGGCAGTGTATAAACTTTAATACAGGATTAAAAAGACAGAAGCAGCAGGACTGAAAGTGTGGGCTACTTTTTCCTCAGGCTACAGTCAGTCCGTAGAAATACGCAGCCCTACTACAGCAAATAAACATCATGGCAATAACAGTCTGAGTACTAATGCACATTCTACAAGAACGTTTTGTCATTAAACTTCAACCTATAGGTTTCTATCAGCTACGTCATTTCTACATTTTCTACTAGATGTGTATTTTCTACACAAGGAGATATGCAGGTAGTTTTCTAATATTTCGACCACACAACATATTTAAAAAAAGTCTCTTAGACCAACCTTTGTCATTTTTTTTCTGGAACAGCTCTATAAATACTCGTCTCAGCTCCTCAATCATTAGGCACCTATCACCAAGCCCTCCATACCTCTCGACCTCCAGTGAGCTTTAACGTTAAAAAAAAGAAGAGTCTGCACTTCTGTAAAAAAAAAAAAAAAAACGAGGAGTCATCTCTTCACCTTTCTTTTCCTATATTTTAAACTAAAGGTATAAATACTTTGACGCAGGAATGCTGTTAGGCAGCCAAAGGGCAGATCTGGGTTGGTGAATATCTTGGAGATTTATGGCAAGGTGCTGCTGTGCTGCACCTGTGTGCTGAAGCCCAGAGGTGAGATTGATCTGCCTGTCAGCACACCATTAAAACAGCCCGGCTCCTCCGTATCTGAAAAATGCTCCTGCAGAGCGTTCGGCTCGGTTATATTTAGCTGATATCAGTGAACAGCCACTCTGTCCAGGAGAGTTGATTTACCAAGCTGTGTGATTAAGCTTGCTGTGGACAAAGGTCTTCTCTTCAGGCTGGGTCAGACAGACTGTTTTATGGTGGAAGAGCTGAGATCTGACATCACAACTTGAATAAACGTGACTAAAGAACCTAAAAAAAAAATACTTCAGATTTCAAACATGGAATAAGATGACTATTTAAAATGATTTAAAAACTATACCTTCAAGGTAACAATCAGATGTGATCAAACAAATGGCTTCTTGTATGCACGATCTTGACTTCTTGCATTCTAGAATTACGTATCTTGCAGGCCCCATCACACTGCACCCTGGGCTATCAGCGTGCAGGAACAAGGCTGTTTCATTTAACTTAAAACTCAAAAGGTGATCAGGCATGGTGAAGTGAAGGTAGCAGTAAAAATAAAAATTGGTTATAGTGTGTAGAATCACTTATTTTGCAGAGAAAGTTCACGTTGGCACTGTAAGTTTCAGTAAGCATGGTTGGAGATTGGGGTGTGAGGGTGTGTGTGTGTGTGTATGTGTGTGAGTGTGTGTAAGCTGACAGCAGTGGCTGTGTCTGTCTGTAGTGGAATCATGTGATTGTAGAATAGGGATATAAGGAAGACACAGGTTCATGGCTGGGTCTCTGTGTTGGGCTCCTTGTCGTAGATGTAGCTGCCGACACCCCCTGTGTTCACACCTGAAAAAATAATAAGGAAAACCTTTAATTCATATTAGGCTCATAATGAATTTATACAAACAAATAGATAACTGTAAATACATCAAAACAGTACTATATGTATATTGATTGTTTAATACAGTTAAACGTTAATAATACACTGCAGTGAAAAATGATCAATGTTACTGAATTAAAAAACAACAGCACCCTCTGGAGGTTATCACTTTCTATGTACCTTTAGGCCCAAAGAGAACAGCATAACATGGTTTATGGCAGTAAGGTTGGCCATCGTGCTGAAAAGAAAATTAAAACAAAATACAAATACCGTCAAAAAGTGCAAAAACTTTTTTTCCAACAGCTGGTAATACAAATTACATCCTTCAATAAAGAAATTAATGCTAAATATTTTATGAAATCCTCTTATTACTGCAACTGATAACTATAATGGTAATAACCTACCGTATTTTTCGGACTATAAGGCGCACTTAAAAACTTTTAATTTTCACAAAAATTGACAGTGCGTCTTATAATACGGTGCGCCTTTTGTATGGATTTTACTCGTCAGGTTGTAAGGAGCAGTAAACACACACTCCGTGCAGCGTTATAGAGAGTTTCAGTGCTATACAGAGTCCAGAGCCGTGCAGCTCCGAGGCTGAGCAGCAATAGCATTAGCTAGATGCTAACCGCTAAGCTAGCTAGCTTATTCACTGAGATCAGTATTATCTAAATTTTACTCGTCAGGTTGTAAGGAGCAGTAAACACACACTCCGTGCAGCGTTATACAGAGTTTCAGTGCTATACAGAGTCCAGAGCCGTGCAGCTCCGAGGCTGGAGCAGCAAATAGCATTAGCTAGCTTATTCACTGTTCAGAGATCAGTATTATCTAAATTTTACCCGTCAGGTGTAAGGAGCAGTAAACACACACTCCGTGCAGAGCAGCAATAGCATTAGCTAGATGCTAACCGCTTAGCTAGCTAGCTTTTTCACTGTTCAGAGATCAGTATTTTCTAAATTTAGCACTTTTAATACTGCTGGAGCAGTATTATTAGAGTTAGATGCTAATCGCTAAGCGTTCACCGTTCAGAGGTGAGTTATCGGCCTGTAAGTCTGTGCTGCTTTGCCTGGCTAGCATTAGCTAGATGCTAAGCGCTAACTCTCTCAGAGGTGAGTTTTATCAGCCTGTAATCTGCTTGTTTACAGTGTTAAAACAAGCTACGGGGGACGAATCGCTAGCTAATATCTCACTGTCTTACCAGAACACGCAGGATTACTCAGTGTAACGCTGTCGTTTAAGTTTGGGTTAACTTTACTAGTTTAGGTGACTAGCTAGCGTGCTAGCGGATAGCTATGCTAACGCTGGTGCAGCAAGCCTTAGTGGACATCTGGAAATCTAAGCTTACTGTAAATAAACTGAAGCACGTTACTCACCCAAATAAACAGTTTTCAGGAGAGGAATCTGTGTAGATTAATATCCAGCACTCGTTTGACTTTGAAAGAGCTAGAATTATATATACTGAGACGCTCCACTGGCAAGTGACCACCCCCGGTGGGGGAAGGGAAACATGGCGCCACCCCTGTTCACTTTGATATAGGCACCCTTTCTAGTGTCACTTAACGCGCCTTATAATGCGATGCGCCCTATGTATGGAAAAATAGCAGAAAATAGGTGTTCTTTGATAGTGCGTCTTATAATACGGTGCGCCTTATAGTCCGAAAAATACGGTAATTAACTTGATCTTGAATATAATTCTAGATGTAACAATTACAAATATTACTAATACAATTATAACTCCCTTGATTACATGATTACAACCCATTCATGTTTTTGTACCACTTTAAAAAAGGCTCCTTCATAAAGGGTTTATATATAGTTTATGTAGAAGTTTATAAATGTTATAAATTAGGTTGTAAATAACCATTAATAAACAGTTACAACACATATATAGAATGTTCCTTTAGGCAGCATTAACATATCTGTTAATAACATATCTGTTATTCACTTTAACGACCCAGATCAATCATTTGTCCAATAATTATGACATGGTGTATATTAACATAAAATATCATTAAATAACTATACTGACTTTCCATATTTTTATTTTATTGAATATGTGAATGCTGATTAATGTAAAAAAGTAGGAAATGTATTATGTGTTGTAACTACTTATTAATGGCTTATAAAGTATTTACAAACTAATTAGTAACCATAAATAAACTCCCTTATAGACTATTTATAAACCCTTTATAAAAGGAGCCTTATTTTAAAGTGGTACCCATGTTTTTAACAATGCACACATTATACACTGCCTGTTCAAAAATAAACTACCTGAACATACTCAATATAGACCAGGTTATTCCATCAATGGATTTTTTTCTTTCCTGATGACACGGGCAATATTCTAAGATAACAATACCAGGATTCATGGGGCTGGATTGTTCACCACAGAGTCCAGATCTTAACCTTATTGAGAATCTTTGGGATGGGCTGGAAAAAAACTTTGTGCAGTGGTCAGACTCTACCATCATCAATGCTGCTGCAAGATCTTGGTGAAAAAATGCAACACTGCATTGAAATAAATCTTGTAACATTGCAGAAGCTTATGGAAACAATGCCACGGAGAAAGCTAAAGGCGGTCCAATAAAATATTAAAGTGTGTGATCTTTTTTTTGGTGGTGTTTTTTATTACGAGTAATTAACAAGTACTTTATGAGCACTAATTGAGTTGTTTCAGGGACGATTTCAGATTCAGTATTTTCTAGCTGGATGTGAGGAAGCTCACCTCTGCATGGCTGCCAGCAGCCAGAGTCTTGCTGCACCTTTCACAGCGCAGACAGGGCCGATGCCAGTCTTTCCCAAGAGACGTGACCTTTTCCGCTGCCACAAACAAATGAAACATGGTTACAAAGCTTTCTATGATTGCCAGCTATTTTTTCTAGTGTTTCCGAATTCAATTAGGAACCTACCGAAGTAGACCTTCTTGTTACACCTGGGGCACATGTTAGCCTCTCCAGAAAAGGTGGTGACACTTCCAGCTAAGGAAAAAACAAAAAAACAGATGCACATTTGAGTCAGTGAGTGCAGACAAAAATTAAAAGGCCTATTCATACTAAGTGTGACTTTTTGAGATAAGGTCAATTGTGTTTTTTGTCTTCTGTGTTCTGTAAACAGGGCTTGAACTCCATAACACTCAAACATTTACACGTTTCTTTTTCTCTGTTCCCTGTCCGCTTTTGCTCTTTAATTTCCTCCTCCACATGAGTGTTAATATCTTTAAAGAACTACAAACTACAGTGTCCCTCACTAATAAACAAAGCTTTATTAAAGAGTCTAAATACTGTATTTTGTGCACTATAAGGTGCACCGGATTATAAAGCGCACTATCAATAATTGATAGTATTTGGCAATATTTTTATACACAAGACGCACTGGATTATAAAACGCATTTTATGAACAGGTGTCAGGAACAGGGGTATTGCCATGTTTTCCATTTAATTCAGCAGGTCTCGCCGCTGGGTGGTCCCTAAGACAAGTTAAGTAAACAAAACTGTAATTCTTAAAAACAAACATTTTACATGAGTCAGACAAGTCAAACGAATGCTGATTTCTCTTTATTTGGGTGAAGGTGAAGCGCTTCCGTTTATTTACAGTAAACTTAGATTCCCAAATTAAAACTGGAGTGTTAGCATTAGTGGCTAACTGCTAGCAGTTAATGCTTCCTGACTGAGCTACACTGAGGAAACCTGAGTGTTCCGATAAGACAGGGCTAATGGTTCAATCCACGTAGCTTGTTTTAACATGGTAAACACACAGGGTACAGGATAATATACTCACCTCTGAATAGAAAAGGATCTAGCGCTGCAGTTAGCGTTTAACACTAACACACTAACATAGAGATACAGCCAAATTAAATTCTGTTTTAACAAGTGCCTCTACCCACTAATCTGGTCAATACAATTTTTTTTGCCTTTTTGTTTTATATATCCTGCAGCCAGGCCTAATATATGGCCATGATGGAATAATCTTTAATCAACTACCTTTAGAAGGAGGTCTGCTGGACGTTGGGACCCTCTTCTCTTCTGGCTTGGGTGCAGACTCCAAAGCGGTCGGAGGTGGGTTGTTGTTAACAGGTGCTTCATACATATAAGAGCCTGCTCCTCCAATATTAACCCCTGCAGAAAAAGCAGATATTAATGTATATTAATATGATTAAATTACTACCCAAGATAATCATGCAATATGTTCCTACATCACTCATCTTTTAAGCTGTGTAGCGTGAAACACAGTGTGTTCAGACAAAAAACATTTAGCTGACCATTTTAACGGAGTGTGGTGACCTTGGACTCCAGGCTCTGCTCCAGAGAGTGCCATTCTATTGGCCAAGTTTAAGCTACATTATATTGTGATTAGCAGACTGTTACATGCATAAACTGGCATGAAATGTGGACATCAGCTAGAATTAAATTTATTTCATTTTATTTAACTGATCTTTTTTTTTTTTCGCAGAAATTTCTGAGACAAAAGCTTCTGCTACTACAGCATACTTGGCCCTTTGGTCCTCAAAAGAAAAAAAAAGCTGGCTACTGATCAAATTTAGAAGACTTCACGCTACAATAAGTCCTATTTTCCAAGCTTAATCTATTTTTATTTTCACTTTTTATTTATTGTCATGCATGCATCCATCCTGTCATGGCAAGTTTAATGAAAGGGTGGACAATAAAATGGTGGCAAAAAAAAAAAAAATGTGGTTGACCTAGAATTTGAATAGTCCCGAATATCAAAAGTTATAGTTTATTCCAAGATGACAGGAAATTATTAGATTTGTCTTATGGACAATGTGAACTGTTTTATTTAACTATTTAACTGATTAATTAGATTAATAAATTAATAATAAATTAATTAATAAACTATTTATTAGTTTCAGAAATGAAAACAAAGAAGAAAATGCATCTAAGAAAACTGTACAAAATGTTGGTACCACTTTAAAATAAGACTACCTTTATAAAGGGTTTATAAATGGTTTACAATTCGTTTATTTATGGTTAATAATTAGGTTGTAAATGTCTTAAAAATCATTAATAATCAGTTATAACACATACGTAGAAATGGGCAACAATGACCTGTTGTTTGCCAAATAGTAAACCCACAGCCATCTATATTGTTGCCCTTTCTACTTATGTGTTATAACTGATTATTAATGATTTTTAAGACATTTACAACCTAATTAGTAATCATTAATACACTAATTGTAAACCATTTATAAACCCTTTATAAAGGTAGTCTTATTTTAAAGTGGTACCAACATTTTTTACAAATACTTTAACATAAACGAAATTCCTCTACATGTGTAATAATGTGTTTATTCAGAGTACATCCTGAAAATGTACATTTGTACTGTTACACAGTGTTTATAAGAAATATAAATATAAATAGGCACGTTATATTGATACTGACCCACAGAAATCTGCTGTTCTTTGGTCAGATATATAATAATATTATACAAGTCTTCTCAAATACACTAAGTGAAGCAGCAAACTATGTAGTCTATAATTATGTAGTCTTTTCTCACCTTTTGGCCCGAAGAGGGCAGCATAGCATGGCTTGTGACAGTAGGGCTTCCCGTCGTGCTGTGAGGAAGATGGAGAAGAATGTGAGGAAGGCATGAATTAAATAACTGCCACAGAGCTTCCATGCTCACACACAGCGCTCCACCACATCCATCTGAAGACCTTAATCCACACAAGTGTGTTTGTACACACACGGCTCCGTCCACGGCGGCTTTAATTTGGCTGGATGCTCCCTTTCCATTTTAAGCTGTTGCTTGTACACAGCCTTTCCCAAACTAATCCACTTGAGTGTAAAAGCCGGAGAGCGGCTCGTTATCCCTTGGCACCGGGGTCTCTTTTCTGGATAACGCTGACAGCCGTTACCAGGACACTGTCTCTGTTGATTCATGTTGATCCAAACTGTCTGCAAGTACGCACACACCATGTCTGTCTATATCTCTGTGTGTATGTGTGTATATATACAGCTCTGGAAAAAAATAAGAGACCACTTTATTTACTGAATCAGTTTCTCTGATTTTGTTATTTATAGGTATGTGTTTGAGTAAATTGAACATTGCTGTTTTATTCTATAAACTACAGACAACATTTCTCTCATATTGCAAATATTGCTTTCAGACCTCAAATAATGCAAAAAAAAAACAAGCTCATATACAAAAATCTATATTTAGTGGAGTAACACTGGTTTTTAATTACAGTTTTCATGCATCTTGACATGTCCTCCTCCACCAGTCTTACACACTGCTTTTGGATAACTTTATGCCACTCCTGGTGCAAAAATTCAAGTTCAGTTCAGCTTGGTTTGATGGCTTGTGATCATCCATCTTCCTCTTGATTATATTCCAGAGGTTTTCAATTTGGTAAAATCAAAGAAACTCATAATTTTTAAGTGGTCTCTTATTTTTTTCCAGAGCTGTTATTAAATGTGTGTATGTATGAGTATGTAAGTGTGTATGAGTGGAATGTGAACAACGGTCACAGCGGTCCACTTCTGCATCGGGCTGTAACGAAATAGCCTGGCCTGAGGCACACTGGGCCACGGTTGTCATGAGAACAGGGGGGTTGTGGGCAAAGTCACAGGCAGGGTCAGCCGAAATGGCCCTGTGCCAGCAGGGCTATGCGAGGGGAAAAAACAGGTAATGGGTCAAAATGCCCTCAGCCCTGGCATGCCAGACACCATCACGTTATGTAGACAGGACCGGAAAAGTGCTGTTTCTTACATTATCAGGACTTCTATAAAAGGTAATGAGCAGGAGCTTATCTCGTCAGTACAGTATAATCACTGTAATGATGACATTATTATGGGGCCCTGGTTCAGGATCCACCATTATATTTAATAGATTAAAAAAGAGATGATATTAAGGTTCCATAAACTAGAATTAAGCAGTATAAATCTAAATAATAATAATAATAATAATAATAATAATAATAATAATAATAATAATATTTTTAAAGACCAGTCTAAAAATTTATTGTATTTGGCTTATGTGCCAAACCAGTCAAAGCATTTTATATAAACAATTTCCAACCCATTTTATATATTGGAACTAAACAGACTAAGCATTATGAATGAGAGGTTCACAATAACATACTGAAAGTAAAAAGAAAGCAGTATTAATCTTTAACAGAGCTTATTGTACAAATGACATGTGAAGAACTGATTATTTAAGCTATCTGAGTACTAATAGTGACCCTGGTGGAAACTCTCAGCATGCTAAATATAAGTGAGTGAGTTTTCCATTATAATTGTTATAATCTCATTATAAAGTAACTGTTTTTGACATCCTTTATGATTAAAACAACTTAAATATTGTGTTATTTCTCAAATGTTGAACAAAAGTACTTTTGCAGAATTTAATATATTGGAAAAAGTATACCCCTGGTAGAGAAAACACTGTTTCAAAGTAACTTTGTTTTGTATAGAGGATCATTCTTTTCATTCTTTTTTATGGTAAACTTTTTATTTGGGTGCTCAATTTTTTTTTTTCTTCACACAGTCATAAGACTGTGTGTTGTTCATAAGAGTTTACCAAACCTTGCCTTCATTTTTGACAATATAGCAATCATATCAGTCATCAACTTTATTTGATCAATATCTGTTATGAACATGTTCATATTATTAAATGATTCTTATCCTGTAATAACTCCTTTTTCAGACTCTTACACTACGCAGAGATTTTTTAGCACTAGTGACGGCTCCCCACATCCAAAACACCCACACCAGCTCCCATTTCATAGCAGCAGCAGCAGCACCACCACAGCCAGGCTGTTTCCTGTGCAGAAACCAGCGAGATGGATTGTTTCTCCCAGCCCACTCACTTCTCAGCAGCTACAGCTCCCACAACCTGACATCCGAGCATCCACAGTCTCCCCTTACACACCCACCCAGCCTCTACTGAGGTTCTTATAGGTCTATCAGGAGGATGGCGCCGCTCTGGTGAAGAGTTAGAGGATTTTAATACAGAGGCATATCAAATAATATCTGGAAAACCATCTGCCATCATTCATAGATGACTCCCTCTGGGAAAATTCGACAGGGAGTCATGCTGGGTTTCAGCCACTAAACAGAAAAACATTTCTGGACATAAGTGCACTGACCCTAAGATTTCAGGAAAGACGTGATGCACTGAAATGACCATTTTTGGCTAAAACTGCCACCAAACAAAATAAAAAAACATTTGATCTGATTTCTGATTATTTTGCCTTCTTTTTTTAACACCTTTGCATAAATGAAATAACCTAAATGTATGTATCTCTTGCTTTTCAAAGACAAATTGCCCTCACATTATATTAAATGTAAATAATAACAATCCATATATTACAGTGTAAATACTGGTAAAGTATACATTGTTACAGATTAATTACAGTATAACAGGTCATGTAATTACACTTGTGTATAAAGGTCAATTATACATAGCAGAATATTTAGGCCATCTTCCCATAATGAAATCTAAATTACTATTTTCAGTAATCACAATCACAGCCCAAATTACATACCACACAAAAGCTGTTGGAGAAATATAAACTACATATACATATTCCAGCACAATTCACACACAATGATCTATTAGACACAAGTCAAAATTAATGTAGACATGTTATTACATTACCTGCACAACTGTAATAAATCTGTAACTATGTATACTTCACCAGTAGTTACACTGTTATTGCATGGATTGTTAATGTGTAACTATACAGTTAATAAGGACACTTACTATAAAGTGGGACTTAAAAGGCACTTATAAAACTACTTTATTGAACAGCAAACAGACAAACCAAAACAGCACAATGCAGTGTTTCTACTTAATTTATATTTTGCAGTGTTGACCCACACAATTACACCAGCAGCCAGTCTCTGCTGGGTTAGAAAGGTTTAGCAGCCATTGCAAACAGTCAAGATAAGGTATATAATGCTGCAGGTCTCGGCTGGGCTGAAGCAGTTTAGCTGTAATGCTAACTATGTTTTTAAGCTTTCTAAGCTGGATTACTTCCTGAGTTAATGACAGACCCCTCAGACCCAGTGAGTCCATTCTCCAAACTGCCCTGTGGCTATAGGGAGTCTTCTATCCGTTTTTGCTTTAAGCTAACTAACTCAAAGACTACATTCACATTACAAGCCACATTGCTCAAATCCGATTTTCTGCTCAAATCTGATTTGGCTATCTTGACGTTTCACATTCACAAATGTAAATTACCTGTATCTGTGTGTAATGTGAATGAATCTGTCCCAGAAACGTCTTACATGCGCACGTTGATACGTGTATAAATGACGACTTCTTCACAAACAACAAAAAAAAATTGATCATATACATGCATCTAATTATCCACAAATGAAAGTAACTCAAATCTGATTCGAAAAAATCAGATCTGGGCCACATTGAGCAAAAAATCTGATTTGAGTAATGCCTTTTGTCATTTTGGCTGCATTTTGTGTTTGAATCCAGTAAAGTGCCACAGCTGTCACTGTTTACTTTAACTCAAATATAACCTAAGACAAATTAGTCATTGTTTGGTATAAATAAATTGCTTTTTTGCCACTTTTTGTTGCCAAATATTTAGTGCATTCCTACTGAAAAGTAAGATAAAGTATCTTGACAGTCCATTGACTGTTTTTAAGGTAAAAAAAAATAAACATCCTTCCTTAATGACTCTTAAAGCTGCCCTCTTGCCTTTTCATTCATGACAATGGGGTACAGCCTTAACACAGACCAGGCCCTCACCATAGCAATGACCTACATCCGGATTTGGTGGTGGTGATGTCAGTCGAGCGGACATATAAATCCCCATCTAGAGATTACAAATGCACACCAGCATCCAATCAGCAACAACAGGGGCCCTCTTTCCTGTAGTAAATGCTAAGGTCAGATGCTTCCTGCACCGACCCGGGTCCTGAGAGTATAATGAAGAAAGGACGTTTTGGAAATCACAAGACAATAATCATTATGTTGAATTATGCAGTCATTAAGCTGCAGCTGGCTGAAATGGAACTTATTCCTCCCTCAGTGCCTATGAAGCATCACATGCTCTGGTTTTCAGCTCTGATCTACACTTCCACTGAAAAAAAGAAAAACGTATTGAACACTTGTGGTGCTATTTATGACTAAGCAATACACTGGTCTTCAATTGTAGTAGTCAAAGACCTTTGTTAATCACACCAAAGACCTTGCATTACTGCAAAATCTACATTAAGCGGCAATGTATATATTAAGGTTAAAAAGCAATATCAATAATATGCTATTTACTGTTATGTCTAGAGCTTAAAAAAAATCCAAGCCCAAAAAAAAATCCAGCCCGACCCGCCCTACCACAAAAACTGTCATTATGAGCCCGAGCCCAATTTAAACCAGACATTTTTAGTAAGTAGAATGTTAAAACTGAGCTTTTACAAATATATCTGGCTGTCTGAATAAGTGAAATCTATTCAGAATGATGTTAATTCTCATTGCAACACTGAAGAAGCTTAGACCTATTATTTACGCTGCAAGTCAAGTGCATAATGCAGACAAGTGGAGGAGCTCAACGTGTGTGTGAGCCCCAGAGCTGTGTGATTAAAACATTCTAACTTAAATATATAAATAAATAAATAAATAAATAAATAGAAAGACATTTTGAATTGTAACTTTGCTATATTGAGATTATCACACCATAGGTAAGACCCAACCTCGCATAAGGAAAGTGGTGGGAAATCTCGGCCCCACCCGGGCTTGGGCAGAGAATCAAAACTCATTTATGTCTGTTATTTAACCCCACACCTATTTATTACCATAATAATCTAGGATGAGATCATGTAAAACATGTATACAACATCAATGACTAAGTAACTACACTTATACACTCTATGGACAAAAGTATTTGGACACCTGCTCATTAATTCATTTTTTTCTGAAAGTCTAATTTCTTCTTTCCTACCCAGGTATGGCTTTTTTAATAGATTTGCAAATAATGTAAGAATTCGACTTCATTCAGCAACAAAAGACTATAAGTGAGGCTATAAGTGTTAGATAATCACCACCCTACCTCATCTCCAACTCCCCAACTCATCCCATCAGAAAGTATTGGATGGAACATATCATTCCAGTATATACAGGGGAGAATTATGCCCCATTTTAGCACTTGCCTGTCATTACAGTTTCATGTTTAGCTGCCCCGGGTGTGTATGCTAGGGCTGCACAATACTAGAAAAAAATTACATTAAAAATGTCCTTTTTTCTGAAATATATATCATGATATTAAACAATGCAGGGCCCATGGCTTCACCAGATCAAGAGCTAAGTCAGTGCTGAGCACTCAAAACCTGAGGAAAACCACAGTATTTGGCCCTTTAATCAGGCATTTAAATGGCTTGTTAAAAGATAAGTAAGAGCATTTTTTTCAGCTGTAACTGGAAATAGCTGCGCAAAACTGTGCTGGACTGAAGTGCACAGCTTCCCCTTCCCCCATTTGCACATCTATGTCAGCAGTGGGTGCAATTTAAATATGACATGTATGCATTCATAAAAGCAGTGTCCACAAGCCTTTGGATAGATAGTATTAAATATGTGTTAAATCATAAACATAGCACAAAAGGTAAAGAAAATTGGTGTTTGGTGGATTATTTCTATCTTGTAACAAAGCTTCTTGGAAATACATTTTATACCTGTTCATTTCCCTAATACATGGTGCCACATTTGTAAGGAACATGCATTTGTGGGATGAGCAGTAGAGCTGAGTATGGGGGTTGCACCAATGGTAAAATTTACCATTTCTCTCTACCATTGCCAAACAGCTTATTTTGCTGTTGCTATTGAGACTTGTTTCAAGCTTCTGGTATCCCCAGGTGCAGCCAATCAGATGTCTGATTGGCACCTGATTGGCAGCACCTGTGAGCATGGGCCCTGCTACAGTGGTCAGTAGGTCATGGCAATGAAGTGGCCATGAAGTGGGCATCCCAAGAAGACAACACCCCAAGAAGATTGTCCAACACCAAAAGAGTTACACTCTAAGAAAAGTAAGTACAGATTTGCACTTAAAAGAGTACAAAGCTTGTCGCTGGGGCTGTACCTTATATTGAGGTACAAAAAAGTACCTTTCAGTGAAAGTCCTTTTTTGTACCCATGTTTTTTTTGCCAGTAAAGATTATAAAAATGATAAACATCATCATCAACTGAATATGGCTCAAAAACTTGATGATCTAAAATTGTCTGGCTTTTAAATAAAAAATGTGCAATTAAAATATATATTGTTTATTAGTACAGTGATACAGAATACTGAATATACCTTTTGGCTGCTGGTTAAATGGTACAAATTTGTACTTATTGCTGTTAGAAATTACTTTGTACTTCAGAGGGAACAAATCTGACCCTGTAAAGACCAATATTGTACCTTTGAGGGTACAGTTATGAAGAGTGTACCTTTGAGTACAAAAAAGTACTCATATCGTACCTCTGTATTTTAGAGTGTAATGACTTGTCCCACAAACGCATGTTCCCTACAAATGTGGCACCAAGTAAAAGAGAAATTAATAGGCTTTCCAACGATATAAGATTCATGACAACAATGCAACTAATGCAATTAATATTTTATGAATCTGTACAGTAAAAATTATTATCATTGACAATACATTTCCACAGGAACTGTGGACACTGTAGGCAGTGAAGTCACAGGATGCTGGATTACGAGGAGTAAGAGGAATTTCATTAGTGCAGAGACAGGAAAACAGGAAGGCCCGACTGCAGAGCCAATCACAGCAGACTATTCTCTGGGGATCGTTCAAATGCTTAATTAAAGTGCAGCAGTCTCTCAGCTAACTGCAGAAGGAAGGGAAGAAAAGGCTCTGCATGAGGCAGTGCAATTAAAGAGCGTGACTAAGCCGATGAACAAGTGTCACTGTCAAGGTGGTTTGACTGCAGCCTTTTGACTGCAGCCTTTATTCCTTTAAATAGTGTGTATATAGTGCAGCTTCACTGTGCTTGTTTGACTGTGTTTGGGTGTGCTAAGTGAGTCCAACCTCACACCCCTCACACACACACATACACAATGTTACACATCATTAGCCTGGGGTGCTGAAGCTCAGTGTGGGCTTCTGAACATCTGATCTAAACACAAAATGTCAGAAAGTCGATATATAACTCTTGCTGCCAGCTTGTAAAAAAAAAGTGTGTGTGTGTGTGTTTTTAGAGGTTACGGGTGCAGATCTGTGCTAACACAAGCTTATGGTTAGGTAATAAACTCGTTTAGTTGTTCACATGACATTTCTTTTATCCCATTTTCTTCCAATTTACACGGCCAATAACCCAACCCACTCATTAGGACCCCTATCACTAGTGATGCCTCAACACACCAGGAGGGTGAAGACTAACACATGCCTCCTCCGATACATGTGAAGTCAGCCACCAACTATTTTCTAACTGCTGCTGATGCAGCATTTCCGAGTAGCATCACAGCGCACTCAGAGGAAAGTGCAGCGACTCGGTTCCGATACATGCTGGTACTCGCCTTGTGCTAATCGACATCTACCTTTAGAGTAATGTGGGGAGAGAGAGCGTAATCTACTCACCCAGAGAGAGCAAAGCCAATTGTGCCCTCTCAGGACTCCGGTAGCTGATGGCAAACTACATAAACAGGATTCGAACTGGCGATCTCCTGATCACAGTGACAACGTGATCACACCACTCGGAGCCCCCATATTCATATTTTTTGATATATTGTATGATTTTCTTTGCAAAACATTACTGTTATGTGGCATAAAATATCTATACATATATTGAAACATACAATAATAATCAAATGAATAAGGTAATCCCTGCTGTGAAAAATACTGGTTGTCAATATCTGTGAAACTGATACCAATAAATACATAATTCCATGTATTTGCCTTTTTTTTTGGCATTTTATCCTCTTTATTTACAGTTACTTTGAATTGTGATGGACAACTGTCTTGCGATACATCAAGTATTGCAGAATCACAGTATCATGATATCATGGTTATCATGGGCAACATGCTCCTAATATATACACTACAACATTTATTGGGATAAAGTGGCTTCTGTTGGTTTGCTGAAATTTTTTATAAAACTCTGATGCTGACTGAGGCAAAGGAAACTGCAGAAAGCACACTGGTTCATTTAGTTAACCTAGTGAAGCCTGCTTATTTTTAAAGTAACTAATCCTAATCCCAACAGAAAATATGCTGTATTATTCAATAACCCTCAGGTTTTGCATCTTTTGGGGAGACATCCTGCATTCTACCTCAGGGCCTATAAAACTGACGTTAATTATAACACCTATGGAAATAATGGCTTGCTGCAGTCCAACCCAGGGCTATCTAATTCACACTTACCTCAGCATGGCCGCCTGATGTCAAGGTCTTGTTGCAGCGCTCACACTTGAGGCAGAACTTGTGCCAGTCCTTCCCCAAAGAGGTCACCTTCTCAGCTAGATGAACAAAGAACAAAACAGAGGGAAAGGAATTTTGTTAGACAGTCAACAAGCAAATTTTTACTTTTAAATCGATGATATAGAACATTTAATGGATTTAAAGGCTTTAAACACATATTTAAAGTATTTAAAGTCCCCCTAATAATGTAAAGGTTGTAAATATTGATTAAAAGGTTCTTAATTGAGCTGTATATTCATGCCAAGGACCATTCATCCCAGTTATTTTAGGATCACCTTCAGCTACATAATCACAACTTTAACATATTACAAATAATCAGGGATTAACAGTATATATACACACTTGTCAAGAAACATTATAATACTAGTGTTGCTGAACATACTGTTAAATCCAATTTCACAAGTTTAAGTTCAACAGAGATACCTTAAATTTAAGCTGTTAGGTACATGTTTGAGTAAATTGAACTTTGTTGTTTTATTCTATAAACTACAGACAACATTTCTCCCAAATTCAAAATAAAAATATTGTCATTTCGAGCATTTATTTGCAGAAAATGAGAAATGGCTGAAATAACAAAAAAGATGCAGAACTGTCAGACCTCAAATAATGCAGTTTAGAAATCAATGTTTGGTGGAATAACCCTGGGTTTTAAAACACAGTTTTCATGCATCTTGGCATGTTCTCCTCCACCTGCCTTACACACTGCTTTTGGATAACTTTATGCCACTCCTGGTGCAAAAATTCAAACAGTTCAAGCTTGGTTTGATGGTTTGTGATTATCCATCTTCCTTTTGATTATATTCCAGAGGTTTTCACTTGGGTAAAATCAACTCTTCATTTTAAAAAAGCTGTATGTTGGTGTAATGTAGACCAGTGATCTAGGTTATATGTTTTGTTTTGAGCGCCACTGTAAAATACTTTTATTAGAAAGAAATACATCTTTAAAGATGTAACTGATCATTTGTATCTGTAGCCAAAAGCAACACAGAACAAAGAACAAAGCATGCTATAAATTCTCAGACAGAGCTTAAAAACAGATCTCTTAGTTTCGACGCCAACAATGTAAAACTATCGTAACTGGCTAACTTAGCTGTTTCGTATGGAATTGCTTGGGGCTTTGAACTCTTTGCTCATCTGGCTGGCTATTATAGAGTAATAAGGCGAGTTTAAACGGTTCATTACAATTCTAATAGACCACATTAACTGTAAACAATGGGGAACCCCCCTATTTTAGACATTCTTCCTTTGCTAAAAGGATGTTTGATGCAAATGAACAGGAAAGGCAGTGGCTACAGTCCAGCTGCAGCTGGAGAGACGGGTGTCGACAGTTCACACAGATTTCTTTGTATGACCCCTCTCCCCTGTCCTCTGCCCTGTTTCCGTCTCTTCTCGAGCGTCCTGAGCAGCTTCCCCAGACGGAATTGCTGGTCCTAAGAATATTCCTTCCATTTATAAACTTCTCCATTTGCAGAGCGGAGCCAGGCAGAGGCCACCAGAGGAAACACCTCGTCTTATCAGGCCTGGGCACAATCAGTTAGAAAGAGTGGTCAGTTTCCTCTTAACTCCCCCTCTCCCCTCCTCCATGGCCTTCCCGGCTGGAGAGGGAGTATTGTTTTCAGTCTGTCAGTACAACTGCCCCCTCACTTTCTCTCTCTTTCTCTCTATCTCTCTTTCTTTCTCTCTTGTCTCCAGGGATCCAGCTCAGGGTGCAGTGATCAGGTTCACCTCTAGCAAAGAGGTTTTTGTATCATCAACAGCCCTGTGAAACAGAATGTACCCTATTATCTGTTAAACATACATCAATATGGTTTGAAATTACCTGCCATTAATAAAATAGTTCCTCTTTCGTTGCATAAAAATGTTCCCATCAAAAAAGGAAATTTGACAATACACAATTGATAAGTATGACAAGCCATCAAACCAAGCTGAACTGCTTGAATATTTGCACCAGGAGTGGCATAAAAGTTATCCAAAAGCAGTGTGTAAGACTGGTGGAGGAGAACATGCCAAGATGCATAAAAACCAGGGTAATTAATTATATCACTATATACACACTATATATACACTACTGCAACAAAATTAATTAATTAATAAAATAATTTTTATTATTGCATACATGATATGACACACCCCTAACTGAGATATTAAAAAAATACAAGAATTTTATCAGATTTGTAACAGAAGTCAATGATCCAGAATGTCATGATACTAACAATGTACTCCAACTATCTCCATATATCCAGGATTAAAGTAAAATTAATGATACTGGATAGATATAAAAATCTGTCTCTAGCAGATATATAATGAGACATGAGAACAGTGTGAATTTTTCTTTTGCCAAAAACAGCAAAAAAGTTGTACCCTGATGTGATAATTACAGGTGGGTGATATGGCACAATATTTAAGGGGATATAATATTCACAATATTGGAAAGTACTAGCAATATTTTTGTGTATGATCAGATAAGGCATACCCCTGATTCCCAAGCCATTCCCTAAAGGGGAACACTTTATGAGCAATTGACAAACTGCTTTCTCATGATATTTCACATGACATTTAAAAAAAAAAAACATTTCAGACCATTTTGTAGCCCTGTTTTGGTCATCTTGGATTTTTCTAGAATTTCATTATTATCAGGGATCTAATTGCTGTTTGCCATCTCCAGCTCTGTTCATAAATCTAGAGACATCTTAAATTGTATTAATGTGTCTCAGCTCCCTACAGATTACCTGGATCATAAATTGATTTGTACATCACTAGCACCATATAATATCTCTAGACATGTACTGTATCTGCTACTTAATTAGTTCAACATCACTGAAAGCTGACAGCTGCATCTGCTGAATGTAAGGTAGAGTGAGGCATCAGATAATAACACCATTATATTAAATTATATTGAGGCACCTTAATAAGTTCAAAAGCATCACCTGCTCTGCACTTCCAGACAGCATAAATCACTGCTAATAAAGCAGGAGGCTAATCCGTGCCTGGAGACATTAAGAGCTAGTACTCTGCCAGCGCAGAGGCTGAGTGCCCGTGTTCCTGTGGGGCAGCAGCCAGTGCCAGTCTCGCCAGTCGCAGAGTGACAAAGCGCAGATGTGCAGACTTACGGTTAAAATGGGATTCTGTTATTGTAGGAGGCGAGAAGTTGTTAGAAGGTCGTCTGGGTGTCTGCAGAATGCACGATCATTACTGTCTCATGAGTCTGGTTAGTACCTGGACCCTCTCCAGTGGCTAAAAACTACACTCCAATAAGGTCTGCAGCCAAATATTCCAGACTATGTTAGTGTTTAGCTGTGCGGTTCTTTTTCTTTTTATCATTTAAGTTAAGCAGAATACGCATGAATGTCAATGTAACTCAGAGCCAAGCACTATGGCCCTTTTTCCTTAAACATTTAAGAACCTAAAATGCTAATTATTCTATTTCTGAATACAAAAGGACTACAAAATGTGTGAATGTACCTTATATAGCCAAACTAGCATAAATTTCAGTTTAAATTTGAAAATCGGTTTAAAATTGGGTTAAAAAGTTAATAAAATCACCCAAAGAATGAAATGAATGTTATTTAAATCAGATAAAAATCCAACTTTAGGATGTTAAAAACAAACAAAAAAATTGTATGTAAAGAAAATCAGAATCAGTTCTTGCAGTTAAGTACTATAAATGTATTATATCAGCTTTTTAAGCTAATATTTTGTATTAGGAAGGAATTCTAAATTACTTAATTAAACTACGCATAATATACAGCTCTGGTAAAAATTAAAAAGAGACCACTTCAGTTTCTGAATCAGTTTTTCAGATTTTGCTATTTATAAGGTTTATGTTTGAGTGAAATCAACATTGTTGTTTTATTCTATAAACTACAGACAACATTTCCCAAATTCCAAATAAAAATGTTGTAATTTCAAGCATTTATTTGCAGAAAATGAGAAATGGCTGAAATAATAAAAAAGCAGAGCTTTCAGACCTCAAATAATGCAAAGAAAACAAATTAATATTCATAAAGTTTTAAGAGTTTAAAAATCTATATTTGGTGGAATAACCCTGGTTTTTAATCACAGTTTTCCATGTTCTCCTCCACCAGTCCTACACACTGTTTTTGGATAACTTTATGCCACTCCTGGTGCAAAAATGCAAGCAGTTTAGTTTGGTTTGATGGCTTGTGGATCATCCATCTTCCTCTTCATTATATTCCAGAGATTTTCAATTTGGTAAAATCAAAGAAACTCATAACTTTTAAGTGGTCCCTTATTTTTTCCAGAATTGTACATGTAACAGTAATATGCCATGTGATATTAATACTATTAATTGTTTTTAACCCCAAATGAGCAGCATAACTCCAATGTGGGGATATTATACTTTCCTATTTGTATGAGTTACTGCATTGTGGCAATTACATTTTTTTTCAAATTTTTGTAAAACTTGTTATATCTTATCCAGGATATAAGACACTGCTTTACCAAAATAAAACATGGAATACTATAGATATGTGGTGTATAGACACCCATCAAGTACCAGTAGTCAAGTCAGATATTAGTAATTTTATCAGCAGATACTTCAAAATCTGGCATCAGTATCGTATCAGTACCACAATGGAAAAAGTGGTACATGGTGCATCTGTAATTGAAACACAATGGTGACTCTCTAACGGAGAAGATGGCCTTAATTGCTTTAGTATGATTGAAATATATAGGTTCAGATAAATATAGAGCTTCCTGTCGTACAGCAAAAGCAATAAAACAGGCTGATCATGTCAGAGAGAAAGAGATTCAGATAATGATGTCCCCATCAGACTGGGAACAGAGGACACTGCAGCAGTTCATTACGGAGTCATGTTTCCCAGGACGGAGGACAGAAAGCACAGAGCACCATAATGGAAGGCTATGTAAGATTATCCACTGAGAGGGATGCATTACCTCACACTATCAAGCTTTATCTAGCATACGTAGAGCCTAGAGCGCAATATGCCTCTATATACACACCTGATTCAGCTATAAGCTTCTTAATGTCTTGTTATGAGCTACAGAGGTAAGCTCTTCAGGCCTGTGCTCCTTGCTGTTGTTGGTAAATACCAGCTACAGAGAGAGATGGGCTGAGTTAGAGGCGTACAAATCCTTCCAGCATGGAGCTATGGAACAGTGGAACTGTGGAACTGTGTTTTCTGGAATGATGGTGCTCCATTCAATATGGGTGTGACAATATTCAGTTCTGGAACAAATTAAGAGACCATTTCAGTTTCTGAATCAGTTTCTCTGATTTATCTATTTATAGGTATATGTTTAAGTAAAATTGACATTTTTGTTTTTTTCTATACAATACAAAAAAAACATGTCTCCCAAATTCCAAATAAAAATATTGCAATTCTGCATTTATTTGCAGAAAATGAGAAATGGCTAAAATAACAAAAAAGTTGCAGAGCTTTCAGACCTTAAATAATGCAAAGAAAACAAGTTCGTTTTCATTTTCATTTCATTTTAAGAGTTAAAAAATCAATATTGGGTGGAATAACCCTAGTTTTTTATCACAGTTTTCATGCATTTTGGCATGTTCTCTTCCACCAGTCTTACACACTGCTTTTAGATAAATTTATGCCACTTCTGTTGCAAAAATTCAAGGATGGCTGCGATCATACATTTTCCTCTTGATTATATTCCAGAGGTTTTCAATTTGGTGAAATCAAGGAAAAACATTATTAAGTGGTCTCTTATTTTTTTCCAGAGCTGTATGCAATTTATCCTAAAGTTTTAATCGTATCGACATTTACATTTACACTGGGCCTAAGGACTCTATGCTGGGCTACACTTATAAGTCACCCAGACAGGGAATTGAACCCCAGTCTCCCACATGATGTGGTAGCTCACAAGCACACAGTGGTGTTATCCACTGCGCCACACCAACCACGTTGTAGAGAGAGTAACTCAAACAAAAGCAGCAACTGTTTTTTTTATACCCCTGATTTCAGAATAAAAAATGAAATATTGTATTAATACTTATCCATATATTATAATAGTCTGATCTGTGATTTTTTTTTTTTGGTTTATAATTTTATTTCATGTGTATCATTTATGTTAGAAGCTCACAAAACACGGCCAAAAGATTGGGGCCAGTTGATGATCCAATGTCTCTTTTAATATCAGGAATATTAAGAACCACTTTGTCTTCCCCTTTCAAAGCAGAGGGAACTGCCTGTACATTATGGTACATTCTGTAAACATTATCACTAGGTTTTGGAACATTTCTGCAAGGATTTGATTGCACTCAACCATTGCAGCATTAGTGAGATCAGGTACTGATGTTGGATGATTAGTTCTAGGTCACATACGCTACTAAAGCTCTCCCAAAGGTACTGGATAGCGCTCAATCTTAAATTTTAAGCTGCTACATAAAACTGCAAGTGTAACAGATACAAATCCAATCACTCAGGGATTGGATTAACCACTTCAGGGGCTGACCCTTAAGTGACCATATGTAAACAGAGTCAGAGCCTATATGGCAGAAAAAAAGTAAAAAAAAAACAGCATCATGTCTATTGAAGTGTAGATACTGATAATGTTGTGTAGATCAGTGGTTACCCAACTCTGGTTTGGCACGACCCCTTGCCAGGTACACTTTAATGATTACCTGCTCTATTTCACTACCTTGACATCAGAATGAGATTAAACGAGTGTCAATTAGCTGATTAGATGGATCAAGTGTGATGGCAGCAGGATAAACACTAAAACGATCCTCTAGGGTTGTGATACAATGATCTGAGGATGTTGAATTACAAAAAAAACCTTATCACTGTAAGACACACAAAAAAAGTTTTGTACCTTTTTACATAATTGAAATTGCATGGAATTTCATTATATAATTTAAGTTTTATGATGACTGGGCCAGTACAGAATGTATTTTCCATCCCTGTAAATCTAACAAAAAAAAGGTCATGATTAATCATGATTAATGCCCCCTAATAATTCTTCCTTTATGATTTCTCACTTCTTTGGATTTGTCCTTGGTTCACACCATGAGGAGGCTCCTCTAGAACACCTCACATCCAGCACACCCCATAAATACATCACCCAGAGAGGAGTTTAATGGCTGTATAGTGGAGAAAGGTCAGCCAGTGTAACAGCAGCTCGAGGTACAGCAAGTCCCACTGCCTCAGCAGAATATATGCAGGCTTGGATGCACTGAACTGAACTGTCTGCTCTCCTCATGCTCAGTCGTCACTCACTGCAAAACCATCCTCCTACTCAGAAACAATGAGAATCATATGAGAGCTAATACAATCAGCTATAAACCTCCATCTGTTGCATATCAAATGAATACGTCTCTCTGTAAACATGTCCAGTCTGATAAGGGATTATGCTTGCGATGTTCCAGATGGGAGGAGCCTCTCTGGATCTTTTAGAGCCTTGATGCTGCAAGGAAAGGAAGGAAAAAGAGAAGGAGTGCAAATGCACTCAATACATGTCAACCTAAATTATTATGCTCCCCAAAAAGAGGACTTTTGACATTTGGATTTAAGTAAAAATATTTTAAACGAAGCAATGACTAATTTATTGTAATTTAAATAAGTCATAATGCAGTGTTATGATATTTTTCAGCAGCACTTGCAGGCCCACATTGTGCCCGAGGCATATATAACTTAATTTTGTTCACTGTGTTTGCATAAATTAAATGAATACTTACTAAACTGTCAGTTTTCAGCTGAAATATACAAGCTATACGGGGCTGTTTGGTATATTAATGTTAGCTAAGCTAACAGCCTTAGCATCTGTTTGTTCCCCAAAAGACTGTCTCCCTTACCAGTGTTAATTTCACTCTAAATTGATATGAGTAGCAGTGCTGGGGTAAATTTGTCTAAAAGAACACTTCTGAGGTACATCTATGACTAAAACTGGGATAAATGCATGAGTAGAGTAGCACTGCTGAGGTCAATGTATTGCACTTTGTTGGGTTGTCTCCTGAGAATATTATTATTTTTTTGTAATTGTGTTTCGTTGAAAACTGTTTAATTTATTCAGTAGTGGAAAAAAAAAACTAAATTAATGAAAATGTGTTAAAAACGTGTTTGGTTTTGTTTCATTTTGTTTGTTTTTTTAACAAACAAACACTCTCATTTGGGTTCATCCCTACTGCGCTGATTAATAAGTTAATGCAGGTGCACGAGCAAAATAATTTAATTCTCGGTTTTACCAAACGTGTAGTAAGGGCAAGAGAAGGCGAGGTCGGGAAACAAGCAGGCAGGTACAAAACAGGCCACTCTTTTACTCAGGTAAAAGGTGTTGCAAACTAGCAAAAGGTCAAAACTAGTGCTGGGCGATTGTGGCCTAAAAAATCTTTAACTTTTTTGACAAAAAAATCAGATTTTCGATTATGATAGATCCCCAGCCCCTACTAAAAATCAAACTACAGATGACAAAGAAATGGTTTAAAAGTGGGTTTACCTGTAAAAAAATAAAATTAATAAATAATAAATAATAGCGTGGAGAAACTCACATACTGATGGACACTGGAATTATACTTCATAACGTGGGTTTGTGACTGAAAAGTGAGAAATAAATGTACTAAACGAGTCACAGAAGAAATTTTGAAGGAGAGATTATTATTGTTTTCTACAATTAAACACAGATCCTCACTGGAGAGCGATGACACTGCAGTTTTTAGAAACAGTAGGATTTATTTCTAGCTAAATATATTCTTTATCCCACCGGGTGTTTGTGTCGAAAGTGCTGGAACAATGCTGGAACTTTTTTTGGTAGGAGCTCAGTCCTCGTACTGAGCAGCATATATATAAAATATGTGCATGTTGGTCTGTAGGAGGCGCTGGCAAGACGGATAAACACTTCAGAAATGAGTAGCGCTTCCTACATTTTAGATTAAAAACATAAAATGTGTAAAAATCGCTTTAAAACAGAGAGAGAGAGAGAGACAGAGACATAGCAATAGTGCTCAGAAGTCAGTTTAACACTTCACCAGCTAGCAATAAGTTCTCTGAAGGAGCTGCAGCTGTCTCATTGATGTGCTGCAGGTGAGAAGCACAGTCTAGCCACATGTGTACCCTGTGCGTGTGCAGGCTTGACTGACTGAGACCAGCAGAGGAAGATCATTACAAGTACAAACAATAACCTCGGTTTAATTGTAGCCATTATATCGACTCCTATCATTTGACACTGTGCAATATTTTCATTGCGTTGGTAATTACTTTGTCTCTGACTGTCTAAGGCCGGAGAGAACTCACTCTGCACAAACAGGACTAATTGGTTAAACGGAGTAGCTGCAATTAGGTGGGTGGCGGGGAAGGGGGAAAAGATAACAGGGTGCTGGTAATTTAGAGGGTCTTTAGTGGGCCTGTTGAATGGGGGATATGTTTGGTTTTTTTTGTGCTGGGCTAATTGCTGTTCCATGATTATCAAGCGTAATAGGTCAGCACCACAACAAAGCTACACCAGACACAGACTGTGGAAAAATACAAAGGGGAAGGGAGAAGGGAGGCGATTTCTTGCTTGCTGACCATGCCTTCAACAATCTGTGTAATCACAGATAAATAAACAACACCATGCCCTCCACAACATTCACACAGCTGAAATCCCAACGTGCATTACTAACCTCTGTCCCCAGTGCAGAGATTAATAAATGTACAGAATATGTAGGTGTTAAAATGTTCATGCAGCTACTTTAGTGAAGGATTTCATATATAGTTGGACTTTCTTCCACATCAGAGAGTATAAGATAAACCCATCTGCTCTGACTGTATACTGTAAGCCCCCTTCCCCACCCCCTCCACAACCACAACTCCCAATTCTATCTTCCCGCTACTGTTCTGCATGCATGCCAGCTGCGTCCACAGCGGCATTTCAGTTATAGGCCACTGATTATTACATGATCTGTTTGCCTTGTACTTGAGAGCCTGGGGCCAAAGGACGAGGACACTCAGGACACACAAACAGATAAAGATTCTCTGAGAAAGACCAATAGCAGCACTGTTAGAGGGTGACTTAGGCCTTTGTCTCTTATAATTTTCTTTTTTAACCAAATGTAATTGATCAACCAACAGGAGGAAAGAATAACCAGACTAAATGTGTTTATTGAAGAGAGACAGAGGCTCCAATTGAACTGTGTTGGTTATGTTCTTTTGAGTTGGTTTAGGTGTCGGTAGGAGGGAACGCTCTAACAAATACAAGTACATTTTACTATTTTTTTTTTCATTTTACTTTACTTAAGCCCCGTGGTTGTGTCTCTCTTGATTGGTATCTCATTTTTCACATTGGCTTCTACCTTTTCACAAAGAGTAGTGAGACACCAGCCATAAATCATAAATAAAATGTGGGCATTTTCCCCACATGGATTTGGTGACATGGGAAATGCTAAAAATTAAACAAGAGGAAGGAAAAGTGACTGAAACCAATCAAAAGCTCAAGAACCACAACAAAGCAAACAAAGCTGGTAACTGGATGCCAGATGTCACACTGCCAGAATGGTAAAAATGGCAGATCACTAAAATGTGTCTGGGTTGACTTTTTCCATTTTAAAACACGTCACAAAATGCAACCTCAAAAAGGGTTTTGACATTGTAGACCATACAGTTGATGATTCATGGTTAGCCACTAAAGCCTAATAGGCTTTTATCCATTCTTTTAATCAAGTTAAAAGCTTAAACTTACATTTTCCTGTTGATTATTTTACAGCAAAATGTTTCAAGCCTCTATCAAGTCCTTTTATCTTAGAGGAAGTGCACTGCAGCTCCTCTAAACACATCCCAAACTCAGCAGCTCAGTGCAAGATTTGTTTTTCCAATTTACACTGGCTTCTGAACTTCAGCACAGCAGTGCGGTAGCACTGGGTGTGGCAGGAGGCCTCTGGTGTGCAGATGTGCCTTCCTGGCTCAGCTGCTTCAGGCTGATGAAACCGTGCTGCAAAAGTGGTTCCAGAGGGCCACTGTCGCCTCAGTCAGGGTGAGGTTTCCTCCAGGTCTAAATCTAGAAACACTGAACTTGAAATTCTCTGGCGTACAGGATTTAGGTATGTGGGTGTTCCGTCACAGTCTTTTGGGTTTGAGGTTCCATTAAAAGCAATTTTTACTATTTTATAGTTTGCAGTGAATGCAAATGTCCTGCAACCATCTTCTTTATATCCCACCAAAATATATTTTTGGCGGGTTCAATTCAGATTCAGAATCTTCCAGGACGTCTTCTAAAGTTAAACTCTGATAAATTTTGAGGTATGCCTGGGATCATTGCCCTGTTGGACAATCTAATGACACCCAAGCACCAGGTTCTGCACACAAGGCATTATGTTATCATCTAGGATTCTGATGCTTGTTTTGGTCTTCCCTTTTTTCCACATTCTGGAGGTTTTCAGTGTGAGACAAAACAGTCCCTGAGGATCAAAGAGTCACCAAAATGCTTCACTGTAGGCTGGGTGGCTTTTTGAGTGTATGCTTCTTTCTTCCTCCGGACACCCGTAAACGTACAGTTTTGTTTCATTTACTATACAAAAAAAGAATTGGGTGGTTTGGTGGTTTTGGGAATTTTGGATTCAATCTTTCTTGTGTCAGTAAAGGTGTACAGAAAAAAAAAAGAGTTTAGTGTGCTCCATACAGTGCAAACTGAAACCTCAGTACCTGCTGCCACTAATTTTTGCTGCAGGTCTATTACAGTCACTCAAAAGGGTTTTAACCACCTGTCTCCTCAGGAATTTGGTAATAGCTTCCTTTTTCTGCCTCCTTCAGGTAGAATTGCAAGTATTCTTTTCACATTGAACTTGTGGACTAAGCTCCAACTACAGCTCTGGAAGAAAATAAGAGACCATTTCAGTTCTGAATCAGTTTCTCAAATTTTGCTATTTATAGGTATATGTTTGAGTAAAAGGAACAATGGAGTTTTATTCTTTAAACTACAGACAACATTCCTCCCAAATTCCAAATAAAAATATTGTCATTTAGAGCATTTATTTGCAGAAAATGAGAAATGGATGAAATAACAAAAAATGCAGATATTTCAGACCTCAAATTATGCAAAGAAAGAGTTTAGAAATCAATATTTAGTGGAATATCCCTGTTTTTTAATCACAGTTTTCAAGCATGTTGGCATGTTCTCCTCCACCAGTCTTACACACTGCTTTTGGATAACTTTATGTCACCCCTGGTGCAAAATTTAAGCCGTTCAGCTTGGTTTGATGGCTTGTGATAATCCATCTTTCTCTGGATTATATTCCAGAGGTTTTCAATTTGGGAAAATCAAGGAAAAACATCTTTAAGTGGTTTGTTATTTTTTTACAGAGTTGTATTTTTCTAGGGAAATTGTGTCTTTGCCAGAATCTTTTGTATCATTTGTATTCCAAAGCAAAGATCTCTTTCTTGAACTTTTTAGAGCATCCTTTTTGATATGACATCTGATTTGGGCAACTGGGTTTAACCCACGCGCCTTTTTTAACCTTTTTAATCTTTACATCAGATCAAGCCAAGTTAACTGTGTCGTAACATGCTTCATACAGAGTGCAGTATAAACATGTGATGCCAGACTAGCATGGCTTCCCACCAGAAGAGCTTCTGAGGCTCTGAGCCCAAAACAGCACAAAATCCTCTCAGTCTCTGCAAAAATTAAAACGTCAAAAATGCCAAGATCCTTTTTTTTGCAGCACATTGACAAAAAGGCTATACAGAGAAGCACATAGCAGTAAGGATGAATTATGCATTTTTGATGCCCCAAGGGCAGCTTAATTTAGTGTAGCATCACACACACACATCATCTATTACATAACGGCACAGGCCTTCACCCTTACTCTGAGGGTGGAGAAGAAGACTATATAATGCTGTGGTGCGGGTCCATGCCTGCCAGGAGAAGCTTCCAGAGCAGATAGAGCGGCCCACAGAGTGACGAGCGGGCGACCAGGTTACGCAATGCCACTGAGCAAGAAGCGCAAACTCAAGAAATGAGCTTATATAACAGGGACAGCACATTCACACAGCTTGTGGGGCAGCCAGGCAGAAAAAAACAGGGTACTCTACCATGTGTGAAGGGAAAATGTGTGTATGGGTGTGAAAGAATAAAAGAAAAAGCGAGAAAGCGGATAAACGGATGAATGAAAGTCTAAGGTAGCACATTATGGACATGTATCAGCCACAGGTATCTGTAATTAATTTAATTTGATTTAAAGCAGCAGTCCTTAATATTTATTTTTGCTTGCAAAGCCAAATGTATTCATCCTTGTGCTAATACGAGAGCTATTGCAAGCATGACATTGTTAACCTAAAAAGAAACATTTCTCCCAAATTCCAAATAAACATATTGTCATTTAGAGAATTTAATTGCAGAAAATGAGAAATTACTGAAATAACAAAAAAGATGCAGAGCTTTCAGACTCTCAAATAACGCAAAGAAAACAAGTTCATATTCAAAAAGTTTTAAGAGTTCAGAAATCAATATTTGGTGGAATATCCCTGTTTTTTTTAAATGACAGTTTTCATGCATGTTCTCCTCCACCAGTCTTACACACTGCTTTTGGATAACTTGACACCACTCCTGGTGCAAAAATCCTTGCAAAGCCAAATATATATTCATCCTGGCGCTGATACGAGAGCTATTGCAAACATGACATTGCTAAACCAAAGAAATACAGAAGAATCTGGCAAGCTACAGTAGAGTGTGACAGAATCCTGGTAAAAATGACCAGATTCATCTACTCTAAAAAGGACCCCACACCACAATGCACGTAATAAAAAGTACTTTACTGCATGCTCAGTTAGTTACAAACTGTCACTTTGAAGAGACAGAACTATAAATAAAGTGAGCGAAACTAAAAACACATCTAAGAGGGAACCAAATGCTCGTCGTTCGATTTGCTAAACTAGTTTCAGGTGTGGACAGGAAGAAAAACGAGCAAGGTGAATATGGAGGTCCTTCTGATTTCCATGCATGAACTGATCTGACAGCCTGGCTCCTGTTTTGGTTACAGTCAGTGAGGAATGCAGACCCTGAGGGCATGAGGAAAGGAACAGATGCACAAGGAGAAAGACAGCAAGTGAAAGCAGCCTCATTCTTGTGTCACTAAAGTCTTACGTCAGCTATTTGGTTGGTTCATTGTCATGCAAGGCGAAGCTGGATGCTGTTAGTGGGGGAAAAAAAGAAAACAAGATGGAGCACTTTGCTGTTTTTCTTTCCTGCCCCCCACATCACTTTTAGTTTTTCTTCCTTTTCACCCACTAATCCATCTGTCCTTTCTTTCACAGGAACCAAAACATTCCCACACTTTGGTGCAAATTCCCGGCACTGAATATTAGGGCTGCACGATATTGTAAAATATTTACATTGGAAATGTTTTTTTGTTTTTTTTTTGCGTCGCAATATTAAACAATCCTGGGCCCATGACGTCACCAGCCCCACCCCCACCCATTTAAATGGCTTTATAAAAGGTAAATAAGAGCGTTTTTCTAGGTTTAAAAGTATGAATTCAGCTGTAACTGGAAATGTCTGCGCACAACTGTGCTGGACTGAGGTGCACAGCTTTCGAACAGTGCGTTTACAACATGCTTGTGCCCAACCATGTGGATGGAGGCCATGCGGTTACCTCGTGTTTACTTCTGCTCCGTTCCCCCTCCCCCTTGCACTTCTCAGGCAGCAGCAGCCTGTCACTCACACAGACACAGAGACAACGCTGTGTATCTACTTTACTTTTTGTGTCAAGAATCAAAACATTTCAACAAAACATGTTTGACTTAATTGCCTTAGGTGACATTTAATGTCCTGCGATGTGACTATTGCTCATGCGCACATCGCGATGATTATGCTTAATCGATATATTGTGCAGCCCTATTGGATATAATATCTGTCAGCTTCTTAAGTCAAAATTCAAGATTGAACAAAAAAAAATTAACATTTTGTTCAAACAGCTTACTTATTTGTTAATATACATCTATTTCTGTGTTTTAGGCCTGCAAAGCACTCTAAAAATCAAAAAGGTGGGACAGTGAAGCATTTACCTTTTGTAATGTTGCCACTGATTATCAAGCATTTCAGGCTGTATTTTGACCTGTTCTTGTTCTTTGTCATATGAAATGCAACTGTACAGACTTCTTGTTGCTGCATCTTGTGGCTCTAAAGTCTCCAAACATTAGCTATCTTTTGGGACAAGTCAGGACTGCATGTGGTTTTGCAGTGTCTTGTTGAAAAATGCATGTTGTCTTAAAGACATGACATAAGACGTTTCTATAAGATCTCCATGTACATGGCAGCAGAATGTACTGCATAAACATTTTGCTGCCATGACAGAAGCGAACCGACACAACCTCCTAGCTTCAATGACCCTGTTTTTTTGGATTTGTTGCTGAGAACAGTCTGGATGGTCCATTTCATGTTTGGTCTGGAGCACATAGTGTCTAATTCTAGAAAGCTCCGAAGGACTCATTCTCTGTGGGACTGCATGGTGTGATGGTTCAGATGCCTTAACATGAAGCTTCTGGACTGCACAGTAAAATAAAAAAATAAAAAGTTTTTTTTTTTAACTCAACAGAAATGGATGTATATGTGGATTAAATATGAAATATCTTGAAAAAAAACTTGTCTGAACTTTCTCTGATTTTTAGTTATAGTTTTATTACAACTAATGCTTGTGATTCCAGCAAGTCTCTACTACTACTACTGATAAATCAATAATATTAATAATTTCCTGTTTTAGGTCAAAGGTACATTTGATATTTAAAGTTTTTCAAGACCATATTTAGTTTTTATTTTGATCATAGGCAATAAAAAGTCTAACCCCCCATCATCAAGATCAATGCAGCTAATACCAGGAAGTGCCCACATTGTCCCATGATTTATGAGTGAGTACGAGCTATTGATTTTTGGACCCTATATACACTTTTATAGCCACCATTTAAGCTACTCGAGACCATGTGAATGGGCCGCATGAGATTTGGCTAAAAGTATCCCATCTCAAGCATTTGGTTCAGTCATAACTTCTTCCTGTTATAAGCTAAAATATGCTCTGAAGATGGAAAATTAGGATGGAATGTGATTTTGATCACCATCCGTTTGAAAAGTACAGATTTTTTTTTCCGCCAACGTTTACAACAGCTGTCCAGCTGCAAGAATGGTTGCTGCATCTCCTACCAATTAAAAGGTATAAACAAGTAATAAAACATTCACTTTAAGCCTTAAAATGCTTCACTCTAGGCAGTGGCTAACCACGTAGGTTTGAAAGCGGATACACTCAGCCAGAGAGAAAAAAAAAAGTGAATGAAAAAAAGAAAAACAAATGTTATAACCTCATGTGGAAATAGCATTTGGGCCAAACGGTTGAACAGAGAGATGATGTATGGTAAAAGCTGAAAGCATTTAGCTTCAATACAGTTCATTGAAATTCCTAATATGCTAAATATTAGTAAGTTCGTAGTCTAAGCATCAAATAAATCGGAAGTATTTTGACGGTGCTTCAAAACACCATAAAAAAATCCCAAATAAAACCGTCTACAATCCAAAGTGTGTTTGCATTACACTCCTCGCAATAAAAGAGCATGAAATGGCATCCAATGTGAACAATTCTCTCTTATTAGAGTCAAGTGTGTATGTGAAAAAATGAGGCTGGGTGTGAAATGTGCAAATGATTCACGTCTGGATGTACTGGAGCTGAAACATCCAAGTGGAGCGTCATCGGAGGGAGATACTGGACAGGGAGGAGTAGAACACTCCCATGACTGACCACATCTGCCTGACGATAATATTAGCACACTCCACCTCTCTCACTCCGCCCAGCTGCCCCATGACGTACACACAGCCACTGGGTTCATAGCCAAGCCCTGGAGAATCTACTGTCACCACTTGAACCTTACAGAGACAGCACTGACACACATCTAGGGATGGGATGGTACGAAAAAAGGGTCTGCCATGATGTCAGTGACCAGAACGGTCATGGTTTCCAGTATTATAATAATGGTATTGTTCACAGTGAAGGTAACTTCATTGTGTAGGTTTTATTAGACGTTTAGAGGCCCCTCAGGCTCCTTACGAGTGTCTCTTTTGGAAACCACTGTCACTGTTGAATAAAGGCATTTGGATACAGCCTATAAGAGTGAAGTGGACAGACAGAGGGCGGGGCTTATAAATGCACATATAATTAAGGGACCAAGAACTGTAAGTGTAGGATTACTTTGCTTATTTTATAACAGCAACAACCTTAAAATCAGTCTCACTTAAAAATTTCACCATATTATTAAAGTTATTTGAATTTAAAATGAGCAACAAAAAAAATCAGAGTAAGTACAAAAATGTGAGTACAAATTTAAGGTATAAAATCTTTTTTTTTTTTTCTTTTTTTTTTAACTTAAAGACTTTACGGATTTTTTTACCATACTGGTGTTTTTTTGCATAATAAAAGCATGTATGTCTCCATTTGTATTATTTTTTATATATTTATAATTTGATTTTTGCAGTGTCTATCTGTGGGAGATAACACAAATCAAATTGGCGCGTCCCTAAATCCTACACAATGATTATTTTTATTAATCTGAGCAAAAATAATCCATGTAATGAGCTGTGTATATAATATGTACCCCACGTGTACTTCAGCATAAAAACAAAATAATATTCAAGCACTAGCAATTTGATCCCTGTTAAAATGTGTTGAGAAAATGCAGTGTACTGTGGCCCACTGTATGGTATCAAAATCAATCAGTGTGAATGTAATGCTTTGTTCCAATCATAAATGAAAGAAACAAAGAAGCTTTTTTACCTTACAATAACAGCTTTAAAGTCATGTGATGCTCTACTGGCATGTTATAGGGAGAATAGCACCTCAATCATTGCCACTTTGGGGGCATTACTTTGGGGGAGCATGCAAAAGACTAATTACTGAACTAAGAACTTAGCAAAGCTACAATCGACAACGTTCTTTCACTTCCAAGGTGTCAACAAATGCACGTGTACAGCAGTCCATGATGGTTAGCTTTAAGCACATTTGTTCAGTAACTCTCCACAACTGTAGGGGGATCCATAGAGATCCATTTGACACTTTTATCTATATTACCCATTACATACTCAAACACTACTTACTATTACTGTTTACTATTACTGTCAGCACCCTCAGTGACCCCTCATTAGCTTCCACTAGATTCTCAAGTGTGCCATATCATATCGTACATGATAATATCGCCAAAAATTTAAAATATCGTGAACGATATTATACCCTGAAATATCGTGCCACATCACCCACCTCTAATTATCACATCAGAATACTACTTTTTTGCCATTTTAGCAAAAGAAAAATTCTCACTGTTCTCATTTTCTATTATATATCTACTAGAGACAGATTGTATCTGTGCAGATTTATTTTATTTTCCTTTAATTCTAGATTTATGGAGATATTTGGAGCGTATTACTAGTATCATGACATTCTGGATCATTGACTTGTTACAAAGCCATATCATATTATCTCAGCCATATCATATTGGATGCACTAATAAAATTCTAAATAATTTTTCTAATTCAGTGTTTTGTCACATCGCCAAAAGTATCGTTATCGTGAAAATACCATGAAATATCGTGATATTATTTTAGAGCCATATAGCCCACCCCTATTCAGCATCCTCTGTAAAGTGCAATCTGGCAGTTCCTGACTAGGCTGAAACTATTCTCCTCTTTTTTCATCTGTTAAGTGTTTTGAGTGACACACTCAGTGCTGGACCACAGGATGAACTGCTGCAAGAGCTGCACTGCCTGTTATATAACCCTGCTCCCATTCACCCCATTGATTTTAACCTCCTGTCAGCTTTGAGGACGCTATGAATTACTGTTCCGTGGCTTAGCTCTACACTGTGTGAAGATGAAGAAGAATAGGATAATTGCTCTAGTCTCTGTTCACCACACAGACACTCTACCACAGTCTCAGCTTATAAATAAAAGAGAAGAGATAATAAGGTCAAATAGCAGGGGGATAATACATGGTGGTGCTCTTCCTGACCCAGCACTGCCAGAAACTGAGACATATCAAATAATAGCCTGTACAATATAGAGCAGAATGTCAATTGTATATTTAGCTCCTGACACAAAATAGCTATGCTACTGTTTTCATTACAGTAGCAAATCTCTGGAGCCTGACCAAAGCAGCGACCCACTGACTACTGAAAATATGTATGTGGACTGCAAGTATGAAATGAGATGAAAAGAGAAACAGTGAAATGTGAAAGTTCTCACATAAACAGTCATATTAAACAGTTCCTCATCTGGCAGGGAGCATGTTTACAAGCAGTCAATTAGAACAGGACAAATGACCACAAAGAGGATCAGAGCACAGCTGCAGTCTGTGTCAGCACCGGGCAGAAACAGTTTCACACTCATAACTGACGGTCCCTGCAGACAGCTGTGTGAACACTGCCCTCGTGTACAATCAGAGTGAGGATTCCCATTCATAAAGGAGTTCTAAAAACTACAATTTTTTTTTTTATATTAATTAATATGAACTTTTTTTCTTATTGCATTGGACAAGGTATAGTGAGGATCTTTTATACTATAAATAAGAGTTTTTAAATCCATCTGAATAAAATACACCTTTTTATCACAATCATAATTGATGTATTAACAACAGTCTGATTTGGTAAAGATGATAATGGTCAATATGTAATCACAGTTAGAGAAAGAAATTGCCCAAAAAAAAAAAAAAAAAAAATCAGAGAAAGACTTTTTTGTTCTTTACTTTTAACCCTGTGTACTGTGCTGCCCTCAAGCAACAAGCCAAACTTTTGCGTATTACACTGTATCATCTTGTACCTTATTTATTTATGTAACATTACAAGACATATCTACATCAAATAAAATGACACATACAAGTGTCAAATACGTAAAGAAATATATTTGGCAGTATATATATATATATGTTTTTTATTCATTGCTATTGGGCAACATTATGCAAGTAGAACACTCCTGCATGTTTTGAGTGCTTCCTTGCTCTAAAATATCTAATTCAAATGTCTATTTATTATGAAAAAAGTCAAAATATATTTGATATTTGATATATCCACAGGGACTCCTAAGCTATGAAAAATGATATGTCCTCTAGCAAAATATCATTCAAGGCACTGAATATTTGATGACTTGTCTACTAATCATGAAATTGGGACACTACACAAAGAACAGGTGCCAAATTCTAATTTATGAATATCAGGAACTGCAAAAAGTGGCATTTTATAACAATAACATAAGAATAGTACAGTAGCATAACACTCTAAAAAAATACTTAAAAAAAATAAAACTAATTAAATAAAATAATTGTTTACAAAGTCAACATGCCAGCTCATTTAAATTAATAGGCTTTTCCCACTAAGTAAAACAATTATGTGGTCAGCAAAAAAAAAAACTAAACAAACTAAAGTTATGTTCGTATATGTGGATAACAATTAATGTAACAGCTCTGTATTTTTGTGTCTATATTAAAACAAGGAATATCGCCAAATATCGAATTATTGACTTCATTAAAATCGTAGCGTTAAAGCTATCCACATATTAGCTAACTAACGATTTGAAACTGACTCAAGAGCTGTGTAGTGCTTTTATTTTGGAAGTGAGAATCCGGCAGACTATCGTCATACAGTTTTCGCTATTTTTAAGAGTTTTGGAGGCTAGTGAAGACTTTTATTAGAACTGAAAGAGGTGAATTATAATAAACTATTTCCTCTAAAGACCCGAGCTAGAATTTATAAATTACACTACAGTCCAGCACACAGACAAGTCAGTTAAAGCAGATTATGCACTGATAGGTTGGTTATTGGGCTATTTAACTAATTTAGAGAAGAAATGTGAATAAAAGAACTTACCAAAATACACGGTCTTCTCGCATTTGGGACACTTGGACGCCATTCTTGGGTTTAATGTTTTATAATTAATAAAATTAAGCAGGAATAAAGGCGCTTGGCTCCGGCTTTCAGGATCTCTCACTCCCGCGCTTGCATTTCACTGAGCCCGGGAGCATCCCACTCTCAATACGGCGCTATATTTGCATAGCCACGCCCCCGCCCAGCTTATGCGCTGATTTTATTGGTCTGTGTGTGGGTCGCTCGCCTGCGTGTGGGCGGGGCTACATGGGTCATCCATTTCATGCCACAGAGGTCTCTCTTTCTCTCTCTGTACCCCCCTCTCTCTCACTCTCTCTCTCTCTCACACACACACACACACTTTCCCCGCTCCCTCTCTCTCGCCATACACACACACACACACACACACACACACTTACACTCTCAGTCTCTCTCACCCAGCTCCTGTTTTTTTTTTGTGCTTTTTTTTTTTGCTTTTTTTCCATCCTTAGGAGCATCCAACAAAAGCACCATTCACAGCTCATGAATAGGGATTCTTCAGGCCAGGCCAGACCGTTACTATTTTGTCTGTGAATGATATTGGCAGGTTCCAGTCAGGATTAGCACACTTCCTTTCTTGTCTTTTCTTACGTCACACTGCAAATTTGACGTTTTAATGACCAATTTAGCCACTTACAGAATTTTTCCAAGGGCAAAAATGACCATCCATATAATGTAGCCTATTTGCTCCTGCTTTTTTAAGCCCCAGCCAGCCTGCTCCCACACCCACTTCTCAGGACTCCACACCAAACTGCTCCTCCTCCTCCTCCTCACAGCCTTTATCATTCACCACAGGAAATTATGTGCTTGTTTCCAGAGTGTGAGAGTGTGTTAGCTCACACTCTCACAGTCATAAACAAACACTTACACACACGTTTTTGACGCTGAGCAGGACTCAGCATTAAGAACAGCAACAATCTGCAGATTACTGTACGTAACTAATTCCCACAGCACACGGTTCCCACCCAACAGCAACCGCAGAGCATGAGACCAGTTAGTTAATCTTATCTGTGAAGTGTTAAGTCATTTAGTGTTTTCCAAAGCTCCCCTGAAACCTGTATCTGAACATTCGCTTCTGTTGACTGTCTAACAGCTCTGTGTGATGTTTGCAGCTAGCTGGACTAGTCGTTTCCAAGTCAATACGTTTGTTTTAATTGCTAATTTGTGTGGCAGTGCAGTTCAGAGGCTATCTGCATTCACACTGCAGGGTATAATAGTGTCCCACTCTGACCATAAATGTAAATGTAGGGTGTTAAAATCCTCATATCATGTTTTTATTTAACCTATTTTTTGTGTCCAAAATAGATGAGATACAATATACTATTTTCTAACATCTCTTTTTCGCTAAAATTAAACTGGCTGCAAATTAACAGGTTGATAATGTGAAAAGTTTGGACAAATCCCTTGTCATTTAATGTTTCTTTCTTCATTTGTAGATTAATATTGAACACATCAAAACGATGAAGGAATGCATATGCAATTATAAAGTAAATGTAAAGTGTTAAACAAACCAAAGTATGTTTTATACTTTAGATTCGTCAAAGTAGCCACATTTTGCTTTAATACTAACTTTGCCCACTCATAAAATTGATTTTTTTTACATAGACATCCTTCGAAAAGTTAAAAAAGTTATTTCCTTCTACTGTAACATTGGCATTTTTGAGATACAGTAGTATGAAAAAGTTTGTGCATAATTGATCATTTTCAAGATTTTCCTTTGTAAAACAATGGTTGTTTGGATCAGCAATTTCAGGTTAATATATCATAAAGCAGACGAACACAGTGATATTTCACAGTTCAGTTCCCATTGTGGTTTCGACCTCACTATAAGTACCATACATAGGAGTAAAAGTCTCACCCAGGTAGAACAGTCTGTTCTATCAAGTGCCTGAGGTAGGAAATACAGTGTGTTGTGCGTTAATTGTGCAGTTAAGTGTGAACATAAGCATGTACAATGTGTTTCCATACATACCTAATTTTTACCTCAGTGAAATATTTGTTTATATTCAGGCCAAACCAATGAAAGATAAAGAATAAAGAAAGATAAAAACTAATGTATGTGTGTGGGAGTGTAGTCTCTCTCTACATGTGAGAGGGAAATAAGTTTTTAGAGTCTAGGGTGCAGCCAATGTAGGGCAGGTCCTCAGTAGGACAGTTCCATGAAGACTCCTTCTTAGTCACATAGATTGAACAGATGCTGTCTTTTTCCTTTCTTGTTGTACATGTGCAGATAACTGTGGGTAACTAAGGACCTGGATGGATACATCAGTGGCATACTACATTTCTTGGCTGCATACAAAGGGTCCTTCAGGACAGCCTGACAGCCTTCTGTGATGGAACAGTGTGACCCTGTACATGATGGTTTAGTGCAAATACACAAACCTTTACATCTCTATTAAGAACAGGCTATATTTGTGAATTATTCTAAATTTGTGGACTGAGGAGTAAAGATTTGATATATTTTTTTAACTTGAAGATGACACATGGTCATTGTCCACTTTTTTGCATAGTTTGCCATGGCATGGTTGATGTTTGTGCGAGAGGAACATTTTAACTGATTAAGCTGGGGAAATACGTAAGGGACACCAGATTATAAGGCACACTGTTTATAAAAGTCTAATTTCTGATCTATTTTCATACATAGTGCGCACCAGATTATAAGGCACATTAATCAACGCTAGTAAGCATGATTACATTGAAGGTAAGTAAATAAACAAAACTGTAATTCTTAAAAAACAAACATTTTCTTTCATAGTCAAACAAGCACTGGATGTTAATCTACACAGATTTCTCTCCTGAAAACTGTTTGTTTGAAAGTAAAGCGCTTTCGTTTATTCACAGTAAGCTTTGAATATTTGTATAAATGTGAGTTTTCAGAGAAGTTTAGCAGTAGCACTAGAATTAGCTGCTAATCCCAGCCCTACTAGAGCAGATATAGCACCCGATAGTGCTAGACTGAGGTACCCTGAGTGTTCCAGTAACCCAGGGCGCTATCAGCTAGCGGTTAGTCCCACGTAGTTTGTGTTAACACGGAAAACAGGCAGATTACAGTCCAATATACTCACCACTGAATGGCTAAAGAGCCTTAGTGTTGGACAAACTTCACTGAAAACTCAATCTTATAATGCTGTACTTCAGCAGAGTGGCTTTACTGCTCCTTAATACCTGACTGGTAGAATTCATACAGGCACACTGGATTATAAGGCGAACTGTTGATTTTTGGAAAAATTAAATTGCGCCTTATAGGCCCAAAAATACGGTCTGCAGTTTTATAAGTATGAGAAATTGTAAGAACAAATTTTAAGCAATGGTTTTAGTTTTGAGGGCCAAAAGGCACAGTATTCTGATAATGACCCTTTTGTGTCTAATTTTTTTGTGCCATGTTCATTACATGCTCCCCTGACGCCTATCACCTACTGCGTTTTCATCCTCAGGGTTAAACAAACAGGTGGCAAAACCAGTCTGTCCTAATAGACTGCACTCTCCCTTAATTTACTCTCAGTATCTCAGTATCCTCCGGGGCTTAAGGCACTGAGGAAATGAACACTTATGCCAGTAACTTTTATGTATAAATAAATATATATATATATATATTTATATATATAAATAACAACATCCTCCATGCAGGCCCCACCAAAACCCACACTGTCCCACTCAGCAGCAGCAGCAGGGCAACATTATGTCTCATGTGGCATTTGGAACATCTGCATCCTTAATGTACATGTGCTGGTTTTCAAATGGATACCACAAATAGCAGCTATATTCCACGGGGTGTGGCGGATTGCATGTGTTCGCTTGGTTAAATGAGAGAGCAAGACAGAAAGCTCTGCTGCTTTAGAGCTATAAAAAATTCTGAATGCTTCCCATCCCAAACAAAGTCCTCAGCAGAGTTCCAACTGCCTACTGTGGTGGTTAGTGAATAAGACGAGGAGTGGAGGGTCTTATCAGGTCTTTAAGAGAACGTAACAGACGCGCAGTCTCAGAGCAGCAGGTGTCTGTGAGGACTGATAAAACTGACATACAGCAGAATCACTCTGTCTTATTTTAGTTCCTAACTGAACTCAACTTAACAGAACTGGAGCTGAATCAAAATGACTCTTAGAGGCGAGTCCGTGGAAAGTCCCATGTAAATCAGCTAACAGAGAATGTTATAAGAACATTTAGCAACGTTTTAAAAAGGAAATAATGTCTCAGAGACGTTCTGAAATCATGTGACATAATAATGGATAACATCACAACTTTACAAAACTTATTTTATCATGTTTACCATATTTTTATCATATTTTACCATGTTTACCATATTTTTATCATATTTTATCATGTTTACCATATTTTTTACCTTGTGTACCATATTTTACCATGTTTACCAAGTTTTACCATATTTTACCATGTTTACCATGTTTTTACCTTGTGTACCATATTTTACCATGTTTACCATATTTTTACCTTGTTTACCATGTTTACCATATTTTTACCTTGTGTACCATATTTTACCATATTTACCATGTTTTACCATATTTTACCATGTTTACCATGTTTTACCATATTTTACCATGTTTACCATATTTTTTACCTTGTTTACCATGTATTACCATATTTTACCATGTTTACCATATTTTACCATGTTTACCATATTTTTTACCTTGTTTACCATGTTTTACCATATTTACCATGTTTACCATATGTTTACCTTGTTTACCATATTTTACCATGCTTTACCATGTTTACCATGTTTTTACCTTGTTTACCGTGCTTTACCATGTTTTACCATATTTTACCATGTTTACCATGTTTTACCATATTTTACCATGTTTACCATGTTTTACCATATTTTACCATGTTTACCATATTTTTTACCTTGTTTACCATGTATTACCATATTTTACCATGTTTACCATATTTTACCATGTTTACCATATTTTTTACCTTGTTTACCATGTTTTACCATATGTTACCATGTTTACCATATTTTTACCTTGTTTGCCATATTTTACCATGCTTTACCATGTTTACCATGTTTTTACCTTGTTTACCGTGCTTTACCATGTTTTACCATATTTTACCATGTTTACCATGTTTTACCATATTTTACCATGTTTACCAGGTTTTACCATGTTTAACATATTGTCACCATGTTTTACCATGTTTTTTATAGTTTTACCACGTTTTTGTAATTTTACTATGATTAATTTTACTACCATATTTTATCATGATTAACATGTTTACCATGTTTTTATAGTTTTACCATGTTTTTTTATTTTACCATTTTTACCATATTTTTTTCTTTGTTTTTATAGTTTTACCATGTTTACCATATTTTACCACGTTTTTTTATTTACCATGTTTACCATATTTTTCTTTGTTTGAATAGTTTTACCATGTTTACCATATTTTTACCATATTATACCATGTTTTTATAATTGTATCATGTTTCTATGCACAGCCCTGTCTGAAGAGGTTTTTTTCTTACCTCCGTGCTCACTGAGGTTCTGTGTTACATGTTTAGTGTTTTGTCTGATTCTTTCTTCTGTAAAGTTGCTTTGTGACATCAGTTGTAAAAAGCACTATATAAACACATTTGATTTATAATTTTACCATGTTTTCCATATCTTTACCATGTGACCATACTTTACCATGTTTTACCATGTTTACCATATTTTACCATGTTTTACCCTATTTTTACCATGTTTTACAATATTTTACCATGTTTTACCATGTTTACCATGTTTTTACCTTGTTTATCATGTTTACCATATTTTTACCTTGTGTACCATATTTTACCACGTTTACCATGTTTTACCATATTTTACCACGTTTACCATGTTTTACCATATTTTACCACGTTTACCATGTTTTACCATATTTTACCATGTTTACCATATTTTTACCTTGTTTACCATGTTTACCATATTTTTACCTTGTGTACCATATTTTACCATGTTTACCATATTTTTTACCTTGTTTACCATGTTTACCATATTTTTACCTTGTTTACCATATTTTACCATGCTTTACCATGTTTTTACCCTGTTTACCATGCTTTACCATGTTTTACCATATTTACCATGTTTTACCATATTTTACCATGTTTTACCATGTTTACCATGTTTTACCATATTTTACCATGTTTACCATATTTTTTACCTTGTTTACCATGTTTTACCATAGTTTACCATGTTTACCATATTTTTCCATGCTTTACCATGTTTACCATATTTTTACCCTGTTTACCGTGTTTTACCATGTTTTACCATATTTTACCATATTTACCATGTTTTACCATATTTTATCATGTTTACCATATTTTTTACCTTGTTTACCATGTTTTACCATATTTTACCATGTTTACCATATTTTTTACCTTGTTTAACATATTTTACCATGCTTTACCATGTTTACCATATTTTTACCCTGTTTACCGTGCTTTACCATGTTTTACCATATTTTACCATGTTTTACCATATTTTTACCATGTTTTACCATATTTTTACCATGTTTTACAATATTTTACCATGTTTTACCATGTTTACCATGTTTTCACCTTGTTTATCATGTTTACCATATTTTTACCTTGTGTACCATATTTTACCACGTTTACCATGTTTTACCATATTTTACCACGTTTACCATGTTTTACCATATTTTACCATGTTTACCATATTTTTACCTTGTTTACCATGTTTACCATATTTTTACCTTCTGTACCATATTTTACCATGTTTACCATATTTTTTACCTTGTTTACCATGTTTACCATATTTTACCATGTTTACCATGTTTTACCATATTTTACCATGTTTACCATGTTTTACCATATTTTATCATGTTTACCATATTTTTTACCTTGTTTACCATGTTTTACCATATTTTACCATGTTTACCATATTTTTTACCCTGTTTAACATATTTTACCATGCTTTACCATGTTTACCATATTTTTACCCTGTTTACCGTGCTTTACCATGTTTTACCATATTTTACCATGTTTACCATGTTTTACCATATTTTACCATGTTTACCATATTTTTTTACCATGTTTACCATTTTTTTTTACCATGTTTACCATGTTTTACCATATTTTACCATGTTTACCATATTTTTTACCATGTTTACCATATTTTTTTACCTTGTTTACCATATTTTACCATGTTTTTTACCCTGTTTACCGTGCTTTACCATGTTTTACCATATTTTTACCATGTTTACCATATTTTTTTTACCATGTTTCCCATTTTTTTACCATGTTTCCCATTTTTTTTTACCATGTTTACCATATTTTTTTTACCATGTTTCCCATTTTTTACAATGTTTAACTTATTGTCTACCATGTTTTACCATATTTTTATTGTTTTACCATGTTTTTATAATTTTACTATGTTTAGAATATTTTTTGCAATGTTTACCATATTTTACCATGTTTTCTTTTATAGTTTTACCATGTTTTTATATTTTTATCATGTTTACCATTGTTTACCAGGTTTTACCATGTTTATCATATTGTTACCATGTTTTACCATGTTTTTAATAGTTTTACCACATTTTTATAATTTTACTATGATTAATTTTACTACCATATTTTATCATGATTAACATGTTTTACCATGTTTTTATAGTTTTACCATGTTTTTTTATTTTACCATTTTTACCATATTTTTTTCTTTGTTTTTATAGTTTTACCATGTTTACCATATTTTACCACGTTTTTTTATTTACCATGTTTACCATATTTTTCTTTGTTTGAATAGTTTTACCATGTTTACCATATTTTTACCATATTATACCATGGTTTTATAATTGTATCATGTTTCTATGCACAGCCCTGTCTGAAGAGTTTTTTTCTTACCTCCGTGCTCACTGAGGTTCTGTGTTACATGTTTAGTGTTTTGTCTGATTCTTTCTTCTGTAAAGTTGCTTTGTGACATCAGTTGTAAAAAGCACTATATAAACACATTTGATTTATAATTTTACCATGTTTTCCATATCTTTACCATGTTTACCATACTTTACCATGTTTTACCATGTTTACCATATTTTACCATGTTTTACCATATTTTTACCATGTTTACCATATTTTACCAGGTTTTATCATATTTGTACCATGTTTTACAATATTTTACCATGTTTTACCATGTTTACCATGTTTTTACCTTGTTTATCATGTTTACCATATTTTTACCTTGTGTACCATATTTTACCACGTTTACCATGTTTTACCATATTTTACCACGTTTACCATGTTTTACCATATTTTACCACGTTTACCATGTTTTACCATATTTTACCATGTTTACCATATTTTTACCTTGTTTACCATGTTTACCATATTTTTACCTTCTGTACCATATTTTACCATATTTACCATGTTTTACCATATTTTACCATGTTTACCATATTTTTTACCTTGTTTACCATGTTTACCATATTTTTTACCTTGTTTACCATATTTTACCATGCTTTACCATGTTTTTACCCTGTTTACCGTGCTTTACCATGTTTTACCATATTTACCATGTTTTACCATGTTTACCATGTTTTACCATATTTTACCATGTTTACCATATTTTTTACCTTGTTTACCATATTTTTTACCTTGTTTACCATGTTTACCATATTTTTACCTTGTTTACCATATTTTTCCATGCTTTACCATGTTTACCATATTTTTACCCTGTTTACAGTGCTTTACCATGTTTTACCATATTTTACCATGTTTACCATGTTTTACCATATTTTACCATGTTCTACCATATTTTACCATGTTTACCATATTTTTTCCTTGTTTACAAGGTTTTACCATATTTTACCATGTTTACCATATTTTTACTATTATTTACCATGTTTTACCATGTTTACCATGTTTTACCATGTTTACCATATTTTACCATGTTTACCATATTTTTTTTTTACCATGTTTCCCATTTTTACCATGTTTACCATTTTTTTTACCATGTTTCCCATTTTTTCCCATGTTTACCATATTTTTTTTTTTACCATGTTTACCATATTTTTACCATGTTTACCATATTTTTATCAGGTTTTACAATGTTTAACTTATTGTCTACCATGTTTTACCATATTTGTATTGTTTTACCATGTTTTTATAATTTTACTATGTTTAGAATATTTTTGCAATGTTTACCATATTTTATCATGTTTTCTTTTATAGTTTTACCATGTTTTTATATTTTTATCATGTTTACCATTGTTTACCAGGTTTTACCATGTTTAACATATTGTTACCATGTTTTACCATGTTTTTTATAGTTTTACCACGTTTTTATAATTTTACTATGATTAATTTTACTACCATATTTTATCATGATTAACATGTTTTACCAGGTTTTACCATGTTTTGATAGTCTTACCATGTTTTTTTTTTACCATGTTTACTTTATTTTACCATACTTTACCGTTTACCATATTTTACCATGTTGTACCATGTTTTTTTGTATAGTTTTATCATGTTTTTATAATTTTACCATGTTTACTACAATTTACCATGTTTACAATATTTTTTGCTGTAATTCTATGAAAAACACACTCAAAAGCACAATTTAATGCTTTTATGTTGTGTTTAAATATAGCTTAATTGCAAATAATTCATTGAAATATACTTCAGTTGCCATAAGTATAAATAGTATATTTAGTAAGTATTTAAGTACATATTCTAGTTTTAAAAAGTATGTACTTTTACATGAAACTTTTAAAAATATACTTAACACACTTTTCTTTTACAAGGCTGAGCACCACCTAAAGGACCTCCCTGAAGATTTATTTATTTTTACCTTCTAACAATGTAAACTTGAATAAAACAAGATAGACACATATTTAATTGACTGATATCTAATTGACGGAATAAAGTCACTATGAAAATATGAATAGCGCCGCTGTCAAACACTGTGAGCTATATGGCAGAGTTGGACTGCAAATTTTCCAGTGATGGTTCTTCAGATTCTAAAGATATTTTTCAAATTGACAAAGAAGAAGAATCTGCAGTGATTGCGAAGGAGACTGTAGAGAATAATAGTAATAATATCTAGCTTAGTGCTCTACAGACTGTACTGGGATTTGACTCTCTCGAAAGAGCCTGAACTGTCCCACTGTACATCAAATTAATACAGCCAAAAACAACACACCTTTTTGTCCTTTTGCATCATCTTCAGTTCATCTTCTTCAACTCCTTAGGTTGTTTTCTACCATCTAAGTCACATATGTCACTCCAAAGACAACGGGCATTGCCAAATAAAAGTTTTTTTTAAGCTCTATTCCTTGAATTTGTAGGAAACCATGATAATGACTAGTTAGGAACTCAGCTTAATCCCTTTCCCTTTCTCAGGCAGATGTCTGTGAAAAAATCAGGAGGACCAGTAAGTTTTTTGGCTTTCTCGGCCACATGACATTGCGTTCAGTAGCTCCTCCATTTCCACTTGCAGTTGTGTTTACGTGGATCTAGGTGGAAACATGCGCACAAAGTGTTATAACGGTGTGTGTGCCAGTGGATCAATAGCTGTTTTATTAAACGTAAGGTGACGAAACTAAGAGATTTGCGTCCGGATGGGACTAAAATTGTTGGCCGACCACAGAGTTTAGTAGGTAGAGAAAAACAGTAGGTAATTCAGCCTGTAATTTTCTCAGAAGACATCTGAGAAAAACACATACATGGTTGTTCTGGACGGGAATAAAACCACAGAGGACCCCCATAAAAGAAAATTACCCCAGAACCCCCTGAAAAACTAATCCTGTCCAGGATTTAGGCTATAGACTGTATTTATGTGTTTGACAATTTCATATTAGCTGTTGCTTAGTCTTTTAATCTTTAAAGTTCTGAAGTCCACCCATAGGCCTATCTGTAGAAATCAATACCCTATCAATACAGTGCACTTAGTAACTGAATCTCCTTCCCTTCCCCATTTTTACAACACTACTGAGTCTCAGTGTCCATATGTAACTCTCTTAGCAGCTCTGGAGACATGGACACTCTCTCAGATCAGATCCTTCAGCCTCCTGTGGGAGCTGCCCTCCTCCAGAACCTCCTTCTCTCTCAGCTAATCTCAGCCTCTATATTTAGTCAGGATATTTACAAACCTGTCATGTCTCTGTCAGCCTTGTGTTTGTCTAGAGGTTAATGCTTTTCCAATGGCTGATCAGGAGGGTGGAGCAAGATGTGGTGAGCAAGAGCCGTGAGAAGCCTGGAGGTGCCAAGTATGGTGGGCCCATACTTTCACATGGATTTTGTGAAGTGATTTTTCACATGGATATTGACTGGGGGAAGTCATGCTTTATAAGAATACTGTATGTAACAATCCCATTTCACTCCTTGACCCTACCACTTACCAAGGGGTGGGGTTGTCTCCATTCTTGTTAGGATTGAAGGGGTAGAGGGAAGAGATAGGGCTTGTTAGGCCTTCATACAGAGAATTTCAGATGCACACTTCAAACCGAGAAGTAGGAGAATCACTGGTAAGATAGCAGAACCAGTGACCAAAGAAATCCACAAATTTTCCATGTTAAAAGTGATGGTGCGCACGTTACAATGGCTGAATTCCTTATAACAAGCATAAAAAAGATTGCAAGTAGTTTGTCTCAGTAGCTAGCTAGCTAGCTATCTAATTTTCCCATTCCACCTTAAATGGTGCAACAGATGGCAGGGGCTGCAGCATTTAAGGCGGAACAAAAAAATAAAATAAAAGCTAATCAAAGCTAATTTTAGCTATAACAAAGGAAAGTGCATTCGCTGCCTGCTAGAGATGCTACATTGGTGTCAGTTTAAAAAAAAAAAGCAACATTTCTGAGACATGAACTGCTTTTTATGAGACAAATTGTATTGCATGAGTACATTTCTGATTTTGTGATTACATATGTACAAACATTTAAATTCTTTGCAGATTTACACCTCAAATGAAGACATCTTTAAGTAGCCTAAGATTTTCAGAAAATAATACCATCTTGGATGTCTGACTGTCCCTTTTAGATACTTAGTAATGTATTGGTAAGTATTAAAACAACAAGCTTTAACTTTTGAAGATCAGTTCATTTTTATACTTTCTATTCACAGAAACAAAAATCTTACTGTAGTCAAGAGTTTCCAATTGTTTGCATGCCACTGAATACCAAAGGCGTGATCCGAACTGGCCTACTGTACTTTCAATGGAATGAATAGCTACTTAATGAGATTTTGGAATTTGTTTTCTCAGCTATTATCCCTTCATTATTTGTGATTACTCAGACTGTACTGTAACTGTACATCTGTGACTAGTGTGATCAATCTGGAGATAACAGACACACTGTTTGTGATAAATGACCCATTACATTTTCAACTTTAAGTGCTATATATGACGTTATATCCTGTAATGTCCAACCTGTAACTGGCCAGAGGCGGAGACTGTTTTAAGAAGATGACTCGGATTAAAAGAGTACAGATCCATCCCTCTAATGCTCGGCCAACAGAGGCCTCCATCTCTACAACACGGCACAAACAGCAAACACACAGCAGGCTGGGTCACATTAGTGCGTCACTGCATCTGAACTTTTCATCTCTGAAGAAACAGAGAGACCAAAATAGTCTTTGTTGACCCCGGATTGCATAAACACACTCATATGGTAACCAAAAATGAAATTCCAAAGGTCCTGTGTGTGTGCTTTTCAATCTGTTTACAATTGACATTTGCAGTATGGCGCAAGAGACCACCTTTTATTTATTTCATTTTCCATCAAAACAGCCAATTAAAAGCAGCCTTCTCATTCATCTGGAGAGATTTCTAAGGAGCCTATGTCCAATGTCGTCCACTTACACATAAACAAATCACATCTAAACAAAAATTCTAAATACAGACAAAATAGGAGCCCTAGGAAACATGACCTGGTACAGCACCAAATCTACTGTCATCTTTATTATGTTTTAAAAGAAAAACACACTTCACTCCACTTTCTAGGTTTAAAAAATAATAATAATAATGTTTTTCATCAAGCCTATTTCTATAAGAAGACAGTAAAAACATGGAGCTGATCAGGAAGCTCTTCAGAACAATGCAGAAATAAATAAATCGGGAAATAATTAAATGCAGAAATAAATAAATCGGGAAATAATTAAATGCAGAAATAAATGAATACAGAAATGAATAGTTATGTAAATAAATAAACAAATGAATCAAAAGAAAAATTAAACAATGTTAATAAAGAAACCCACAAATAACAAATTATTAAGATATTTATTATGTATATGTATTTATTTTCATATTAATTATAATTATTCTTTAGTGTTTAAATCACCATTTTACCTTTATTGAATGATTTACATAGGTATTTATTTATTTATTTATTTTGGATAAATCAGAAAATGTTCCGACTTTTAAGGCTAAAATGTAAAGGTTGTAAAAATCTCTAACAGTCATTCACTGGAATGTCAAAAGAATGAAAGGTGTCATAAAGGCAATGTATGGACAAACTAAAAACTAAAACATTTGGAATTCTATTCAGTTGTTAGGGCTTTGTGAGATATAAATATGAATAATTTTCTATTATTTCCTAATCCTAAAAAAAGAATAGCTTGTGCATGAATTGGTATTTCTCACATGAATTGGTGTCTAACTTTTGCTTTAAGACATAACTAAAGGACATGCTTTACACATGCATTTCTGGACAAGCTTAGAGATTTAGAATTGTTACTAAATGTGAAAAAGTGAAAGAGACATGAGGACTGAGGTGGTTGTGTAATTTTACAGTATTTAACATACATATGGCTTGTGCTGTCCTGCCAGTTTAACCAAAGTTACATAGGATTTTTGGCCGTGTTGAGCCTCGGGTAGTAAATATATAGACGGTATTCTTCCTATTACAGGCCAGTGGAGGATCAAAACGATTTTCTAGTACTGACTTTGTACACAATGTTGCACTACAATAATTGTGTTGTATTGTGATGTGTTTTATTCACATATAAATAATGATGATCACATTCTCTAATTTAATGCACCACTCCTTTTCAGAACAGCCTGAAGCCTGGCAGTGAATCATATTTCAATCCTCACCAATCATCCACTCCCTCAGAACCTGAAAACAAAGCTTTTATTTATATAAGTAATTTACTCCCTGCTGTCTGTCTTCTCACCACATCTATCATCTTTGTTTGAATCAAATGAGCTTCTGTAGGCTGTACACTTGTGGGTTTTCACTACAGTAATAAAATAGATTCCTTTTTGTTGGCAGACTTCCAGAAATACCTGGAATTTCTGCGTGTATTGATCACATCCTGGACAAATAATCATTTATCTCACCACAGTACACAACATCAATGATCAGGAATTTGTGAGCTATGTGCTCTGTGTGGTAAGTCAACTTACCTATAGATTACACACACACAGTTATTGATACTACAAATCCTATATACATATAGTTCTATATAGTTAATCTGTATGAAAGTACACACAATCATTAATTTTCAAAGGTTTAAGATCCCATATCTAATAAATAATAGTTTTATTCAGTAATAAATAATATTTCAGTTAATTTGTTTTGCATTTTTTTGACAACAATTTTTTTTACCATGTCTTTTGACATAAACGGTGGGAATAAGTGTGATTTCAAATTGCAAAAATGCAAATTTCCTATTTTACTTCAAAGGTTTGAGATCCCCTTTCTAATAAATAATAGTTTTATTCAGTAACAAATAATATTTCAGTTAATTTGTTTAGCATTTTTTTGACAACAAAAATGTCTTTTGAAATAAAAGTGTGATTTCAAATTGCAAACATGCAAATTTCCTACCCTACAGTCTATATGTGGAAACTAAAACAGCATTTAATGAAATTTGTTCTTCCTTTATGTAATGAAACCTGTGCACATACAAATATGTGCCTATTTAGCCTTTATACGTTTAGCACTACCCATTCTCATTGAAGTAATAGAAGTGCTTCAGCCTTGAATGCTTTTTAAATCTGTCCTAAAGGCACAATGACATAAATGTTCTTTAATTTTAATGGATTGAAAGAAGGTTAGAAAAGTGCAATAGGAAAAAGATCAGGCACTTATATAGTATAGTATAGTAAAATACAAATCAAATGTAGGATTGTCACGCTTTCCAGTCTTCCTCCTGCTTTTGCACTTCAATTACCATAATACTTCTCCATAGGAGGACCCTATCATGTCAACTGTTCCAATGTTTATTCTCTCCAGAGTACTGATGTGTTTCGCCTTGCTCCTAATTACTGCTTTACATATTTAAACCTATGTAAATGTCTGTTTGCACTGTTACTTTGCAAAGTATTGCCAACCTTACATATTTATATGCTGAAAATTTTGCTTGTTTCTCTCAGCCTGGCTCTCAATCTCTGTTTGGGTTTATTTTTTAGTTTGATTTGATCTCTTGGCTCTTAGATTTTGCCTTTGTTTATGGCTATTGTTTGTTTATGGTTGCCCATGCCTGTTCTGATTGCCTGTGCTGTAAGTCTCTTTGGCTGATTGCTCTGTTAACCCCTTGAAGCCTCTAGTTACTAAAGCTACATGGGTTGGACAATGAAACTGACAGTTTTGGTGGAAACAGGAGAGTTGAGGTGCACATTGAATTCTGCCGCGATTTTATGTTTTTCGGATACAATCCGGGTTAGCACCCGAACATCCCTTTCAGACAGCTTCCTCTTGCGTCCAGAGTTAATCCTGTTGGATGTGGTTCGTCCTTCTTGATGGTATGCTGACATTACCCTGGATACCGTGGCTCTTGACGCATCACAAAGACTTGCTGTCTTGGTCACAGATGCCCCAGCAAGACGTGCACCAACAAATTGTCCTCTTTTGAACTCTGGTATGTCACCCATAATGTTGTGTGCATTGCAAAATTTTGAGCAAAACTGTGCCAATTGAATCCTTCACACTTTTCTCTTACTGGTGCAATGTGCAATTACTGAAGATTGGCCACCAGGCTGGTCCAATTTAGCCATGAAACCTCCCACACTAAAATGACAGGTGTTTCAGTTTCATTGTCCGACCCCTGTATGTTTACATTTACCCCTTTTATTTGCCAGTATCTGACATTAACATTTTAAAATGATGACAATTATGTGAAATGTAAATGTATACTAGTATTGTACTGGAATCATAATTTTAATTGCAACACAATTCACACACACAGACACAGACACACACATTAGGTATTGATTTCAGTGTGAACAAGTGATGGAGAGATCTGAACACGGGTGTCTGAGGGTTCTGGAGCCAGCGGGTCTGACCACACTCAGTCCTTCTGGTTTGTTCGGCCAGCTGCTACCCCGTGCCCTGCTGTCTCTTCATGACTCCACTGTTCTCCTGCCAACTAACCGAGCCCTGCTCAGTGGAATGGACAGTGCAGGGCAGCGAGGAGACAGCTGTCCTCTCGTACTGGCTGCGCTGCCCACTTCTCTCTTTGGATTCCTGGCATTCTCGCTGGTTCTGGAGAGGAAGGAGAGGGCCGAAATTCCCCAGCAGGGCAGGGCAGATGGACTCACAGCTCCTGCCTGACCAGAACAGCTGAGGGTTTGAAGATCCAAGTGCACCAGCTCTCATAAAAACAAAAATCGCATGGTGAGCGCCAAAGAAAGGGCAGTGGATTTATCACTCAGTCATGACATTTTGCTCCTGGTAATTGACTTTTATCTAAACGATCCAAGAACACTGTACGCATGGGATCGTGGGCTGACTTGTTTTTGTAAGTCAAGCCAAAGAACCAATATTTTACTGTAGAAAGGCCAAATCTAGTCAGCAAATATAAATACATTCATGAACACTATCATTGCCAAAAGTCATGGAATAGCAATATGTAACTTTAACATTAAGTGTTACCTCAGGCAATGGCTTGGGAAGGCAAGTCAGGAAAGTGTTTGCCCCTTTCTGACTTCCTGATTTTTTGCATGTTTGTCACACTTAAATGTTTCGAAACATCAAACCAATTTATATATTAGTCAAAGACAACACATGAGAACACAAAATGCAATTTTTAAATGGAGGTGTTTATTATTAAGAGAGAAAAAAAATCCAGACCTAAACCTAATAGCTGGTCGGGCCAACCTTAGCAGCAACAACTGCAACCAAGCGTTTGTGATAACTTGCAATGAGTCTTGGATCCACTCATCTTTGCAGAATTGTTTTAATTCAGCCACATTGGAGGGTTTTCGAGCATGAACAACCTTTTTAAGGTCATGCCACAGCATCTCAATCGGATTCAGGTCAGGACTTTGACTAGGCCACTCCAAAGTCCTTATTTTATTTTTCTTCAGCCATTCAGAGGTGGACTTGCTGGTGTGTTTTGGATCATTGTCCTGCCGCAGAACCCAAGTTCGTTTCAGCTTGAGGTCACGAGCAGATGGTCGGACATTCTCCTTAAGGATCTTTTGGTAGACAGCAGAATTCATAGTTTCATTTATCACAGTTATCCAGGTCCTGAAGCAGCAAAACAACCCCAGACCATCACACTACCACCACCATGTTTTACTGTTGGTATAATGTTCTTTTTCTAGAATGCAGTGTTTCTTTTACGCCAGATGTACTAGGACACAAACCTTCCAAAGAGTTCAACTTTTGTCTCATCGGTCCACAGAATGTTTTTCCAAAAGGGAAGGTTCACCACTGTCCCTTACATTGTGTTCAAATTCCCTGAAATGGCCTAAAAATAAACTGTTTTTACTTTGACTTCCACTGAACTCTCTTGTAAAGTACATATATACACAGCTCTGGAAAAAATGAGACATAAATATGAAGAGTTTCTTTGATTTTACCATATTTGAAAACTTCTGGAATATAATCAAGAGGAAGTTGGATGACACAAGCCATCAAACCAAGCTAAACTGCTTGAATTTTTGTACCAGGAGTGGCATAAAGTTATCCAGAAGCAGTGTGTAAGACTGGTGTCTTTCAACACCATGTAGGTCAGCATGAAAACAAACACACACACAAAGCCTTTTTCCTGATCTAATAGAACATGCTGAAAACAGGAAGGGCACAGTGGTGGGCAGTACTGGAGGAAATGTTTAGAACAGTATAAACACGATCGTTGTCGGTGCTGGAGTTCAGGCCTTTGTTAGACCTAAAACTAATCTGTGATTATTCTCTGGGTGATGAATAAGGGCAGCAGAAGCAGCTACTTCAGTGTGGTTTTCCCTTCTGTCTGCAGTAAGAACAGCCCAGGCCGCTGAGGGCTTTGAGAGCCAGCTTTGTGCTGGAGAGCATGTGAGGACACAGCCCTGGTCAGACACTATAAATGGATTAACAGCGTCCTCCACTGGTGATGGACACACTCTGCATCTTGATGGCCAAAAGATACTAGTTCAGTACTGTGGCAGTTCTTTTAATAAGAACAGTTATAACATACCTAACAATGTTCTTATGTCAAATCATTCTTGTATTTTTAATAGAATTACATTTCATATCGTTATTTTTTTCATATTATTTTGGAGTATGGAATTATTATTTATTATTAATTTTCTTTATATTCTAGTCTAATCTCAGTGGCTTAGTGCATATCAAGAAACTAAAATAACTTTAAGCCCCCAGCTGACCCTGCTAGGCGATGATTCCTTACTCTTAACGGATGGGGAAATTACTAAAGCTAATTAGCTATAAGGTTCATTAAACTGGCTTTAATTGCTGCAAACTAATGTATTGCTCAGAAATGGAAAAACAGTGAGCCTCCAAATTCCTCAATGTGGATAAAAGAACTCTATTCTCAGGTTACATCTGAAAAGGTTCTCTTTAATTTAAGAAATATCAGTGTAATTTAACTTTTGTTATCATCCAAATACCTCCGACTATTACTAAATGAGAGCTGATGTATAAAGTAACTAAAGACCTTGATGTGCTTGTACACCATTTTTATATGTATGCATACCTTGTGTTTATTATATAATACATTCACATTTGTTAACTAACACCTTTATTTATAGATGTATTTATCCTTTTGTTCTTGTCTGACTTTTGTGTGTGGAGGGTGAGGGGAATAATTGTTTTTATTATTATTATTGTTATTATTTTTATTATTATCTTAATTACCCTTATTAAATAAATATTTAAACGTTCCGATAGATGTATGTAACAACCTTTGATTAAAAAAAATAAACATACTGAAGGAAAATATATCATGATATATGATTAAAAAAAGTGATAAAAAAATGTGACTAATTATATGTAATTTGTAACTATAGTTATTTGTTTAGCGTAGTAAAAACACACACACACACATATACTTTTTTTAAAAATATGTATATTAATAATTTGATGTATTTGTCCAATGTATATATTATTCCAATTCAAAATAAATGTACACACTGATAATAAGCCATAACATTAAAACCATCTGCATATTATTGTGTAGGCATGACCTGGCATGACCGACAGACTCCACAATATTTATTAAGTCAAGTTCCCTATGGTATTTAGCACCAAAACGATATCAGCAGATATTCTGCAGAAGTTCTGCAAGTTGTGAGGTGTGCGGGGCTACGGACAGCCTAAGGTGCACCAACACCTGTATACATTGTGAGGTGTTATCTTGTGCTATGGCTGAACATTGTAGTGATTGTGAACAGTGGCGTCTGGTCAGAGTTGTCCAAGCAGCAGGTGAGTGGCAGAAATCATATTGCAGTGTGACCTGACAAAGGTCATGGGACATGATAGTAGTCCATGACATTTGGCATGCCAGTGTATATAGAACCATGAAATCTAAACAAGGGTCATTTGAATGGCAATTTGAGCTTATCTCAATATTGTGACTACAGTTTGACACACAAATTAGAAAGTTGTTTAAGATTCTGATTTGCATCACACCTAATTTTTCACATGACTGACAACAATAAAGAAAAGGACATCAAAACAAAAATCAGATATCATTGACATTACTAAAATACAGTACAAATTAATTTAAGCAAGTCAGGAATTTTCTTCATCATACTAAATGTGGTTAATTGAAAAAAAAAGGTTAAAAAAGGTTACTTGGCCTTCATTCATTAATCATTGAACTGTTTGTTTGTTATCAATTTACAGTGGTACTTTAAAGATTGTAAACCCTTTATAATTGTCTATATTTCTGCATAAATATGACCCAAAACATCCATATTTTCACACAATTCTTAAAAGTAGAGATGAAGAGAATCCAGTTAAACAAATTATTATACATGGTCATTTATTTATTGAGGAAAATAGTATAATATTATAACATTACATATATGTAAATGGCAAAAAAAGTGAACGTTTTCTTTCAGTATCAGTTCTTTTTGGAGAGCAGTGGTTTTCTCCTTGAGACCCTGTCTTCTGTTCTCCTGATGGTGGACTCATGAACATTAACTTTAGCCAACGAGAAAGAGGCCTTCAGTTGCTTAGAGGTTACCCTGGGGTGCTTTGTGACACTGCCAATTATTACACACCTTGCTCTTGGAGTGATCTTCGCTGGTGGACCCCTTTTGGGGAGGGTAACAATATTCTTGAATTTCCTCCATTTGTACACAATCTGTGTGACTGTGGATGGATGGAGTCCAAACTCTTTAGAGATGGTTTTGGAACCTTTTTCAGCCTGATGAGCATCAATAGCTCTTTTTCTGAGGTGCTCATGAATCTCCATTGTTAATGCCATGATGTACTTCCATAAACAAAGGTGTTGTGACGAGCAGACTGTGATAGATTTCCTTGCACCTGATTGTCGTCCCCTTGACTGAAAAGACCAGACTCTAATTTCACCTCAAAACTAATTACTGATTCCTAGTTCACAAGTTTTTTCAATCACACATGTAATATTGGACTATTTATTGGACTATTTACCTCAATAAATACAAGACCAAGTGTAATAATATTGTCTTATTTGTTTAATTGGGTTCTCTTTATCTAATTTTAGGAATTATGAATTTTAGGTCATATTTATGCAAAAATATAGAACATTCTAAAGGTTTCCCAATATTTTAAGCACCACTATATATGATTTATTAATTTATATGCATGTTTCCAGCTTAGATGCTTGATGTATTTGCGTGAAAAGAACCAACCTGTGTCTGAAACATAATTGCCCAAAATGAGTGGCTTCTTCCAGCTGTAATACACCTACACTCAAAAAATAAATAGATTTAACAGCAATATAGAACCGTTACAATTATTTCTCCTGATTATTTAAAGGCATTGTAGCACATTTTATCTTTAAATATTTAAAAGCAGACCATGTTTTTTTACTCCTAACAGACTGAACCATGTACCATGACCACTGGAGAGAGAGTAAGGTCTTCTGCATGACTAAACAGCAAGAATTCTTTCTCAAAAAGAAGAATATAGCTGCTTGAATGCACACACTGACATACACACACACATGCGCACAGATCAGCAGTATTGAATTGGCTTCATTCTGAGCCTGCACAGACCTTAGGTCAGAGCAAGCCATTGGCTGAGGTTCATCACATGACTGCAGATTACAGCTGGAGGCAGAGCTGTGTTTGTTGGGGTTTCATATGGTGTAGATCAGACGCACACCACAGCATTCCTCTTAGCCTGCGCTAACAGATACATACAATCCTTGAACCAGTTCCTCAGCCTCAGAAACTGTGCAGGAGCCTCACAGGACCCACCTCCCCAGATCAGATCCTTAAGCAACCTGAGGCCTGGTCATATACAGCTGAAGCATTTTATATACATGTTCTCTTATAAAGCCATTGTAGAGACGTTGTTAGACCTATATAATCATTATTAATGTAGACATTATTATTAATGTCTTCTTGATATTAGCAATTATTGCAGCATTTGGATGCAACTAATGTGTAAAACTGAAAGAATAAATTAACACCTTCTTTAGGGGAAACGTGAAAGATTGTGTAAATCAATATAGGTTGTACTCTGTACTGTTTACATAGGATTCACTGAACTCCTTAACCTCCTACACTGCAAGGAAATGCTGGCAGTTTCTGGCCTTGCATTTCTTAGAATTAGAAAAAAAAGAGACCACTTATACATTATAAGTTTCTTTGCTTTTACCAAATTGAAAACCTCTGGAATATAATCAAGAGGAAGATGGATGATCACAATCCACCAATCCAAGCTGAACTGCTTGAACTTTTGCACCAGGAGTGGCATAAAGTTATCCAAAAGCACTGTGTAAGACTGGTGGAGGAGAACATGCCAAGATAAATTAAAACTGTGATTAAAAACCAGGGTAATTCCATCAAATATTGATTTCTGAACTCTTAAAACTTTATGAATATGAACTTGTTATCTCTACATTATTTGAGGTCTAAAAGCTCTGTATCTTTTTTGTTATTTCAACCATTTCTCATTTTCTGCAAATACATGCTCTAAATGGCTATTTTGTTAGGGATTTAGGAGAAATGTTGTCCATAGTTTTTAGAATAAAACACCAATGTTCATTTTACTCAAACGTATAACTATAAATAGCAAAATAAGAGAAATTGATTCAGAAACTGAAGTGGTCTCTTAATTTTTTCAGAGCTGTATAAAGATCACAGCCACATGCATTTACACTTGGTAATAAAATAGAGTTCTGGTTAGTCAGACTGAAATACAGTTTCTGTGTGGGATGGGGTATATAAAATTGCTTCTGGTATAGCAATTATTACTGGCATTTCTGTTGTACTTTGAGGCAAATGCATTTACACTGCTATAACATACTGCCCAAACGTGTCTCAGATCACCTTCTGAAGTGGTTTAAGTGATCAGATTTTTTCTTGTGTGTGTTTACACTCATGTTTTTATGTGGAGTATCTTATCCAGAGATAATCCTGAAAAAGGGGAGTACATATTCAATATCTAGAACACCATATATTAAAGTGAGTTGATATGATAGGAGTGGATTTGATATATCCACACATGCCTGACAAAATCGGATCTGTGTCACTTTAAAGAAAACAAATCTGACTTCAACTACTTCAATCTGATAATCTGAATGTAGCCTCGGAATGATTTAATGTGAAATGGTGCACTGCGCACAGTGCGCAGAAAATAATAACTTTTACAGTGGTGGTAATAGTATTCAGGGGATAGAAAGTGGGTTGGAATACATATATATATAAATATATATATTTAAGTTCATCAACTTAATTAAAAACGATCAAGTATGGTCATTAGTATGTGGATTGTATTCTAATATGATTTTAGCCACATTAATTTACACTTGATAGTCCAATTCTGTCTTTGGATTGTCATAATAGCTGTGTAGGACTAAATATGCAAATTTGTTTTTTATACTGGAAACAGTTGTTTATTCACCCTCTCACAAGCCATTGAACTTTTAAAACTTTAAATGTAGCAGATAGCAACAGCTTGAGCAGTCCATGTTCACAATAAAACAACGGTTCAGGGTCCCTACAAACAAGCTTTTCAGACTAGAAGCTAGGGGTGGGACAAAATATCGATATCACAATAGATTGTATTGTTTGCTATACATTATCAATACGTGGCATCAAATTTATATTTATATTTCATTGAAATATAGGGTCTCTAAACTCCTGAAGCCTTGTCCCCCTATTTTACTTGAAGTAATTGCATCAAATGAATTGGGCAAACCTGTGGGGAAGAATATTGGTCCTCTTAAGAGTATCTTCTTCAGTAACACAGATGTTGTGAAGTACTGAAGTATAAACTCTGTCCTTTTTCCGGCACTGTAAACACCTTCCAAACTGACAAGATCTGCATTAATACAATGATGTGCCCCACTAGGAGCAGTTTTAGTTGCACTGGGAGAGACTGATGCATCTACACTGCTATAACATTTGAGATGCATTTGAGGTGTGTCTCAGGCTGAAGCATTTGAATTCGAAATTCATATAAATGCATCTTGAGTGCCTTTTATACTCATTTTCAGATGGTTTGGTCCTATCTAGATTTAATCCTGTGTGTAAACCCATGTGATGAACTGTACCCTGCCCAGTACATTGAGCCCATCATTCCAGCAAGGCTCCACATCCACTGGGATCCTAACCAGGAGAAAGATGAAAGGATTAAGGATTATGTTTTCTTGATTTGTTTACATCTTTATCGTTTAATTACTGTATGTAAAAAGTTTTAAAATCACTGAAATCCCCCTTTAAAAAGAACTCAGCTATGTACACTTGTTTTTTTATTTAAGTACTGGATTATTAAATGTAAAAAGAGTCAAAGAGTTTAAAAGACCTCACCTCTGTCCTAATACAACTGGACCAAAGCCCTGTTTGCAGTACTGATGTTGTTTTGCGCTGCTCGTACTGAGAGTTACTAAGTGTTTCCTGCTGTGGCCCTGATCTTCTCTGTTTGGCTTATTCACATGCTGACTCATTCTTTACAGAAAAGGACTCTGGAACTTTTACCACCCACAACGACCTTTTTTTTTTTTTTTGAAAAACAGTGATTCAAGTTTTCCTTAACTGAGAGTAAGGACTCTGAGCTAATTTTGGGACATAAAGTTTAGAAGATAGCTTTTAACGAGTTGTCCCCCTGTCACAGGGGGACGTAGGGCCCTCGCACAACAGCGCAAATCGTACCGGGCCAAACCGAGAAACCGGTGAAAGTAATTTTGAGGTCTTGTTATTATTAGTGTGGTAATTTTCAAGAGTTTTCTATCCTGCCAAAAATGTGAAATACCCATTTAAAATACAGGTGGCACTATAGAGCTGTTAAAACACATATATTTGAAATTCTAATTCTAGATCAAACAACAGCCTCAGATAAGCAGGCCGGTCAAAGTTTGTGAGCTTTTCTCTCTTATAACGTCCTCAAAACTCCTAGCATTACCTATGTGTCAACCTCCAGTTTTGATGTGGCATCTCAAACATTCAACCGTCCGCCATTCCCTCCTCGTTTAAGATATCGACTATTTCTTCACAATTTATCATCAGATATGTTCAATGTTTATTTTTACCAAATACCAAGAGAATTCAACAAAATTTCTAGGAGTAGTTTGACAACATACGCAAAAAATGTATGCAAAATTCAGATATTTCAAAATGGCCGACTTCCTGTTGGGCGGAGTCAGTCCTACCAATACTGAAAACGTGTCTAATGATGTCTCTTGTGTTTTTGCCAAGTTTCATGAATTTTTAATCATCTGTGTTCTGACTGTGTCATGGTTTCACTTTGGTTTAGTGTTGCGTCTCTATTCAATCAATTGCTCGCCATTACGTCACCGTTTTAGCGATCAACTATTCCTTTGGCAATTTTCATCAACTGTGTCTGATGTTCATTCTCAGCTAATTTAGAGGTAATCTGACAAAGACTTTAGGAACAGTTTAAATGAGTTTGTGAAAAAAAGTGTAAAAAAATTACAAAATCCAATATGGCCGACTTCCTGTTGGGCGGAGCTAATACAAACCAATTGCAAATATGTGCAGAGTCATAGTATCTAAGCTCCTACCAAAATTTGAGAAGATTAGACAAATTGTGACACATCCACAGCTAATTTATTAAACGAATGAATTAGGGGGCGCTATAGAGTCCGCTAGCTACACATGAAAAAATTATCACAATATTTGTAAAGTGTTTTTAGATCTTATGGAATCTGACAATTTTCAAGAGTTTTTGAGCATTTCCGTAATGTCAAATATGCATTGAAACCTAGGTGGCGCTATAGAGCCAATGAAATATGTATATATGAAATTTCAATTTTTAATCAAAGGACCGCTTAAATCAAGCAGGCCTGTAAAGTTTCGTGAGTGTTCAACCTGTTTAACCTCCTCAAACACCTACCAACACCAGAATGTATTTACTTCCTATTTTAATGGGGTATCTCCAGCAATTCAACTGTCCGCCATTTCGTCCCCGTTTAAGATATCGACTATTCCTTCGCAATTTATCATCACGGATGGTAGTAGTTTATTGCTGACAAATATCAAGAGTATTCAACAAATTCCCTAGGAGGAGTTCGACAAAGTATGCAAAAAATGTGTGTAAAATGCACTTATTTCAAAATGGCCGACTTCCTGTTGGGCGGATTCAGTCTTATGAATACTAAAAACGTGTCTAATGATGTCTCTTGTGTTTTTGCCAAGTTTCATGAGTTTTCAATCATCTGTGTTATGACCGTGTCATGGTTTCACTTTTGTTTAGTGTTGCGTCTCCATTAAATTAATTGCCTGCCATTACATCATCGTTTCAGCTATCGACTATTCCTTCACAATTTATCACCATGTATGTCTGGAGCCTACCCACGCCCAATTTAGAGGTAATTTGACAAAGACTTTAGGAGCAGTTTAAATGAGTTTGTGAAAAAAAGTGTAAAAATATTACAAAATCCAATATGGCCGACTTCCTGTTGGGCGGAGCTAATACAAACCAATTGCAAATATGTGCAGAGTCATAGGCTGCGTCCGAAATCGCGTACTTAAGCAGTACGTACTGGATTGGGGTGAGTACGCACTGCTTGTCGAGCAAAGCAGTACGCTTTTTCAGTACGCCAGACCGCAGTACGCACGCAGCCTCGGACGCACTACATCCACCATCTTACCTCTGACGCCCTTTCACCTCTCACCCCTCCTAACCAGCGGCACACTTTACAGAGCTTTACCCTAATTAATTTCATTAAAATCCCCTCATTAATCAGCTCTTATTAATAAATAAACCCCCAAACTGTCCTATTTAATAAACACTGACTGTAAATAAAACTTAAAATTAATATTTCCTCAAATATGAAATATTTAATAATAAATATGAACAGACTGTTTAATATTCATGAAGTATATTAATAATACTTGCTTATGCAACAAAACAATTATCAAAAAGTTTCAAAGATAAATACCAAAATGTTAATTAATTCCTGCCTTTCCATTTCACCTCAGAATTTCCTTTTCTAGCCTAAATATTTAAACACATGATCCTTATTGTTATACATTATCTTTTACTGACTGCATTAAACATAAAGGCAGCATATATGCATTACTGATGTAAATAAAATATGCTAGAACCAGTCAGTTTCGGGAAAACTGGGGATCATATTTGGCAATAAAATGTAAATTAAAAAAATATTTTAGTTATTTTATTTAATATAATTTTTCCCTCACTTGCATATTTACACAAATACATTTCTCACAAAATACAAGAATGACAAGTCTTTAAAGTAGCTTTATTTATTTTTTTTATTCATTGTTCATTTTTCTCCCTCTCTTCATCTTCATCCTCTCGAGTAGGAAGGATAGTTGAATCTGAAACACACACAGATTAAATCAGTTTAGCTTGGTCATTAAACAAATATAATATAAATTCTGAACAACATAAAAGTCTTACCATCCTGGCTGGTTAGCTAGCTATTTAATAAAACTAAATAAAATGGTCAGATTTTGGTTATAATTTATTAATGTGATTTTTGGCAACCAGTCTGTCTGTCTGTTGAAAAGCCTCTCTGATATCAGCAGCCTTTTTCCTCAGATGAGTTTATACAGACTGATCAGTATTAAGTTAAAACTGCCCCAGCTCCTCAGAACTGCAGCAGTATACAGGGCTGTAGTGAGTTAGTAAACGCTGGTGCTGCAGAACAGAAGATTAATAAAGAGTTGTGATAAGTTTAATAACTCTAGCTAAGCTAACTGATCTCAGTAGCACAGGGCTAACGCTGCTCAGTAAAGCAGTTCAGATACGAAAATAAAGATGTTCTGTCTGCAACAGCATTAATAACAAACCCACACCCCTATAACTCGCTACTTTAACTTAAACTAACCCTCATAAATCTTTCATTTACAGCCTAATATCACAAACAACCAAAACAGTTTATATATCTGAATCTCCTCACCTCATAAACTTCTCTCTCTCTCCACTCCTCTCCTCCGCCGCTCACTGACGGGTCACTCAGCTCAGCGCGGCTCCCGGTGGATTGTGGGAAATATTAGCGGGTGAAGTGTGCTGGGCTTGTATACTTAAAAATGTCTCCCGGTGCAGTACGTCATCCGGGAACTTTTCGCGTACTCAAACTCGCCTACTGCGCATTCGGACACACTACCCGATCTCGCATACTGCTTTTGCATACTGTTTAGTATGGAAGTACGCGATTTCGGACGCAGCCCACAGTATCTAAGCTCCTACCAAAATTTGAGAAGATCAGACAAATTGTGACACATCCACAGCTAATTTATTAAACGAATGAATTAGGGGGCGCTATAGAGTCCGCTAGCTACACATGAAAAAATTATCACAATATTTGTAAAGTGTTTTTAGATCTTATGGAATCTGACAATTTTCAAGAGTTTTTGAGCATTTCCGTAATGTCAAATATGCATTGAAACCTAGGTGGCGCTATAGAGCCAATGAAATATGTATATATGAAATTTCAATTTTTAATCAAAGGACCGCTTAAATCAAGCAGGCCTGTAAAGTTTCGTGAGTGTTCAACCTGTTTAACCTCCTCAAACACCTACCAACACCAGAATGTATTTACTTCCTATTTTAATGGGGTATCTCCAGCAATTCAACTGTCCGCCATTTCGTCCCCGTTTAAGATATCGACTATTCCTTCGCAATTTATCATCACGGATGGTAGTAGTTTATTGCTGACAAATATCAAGAGTATTCAACAAATTCCCTAGGAGGAGTTCGACAAAGTATGCAAAAAATGTGTGTAAAATGCATGTTTTTCAAAATGGCCGACTTCCTGTTGGGCGGAGTCAATCATATCAACACTGAAAATGTGTGTAATGATGTCTTTTATGTTTTTGCCAAGTTTCATGAATTTCCAAGCAGCAGTATTCTGACCATGCTAATGTTTCTATTTGGTTTAGTGTTGTGTCTCCATTAAATCAATTGCCCGCCATTACGTCATCGTTTCAGCTATCGACTATTCCTTCGCAATTTAGCACCATGTATGTCTGGAGACTATCCACAGACCATTTAGTTGTAATCTGACAAAGACTCTAGGAGGAGTTCGAATGAGTATGTGAAAAATGTTTAAAAAATTAACATTTTTCAAAATGGCCGACTTCCTGTTGGGCGGAGCTAATACATGCCAATGGGTATTATGTGTGGCATCGTAATATCTATGTTTCTACCAAAAATTTTGAACATTGGGGAAAATTTGAGACAGCTACCGCTAATTTATTAGCCTAAACCAAATAGGGGGCGCTGTAGAGTCATTTAGCACCACATTAGAAAAATGATTACATTTCTCGAAATCATTTAAAGGCATTATTGGGTCTGCTAATTTAGAAGAGGCTAAGAGCTTTCTATAAATGTCATATAAAATAGGTGGCGCTAGAGAGCTGATAAATTATGAATATGAAAAATTCCAATTTTACATCAAAGTACATCCTATGCCCAATAGGCCTGTGAAATTTTATGAGTTTTCGAACATCGTAACCCACCCAAAACACCACGGGAAACTTTTTATTTTGTGACTTCCTGCCAAAATGGCTGACTTCCTGTTAGGCGGAGTCAAATAAATCCAAGTGATTCTTGATCGGTATAATGAGGTCAATGAGCGTACCAAAGTTGGTGCACATTGGACAAACTTTATCCCGGCCACTGGCAACGTTTGGGGGCGCTATAGAGCTCCTGATCCACGCCCAAACCTGTGAACAATGTAATTTAAAATTTTTCACCGGCTTTGACGTCTGTGCCAAAATGCAAGAGTTTTCGAGTATCGGAAAGGCCTCAAAAATGGGCGCGAAGTTTGTAAATAAAAATAATAATAAACGGACCAAAAACAATAGGGCTTTGCACCTCCGGTGCAGGCTTCGCCTGCGCCTTCGGTGCTCGGGCCCTAATTAAAAGCCTTACTGACTGCAGTGTGCCAGTGTTAGGAAATTAAGAGTTCTGGGAGGAGGCGGGCTGGAATTTTTAGAACACACGTCAAAAACACAGCAAAACAGCCTACCATTGGAAAGTCTATGAATGACTTTTGCCTTTATTTACACCATGCTAGTGTCCCTTAAAGGGATATGTGATATCAGGTGAGCCACGCACAAACTCACGTCAACCACAGTGCCACCAGTCACTAGTTATACTGGTCTGAAACCAATAGATCAAGGCTTTCAGTCCTTAAAACTTAAAGAAAAAACTAAAACAAAATCAAAAATCAATTTACTGATGGTCAGTGATGGTTTGGAGAGCCATGCCATCTGCTGGTTTTGGTCCACTGTGTTATATCAAGTCCAAAGTCAGCACTTGATGCTCTCCTCTGCTGACTACTTTTATGGAGATGCAGATTTGATTTTTTTGACTTGGTACACTGCCCACACTGCCACAAAAAAATTTGAGATGCTGTTTTTTGTTTTATAGACTGTAAGCCATGATAAAAAAATAAACGCTTATAATAGATCAATCTATTTGTAATACGTCTATATAATATGAGTTTGACATTTTGAACTGAATTACTGAAATAAATTATTTTTTAATTCTATTCTATTTTTTTTTTTACCTTTTTTACTTAAAAACTGCTAGTATTGAACCACTACTAACTACTCCTAACTTCCCCCCTGAGTATGGGCCTGTGGACCACTGAAGAATGCTTCTAAAGGGAAATGTGATATCAGGTGAGCTACAGGCCAACCCTTAAACCTCAACAGAGTTGCCAGGTTTGCGGTTTTCCCGCCAAATTGGGCTTGTTTGAAAATCCAGTCGCGGGTGAAAATTCAGTGGTGGCGGCTGCCAAAAACGTCAACACGGTGGGCAAACATGTAGAGGTTGACACTAAAATCAATCTTCCTTGATTAACAACAACCATAAGAATGAGGAGAACATAACGACATAAGGGAGGACAGCAGGAGAGAGAGAGTAACCAGAATGTAACCAGACGTAAAAACCACAGAGTAACCAGAAATCACAAGGCGATGAAAAAAAAAATGTTAAAGAAGAGAAAAGAAAGTTCAGGAGGGGCAAGAACAGAAATTAGTAAGTAAGTAAATTATTATTTTTGCTAACTATGTTACTATCAAATGTTATGGACTTTGATATAAACTGTTATAAGATAACTAATAAAACATTAATGTTTCAAAATTATTAATGACTTTAAGATAAATAGCAATCCTGATAATAAACACCTTGTAAAAAAAATCAAACAAAGTCGTACACTCATAGTTGTTCTGACATTTGCTTCAAACGTGTGACAGACAGATATTTTGGGCTAGTTCAAGCTTCTGATTTTGGGCTGGATATTTTTGTTGGACCTGGCAACATTAGTGGCACTGTAACCGTTGGAACTGGAACTGTTCTGTAGAATACAGTCAGCTAGCGTTAACTAGGTTAGGTTTTCGTTTTTGTGTTGAAGAGAGAGAGGGATGGAGGGCTGTTAGGGAGATGGTGGGGTGTTGTAGGGCTCGGGAGGGAGAGCTGAGGGGGGGTTCCAATCTGAAAGCAACAGTTGTTTACTTTGTTATTTTGCCTCTAGTGGGTCTGAAGTTGTACAACAGCGATTGTTTCGGTATTTCCGAGGGAGGCGGAGACTGAGCTGGACGGTGATGCTCGCGGTCTCCACCTCCTCCGCCTCTCCTCCTCTCTCCTCCCTCGAGTCTCTCCTGACCGCCAGCCCGCTTTCTCCCTCCCTCCGGCCGCCCCGCTTTGTTTTCGCGCTCTTACCGAGTCCCTCAGCTGCTCTGTCCCGGCGCGAGTCTCCGAGTAGCGCGGTGAAGCAGAGTAGTGAAAATGGGCGCACTGTCTCTTTAAGATCCCCTGACTGCTCCGCTTCGTATTGATCAATCCACCATTTTCCAACACACTCAGCGGCGGAGGCAGTGCTCGCGACGGCGTGAGGAAGCCCTACCTGGAGCCACCAGGACGCGGGGCAGTCATGGCAGCCAACATGTACCGGGTCGGAGGTAGAGAGCACGTTTTCTGCCTGTCTGTGTCTCTGTGTTGGTGTATGTTTATCCCTCCCCTGAGCGGCGGCCTCGGGTATATACAGCGTTATAGAGCTAGTTACAGTTCAGAGCCCAGAGCTGGAGCAGCTCTCCGTGTCCTTCCTCTTTATTTCCTAAAGCTGGAGTAGAGAGAGCCTCATGCTCTGTGACCAAAGGAGGATGAAGATGATGATGAGGAGCGGGATAAAGATGAAGAGTCTAACTAACGCTAGCTGCTTTCAAACCCCCTCCAAAATGTGTCGTTTAGCTAACTTACTTTCTTAAAACTGGAGTATTCTAGCTTAGCTAACCTAAACATAGGTTAGTAACTTAGTATTTACAGTGAGTTTAGCTAGGTTTACTAGTTAATTAACGCCAACTAACTAACCTAGCTAGCAGCTCTGCAGTCCTATACCCCACCAGCAAACAGCCAAAGCTCATAATTCCCCCAGAACTGAAGCTTTTTACTTAAGTTTTCAAGTTTTTAAAGAAACCTCACATATCATGTAGCATGTTTAAAAAAAGCTGACTAGCTTAGCTCATAGCTTAGTTGCCAAGTAACGGGTGAGTTAACCAGCTAACTATCCAGACATACGTAACTTAGCTATGGGTTAGCTAGCTTAGCCTAATTACTTAACGTTAATACTAACGTTAATTACTTCTCAGCCACAAGAAGTAACGTTAGGGAACGTTTGGTTGAGCATGGAAGTAAAAAAAAAACTATCAGACAGTAGAAAAGCTACGAACTGGAGTACTTTACCGCTGTTAACCTGTTCCTGAACGAGGAGGTAAACAGAGAGAAGTGAGCCGTGGTGGAAACGTGAGTCCGTCCTTAATTAGTTAACTAACGCTGGTCAGGTTAAGTTAACCTAGCCTTCTTGTGTGAAGTAGTACGTTAGTTAAGTTACATATAATTATAAAATAAAAGTATTGAATAGTTCAATTTTTTCAATTGCTTTGAAGCAGGGGTGGGCGATAACAGTTAACGTTATATAACTAAAATAATATCACAATATTTCGGTGTATTTTTGCGATAAAGATATTCTTGGCGATATGACAAAACATTGATTTTTATTAAATAATAATTTTAGCAACATAGTTACTACTACAACAAAATAGATATTAAAGTTTTATTTAGTCTAAGCAAAAAATATATAAACAATTGTCTGATTCGTAAAACAGAGCCTGGTTTTGTAAAAGAAAAAAAAAAGGTGTAATAAAAGTAAAGTAATGGAACTAACACAAATATACCACAAAACTAAAGTGCAGCATATGTAGTGCATATAAACTGTAACCATTAAAATACTCGCTGTTTTAAATCCCGTTCATGCAGCTTGCCATCAGCTACAGGAGCCCTGAGAGAGCAGGGCTCTCCTTGCTCGCTCTGTGGGTAGATGGAGCTCTTTCCCCACATCACTCCAAAGGGTGATGTTGATCAGCACAATTGTCACAGATATTATTGTGAAAAATTATATATTGTCTTTATAGAAAACAACCATTGATATATTCAGCATATAATGGTACAATCATAAAATAACACCCTTTTAGAGAACCATACACTTTTAAAATGAATAATAGTCTAGGAGAGAAGTGTGTTTTCCAGCAATTCGCAAGTTTAAAAGTTTGCCCTATATGTTTTAGTCCTGTTTTTATTGAGTAAATACAGTGGTTGGTATCAAGAACAGCAGAACTTAATAAAGTCAAGAACATATAATTATGGTGACAGATGTAATGAATACCATAAGTAAATTCAGTGAAGACTTTTTAAAGCCTAGAATGATGTTGTGAGCAGAAGAAATTAAGTCAATTTCGAATCCCTCTGTAATATTTTGTAGCCATTTATTATACTAAATTACGTGTCAAAAACAAGTTGGTAGTTTTCTGAGAATGTAAACTTCCCAATTTAGCTTTTTTAAAGTTAAATTGGGATACAGTTTAGCAGTTGAGTAGTGGAACATGTCATCAGTTAAGACTGTCTTTTTCCACCTCAGTCTTGGGGGAGACCCCCTACCCTGCCAAATATGGCACGAGTCTTCCTCTTACAGTTCATTGTGGTCCGGTTTCTGTCTCTTGAAGTTTTTGATAGTGAGCTAGCTTTGTATGTGTTTTTTGTCATATGTAGTGAATTGGAGATGATGCTCAATTATACGTTATATAAAAACATTTTCACAGTACACAGTATTTATCATCTTTTGACATAAAAAAAAAATCAGTATCAGATTCTGCTGTTCAAATACTCTTTCATGAATGACGATGAATTTTATTGTATTTTTGCGGCGCATCATCTAATCTAACTGAATTTTCTTAAAGTATGTTGTCCATGCAATAAGAAAATTTATGACAATATGATAAAATTAATATAAATATTTATGTATAAAATGGGGACTAATTAAACAGTGTTTGGCTGTACAGAATTTTAGAAGGATATCTTTCTTTAAAAAGTAAATAAAGACTTATTCTTGGTTAAAATGTTTGCAGACTTGCTAGTCCAAATGAATTTTTTTCAAATAACTAAGTGAATCAGTTTGCTGCAGTAACAGCCTATACTCTTTCAACCTATACTCTTAAGTCTTTACATGAGAGATTGCAACATTGCTGTAAGGTCAGAGTGCATTTATACATAAGAAGTAGTCAGATCGAGTTCTTAAGATTCAGTGTGATGTGCGTTCTGCCAGTTCAGGCATTCTTGGACACCTGTATTAGTAATTTTGCATGTTATAGTTCCTAAGTTCACCAATTAGAATTAGAATATCTGAATACATTTGGGCACTAAGTGAACAGACAGAAGTATTGGGACACCCACAGGAGCTTTTATGAAGTCTCATTCTATATCTATAATCGTTAATGTGGAGTAGCTCTTCTCTTTGCAGCTCTGATAACAGGTTTGGAGCACTGTGTGCTTCAGCACTAGGCAATCCCACTCTGTAACTTTACATGGGCTGTGTCTGAAATAGGAAAAAGCAAGCTGACTTGATGCTGTGCTTGTCTACACTGTCTCAGAAGGCAGTGTAGTGATTGTGTATCCAAATCACAAAGGCAACAATTAATCCTGAGGTTAATTGCTAGATCGAGTGTTTAGCTTTGTGTCTTTAGCTCTTAGCAATTTAATGATAAGTGTAACTCCAGCCTTTGTTTTACATGGTTTATGTGGCCTATAGTTTCTCCTACAGTGTGGTTGTTCTCTGAAGGCTCAGAAAGGTGTTGTGCTGTGGCTTGGGAGCTCACTAACACTCCTCTAACAGTGTTTGCACCATCCTGTGCTGCTGAGGCTGAAAATGGCCTCAGGCTTTCAGACCTGCAGAGAACCTCTGTGGGCCACTGTACCTTCAGCCTTTGCGGCACCTGATCCATATCGATGACTTCTACCCATCTGGATGATCTCCCATGGACCGAAGCAAGGTCGTAGAACAAGCACATGAAATTTTGCACTTATAAACCATGGCAAAGCTAGATTATTTTAACTGCTACTTTTAGTCTTAAGATGCAGATGGTGCATGCAATGATTAGTTGTACACAATAGATAGTGTACTAATGTGTACAGTAATCACTGAATGGTTTATTGTGTGGAGTCAAATTTAAATAGAAAAAGTGTGTGGACATGATTTTAATGAATGCAATCAGTTACTTTAAGCTACACCCATTGCTGAAACAAATATACAGTTGCACACACACAGCTTGGCTTGTCCCCAAAAAGAAGTATTGGCAATAAAGCAGAACTTTCCTGAGCAGAAAGTCATGACTCCTATGGCATCTAATTTAAAGTGTGGGCAACAGGGGTGCAACTCCTAACCACCTAAGATTTCTAGCTGTCGAGAAGGGCTGCAACTAATGATTATTTTGGTAGTCGACTAAGCTGATTCGTCGATTAGTCGATTAGTCAATGATTATTTCTACCATGTCCTCCATCTCTAAAAATGATAAACAGCTAAACATGTGATTTTAAAAAAGGTGTTTAAATGTCTAGATGTTGTTTAAATGTGGAAAATACTGATATTTAGTGATTAAATATGTACTCTGTTGTGTTTGGCCCCTTTTGGAGACATAGACTAAGTTGAGTGTAAACTGTGGGAGTGAACCATTTGCTTATCTCCCATTGCGCTTCTGTCCCCAGTGCTTTGCGTAATGTGGTACTGTTACAAAATTAGCGATTAGTCAACAATGAAATTTGTGGTCAACAAATTAAAATAATTGACAGCCCTACTGTTGAGCAGTAGAACTGTGTTCTCTGGAATGATGGTGTTCCATCCAGTACTTTTGAGATGAGTAGAGTTATGGATGAGATGATGCGGGGTGGTAATTATCCATCATCTTGACCATGCTCATGCTCTTGTCAGTGAATGCAGTCAAATCTTCATGTCAATGCTGCAATATCTGTGTCCTCTAGGATTTGTTTTTTAAGGATGAAATGATGGAAAGCCTTTAACTAATGTGGCTAAATAACCCAGTGTACGTTAGCTAAGCAACTTGCAGAGTGTGAGTTGCTGTCATGTAAAATTGCTTGCATCTTGCGCTCATATCTTGCACTCATTTGTGTAGGTCAATTGTCCTGCACCTGGCAACCTGTGTGGAGAGGGAGCAGGATATACAACTCAATATAATACAATATAATCAATACAATATAATGTTTTAAAATTGGACCATAGTAGCCATTTAACATGCTTACTGTTAAATATATTTCAATTGAACACAATGACAGTTGCACTCTGTGGTATTTCAGAGCCTCCGGAAGCCAAAACATTACTACACAATGACACATGCATGTTCTTATTTTGATAAAACTGCACAAAGATGGTGCATTACTAGTAATGACATTTTTAAGTCTTATATAAAATAGTTTTAAATATACAGCTCTGGTAAAAAAATAAGAGACCACTTAAAAATTATGGAATATAATCAAGAGCAAGATGGATGATCACAAGCCATTACATCAGGCAGAACTGCTTGATTTTTTGCACCAGGAGTGGCATAAAGTTATCAAAAAACAGTGTGTAAGACTGGTGGAGGAGAACATTTCCAGAAAACTGAAAACCAGGGATATTCCACCAAATATTGATTTCGGAACTCTTAAAACTTTATGAATTTTAACTTGTTTTTTGTGTGTAAAAAGGCAGCAATACTATATGCTATTTTGTCTGCGTAATTCAGCAGCTGATACCTTGAGGTGTGCTGGTTTGTTTTGGTTTGTTTGTTTATTGTGATTCTCATTAACACCAAGATTCATGGCACATTTGAATCTATTCTCTGCGCTCTCTGCATGCATGCCTGCTGTGCGTGAGACTGCAGAGACTGAGAGTGAGCACAGTGTTTCACAGTGTTTCAGTGGAAACTGTGGAGATTGGACATCGGCATTCGATTCTTTAAAGCTCTCCACAGCTCTCCATTTGCGAGTAATGCTGTTTACAACTAGGAATGCTTGATTTTGATGCAGTAGGCGTAGTGCTAAATGGATGCATTAATTACTGACTTTTGTGATTAGCATATCGTAGAGCCTGAAATTGCTAATAATGATTAATACAATGCTAATTGTACAGCCCTCGCTGAAGTGCATGAGTGCTTGGATTCTGGTTAAAGGACGTTGCTCAACTGCCCATCGCCCCCCTCTCAGTACGGTAAATTAGTGGAGGCATATCTACCAAGGTATATTTGAGCCACAGTGGCATCAGCAGCACAAAGCCAATCTCCCCCTCCTGACTGCTGAGGCTTTGCGTTTGAATGCAGAGCTATCATTGGAAAACAATGCCTTGTAGAGAGGAGAGAAAGCCTGTCTGAGTGCCCTCTGTTCTTCTTTGTCTTTCCCGCACACGATGGCAAAAGGTGGCCTGGCGGAATTTCCTCTCACAGAACTCATTGTGCTGCCTCTGCTTTGTTTGCCTTCTCCCTGGAGTTGAGGCTCTCCCAGAAACTCCAGCGCTGACTTGGAATGTGCCAGGAAGAGAGCCTCAAGCAGACCACCATGATGAACCACAGAAATGATGGAAATATGCAGGACTGCGTGTCGCAGGTCTGCTGTGGAGCTTTGGGCCTGCAGGCAGTGAGACGATGTTGCAGATGTTGACCAGTCAGGCGTTTTTACACCTGCACTGTTGGGTCCGGTTAGAACAGACTCTGGTTCTAAACTCTGGAGCAGTTCGCTTGTGGTGAGAACATGATCCGGTCTCAATCAGACCCAGCTATCAAATATACTCCTTTTATTTGAGCTAAACTGCTGATAAGGCACAGTTTAATCTGATACATTAGCCAGATAAAGCTAATTACCACTTGTATGAACAAAGGCTGTCTCTGTTTCCTGATGTTTACACACAGGGTCTGTGCTGCGTTCACTACTCATAGCCGCACGACTCAGTTTACTATGTTTACATATGCACTGCATGCCCCATTGAAAACACTGTGTTTAAAAGCACAGCAGGAAATTTTGTAGTGTTCTGTGTTAAAGCAGCTTTAAACGGCACAGATATTCACGCTGGACCACTGAATCTTTTCGCTATATTTTCTTTCTTGTTCCCGTGCCAGACAGCTCTGACCCATTAGAAGAGACAATGTGCTCTCATGGTTTATTGGTGCACATTTTGGTGCATTTAGTTTTGTGCCTGTGTGAAACCAAACCAAGCACAGGGAAAAAACGCTCCAAATAAACAAACTGATCAACTGATTCAGACAAGAGAAACGAACTACAGGTGTAAAAACGCCCTAGACTCTCCTCTATGGATTGTCCTGAAATGTGTAGGCCCTGGAAGTGATGTAGAATCTGAATCAAGAAGTCAAAGCTGGCAGGGCTGAGGTTCTCCAGTGGGCTCTTCTTATTATTACCACCTGCTTGTCTTTCCTTGCAGCAGTGAATCTATTGATGGAGTAGATTCAGTTGTTGACTGATCACAAAGAAGATGCTGTTGCTTTGACAAGATCATTGGAACCTTTGAGAAGGTTAAACTTTTTTATCGTGTTTCATATCGGTATTGGGATGTCCAACATCGTTACTGGTTATCACATTTTTTTTTGTCCATATCTTGCACCTCTACTGTCACACAGTCTCAAAAATTATATGGTATCATACAGTATTAACAGGGAGTAATGTAAACTGTGCAAGTAGTGCAAATGGTCCTGTGTTTATGTTGCTTCTGTGCAATATGGTTTCATCAGGCTTACAGCGGGTTGTTTATTTATTCTCATCATAGGGGTGGGCGATATGGCCCTAAAATAATATCACGATATTTCATGGCATTTGTGTGATAACTATACTCTTGACGATATGACAAAACACTTTTTTTAAGAATACACTACTGAACAATACTAATAATGCTCTCCATATATCTCCATATATCCAGTGCTGCAGTAACATGAATGACACTGGACAGATATAATCTGTCTCTAGTAGATGTTTAATGAGGAATGAGAACAGTGTGAATTTGTCTTTTGCTAAAAACAGCAAAAAAGTCGTACCCGGATGTGATAATTAGGGGTGGGTTATGTGGCACGATATTTTAGGGTTTAATATCCGTTCACGATATTTAAAAATGTTAACAATATTATCGCATACGATACGATATTGCACACCCCTAGTGGCTACAGGTTCTCATTCCAGACAAGCAGAAGCTTGTGTACTTTTTTGTTTGAAGAATCAGTTGTTCTTTTGGTTATTTAGAAGGAAAACCTGCAGCCACACTGGCTTTTTGCAAAAGATTAATGCAAGGTTCACCCTGCATGACTTGAAGAGTTGTCAAATTGTTGTATTTTTTACACTACACCACTTAATATCCTGCAATCAGGAATCCGGGATCTCTTTACTGGTTCTGATTTGCGTACTACATTACTTATCAGCGACACTGGGTAATGAATTACAAGATCTTTCACCAGACTACGATGTCCAATTCTTGCTGTCCAAAAATGGTCAAGAAATACATATGAGAACTGATGCAATGTTGAGTGATGTATTTCCTTAAGAAAAGAAAGACACAAGTTGTCTGCGTTTATTTGCAGTGAAAAACACCAAAAGAGAAAGAAAAATATAGAAGAGAAAATTAAAAGAATGAAAGTAAATAAATACAATTTTAAGGAAACATGATGATATGCATCATTTTAAATAGTGCTGTTTGTCTACAAATTACACAATTGAAGGAATAAAAAATTGTAATTGAGAATCGCTCATATATTTGAGGAATATCTATTTTTTTGGTATTTATTTATTTTTATCGATCAGCCCTATTAATATCCTACCTCAAGAAGAACAATCCTGTCATTTAGAGGTATCGGAGTAAACCCACACTGCTATTTCCTTTCACTTCGCTTTGTAAATAAGACGCTAATAAGGGGCAACCAAGCTGGAGAGGAGCTGCGCATGCATGGGGGAGATTTTCCGCATGCAGGTTACTGCTGCAACCCTAGTGACGGGTAATTCTAATTTGCAGGTGTTTAGACTTTAAGCCTGCGGCTTAGCTATGTTAGCTAACAGAGTCTGAGCTTAAGCACATTTAAAAGATAATGCCTCATATTTAAGAGCACAAATTTGTTTAAAGTATTATGTGTTTTTAGCTTTTTTTTTGGGCACATTTAATAGATTGAAGCTGAATTATATCCACACATGCGTGCTTCCGCTTTCATTTGAACTCGCTTCTCACATGCTGCTAAATGCACAACTGCAGCCGTCCTGTCAGTCCCAGCCCCCGTTTGTTTTCAAGGCATGACATCAACAATCAGTGAGCCCCCACAGAACCCCTGCCCTGTGGCTATTTTAAATGCACATCAGTGAATGAGCTGTTTTGGCTGTGTACTGGATAGACACGGAACATTTATTTTACACATCAGACACATTGTAATTTTGAAACATCATCCTTATTTGAAGAAATCTCTTTTTTTTTATTTTTATTCTCTACTGTGCATTAAATACTGTTATACTGTCTAACACAACACAACACAGATCTTTTAAGTGACAATATTTTTTTTTAATAACTTATTTCATACAAAAGAAATCTATATAGCTCCCTCCCTAAAGCTGGGCAATATGGCAACGTTTTATTGTATTGTGATATATTGTCTATATATGCATATGTTTTACTAATCATATATATATATATAAAAAAATAAATAAAGCACTAATCCAGCTGTACATTTATACTGCCTTTTATTCTGTAGTGTAATTGATACCAACATAATATTGTATCGACTGAAATTAGGAAAAGTATTGTGATATAAATCTTGACCATATTGTCCAGCCCTAGCCCTCCCTCAATTATCGAGTAATAAATCACTGTAAATAATGTTGACTTTTCAGTAGTTGATGATAATAGATGATGATTATATCGATGTCAATCAATCATTACAGCGATTGAGTTTATTAGTATTAGTAGAGGTTTTGTGAAGCCCAGGTTCTACAGTTGATGATGGGCATGCTGCGTGACAAGTTGTCTGCAGCTGCCTGCCAAAAGAAGCATCAGGCCAGGATGCTCTGCCCAGTGCCCACCCTCCACAGCTCCTCCCTAACAGCGGTTATCTCACCAGTACACTCGGGTGATTGACAGTTGAAACAGCAACTTTATCATTTATTCAATAGTTCTTCTGCTGGCAGAGACTCTTAATAAGTCTATTTGGCCCTTGATAATCCAAGGCTGTCAGTTGAAGTTTCCACTTGTTCAAATCATGTTGGATCCCGTGAAGTTTCCCCTCCCCGTCACTTTTGTTTTTGGTGCTTATGATCTACTGTATTTGCATCATTGAGCGTGTGCACGCGTGTGCGTGCACGGAATACGATGTTGGCTAAATATTGAGCGCACATGAGAGGCTGATGTGGAAACGGACCCGTGGTTCAGCTGGGCAATCAGGGAGAAGAAGGTGGAAGCTTACCATCTGATGGAGTTTAGGAATGTGTGAGGGGAATAAAGAGGAGACTCTGGAAGTGTGTGTGTGTGTGTGTGTGTGTGTGTGTGTGTTTGTGTGTGTTTGTGTTTGTGTGTGGTGAGAACATAAGCTTAAATGAACTGATATTGCCATAGTAACGGATGTCCCGTGGGTCCCAGTCTGAATGTCTTGAGGTAGGGATTGAATGCAGTCTATGCACTTAGACCTAAGCAGACTGTGGCCTCAGTGCAGGTCAGAGAAGTCTTTCTCTCTTTCTCATTCTTTCTCTTTGTCTTTCTTTCTCCCTCTCTCACTCTCTTTTCTCTCTCTCTCTCTCTCTCCCTGTCTATCCCTCTGCTGTTTCTACTTTCACTCGGTTTTAAACTTGTATACTAAAAATTGTATACTAACCTTGACCACAACTAGCTGAAACTCTAGTTCTTTCTCATGTCTCTCGCTCTTCTCGTCTCTCCCTCTCTCTCTCTCTGCTTAGGCTCCACTCATGTCTCTCGTTCTCTCTCAGTAGGGCTCAGCAACATGCGTGGATTGGATCGCAGGAAATTTGACTGCACCGTGATGTCACAGGCTGTGCTATGCGCTGATTGGCCGTGCCCGGCGGGGGGGATGGGACGCTGTGGGTGCAGGCAAGCAGACAGGCAGGGACGGCGGGAGGGCTGGCATGACTCGCCGCGAGACACAGAATGGCATTGCCTCTAGTTCTTCTGGAGCTCCTCAGCATGTGCCACACAGAGCTTTGGCAGTGTGTGCTCACAGTCGCTCTCGCACACACGTGTGCTATTCCATGCCGGGTTTTGCTCAGGTCCAAGGGGCCTTGGCTAGAACTTGTGCTCGTTAAAAAAAGTGACAAAGAGGTGCGGTCTGCTCAGTGTCTTATTCTCAGGACGGCCCTCTGAGAGAAAACAGATAATTCGCGTGTGGATGCGCTGATGGTGGCGAAACATGCAAACACAAGTCCCCAGTTGTCATGAAAGTGAATTATTACAAAGTTTTAATCAAAAACTAGTACAGGATCACTTTAAAGGAATGAGGTGGTTAGTCTTAAGTGTGAAATAAATCATTAGAGCTGTACTTTGGTACTTTAGAGCTGTACTACGTGTCTCACTCACTCACTCATTTATTGTCAACCACTTAATACATTTGCGGTCGCAGTGTAGTCTGAGCCAATCCCGGCAGTCATTGGGTGGAACGCAGTATACACCCTGGAGAGGCCGTCAGTCCATAACAGGGCAAAGAGACACACAGACACACAGTTTCTTTTACTGTTTATTATATGTAAAAGTCTCATTCCATAGTTTTTATTCATTTTAAAATGTCTAATTGTGGTCTCCAGGATGAATGAATGCCATGTTAGCCGTTTTTTGTGAAAAAAAAAAAAACTGCTTCTATTTTGCCCTGCTTTATTTCACTGGATTAATGGTCTCTGAAGAAAGACAGTATTTCCACTCTTGCTCATGAATATTTATACATGCAAACATATCGTCTCTAATTGGCTAACAGCACTGCAGCAGATGACGCGACTTAACCCCTCTACAATTTTACAGCTCTAAAACTCAAAAGGTCAAAATGTTTTCAGAGTTACAGCCTTAGTTATAAATGTATAGCACTAAGTGCTAGATAAAGATAACCCTTAAGTGTTGAGCGCGTGGCATCAACCAGATTCTGGTAGATTCTAAAACACATTCTAAAACTGCTGATTTTAATCAAAGTACACCCGACTCTGAACTAAAGTTCCAGTTTCTATTTCAACAACATAGTTTAAATCAGATTTTAAATCAATTTTGACAAAAACCTTGTGAACTATTTGTAGCGTTTGCCTCGTAATTCACACAAAAAAGGCAATTTTTCAACTTTTGGCATGGCTACTGAGCTTTTACTGAGATTTATTGTGGCGTCGTCGCCACTTGCAGCGTAAACAGCAAACTGATTGACTCTTTTTTTTGAAGGGCAGGACTTTAATCTTGAGTACACAATGGGTTGAGCGTTATGAGAATCATTCCCAATAACCAAGAATCTTATTAGTGTAGTGCAGCAGTCACCCAAAGTGGGAATTGAACCATACTCTCCTGTACTGAGCAGTGGAGAAATTAAACTGTGTTCTTTGGAGGGATAGTGCTCCATCCAATGCTTTTGGGATGAGGTGGGGAGTTGGGAATGGTGTGGTGGGTTGGTGATCATCCAACATCGTGACTTTACTAACAGTAATGGCCAGAATTTAGTAGAAAGATATTCCTGAGCAGTATAAAAACAGTATAAAAAACCCTTTTTTAATACACTTTATTTCAGTGAGGTTGAAACATTGATTAAGCAAGTGTCTCTGATTTAAAATGTTTGATACTTTCTTCACACTACAGTTTTTCTCTTGTGTTTTAAGAGCCTGTTAACTGTGTGCTGCTGCTCTCAGTATTTTAAATGCTTTAATACGCATATTATTTTGTACAAAAGGATGTTTGCAAATGCTTGTAAGGCACCCAAGCAGCTGCTGAAGCTTTGTACGACAGACAGAGCTATCCAGACTCAGCCCTGGCGCTTTAGTGTCCTGACTGATTTGGAGCAACGAGTGCAGGCGGTTCCTTTTCACTGCACAGTGCAGCAGTACTCCCCCCGTCAAGGATCTTTTTCCTGGGATGCATGAAAAGACTGATCAGAACGATCAGCCAAACAGACAGCGTATTTGGAAATGTGTGTTTGGCTGCGTCCCCGGGTCCCTCTTTCTCTCTCTCTCTCTCTTGGGGAGGTGCAGATTACTACCGAGCCTCGTGTGTGCATGTGCGCATGTGTGTATGCTCGCAGCCCACCATGTGTGGAGTGTAATCTGCCAGAGGCCCTGGCGCACGCAGGGTTAAGACCAGGCACCCCACCAAGCCTGCGGCCTGAAGGGACGTCCCACTGAGCCGTAAGCCTGCACTCAGCCCACACGGCCTGGAGCAAGGCCAAGATTGCACACGCACACGCACACACAAGGAGACGAGGGGAAAGGGGAGCAGAAATAAGAATGAGGATCGATAGAGGAATGGAAGAGAACAAGGGATGGGAATAAAATGGGAGAGATGTGGATCCTGATTTCTGCATGTTCAGATTTAAAGCCAGTTGAATGTTCTGAGCAATTAAGTGAGAAGAACTGAATGTGTTTTATGTTTAACTACAGCTCTGGAAATAAATAAGAGACCACTTAAAAATGATGAGTTTCTATGATTTTACCAAATTGAAAACCACTGAAATATAATCAAGAGGAAGATGAATTGTCACAAGCCATCAAACCAAGCTGAACTGCTTGATTTTTTGCACCAGGAATGGAATAAAGTTATTCAAAAGCAGTGTGTAAGACTGATGGAGGAGAACATGCCAAGATGCATGAAAACTGTGATTCAAAACCAGGGTTATTCCACCAAATATTGATTTCTGAACTCTTAAAACTTTATAAATATAAACTTGTTTTCTTTGCATTATTTTCACATCTGAAAGCTCTGCATTTTTTTTTTTTTTTTGTTATTTCAGCCATTTCTCATTTTCTGCAAATAAATGCTCTAAATGACAACATTTTTTATTTGGATTTTGGTAGAAATGTTGTCCATAGTTTATAGAATAAAACAACACTGTTCATTTTACTCAAACACATACCTATAAATAGCAAAATCAGAGAAACTGATTCAGAAACGGAAGTGGTCTCTTGTTGTAATATTTTTGTGCTAAGCTATAGGCCTTTGTGTGGGCCTCTGTATATGCCATTGTAATATGGTTCTGTTATATATACTATATTGGCTGTATGGAGCTGCTCAGCCATAGAAACCCATTCTATGAAGCTCTCTACTCTTTACTGTTCTTGAGCTAAGCTTGAAGGCCACATGAAGTTTGGAGGTCTGTATTGACTTACACTGTAGAAAGTTGGTGACTTCATTTTATATTGACAGAGTGAGTTGCTTTCATTCCCTTTCGTTTTCACTTTGTTATAGTATCACTGACAGTTGACTATCACTGAACCATGCTGAAATTCACTGAGCTCCTGAGAGCGACCCAATCTTTCACTTATGTTTGTGGAAAAAACAGTCTGCATGTCTAGATGCTTGGTTATTTATACACTTGTGGCCATCGAAGTGATTAGAACCTTTAAAGTTCAATGATTTAGATGGGTGAGCAAATAATTATGGTAATATATTGTATGATGGGTGTTCTGTTTCTGTAGGCTTAGTCTTTTCAGGTGTGCTTCTGTTTCTGTCTAAAAAGTAATTTCAGGAGGTGGTCTGAGACTTAAACCATATTGCAGCAGTTTAAATGCATCAGTCTCTACAAGACTTGCCAAATTCAAACCGAAACATCATAACTTCCATGCAACAAACAAATTTGCTGTGATTCAGATACTAGTGACAGATACTAGTGACAGGTAGTGACCAGGTGTACACGGGTCATATAGTCCCAATTAAAATAGTCTGTACAGCCTTTACTCAGTTAATTGGCCAGTAATGTAAAATGTTAGCATGCGATATGCCCACACACACACACATACATCTGTCCACTTACACCGCGCCATTCATCAGGGCTTTTGGAGTTTGAAATAAGTTTATATAAACGAGAGAAAAACATGTCTGCCAGTGTATAGAGCCACTCTCTTGACACACAACAGTGACTGTGAGAAAGAGGAGGAGGAAGCAGATCAGTAGGGATGGGGCAAACAAGACTAGTTACCAAAGCTATACTCTTAACCCACTACAGTTCCCACAGTACCATGCAAATCCACCGGCTTACAGCTTAACATTTCCAGGTGACACATGCGCATGTGTCCAGCGTTATACAGGAGTTTTAGTAAAGTTTCTACAGCACAGAGGCTGAAGCAGTATTAGCATTAGCCGCTAACCACAGCTAACCACAACTCTTTTGCCATTTAGAGGCGAGTATATTAGACTGTAGCCTGCGAGTTTACTGTGTTAAAACAAGCTTTGTGGCGCAAACTGCTAGCTGATCACCCCCTGGGTAACTAGAACGCTCAGGGTTTCTCAGTGTAGCTCTATCGGGTGACTTGACTAGTGCTAACAGGGTTATTGGGAAATTTGAATTCTTTTTTTCTCGAGAAAATTTTGGTTCTAAAACAATTATTTAATGTTTGGTTAATTCTATCACGTCACTGAAAATTAGCTAGCTGGGTGCGTGGGTCCTACTCTGACTGGAGTTTTAGCTACACTGTAACTGTAAATTCACACAGTTAGAAAAATCATAATTTAATAATGTCTATCTTCATTTAGACAAATATAAGGCATAGACATGCAAAATATGCAGAAATGTTATTCAGCTAGTAAAATGTGTGATATTTCATAGTTTTTCATTAATTGTATGTAAGATGGGCCTACTATTATGGCAGTTTTAACATGGATTTTTAGTTTTATTGTCTGTACTGATGTTTTGAAGATCGTATGCTCACGAGAATTTGTATGAACCCTATGCTAAGTGCTGCCATCCGCGGCTAGCGCTGCTGCTAAAATACTGGAACTCTTAAGCTCACTGTAAATAAACGGTAGCGCTTTTCTCACCCAAATAAACAGTTTTCAGGAGAGAAATATGTGTAGAAAAACATCCAGTGCTGGTTTGACTTTTAAAACTTTTAAGTAAAGTTACAGTTTTGTTACTTAGATGCCCCCAACAGTGAGACCTGCTGAATTAGAAGGGTAACATGAGGTCACCACTGTTCCTTACTAGTGTTGCATATAATGCGCCTTATAATCCGGTGCGTCCTTATGTTTGAAAATAGACCAGAAAATAGACGTTCATTGAAGGTGTGCTTTAAAGTCTGTAGAATACGATGTATTTCACCTAATAGTGTATGTTCTGTCCAATTGCTTACACAGTTGTGACGCCTCTACTGTAACAGTTTGTTATAAATACTGTGTACTGTTATACCTCTATTTTGTAGTATTGAAATCTGTCCTAGATAATAACCTACAGCTCTCAGCTGCTTCTGATGATGCTCCCATGTGCCGTCACTGATGACTGTTCTCTCTATCTCCCTACAGATTATGTTTACTTTGAAAACTCCTCCAGTAACCCACTGCTGATCAGGAGAATAGAGGAACTCAACAAGGTGAGTGTGTGTGTGTGTTTGTGTGTATTTGTGCTTATAAGTGAGTTCAGAGCATTTGTCCAGTGCTTTGTGCATCATGCTTTCTGCCTCCCTCTACCTCACGCTCTGCCAGTAACAATGTCCCAGCTTTCATTCTTTTTCTTTTCTCGCAGTCTCTCTCACTCTCTCCTCTCCATTTTTCTCCACTTCCCTCCTTTTCTCTTCTCTCTTTCCATTCCCACCCTAATGATGTTCCTTCTATCCCTAGTTGCACTGAGCTCGCCTGCCTCACATCCTTCAGAAGCAGCAGAGTTTTACGTCCACACTTCCTCATCTGCATGTTCGACCTTTGCCTAAAGCTGATTGGTAACCAGTTTGTGCCGTTGCTGTGACAACTTTGCCTCTTATTTGCAGACGGCAAATGGAAACGTGGAGGCCAAAGTGGTGTGTTTCTACAGACGGAGAGACATCTCTGCCACGCTCATCGCCTTAGCAGACAAACATGCACGTAAGTACAGAAAGTGACAATGATTATGTTTCCCATAGTTCACAGAGGCTGAGGACGTTTAGACCATGACACATGTTGGTGCTGTCCCGCAAAAAGCTTGCATTTTTTTTTACTTTTTAACTTTTAAAAAGTCTCAATTTGCTAGAGGTTCTTTATATTATGTCAACATGTATTGATGAATGCACCAACAAACTGGATTCCATTGAAAGTTTTTTTTGTTTTTCTTTTTTATTAATTTTGCGTGTTATCCAAAAACAAGTACGAGCAAGTACAGGTATAATAACATAAAACAAAATTATAATTCTTTAAATAGCCCAACATGTTTTGCTCCTAAATAAACAAATACCAGCAATTAAAGATTTATTGCTGTCAGTTTCACAGATCCACACATCCAGGATTCCGCAGGTTTACCCTGTTGATTTGATCACATGATAATGTCAGTAATGAAGTAACGGAGCGGTAAATTTAGAACGTCTAATAGGTGGGCAAGTCTTGAGGAGTTTAGTTTCAATAAAAACAATCAGTACTTGATGCCACTTCTAAATATGATGTAATACATTATGGTGTATTGCAATATTGATATAGTGTCCCACCCCTAGTAACCAGTGGCTTTAAAGACAGTAAAGGGTGCTTGCGCTCTCTCTCTCTCTCTCTCTCTCTCTCTCTCTCTCTTTCTCTCTCTTTCTCCCTCCCTCCCCTCTCAGTCTTTCCTCTCATTTGCCCCTTTAGAAATAAAAAAAAATGTATGAATAGTCCTTCTAAAAATAATTAACTAAATAAAAAGATGCTTTAAAACACAGTGAAACCACCTGTAAAGAAATACAGTGATGCACATATTTGGCTTTTAACCTAGCCTGACATAACATCTTAGTTAAGTCAGTTCATAGTTTGGTCAGATCTGTACTGCTGACTCGACTCATGGCTGAGATATCTGTTGTACTGCAGTGTTCTCATTGTAGCTGGGAGCTAGTTGAGAATATCCAGTCGTCCCTGCTGTAAAAATGGCTGCAGTTATAAAGTTGGCGGTGGTGCTCGCGCGTGGTTCATACGTGTGGGGGCTAGGCGTGAGTGACTGTCAGCAGCACTGGTGTGAAGGCAGTGTGTCTGAATGTAAGAACATGGGCCTGTACGCTCGTACATGAAAGAGAAAGGAGAATAAAGCGTGTGCTAGACTGATCCTGAGGTGGTGGGGCTGTTTGTTCATGTGGACCACACAGCAGCAGTTAGGAGGAACGTAGGATGTGCAGTGGTTGTGGTGGTGCTGTTGGGTGGGGGTGTAGGCTACTTAATGTGCGTGTGCGTATGTGCGTATGTGGATTGTGGGCCTCTCCACAGTGCCAGCAGTCCCTCCATGGACTTTCAGACATTTGCAATATGTGAAAAATGCGTGGCAGGAATGGCTGTGGACCGCATGGGTGTGGGCTACATCCTGACTGTGCTTTGGAGAGGAAAGGAGAAAAGAATAGGGAAGAAGAGTGGCAACAGAGAAAAAGTGAAGACATGCTGAAGAAAAAGGAGGTGGCTCTCAAATTAGGACGAGAAGAACAGGGATAAAAAAAAAAAAGGATAGTGAAGACAAGATGATGGTGAGACTGAGAGTGGAGGGATGAATCCCTTCTGGACCAGCTGACACGAGGGAGTCTGAGAAGATACATACATACATCAGTGTGTATTTGTATCAGCACCAATAATGACTTTTAAATGGATTGGATACCATTTGAACCAGTGTTACCGGTTCTTATGCAGTGCTTTTTTTTTTTTTTTTTGGTGTATTTATTTTTTGCTATGGAATCAACAGTAACTCTTTTTTTTTTCCAGTCCTGTCCACATGTAGGTGCCATAATTGTAAAGCTTTGCAATAATTCAGCTGAAGTGTCTCATCAGTTTTCCAATTACTTATTTTTTATTTTAAAGCACTCATAAAATCCCTTCATTTTCTCAAAAATCGACAGTACACCTTTTAATCCACTGTGCCTGTATGAATTCTACTGGTCAGGTATTAAATAGCACTAAAGCCACTCTGCAGAAGTACAGCTTTATAAAGGAATTTTAGTAAAGTTTCTCCAGCACCAATATATGGGACTGTTGTCTGCATGTTTAGCTCTTTCTGGTGGCATTTACTAGCGCTAAGCACTGCTAACCACGGCTATTGCTGCTGCTAACTGCTAACTAACTAAAATATTGATAATCTAAGCTTACTGCAAATAAAGAGGTACTTTACTCACCCAAATAAACATTTTTTATACAGTTTTGTTAACCTAACCTGGTCATTAAGTATGCTCAGATTCTTAGCTGAATTTTATTTTATTCCCACACAACAATACTGAGCCTGAACCTGACCAATTGAAGCAACCTCAGATCACTTCCCTTCCCTACACAAGGCTAATTTATCCATGTGTCTACTTAGATTACCAGGAGTTAAAATGTACATATACAGTACCAAAACAGTATCAACATTTTAAATACACATTCTAATATATTTTTTCTTTTTTTTTCTCCTTCTTTGTGAAGTATTTATTTGGGCTCTTATCTGGAGTGCTGTTAACTTGCGGTTTCTGAGGCTGGTAACCTCAGAACCTGCCTTTACTTGGCCGCCCCTGATGAGAGCCAGTTTCATCATAACATTTTTAATGGTCTTTGTGACTACGCTTAAAGATACTTTGAAAAGTTCTTGAAATGTTTTTCAATTTACTTATCTTCATTTCTTTAAGTATTTTTTTCTTTAATTAGTTTATTTAGTTCTTGCCATAATATGGATTAAAACATTATTCAAATAGGGTTATTCACTGTATACCAATTCTACCTCTTCACAACTTTACAACTGATGCTCTCAAACACATTAAGAGGCAAGAAATACAAGTAATTAACTTTTGACCAGACATTCGTGGTGATCCAGAACACAGGACCTTCTTTCTGTATTTACTTTTTGCACCCATCCTTGTCAGCTCTGACTAATAAAAGAATACACCATGCTCACATGGTTTGTTGTGATGATTTTTTTTGCATTTTTCCACTTGCAGTTTTTCTTGTGTGAAACTGAAACACATGCTCCAGATTGTTGAACTGGTCCAGAAATCAAGTGGACAAAATTCTGATCCACTTGATTTGTGCATTTCTGATTTAATAACTGTTTTCTAGTTCATAAAGTTTTAACATAAACATTAGTGGTTGGCAATATGGTCCTAAAATAATAATGATATATTGGGGATTTTTTGTGGTTTTATTGGCGATATGAAAAATACACTAAAATTTATATTTTTAAGAATATGCTTCTGCTACTGTATAACACTTTTAAACATTCAGTAGAAACAAAAAAAACTGTAAATTTAAGTCTACGTGTTAAAGTTTCCAGATTAATTGTGAGCATTAGTGCATTAGTGCATTAATGTTAACAGCACTACTTTATTTCTATAGAACGGAAGGTAGTGGAGCCACAGTGTCTGTTTTATACAATCACTGGTCTAGCCAGAAATGTGCAGAAAGCTATAACTGGTGCCTGCTCTAGTTGTGTGTCCTCAGGGATAACTCTGGGCCTCCCCCCCTTGACCACAGTATTCAATGTTTATAGTAAAACCCCCATCCAACAGTTTGTCAGTTTGGAACATGTCCAAAACATATAGCTGAGGGTGTCATATAGCGGGCAGCGCATTTTGAGAAACCTTCACTGTGGTCTGTTAATCTCCACTGTATATTTATGTTCATGTACTTTGCTACTATGAAAGATGAGCACCTTCTGGTACAGGGTCAGCTCTTCGTATTGGCTGATACTCACTCCAGTATTCTGATTCTAGGGTATCACAAGAGAGGAGAAGTTTAACTTTCGGTGCTTTCTGAGCACGTCTTCATGTTAAAACTGAAAGCACAGGGATCGTGACTCAGCCAGCCTGAGGTTCTTCGTTCTAAACTTTCCTCTGGAGCTTGCTCGCAGAGTAACTCAGCTGTGTGTATGTGTGTGTGTGTTTTGAGTGTACGTGCACACATGCACTTGTATGTGTGAGTTTGTGGTGAGTCACAGATTAAATATTTTGTTCTCTGTGATGCTGGCTCCTCCTAGCCGGGGTCTGAAGCTTTGGGAGCTGTTTGGCGGCCATGTTTTCACGTGTGCGAAGGCAAAGAGGGAGAAGGACTTGGCCCTGGGCTGAACTGACCACTCCCTGCAGCCTCCTCCTCCCTCACCGTGCCTGAGAGCGGCCTGCGTTCAGACTTGACCTCTCAGTTCAGGGAGGAACAAGTCTTGACTCACCAAATGCATCACAGCTTTCAGTATGACTTATCTTCTTGAATGTGTGTGTATGTGTGTTTATTTGTGTCTCTTTGTGTGTGTGTGCGCCTGTGTCTGAGTGTACGTGGATTGTTATCTATTTATAGAGACATCAGTGTGATGATGTGCTATAGATGTAGATGTAAGTAAGTGAGAGTATTTCATCAGATTACTTCAGCGTATTTAATCAGCCTTTATTTAAACTTAGATGTGCGTTGACGTATAATAAAAAAAAGATCTAAAAAATGTACGATATGGCCCGAAAGAAAATCATTTAACTTCCACATTTGTCAAATAAAAAAGCAAAACCAAATTTAATTGTCTTTGAAAAAAATCAGCTAAGACATAGAGCGGGGGTCGGCAATTAGTTTTGGCCGGGAGCCAGATATTTTCGAAGCCATTACATGGCGGGCCACAAAAAAAAAAATCATTTTTTGGAAAATGAAGCAGGTAAACCCAGGAAGAAAGGAAAAAATAAATAAATAAACACACTGCTCCTCACATGGGGATCGAACCCGAGACATTAGGATAGCGGTCCGATATACTACCGCTGTGTCGGCTAGTGGACTAGGTTACAGATGGGAAAAATGCCTTATAATATGAGAGGGAGCCTGAGAACGGGCGGAAAAATGAGAACGGGCGGAAACAAAAAATCAGGCCGAGCGCAACAGAGAGACAGAGGAGGTGTGTTAACTAAAGTTTGCCAGAGAAGCATTTTTTTTCCATTATCGTTCATTATAGTTCAAACAACCTCACGGGCCAGATGTTTCACGCTTGCGGGCCACCTATATTGCCGACCTATGACATAAAGGAATCAAATACGTAACAAAATCTACTAATATATACTAGTGTATCTAAAAAATATATATATATATAATTTAAAAAGTTACTTTATTTTTTTCAGTATTTCAGTTCAAAATGTGAAAGTCATATATATTATATAGATATATTCCACACAAAGTGATCTAATACAATGTCTTCTATTGTTGACGATTATTGCTTACAGCCAATGAAAACCCAAAAATCAGTGTCGCAGATAATTTTAATACTATATTAGACCAATCGGCAGTGTGCCAAGTCCTGCTGAAAAATGAAATTTGCACCTCTATAAAAAATTGTCAGCAGAGGGAAGCATGAAGTGCTGCAAGATTTTCCAGAAAACACAGCACAGCACAGCAGTGCCAATACTACACATTATAGCACCAACCTTGAGTGTAATATTGTGATTATACTTACACCACAGTTCCATTATTGCTGTTTATTGAAAGATTTTAAGTTATATAGGACGAGAAAAATATGATCTGTTTGGTTATAAACACTCCATTCCGTTGCTGCTCTGTTTGTAGCTGCGCTGTTTGGCTAGTAAACGCTGCATCGTTGCTGGGTTACCTGTATGTAGTGAAGTAATACATGGAGAGCTTCAGTTACAGTGCATTACCGGCTGATAACGGCACTCATAGAACGCCTCTCAGCCAGTCACATTGCAGGGTTGGAACTAACTGTGGTATAATTATAGCTTAATTTTGTGACTCTATAACAGTAGGATTTCCTGTTGAGTTTGGAGTTCTGAGAGATGAGTTTTTGGGAGGCATTACTGTGTTGAAATTGGTGCAAAAGACATTCGGGAATTTCTGTCTTTCCCAAATCACCTCCTGATGCATTCTCTAAAAGGTGACTTTTTCAGATTGTGCTGCATATTATTACAGGTTACAGGTCCATAGTAAGTAGTTGAATTTTCCTCTGAGTAAGAGCAGACATCAAATTGTTAATCGAATAGTTTAAGTGGGTTCTGCATTAAAATACAAAGCAGCAATGATGTGATATTTGTTTTAATACATTGATCGGTTCCAGTGTGTAAAAGAACTGGCGCAAAACATTGCCATACAGCTACTAATGCTGAGTAATATTACATTTTAGTGCAAAGTGATGAACACTGAGGGCCTGAGGGTGCACACTTGGCTGGCTTAGGTTTGATATTAGATTGACACTTCTTTTGAATACACAAATCTTTAGATAAACACACAGATGGATAAACAAAAAGGATCTCTAAAACACAAGTTCTAGTTTGGAGCCGTTTTTCTTTTCTTTTGTCTATCCACCACTTCAGCGTTGTGTGCATGCAGAACAGGCACCATATGTGAAAGTGTAACCTCAGACCATCTCAGAGGTACATAGGGCTGTTCTCAGATTCCAGCACGACAGGGTTTAGTGTACTTTCTGACGTAATGCACCTGATTGAACTCGTCAGCTAATTGCCAAACCCTTCGTGAGCTGGTTTGCGTGTGGTAGAGTGGGCGAAGGTTCAGAAAGAGAGAGACTCATCGAGATAAACTGGCCTGTTTAATGTTGCAGTGTTTTCTAGTCAGAACAAGGTTCTTGCGTTTGGTACATTTGTGTTCTTTTGGTCCGGTTTATTTTGGTTTCAGACTGTAGTTTATTGAATGGACTAGTAGGTCGAATTCTGCCTTCCTGCTAAATTTCTCCCTTTTGAGTGCATGTGCAGCTCTCAGCAAAATTAGCATAACACATTACCCTCAGAGTCCTTCTATTTCTGTTCATAAATAAGGGTTAGTCTACAGTTACAGTAGATACAGGAGTCACTTGTGTAAGTGTTTGCATTCATACTGCTGCGTAAAGTTAGTGCATGTAAACGAAAGTTGCCACAACACCAGTTATTTTACTTTATTCTGTTGTTTAATGGGTGATGATGGTGCACCTCAACTCCCTGTAATTGGTTCAAAATCATAATCAAATAAAAAACATGCTTTTACACTACAAACAAAGTAAACTTTTTTACTTATGGCAGGTTCACACTACACAAACACTGAACATGTCGTTGTGCTGTTCACACTGGTTGTTCTTCAGTTGTTGAGACTTTCACACTACAAGACCGTTCGGCATAACGTGTCACAAATTACACAATTTGTTGCTGTGGGAAATTGCAGACTTACCTGGCTGCTCTACAGAAACACGTTTCGTCACAAGAACACACCAGAACTAAATACACGAAAACTCTCTACAGAGGAAAATATGCACTTGCAATGAGACCAACATAAAAAGGTTCATATGAAGCAATATATAATTTATAAATGTCAGATTTTATTGTTAGTTTTATACTGAAATATGTAGAGGACTTACTTGCAGGCTCCCTCTAGAGTTTAACAGTCATTTACTGATATAACAGAGGCTCTGGTAATGCTTAGCTGTAGCTGCTGCTCCTGACTCCCAGTCGTCGACTGGATCAGATATCTAGCATGCCAAATATTAGCCTGGCATCTGCGACTGGTTGGCGATCAGTTGGCAACAGCTTGGCAAATGTCTTTCAGTAGTTTACACTACTTGACTGTGCGAGCGCTGAGTTTTTTTTGTAGGCGATAAACGAAAAACTGTTGGCGACTGAAAAACTGAGATAAAATCATGTGGTGTGAACCTGGAATTAGGGTGCTTTCACGCCTGTCTTGTTAGATTCGGATTTTCAGACTATTCAGTTTGGTCTGAAATCTCAGGTGTGAACCTGCAGTGTGGAAAACCTTTTTTTTTTTTTTTTTTAAGGTGGTTTGAACTTACAGACCAGTTACAGGAAGTTGAAGCAGGCTGTCCTCAGCCTTGAAACAAACCAGAGGAAAGAAAAAATGGTGTTGTGCTGCAGTCTGATTCCCCTTGCCGTGCAAATATGCCTACCGTAGATGTAGATAAACCTTTTATTCATAAACAGAAATAAAGGAAATCTGAGGGTAATCTGCTTAGGGTAAATTCACTCATTCTGCTGCGGAGTTGAATTCTGGAAATGAGGTAGAATTTGGCACGGCACCTGGAAAAACACCTTTTCAATTAACCAGTTAACCAGTATTGGGATGTAGAAAAGACCTTTACACCAGTAAACTGCAGTGTGAAACCAAAACTAGCTGTGCCAAATGTACACAATGTAACAAACATGAGGAACCTTGGTGTGGACTCTGGTCCAGACCTTCAGGTGCAAGAACTCCCTAAATGGAGCCAATACAGTCCAGCCTTTTCTGCAGATGATGAACCTGTTGATTCCAATGTAATATTGATACGGATGTACATAGACTCTGTGCAGTTTAGCAGTTGAGACATTTCTACAAATGGCCTTATTTATAGTGCTGTGTCTGTGTGTGTGTGTGTGTGTGTGTGTGTAGAAGAGTGAATTCTCCATCTGCCCATGTCCCTCTCCTCTGTCTCCTAATCCTCCATGCATCCCTCTCTCAGGAGTCAGGGGGCAGCTCCCTCTTCCTCTCCTCTTCTCCTCTTCCTCCGCTCTCTTCGTGGTAAGGCGACTCATTCATCAATAATTGATAATTGTTTGGGACAGGTGAGATGGAGAGGCAATTTGTGTAGAGTATAGGCTGGGTGCAGTGCCAGTAGATTGGCTGAGCTGGTGTTCTGTTAACCCTCTCTCTACTTCTTTCTGGTTCTGTCTCTTTCTCTTTTTTTTCTGACCCTCTCTTTTCTTCCTTGCCCACCACTCCTCCGTATCTGTCTCTCTCTATTTTTTTTTTCTGTTTGAATTTTTTTTTTATTTTTCTCTGATATTTCTTTTTGAACTCTGTTTCTCTGTTCCTGTTTCTACCTGTTCTTTTTTTTCTAATGTTCTCTCTCTCTCTTCTTTCATTTTGCACACCCTTTCTTCATTTTCTCTCTGCTCTCTTTCTCTGATCTTTCTTTTTGCACTTTTTTCTGTTTCTCTGTTCCTGTTTCTACCTGTTCTTTTTTTTTCTAACGTTCTCTCTCTCTGTTCTTTCATTTTGCACACACCTGTTATCTCTCTCTCTCCTTTTGATTTCTTTGTTTCTGTTTCTCTCAAACCTCTGTTTTTTTTTTGCACTTTCGCTTTCATTTGCTCTCTTTACTTCTCTCTCTCTTCTGACTCTGTCTCTGTTCTCTTTTGTTTCTCTGTCTCTCTCTGGTTCCTCCATATCAGTCTCTCTGTTTTCTATTTTTTCAGTTTGTTTTCTCTGTTTCTTTTCTCTGATCTTTCTTTTTGCACTCTTTTCTGTTCCTACCTATTTTTTCTAATGTTCTCTCACTTTCTGTTCTTTCTTTCTCAGTTTTCTTTCTCTCCTTTAGATTTGTCGTTTCTGTTTGTCCCTCACACCTCTGATCTTTTTTTTGCACATTTTCTTTCTTTCTCTTTCTACTTCTCTCTCTCTCTCTCTATCTCTCTTTTCTGACCCTGTCTCTGCTCTTCTTTGTTCCCCTTTCACTCTCTACTCTCTCCATATCTGTCTCTCTGTTTTTGTTTTTTAGTTTGTCTTTTTGTTTACTCTGTGCTCCTTTTCTCTAATTTTTACTTTTTGCACTGGTCTTCTGTTTCTTTATTTTTGCTAATGTTCTTTCTCCTTCTGTTCTTTCTTTTTGCCCACCCGTTCTTTGTTTTCTCTCTCCTTTTGTTCTTTTTGTATTCTGTTTCTCTGTCTCACAACTCTTAATTTTGTGCACTTTCCTTTTTCCCCTCTGTTCTCTTTTTTTTTTGCTTACTTGTTCTGATCTCTCAATTTCTTTTTTTTTCTGTTTTCATCTTGCTCTTTTCTATCTGTTCTTGTTCTCCCTCCAGTCTCTCTCTCTATCTCTCTCTCTCTCTCTGTGGACAGAGGCTGTAGGTGAGACAATTTTGCCTCATCTCTCTCAAGGACATTGTGCCCTGTTCACTCACTTCTCACCTCTGCAGTCCTGTCTTACTCTTACTTCAACCATATGCTCCCTATATTTCTCTCTCTCTCTCTCTCGCTCTCGCTCTCTCTCTCACACACACACACACACACACACACACACAATGTACATTTCAAAATACGGGATGTCAGTACTCCAGATATAGCTTTACAGTTACCCATCAACTGTATTGTGTGTGTGTGTGTGTGTTTCTTGCAAAGGAAGATAAAATTTGAAGATAACAGAAACAGAGAGCGTGGAGTGTGTGCTCAGAATGCTGGAGTGAGGAAGAGGAGGGAATACGTATTGATTTTAGGCCCACCTTTTTTCTCTCCCCCTGAAAATCCCTTGATTGCTTTTGTTCTCTCTCTCTCTCTTTCTCTCTCTCTTTCTGGTCTTTTGCACTCTCTCTTAGTCTCTCTACTCTTTCTCTCTCTTTCATTCTCTTGCCCTCTCTCACTCCATGACTTGCTGCTTCTCTCTCTCTCTGTCTCTCTCTCTCTCTGTCTCTCTCTCTCTGTCTTTCTCTCTCTGTCTTTCTCTCTCTGTTTCTCTCTCTCTCTCTCTCTCTCTCTCTCTCTCTCTCTTTCTAATGAAACTCCAAATGAATCGGAGCACGCTTCTTTCTCACTCCCTCTCCCCCACTCTCTTCCTCTCACCCTCCTGCTCCTCAGTCTCTCTCCCACTTATCATTCTCCACTCAGCACCCTCACTTCATACACCCCCCCCCCCCCCACACACACACACACAAACTACACATGTGTAGGACTGGGTAAGAGTGATATTTTCTCTCTGCTGTTCTGCAGAGGAGATTACAGGGGGAGCAGGGATGAAGCGCTCGTATGTGAACTGAATGAGGGGGTGGTGTTTATGTTGATAGGGTCTCATTTGTTTCACCCGTTTTATTTCAGATCTGTACAACACCGTTCTCACATTCAGCTTATATATAATCCGCCTGCTTTGCAGATGGAGACTGCTGCTGCTGTGGATGGAGTACAGTTTTTGGCAGCAGATCTGTTCCACTCCACCTTTAAATATGCTAATCCACTGAGCGTGGTGTGAAATGTAACACACATCATTTTTGTGATTATTATTAGTATTATAAATTCAGTGTAATTCAAGAGTAGGAAATGATTAGATTTCTTGTAGGATTTGATGTTATTTCTGTCTCAAAATATTATTTCAGTACACAATATTACCTGGGATTAAAAGTAGTGTAAGCTGTGCAAGTGTTGAAGATCTTTTTATGCACCTTTGCATATAATTGGTTACCTTTGACCACATATGTAATAACATCTGTCTCTACCTCCTGTTTCTCTCATTCATTGAATTCAGAAAAGTAGAGATGGACTGATTTACCAAAGGTACACCAAAGTATCAGCCTACTTCAAGCTTTGGTATATCAGTGTAGTTTATAGCACCTTTCATTTGTTTTTGCTGTGTTCAAATATACTGGGACAAATAATGTACTCTTGAGAGGTTAACTGGTTAGTGGTCTTAAAAGGACATGTTAGTTTTACACTTTCTGCAGGGTTAGTAATTAGTGCTATCTGTTCTAATAGTGCAAATTTTTTAGATCTAAATGTGACTTTCACGCGCACACTTTTATTCTACGCCATTTTTTAATTATAATTTATTTTTTAAATAATTATAATAAATTATAATTTTCTCCCCAATTTACACGGCCAATTATCCAACCCACTCATTAGGACTCCCCCTATCACTAGTGATGCCCCAACACCAGGAGGGTGAAGACTAGCATATGCCTCCTCTGATACATGTAAAGTCACCGCCACTGCCTCTTTTTACACTGCTGCTGATCTAACATTGCCAGGTAGCATCACAGTGCACTTGGAGGAAAGCACTCGGAGGTTCCGATAAATCAGCTCACAGGTGACTTGTGCTGCGGACATCACCCTTTGGGTGAGAGAGTGCCATTTAGAGAGCGCCATCTACCCACCCAGAGAGAGCATGGCCAGTTGTGCTCTCTCAGGGCTCTGGTAGCTGATCGCAGATTCAAATCCTGTTTATGTAGCTTGCCATTTTTTTTTTATTGCTAGTTAACCCGAAGTCAGTGCTCTCTCTTAATTTAATTGAACAAGCGCGAGGTCTAAGTGTCTAAGTATTTTTTTTTTGCTTGTCACTTTTAAGGCTTGTTTATATTCTGTTTATTTGAAAAATAAAACCAATGTGTTTTTTTCCTCCCACATACTTCTCTGCATCCTATATTCTAGAATTGAAGGAATAAATCTATCAGGAGGATGTTCAGACAGTGGTTGATTGATTCCAGTGATACTGCTCTGTTTTATGTGTATTCGTGGGCTTAGAAGTGCACAACCTTTGCATGCCATTGTAGAAGTATGTCAGTTTCAGAACATTTAAGTATCTAGTGGTTACTCTTCTGCTATTAATGCCCATGTATTGGTAGTTAACTAAAGCTGCTCTTGACCTTTGGCTTGCAGGAGAGCTGGAGGAGGAGATGGAGAACCCAGAGATGGCAGATCTGCCCGAGAAACAGAAACACCAGCTGAGACACAGAGAACTCTTTCTCTCCAGACAGCTGGAGTCTCTGCCTGCTACACACATCAGGTACAAACACCCCATCTGACCTCACTGTCTCTCTGACACATTGGACGAGTTTTCATAATTGTGGTGAAATTCTTCAAACGCTGTCACGGCTGAGGTTTTGTTCCGTAAGCCGGTGAAAGACTCCGCGGATGGCTGTTCCGAGCGGCTGATGTGTCTGAGGCACATTATTATTTCCCCACATGTCAGGAGTCTCTGTCAGGGATCCTCCTGTGTAAACAGTCCTGCAGTGTGAAATGACATATCCGACAATGATGGGGTCAGACCTCTGGAGAGATCTTACACTGTCACGCTGAAGAGTGATGCAGGAATTAGACTGCACATGCTGACTCAGATGCTGCACAGAAAAGAGTTTTAGCAGCTAATAAGCATTGAGGTTTATTTTATTTGCAGCCAGTATATTCTTCACAAGCACCTGGAAATTTAATATGTTGAGTTGCTGATATTAAAAGTAAGCCTCATAATTAGCTAATACCTCTGTACCCGCCTTTTACATTCTTCTCAAACTAACTGACTTAAAGTATAGGGGGTAAACTGATAAACTGATACTTTTGACAATTTATTTAAGGATGTCCCTGTCTCTAACTTCCTTTTCTCTAATTTATTAAATTCAATTAAGTAGAGATGGACCATTTAGTGTTTTTGGGGCGTAGATTATTGACGCCTTTACCTGTTTTTGCTCTTTGAATATTCACGGCACGGCACGGATGAGTGATGTACTCTCAAGAGGGGTATCCGTTTAGAGGTATAAAAAGGTCATGTTGAAACACATCAGCATTGAGTAATTTTGAACACTGACTTTAATGGGGTTCTGCAGCTATTAGTAAGGTCTGTATTGCCAATTTACAGTTATATGAGGAATGTATGAGGAAAGTAAAGTCAGTCTTTCACTTGCTGCAAGAATGGGACTTTTGTTATGCTCCTTGGAAGCTACAGAATGCTGCACTGAAAATGCTTGTCTGTCTGTATGAACAAATTTTAGCCAGATGCCGCCTTTCTCGATCATTACCACACACTGCACTGTCCACTGTGGGTGATAATGCCTTACTTGATGTATTCTTCATACATGTGATACTGTATTACAACTCATTTTCTGTAGGTGTGTGGGCATTATGATTCCTTGACAAAGTCCTCCGTTGATCTTTGATAATTCACAATAACTTGCCGTGAGGTCGCTGGCCAGTATTCAGCCTCACTCACAAGATAACACCTCACAACCTGTCTTCTAATGTAACACTTGATAATCAGTTACATACTGCCTATACCATGTCAGAATATTTGTTGGGGTGTAATGTCAGTTTTACATGACAAAACCACGTACTTATCAGTATTTGGTGTGTTAAGTTCTTTCTTAACATTTTGGCCTAGAAACAAAGCAGATTTCAAAGGCATATACAGCTCTGGAAAAAATTAAGAGACCAATTCAGTTTCTGAATCAGTTTCTCTGATTTAGCTATTTATAGGTATATGTTTGAGTAAAATAAACATTGTTATTTTATTTTATAAAATACAACAAGATTTCTCCCAAATTCCAAATAAAAATATTGTAATTTAGAGCATTTATTTGCAGAGAAATGAGAAATGGCTGAAATAACAAAAAAAAGATGCAGAGCTTTCAGACCTCAAATAATGCAAATAATACAAGTCCATATTCATAAAGTTTTATTAGTTCAGATATTTGGTGGAATAAAACCCTGTTTTTTAATCACAGTTTTTATGCATCTCAGCATGTTCTCGTCCACCAGTCTTACACACTGCTTTTGGATAACTTTATGCCACTCCTGGTGCAAAAATTCAAGCAGTTCAGTTTGGTTTGATGGCTTGTGATCATCCATCTTCCTTTTGATTATATTCCAGAGGTTTTTATTTGGTAAAATCAAAGAAACTCATCGTTTTTAAGTGGTTTCTTATTTTTTCCAGAGTTGTATATTGGATTTAGATGTTTTGCCACAGTGTTTCTGTGTGTGACCGAGAGAGACACACCACACATTTTCCACTGAATTTGTTCTCTCTTTGTCAAAAACTGACATTGTTGTAAACCGAAGCAAAAGTCCTTGCCTGAATTCTCTTTAGTTGTGGATACAGTTGGATCTCATGGTTCTTGTTGTAGTCATTGTTAATGGATGTGTTTTTTGTGTCACTCACTCTTCAGGGGAAAGTGCTGTGTGACGCTTCTCAACGAGACAGAGACCCTCAAGTCCTACCTGGACAGAGAGGTAAGTGCTGCACACCATGTGACCTGCTGAACTGATGCAGTACAGAGATACTGGATGGATGCACCAGCCTCGTTCAGCCTATACAAGCTAGAGATATATGTGTTTATCTGACAAGCGTGTGTGTGTGTGTGTGTTTGTGTGTGTGGATGGATGAGAGCTAGTTTTGAGCTCCGTTCTGAATAAATAATTCAGCGTGTTGACCCAGAATGTTCTCCTCGTATTTAGTAATGAGGAGACTGGAGACTCCACTCAATACCATGCAAACACACAAACACACACACACACACATCGCTCTATAAGTACACAAGGCCGCGTCTTTGTTTGCGCCTGTGTCTCTCTGACTTGTGCTGTGTTTCTGTTGCTTTTTGGATGCAGGACACGTTCTTCTACTCGCTGGTGTACGACCCTCAGCAGAAGACTCTCCTGGCCGATAAGGGGGAGATCAGAGTGGGGAATAAGTACCAGGCAGATATTACTGACCTTCTGCAAGAGGGTAGGCCTGCCTTTCACACACTCTGCAGAGTTTAAGGTCTCATACTTAAAACATATCCCCACTGTATATATGTATATAGATATAGCGTCAAACACAGGGCAGAACAAAGGCTTATACCTTCTTCGTCTCAGTGGGGTTTTCTCTCTTACACGCTTTTGCTTTTACTCACTCATACTTATTTAGCCGTATTTTGATATATCTGCACTGTATGTTAAAGTATAAAACACTTTATTACACTTACATTATATTTCTATTTAACTCTTAAGGCACTAAATCTCAATATGTGTAAATAGAGCCTAGGTTTTTGCTCTGTTTAAGTCTTTAGTCCGCAAAACCAAAGTATTTTAGCTCACTTAAAACTTAAAACATCTAAAACCATGGATGAGTCAGGGCCAGGATGGGAATCACTATACTGTGATTCTGTGATACTTGATATACAGCTCTGGAAAAAATAAGAGACCACTTAAATAAGGTATGATTTTACCAAATTGAAAATCAAGAGGAAGATGGATGATCACAACAATCAAACCAAGCTAAACTGCTTGAATTTTTGCACCGGGAGTGGCATAAAGTTATCCAAAAGCAGTGTGTAAGACTGGTGTAGGAGAACATGCCAAGATACATGAAAACTGTGATTAAAAAAAAACTCCACCAAATATTGATTTCTGAACTGTTTGAATTTCATGAATATGAACTTGTTTTCTTTACATTATTTGAGGTCTGAAAGCTCTGAATGCCCTTTTTTTTTGTTATTTCAGCCATTTTTCATTTTCTGCAAATAAATGCTCTAATTAAAGTTTAAATTAAAGTTTATATTCATTTTACTCAAACATATACCTATAAATAGCAAAATCAGAGAAACTGATTTAGAAACTAAAGTGGTCTCTTAATTTTTTTCCAGAGCTGTATTGCAAGACACTTCAGTGTTACTGAAGTGGATAATATACTCCTGAATAAGGAGCAAATACCTGGAATGATGGATTTATTGGTGCCAGTTTTACTAAATTTGACAGCAAACATTAAACGATGTACAAAAATGTGCTTAGGGTAGCTTGCCCCCAGTTGTTTGTCTCTTTAACAAACAACTAGGGGCTCCTAGTGGTCCTGCAGACTAAGGCTCTGGTTAAATTCTAGTTTAAATCCGGAGTCTGAGAGAGCACGATCGGCCTTGCTCTCTGTGTGGGTAGCTTTCCTCCACGCTTTCCTCCACGCTTTCCTCCAAGCGTGTTGGCTACTAGTATGAAAAGAGGTGGTGGCTGACTTCATATGTGTCAGAGGAGGCATGTGCTAGTCTTCAACCTCCTAGTGTTAGGAGGGGGCATTACTAGTGATAGGGGGAGTCCAGCTGAGTGGGTGGGATAATCGTCATAGCTAAACTGTGGAGAAAAGCAGAATAAAAGGAAATGACTGACACACAATTGGGAATAAATTTTGACTTTAAGGGAGGACAGCACATGCCTGATTTAGTCCCTTGTTTTCCACCATTTATTCACTGGGAGTTTCTTGTCCTCATTCTTCACTACAGGTTCACCCTATTCATTTGATTAGTGTCAAAGTGGAGGGTGGGTCTTGTAGAATTTACTTATAATTTACTTATAAAAAAATATATATATATATATATATTTTGTCTTCACATATCAATAATGTATCGCAAAACTAAAAACAATACAATATATCGCTGTATCAATATTTTGTCCGACCCCTAGACAGGGCTGATCCAGACTATTTGATGATATCCATTAAACCAGATCCATTTCCAATCCTTTGTTTTGTTGTAGTAGAGCAAACGCTAGTGTCCTGTAGTTGCCATTAAAAGTTGGGATGTACAGAAATGGTTCTTGGCGATTGTTTGGCTACAACTGACACTGAAAAACATTTAAGGTTTCTGTTAATTTGGCCACTTTTTCCCCATTGAATCATTTAACTACAGTGTTGTTTTTGAAAGAGAAAGCAATTACACAGTGCAACAGAAATATTTAAAATAAAATGTATTATCCTCTGAACATTTTAATCACAGCTTGTTGCAACTTGATTACACTTTTAAAATGTTATTGCTCAGTATAAATCCTTTATTTTTTTTATCTTTTAATATTTTTAGTATTATTTTTACAATTCTCTGCTGAATAATTTCAGTTGTTGCATATATGATGCATCGCTGATTGATGGACATGATTTCCCAGCTGTGAAATTGAAGAGTGTCTCAGCAGGTATCAGCTGGGAGGTGCATTACTAAGACAGTGGAGTTTAGGAACGACAGCAACCATATAGTTACAGAGCAAGTTCACTTAGTCCTGAGGTGCAACGAAATCACAAATACTCTGCGATATCTATAACTGCAGACTTCAAAGAGGGGTCTACCTCCATATTAATGCCTATTGATTTAGAGTGGGATATCATGAAAGCTCTTGAAAATGATACAGTGTTTTTGATGGTACATGCTACCTCCATGACTCATGCACCATGCTATTACCATTTTTTTTTTTATTTCCTCTTTTGTACTCATCATGTTTGAATCAGTCCTTCTCTCTGAGTCATTAGAAATACATCAGAAATGCATGAACCGCATTTAGTGGAGATGAGCAGCTTTAGCATAGTGTTCTTCAGCGCTCTGCTTGTGTTTTGGTTTATCAGGTGAGGATGACGGCAGGGAGCAGGTCAAACTGGAGGAGAGAGTGTGGGACACCAGCAGTCCTCTGACAGAGAAACAGATCGACCAGTTCCTTGTAGTGGCTCGGTAAGCTCCTCATAGACTTGAGGGTTTTGTTTATCAATGTTTTTGCTTTAATGCCTGACCTTGAATGTGTTTACATGTATCTTATAATCCGATTATGGATGGATTTTTGCAGTTATCTGATTTTATCAAGTAGGCACACTATCAATGAAGGTCTATTTTCATACATATGGTGCACCGGATTATAAGGCGCATTATGCGACACTAGTAAGAAAACAGGAGTGTTGCCATATTTTCCTTCTAATTCAGCAGGTCTCACCGCTGGTTGGTGGTGGATGGGTAGCTACCTAAGTTAAGTAAAGCTAAGCTAAGCGAACGAAACTGTATTTCTTTAAAAAAGACTGTTTCTTTTAAAGTCAAATGAGTGCTGGATATTAATCTACACAGATTTCTCTCCTAAAAACATATTTTTTGGTGAGTAAAGCGCTTCCGTTTTTTACAGTAAGCTTAGATTTCCAGATTTCTACAAAGGCTTGGTGCAGCAGCATTAGCATTAGTGGCTAACTGCTAGCACTAGCCACGCTTAGTGCTAGTAAATGCCACATGACAGCTGACTGGTAGCCGGCTAATGCTACTCCAGCAGTGCTAGCCAGGGTTAGCAGCAGGCTACAGGCCAATAATACTCACTTCTGTATGGCCTAAACTGCGAAAGAGCTAGCGCATAGCACGGTTAGCAGCTAATGCTAATACTGCTCCGTCCTTAGTGCTGGAGAACTAAACTGAAACTCCTGTATAACTCTGCACTTCAGTTGAGTGGCTCTACTGTTCCTTACAACCTGACTTAAATGTTATACATAAGGTGCACCGGATTATAAGGCGCAATGATGATTTTGGGGAAAATTAAATGAAATATTCTGGAAATAAGCAAGCAGCATTTAAGACCACAACCATATAATGGCAACGAAACAACGAAACTGAAACCAAAGGATTTAAATAATCTTCGATTTCTAGCTGTTCATATTGTGGCTTTTTTGGGGGTTTAAGATGACATTTACATAATTTACATTCTCTTATTCTGTGTATTGGCTGGTTGCAAAAATCTGAGTATAGTTTTCCCATTATCTGATTATTCATGTTCATGTTAATGCATTGATTTGGGTTGCTGCCAAACTCAGTAATTATATTATGAAGTGCATGTAAATGCACTCAGTGGCTGATTATTAACCAAGTAAAGGTTCTGGACAGTCAAAGCTCACATATGTTCAAATTTAGCCATTAAAGTGCTGATTTTTTCCTATCTCTTATTTTGCTCTCTCCATCTCTCCCCCTCTCCTCCTCTCTTTCCGCTCTCAGGTCTGTGGGTACATTTGCACGGGCTCTGGACTGCAGTAGTTCAGTTCGGCAGCCCAGTCTGCACATGAGCGCTGCAGCAGCCTCCAGAGATATCACACTGGTAAGGCACCACCTACACTCACTACACACTACATCCTCCTTCTGCTCTGCTTCACACTTTGGTCTGGCTTATAAAACGCATTGTGATAATCACTTGTGCTTTGCTGATTGGCCATGCACGGATAATCATAATGGTTTGCTGCAACATGAAGATCAATAAAAATAAAAGCATAACCTATGAAAGAGTAGGTAAGACTTCAAAATGATAGTGATGCTACACTGACTTGTAATTCTATAATTTTATATATACAGAATCCAGACGTATGTGGCACTCAAGTAGGGCAGAGTGACTGTAAAGTGCAGGGTAAAATGTGATACAGCACTGAAAAAAAATGAGACCACTTCCGTTTCTGAATCAGTTTCTTTAATTTTGCTATTTATAGTTTTTTTTTTGAGTAAAATGAACATTGTTGTTTTATTCTATAAACTACGAACAACATTTCTCCCAAATTCCAAATAAAAATATTGTCATTATAGCGTTTATATACAGAAAATGAGAAATGGCTGAAATAACAAAAAAGATGCAGAGCCTTCAGACCTCAAATAATGCAAAGAAAACAAGTTCATATTCATACATTTTTAAGAGTTCAGAAATGTAATATTTGTAGGAATAACCCTGTTTTTTATTCACAGTTTTTTAAGAGTTCAGAAATGTAATATTTGTAGGAATAACCCTGTTTTTTATTCACAGTTTTCATGCATCTTGGCATGTTCTCCTCCACCAGTTTTACACACTGCTTTTGGATAACTTTATGCCACTCCTGGTTCAAAAATTCAAGCAGTTCAGCTTGGTTTGATGGCTTGTGGTCATCTGTCTTCCTCTTGATTATATTCCAGAGGTTTTCAATTTGATAAAATAAAAATAAAAAAACTCATAAATTTTAAGTGGTCTCTAATTTTTTTCCAGGGCTGTAGATAGTGTGACAGATAAGTTTTCTTTTATGGGCTGTGGTGTGATACACTGCCACTGGCTGTTGAGCAGCCTGATGGCCTGATGGCCTGAGGGAAGAAGCTGTTCTAGAACTGACTGGTTCTGGTCGTCATGCCTCTCTTACTTGGTGGTGATGCATCCTGAAAGGATATTCTCCACTGTGCTCCACTCTAGCGATATGGGCTGGACAACGCTTGTAAAAACATAACATATTTGTCTTATATGTGTGTAAATTCTTGTAATGTTACTCTGCTGCGTCTGTCCACGTGCTTCTTAATTTATATTCACAGTTCTGTAGCTCTTAGCTTGTTCAAAAAGCATGTGTAAAACCTGTCCTTCTGTGGGGGCTTGAATTGCACTTGCGACTGTAGGGGTGAGCTCAATAGGTCGTCTCAGTAGACATTAAAAAGGTCTAAACTAGTGCCCTTAGATTCATTTAGAATCATTGTTCCTCTAGCGAACATCTCACTTCTCATGCAAGTTGCGTAAGTCGTTGACTCTGCCAACGTCTGGCAGTATGGGGATAAAATATCTGTGTACCTGTGGGTCATTTGCTAAAATATACTTACCGGAGTCTAACCAACCACAGCATGAATCATTCTGTATTCTGGGCTGCACAAAAAACAAGTTGCAGGCCTCATTTTTCCTGTGGTTCCCCGTGGATTCTGAACAGAACAGAACAGAACAGGACGGGACAGGAGAGAGTACGAGTGATGTTCACCCACAACCACCTTCTGCTTGATTCTGCCCCTCATTTATAAAACATATAGTACAGGTGCCAGAGGGCACCACACACATGCATAAACATGCACCCTGAGACACTGAGCAATGCTTTTTTAGTCTGTAGGTGGGGAGCTGTTGTGAAATGGTATTTTTCGATATATAATTTGGCTTTGAAGGCTAATCATTTATTCACATTTTTGCATGTCTTGAGAGATGTGTACATGTACAGGAAAGACAGTAAAGTTTAGTTGAACAAATAGGAGTAGCAGTACCACTGCTGCCCTTGTTGTGTGACACAAAATGCCACACTAGACAAATGCTTTACTTTGGAGTTTGCTTAGTATAGCTTTGAAAATAATTAAATAAACAATTACATTATTTTATTATAAAATGCATTGCGCGAAGGCCCATTTGCATGTTATTTATTAATGTTTGCAAATGAATTGGCTTGATTTTGGTCTGGCATTAAGTTGATTGCATAATCAGAGTGCCGTGTTTGCCGGGTTGCAATCAAACATTTCTCATTCGCTTTTTTTTCTCCACGTTTAATATGATGTTATCAACATAATAGGATTGTTTAACTTAAAAAATAGTCATTGAAAAGTTACTTGATTTTAATAATTCAGTTAAAAATGTGAAACTCTTATTAAATAGATATTTTAAGCGTTTATTTCTTTTATTGTTGATGATTATGGCTTACAGCCAATGAAAATCCAAAAATCAGTGTCTTAGGACATTCAATTATTATACAAGACCAATTGGTACTTTGGCAGTGTGCCAAGTCCTGCTGAAAAAAATGAAATCCTCATCTCCATAAAAGTTGTCATCAGAGAGAAGCATGAAGTGCTTTAAGATTTTAAAGAAAAACACTGCGCTGATTTTAGACTTGATAAAACACAGTGGATCAACACCAGCAGATTATATGACTTTCCAAACCATTGCTGATCGTCAGTAAATTTTACATTTCCTTTGGAAATCAAGGGAGCAGAGTCTGGAGGAAGAGTGGAGAGACACACAGTCCAAGCTGCTTGAGGTCAAGTTTGAAGTTTCCACCAATCCGTGATGGTTTGGAGAGACATGTCATCTGCTGGTGTTGGTCCACTGTGTTATAAGTCAGCGCATTGTCTAAAATATTTTTTTTTTTCTTAATGTATTCTGTTTGGGGATGTAATAGTTAACAGATTGTATTATGTATGAACACTTGGTTGTCAAGTTTTTCCTGTTTTTAAGACTAATCAGACTAAAATCTGATTACTGTCTGACACAATATAGAAATCTGTGCGAAAGGTGGTTGCTGCCCAAATTGTATGTAACCTCTAGAGTGATCCCTGTTTTGTCTGAGTTTAGTAAGAGAAAATTGTATAATGCAGTTTTTAATTTATTTTATTCAGTCCATTATTGAAACAAAGGTCCTCTAAAAGTAGGTGTAGTTGGATATTTTAATTGCTTAAACAGATTAAAGTGTTTAAACTTGCATCTCATATACCGCTTGCCACATAGTAATTTGTAGATCTGTAGATTTGAAAAAAAAATTGACCAGACCTGTGAATATAATTAGTTTTGTGGAAAATATATTGTAAAAGATTTAATAGATAGAAGATATTGTCATTTTAAGATAGATTTATGCTACTTATGTAATAATATAGAATAATTAAGCATTTACACATAACTTGTAAATATCAGTCAGCTTTTAAATATTAAGCATATTTAGGCATTGGATTTGGAATATAAAAATGTTCAAATATCCTTACTAAATTATAGAATAATGATGGTGAATATCACAAATCATGTCAACCCAAGTCGGCATAGTGGATTATTCACTTTAATGGGTTTTAAAAAACAATGGGCTATATTGAGGCCAGCAAAAATGATTAAGGTCATATTATATTATAAATATTATAAAATAAGTCGATAATTATTGTGATAAGTATTTTAAACCAACCAATCAAATATTTTTCCCTTTTTTTGTCTCCAGTTCCACGCCATGGACACACTGCACAAGAACGGCTATGACATGACCCGGGCTATCGCAGCCCTGGTGCCGCAGGGTGGACCCGTACTCTGCAGAGACGAGATGGAGGAGTGGAGCGCTTCAGAGGCCAACCTGTTCGAAGAGGCACTGGAGAAATACGGCAAAGACTTCACTGACATCCAGCAAGACTTTGTAAGTTTCTGAGAAACAACACATTTACCAAGAGACCAAGTGGCATATATAGAACTTAGGGTTCAATATATATAGAGAAAATGCAGACAAAACTATGCAATAAAGACTCTATTTAGAATGCAATAAAAGCAGATTGCCTATTACAGTGAAGTGTGTCTAGATCATATTTAACTCTGCCACCTGCTGGTGATTTAGTGTACATATGTTGTTGTAGCGTAAAGGTCTAACCCAAACTGCCCCAGCCCAGAGAGACAGGGAGGAGCCACTCATAGAACATTTCCACACCCACTTTTACAGAAGAAGCAAAGGCATCTTATTAAAAAAGAAAAAGTGAGTGTTTTGCTTTAAGTAGTGTTTTGCTTCAGATTTGTTCATGTTCTGCAGTAAAAAAAATGTTTGAACTCCTAGTTGAGTTTAAAGTACTGTGTCAAATTGTTTCACTAACATATTAGTCCAAAATATTGTTTATTGCATGATTTAAGAACATTTGTTATAATAATCTCTTAACCTTTTTAGGCAGTTTCTTTTAAAATGTCACATTTACTGATGGGATAAATTATAAACCATTAGGATAAACTAGATTAGTGTTGGGTTTTTGTTTTTTTTCTTATCTTTGCATAGTCAAAGATAATTTCTCAAGTAGTTTCTCTGAATAACCACTATGTGATTAAAGTGATATTGACAATATAATTTGTGTTTTTAGAATTTAATATATTTAGCAGGGTGGAAATTAGGGCTGCACATTATATTTTTCAACATCTCCTTCGCAATGTGTTCATGTTAAAACGTGCTGGTATAATTTAATACACACAAAGGAATGGATGCATAATGATATCAGAATTATGTAGGTATTCGCCGATAATTGCTTTTTTTTTTTTGAGACCATTGGCCAATATAGCCAGTGTTTTAAAACGATATATGCTGATGTATTTATTAAATGCTGAAAAAGGACAAAGCGATGCTGGCCACACTACAACAACTGGCCAACGCTGGCCGTGATACATTAAGACTATAAAGACTAATAAAAATAAATATGAACTGTCTTAAATCAATGTATTTTTGAGTTATGAAGTGAAACCAGGGTGTCTAATCTCTCGAAGATATAAACGTGTATATTGCCATTGGCATCAGCAGATACCTACATGTGTGATATCTGCATCGGCCCAGAATTCTCACATCGGTGCATTCCTTCATTATTAATATCATTGTGTTGAATCATTGACTTTTGGAGAAATGTGGTGAAAAATTTCGATATCTCATAGCTCTCTGGACACGGGACTTTTATTTTGTAATTGAAACTGCTGCATACTTTTTTTTTTTTTTACACAAAAAAAAATCACGTTCTCGCCTAGAAATAACAAAACTTTATTTTTATTACACAGCAGAACTATTTACAAAATGTATACCTTGCAGGTATATAATTTCTCCTCTGCTGATACTGCTGCAAGGTGCATTCTGGGATATCAGACTGTATGAAGTCATTTTTCATGCTTCCCTGATAATGAGGGAGGAGCAGGAACACATCTGGGTATTTAACTGTGATCTTCTTAATGGAACACTGCTTGGGCTATGACTGATGACGTTTCCCGAGTCCACAAGAATACAAGTACAGACAAGAATGCAGATTGAGAAACGGCCCCAGATTTACAGAAAAACTTCAGTTCTTACATCACTTCCTGTGTGCTACATGTTTAACTGTCTACAGAAAGCATTCAGCATTTTCAGAACTTTTAGAAAATTTTCCTTTGACACAATTGCAAATGGAGAAATGAGGGGATATAAAAAATAAATAAATATGTGGTTTATAACAGTGACTGACGTGCAGTTTCTTGCAGGGTTAAAGTTAAACAGAGTGCTCTGTGCTTTGTTTTTCAGCTGCCGTGGAAGTCTCTGACTAGCATTATTGAGTATTACTACATGTGGAAAACCACAGACAGATATGTTCAGCAGGTAAGGACTTTTTTCTGGTTAAATAAAATGAGTAAATAATAATAATAAATGAGTAAATAAATAATTTCCCTGTCTTTTGCTTCCTGGTATAGAAACGGTTAAAGGCTGCGGAGGCGGAGAGCAAGCTGAAGCAGGTTTACATCCCTAACTAGTGAGTATCTTGGCGAACAGGTCAGAGGGAAGCCCTGGATTTGCGAGCATTTCAGCATAAGCTCTGAGTAAATGGCTCTTTGATCATGCATAATCCTGTGATCTCTGTGACCCTCATACTCTCTCTCTCTCTCTCTGTCTGTTTGTTTGTCTGTCTGTCTGTATGTGTGCGTGTGTATACAGTAACAAACCCAACCCCAACCAGCTGAGTGTGAACAGTGTGAAGCCAGCTCTGGTGAACGGGGCAGGGGTGTTGCCGGGGGCGACGGGGCAGCCGACCGTACTTGGCCGGGCCTGCGAGAGCTGCTACAGTAAGTCAGGGATTTCTGAATTAAACTTTTTAACCGTTTTTTAAGCTTCACGTGGGCAGAAGCCATTTTAAAAAGCTTTGATTGGTTAGAACAGCTGTCAGTCAGATAAGTCCTATAGCAACTAAAAAAAAAACAGACTAATGCTCTAATGAATGATTTAGTTGTTTTTTTATTTTAGTTAATTGATAGAATATATATTTCCTGATTAAATATCATGTAATTGTTTACATGCACCTATTGTCACCCCTTCTCTGAAGGGTTAAAAGGGCCTTACTGCACACCACTGATAAACACATACATAAGTAATATCAGTACATGGGAATATAAATGTCCTCAACATGAATGCCGTGTCGCTTCTAATTTGTTTCTAAAAGTGAAAACTCAGCTGTAAAAAAAAAAAACCAAAAGCATCGCTGAATTGTTTTGCTTTGCCAGCACCACTTTTGTGCAGAAGTGTGGCCATGTACAAAGTCAGTGTTAATAACTGTTAAACTTTGCTTTGCATTTTATTTTCCGGTAATTTCCAGGGTTTTGGTCCCTGTTAATCACCTGTGTATTGTACTAGGTCAAGTAAATTTTACTTTATATCACTATACTGGGTATCAGCAACTTTCCTTCAAGCTGATTGGCTGCCAGGTAATGCAGTAAAAACAACAGGCAGTGGTTGACTTGTGGCTGTCTACAAACCCTTATTTTTGTGTATGTGTGCGCTTGCGTTTGTGTGTGTGTATAGCCACCAGCTCGTATCAGTGGTACTCATGGGGGCCGACCAACATGCAGTGCAGGCTGTGCGCCTCCTGCTGGACCTACTGGAAGAAGTACGGTGGCCTGAAGATGCCCACTAGGTTGGACGGGGAGCGGCCAGGTCCCAACCGCAACAACATGGTGGGCAGGTTTCCAAAACAGAGCTCTTCCATTTACGCTATGCTCAATGAAAGTGTTGAAAGAGTATATTCCAAATCATGCTGTAGCTTTTTTGCTGGTCCATTTATCATGTAGTTTGGATGCTGTGTACAGAACATCTGCCAGGTTCACATTATGAATGTGCAAAATTGGACATAAATGCTATAAAATTATTAATTGGCATGCTTATCCATCCTGATGGAAATAATAAGGTTATAAATCTGGAAAAGTCATGCAGTTTGAAAAAAACATTTTCCTGGCCTGTGTAAGATTTGGAAAAAATAAAAATGCCCAGGAAGTTTTGGAAAAGTCATAGGAATTTGGTCTACAAATCTTTGTGTTTCAGTTTATCAATGGAGAATATCTATTGTGAGCTAACATGTACGTCAGCTCAGAGTTAATTCAGTAATTTAGCCCTACACAGTTTATTATTAAAGGTTGTGTGTCAACATTTTTATCAGATTCATTTTAGGCCTACTATTATCAATTTATTGTCCATGTCTGCATTGATGTTTTAAAAATCGTATGGTCAGGAAAAGTTGCCTTAAAGACATGGAAAAGTCATGAGAAAATCATGGAAATGTATTGGTTAAAAGGTGTATGAACCCTGTAAATAAATAACTAATCTTTACCCTAATGAGACCAGATGTGTTTCAGATGTATTCCACTTGCAATGTCAACATCAGCTTCATCATCCTCTATTTTTCCCCCCTCTCCTCACATATTCCTCTGCTTTGAGACCTTTAGAAAGGTTTAGTGATTCTGAAAGGGTTTGCCATTACTGAATTCCTGCTGTGTCGTTTTTTCAGCTAACACCCTGTGTTTATGAGAAACGCTGGCATGCTCACTCTGATCTTTCTGGTTGCTAGAGTCCTCATGGCCTGCCGGTTAGGCACAGCGGGAGTCCAAAGTTCGCTGTGAAGACCAGGCAAGCTTTCTACCTGCAGACCACCCAGCTGACCCGAATGGCCCGCCGGGTCTGCCAGGACCTCCTCAGGTCCCGCTACGTAGCTAGACACCCCTACATACCTGTCAACACAGCAGCCATCAAAGCAGAGTGTAGGTGAAATGTTTTAGATTTTTTTTTCTTTTCCTGGGGCTGTCCAGATGAGAGCCAGTTTCATCATAACATTTATTGATGGTATTTGCAACTGCACTTGAGGATACTTTCAAAGTTCTTGAACAGTTTTTTTTACTGAATGACATTTTTTTCTTTACTTAGTTGAGTAGTTCCTGCCATAATATGGATTAAAACATTAACCAAATAGGGCTATTTACTGTATTCACCAACTTTACCTCTCCACAACTTTACAATTGATGCTCTCAAACACATTAGGAGGCAAGAAATTCAAGTAATTAACTCTTGACAAGTTCAGCACAGCTGTTAACTGAAAGCTGTTCCAAGTGACTCTACTCCATAAAGCTAAATAAGCAAATAAAAAGTTAAACATATTCTGGTTTGTTTAACACTTTTTTTTGTTCACTGAATAATACCATATGTTTTTCTTCTTAGTTTGGATGACAATGCAATGCATTTGTTTATAATGAAAAACTGAATTTAAGGTGTGTCTAAACTCTTTTGGTACTGTATGTGTAAGTAAGCTTTATTTATAAAGCACTCTTTACACAGCTTCCACTGCCCAAAGTGCTGTACACAAAATGTCTAATAACTACACATGCATACAACCAAAAATTAGGTAAAAGAAATCACTTAAATAACATATTAAAATAAGAATCCCAACATAAAAAAAAAAAAAAAAAAAAAAATGCTAAAAATACACATAAACTAAAATGCACAACAACAATATATAAAGGATAAATCGAATTTCCACAGTAACTCACTAATCAAAAGCAAGTTTGTATAAGTAAGTCTTTAAACCTGATTTAAAAACCGAGACAGAAGTAGCTTGGTGAATAGTTAGTGGCAGACTGTTCCAAAGTCTTGGGGCATACACTGAAAATGCACGATCACCTTTGAGTTTCAAACGAACCCTATGAATGACCAACAAATTCTGTGCTGATGATCTCAGAGAGCGCTGTGAGACTGAGGAGGTAAGCAAATCTGCAATATAAGAGGGTGCCAGACCATTTAATGCTTTAAAAACTACTAAAAGCACTTTAAACTGAATTCTGTATTCGACAGGTAGCCAATGAAGTGAGGCGAGAACTGGTGTTATATGTTCTCTTTTCTTGGTTCTTGTCAATAATCTGCATGCAGCATTCTGAAAGTGATGCAGAAGGGACTGGTTAATCCCAATGTACAAAGAATTACAGTAGTCTATTTGTGAAGAGATAAATGCATGGATAATGTGTGTATGAAAAAATTACTATTACTACAAATTATATATTATGTCTATATATCTAAATCCATAGTACCTATCCATGAAATTGTCCATGAAATCCTCAAAAATGACCTGAAATAAACATCATTTAAAGTTAAGGTTTTACCTCTCTCCTGCAAAGTTACTGTTTTGGAAATACTTGTTTTTCATTGGACAGTGGTGATATTCACATTAATTAATTACAGGACTTTACATTGCATGTCACACAGGTCAGAATATAGACAGCTTCTCCTCACTGCTATTGCTGAGGAACCAAACCCCTCTATAAACTATTGTAATAATAATAGTTCTCATTTTTTATTCCTCCGGAACCATGGTGCAACATGGAACAACAATACAATAGACAAACATAAAGTGCAAAAGTGTAACGGAAGTGCAACATAAAAACTATTACACTACAATAAATACAACAGACGAGACAGTTTAACAGACAGGACAGTGCAGTACTGATATGGTACAATGAAATGAGTGAGGATAAGTTGGAGAGATATGTAACATAATGTAACATATAGAACATACATGATGACACAGCAGTTACTGAGGTTTAGAGTTTATATTGCTGATAGGGATAGAGACATTCCATCCCTAAAGCTCCATCCCTTTCCTCTCTGCTTTGATAAGGACCATCATATTCACCACACTTGTGTTAGATGCAGATAAAAATGTGTCCTCCACCTTTAACCAATTCATGCGCTCAACACACACATACATAGGAACACAGTAAAATAGTGATTACACAGTGCACGGTGGGTAGCCCTTGCTGTGGCAGTCCAACAGTGGCAGCCTGTTAAACAAAATGCAAAAATTCTACTTCATCTGAAAAAGCCTCATGTGATTAGCTAATGACTGTTTCCTGGTCTTAATGTTACTTTGTTAATTTGTACCTATGATATTCCTGTATGTATTATTTTCTTTCACAGTATGTTGAAACGCAGTTAAATTCACAGCCTGTTTTCTGTGCTGTATTTGTAGGCGCAGTGCGGTTGCCAGATATGTCCAAAAAGCCTGCATCCTTGAAACAGGCAGTACGGAAGCCTCTGGAGTCTGTGGTTAGATATCTTGGTGGGTGGAAATGACATCTGCACTCTTTTTCATTTTCCTTTGTTATTTTAAAAGTATGGGGAACATTCGCTCTTGGGGCCACAGCACTTTCTGCCTGTTGTCTGTTTTACAGTGTTTAGAACAGAGTATCTATTTCAGAGTGTGAAAGTGTTGGAGAGGTAGAGTAGACTTTTCTAGAAAGGATATATCTGTTTAGTTTAACATGTCCGAGGGTGAGAGAGAGAACAGGAATTTGCATTTGATGATTAGGTTTCAAGTCAGAGACGGCAATAGTGCTCTAGAGAAGAGCTTAATGTGATGAAATGGATTAAGTGGCCCAGGAAGGTGTATAGTATTTTGTTTATATTGCTGCATTTTTAAATCTCAGAGCCCATAGGCTCCGTCATTTCCGTTAAGAGCTTCAGAATAATTAACAAATGCACTCAGAGTGTATTCAGTGTACAGTGTACAACAAGTCCGTTCAGGTCTGCGGCTCCTTTTTAATCAGATGTTTAGTGATCATTAATCAGCACTGGAAATTACCATGTCATATTTTGTGCCATGACTTTGGGTATTTACAGATTTTTGTCTTTTTATTCTAGAGGCCCATCCATGTCCTCCTAAACCAGAAATTCTTCGAGGAGCCTCCATTTCCACAAGCAGCCTGACGCCCATCAAATCCTCCCCCATCCTCAACAACGGCTCGCCCACCATCCTGGGCAAACGTACCTACGAGCAGCACAACGGCCTGGAGGGTGAGATAATTCAGAGTATCTCTTGTCAGCTCAGCTTCTGTTTGTGGTGATCATCAACCATCTCTCGTTTCTTCTCATTCATACTCTCCTTCGCTCTCTCGTTCTCAAATTCTAGCTCTCTAGAATTTCCACACTTACATTCTCACTCCTTTCCTTTTCTTTTCTTTCTTATCCATGCTCTGCTCTTTCCTTGCTTTGAGTTTTGCGCTCACATTTTTCCATTTTGTGTTCTCTCGCTTTTTCATTTTATTAATTTTATTACAGATTCAAGCTTTTTTTTTCCTCTTGCACTCTCTCTCTTTCTACCTCTCTTGTGTTCACACTCTCTCACACTTATCATCATACATTCTTACTCTTTTACTTTTTCTCTCTCCTTCTAACTTTTGCTCTCATTCTCTCTAGCTCTCATGTTCTTGCTCTCGCATTCTTGCTTTTTTATTTTAGCCTTCTTTCTCTCTCTCAAGTTTTTGTACTTTCTCTCTTCTTCTCTCTCACTTGCTCTCGCATGTTTCTATATACAGCTCTGGAAAAAAAATAAGCGACCACTTAAAAATGATGAGTTGTTTTTTTTTTTTACCAAATTTGAAAACCACTGGAATATAATTAAGAGGAAGCTGGATGATCACAAGCCATCAAACCAAGCTGTACTGCTTGAATTTTTGCATCAGGAGTGGCATAAAGTTATCCAAAAGCAGTGTGAATGACTGGTGGAGGAGAACATGCCAAGATGCATGAAAACTGTGATTACATCAAATATTGATTTTTTTTTTTACTTTAAAAACTTTTCTTTGCATTATTTGAGGTCTGAAAGGTCTGCTTTTTGGTTTATTTCAGCCATTTCTAATTTTCTGCAAATACATGCTCTAAATGACAATATCTTTATTTGGAATTTGGGAGAAATGTTGTTTGTAGTTTTAAGAATAAAACAACAATGTTAATTTTACTCAAATATATACCTATAAATAGCAAAATCAGTGGTCTCTCTTTTTTTTCCAGAGCTCTGTCCCCACTCTTTATTTTTTTTCTCTTTTCTCTCTCCTTGTTATTATACATGTTTACTCTCTTGCTTTCTCTCTTCTTCTAACGTTCATTCTCTCTTGCTCTTGTTCTCACTTTTTGTTTTATCCCTTCTTCTTACTCTTTAGTTGTTTTGATTTCTCTCTCTTCTTACTTGCTTTCTCTCTTGCCCTCACACCTTTTTGTTTTCTTTCTCTTCTTTAACTCGAACACAATCTTGCACTTTTGCTTTCCCTCTCTCTCTTTTTGATCTTCCTTTCTCTCTCTCAGGTTGGCTTTACTAGCCTGACTGTCTTAATAAAGCACACAAACCTTAAGGTTGAACATATGTAGTTAAATTACAGCAATTATAAAATGAATGAATGAAAAACTCATTAACTACTAATATAAATAATAATCAAAGAAAATAAATTGAATCTCTCTCTCGCTCTCTCTCACCCTGCATCATCTGTCTCCAATCTTTGAATTGCTGTCAGTGTTGTCATGGCAACAGATCAGCAGTGACTCACATGGATCTCCTGCAGGATCAGACCCCAAAAAAGACACACACACACACACACACACACTTTCACCAACCGACAACACTGTCACAGCCATTTTCAGTCACTCATGAGAGCTCTAACCCACATGTGCTGCATTCAAGTTGTCTTAGTTTATAGTATAATACTTGCAGCTAGGCCTAAACGAAGTTTACATACTGGCTTATTCGTGTTATTAGGCTCTCATTGCTGTGAAAAACATTATTGAGATCAGCAAATAATGGAGTTCATCATGTCTGTACGTTATACATTATCTAGTATGTTAAGTCAGTAATGTAATTACTGTAACAGGCCTTCTAGCTGCATATCTGATTGCTTCAGTTAAGCATCCTTGTCTATGCTCTGTCATATCATGTCATAAACTCTATCCAAGGGTCTGGAAACCAATGTTCCATGGTTATGTAATTCCCTGATGAGCTTGGCACCATGCTGCTCTGAGCAGCACTGCTTCTCTTCCTTTGCCTTCTCTTTTATGTTTCTCTCTGATTCTTAGACCTGACATTCCTGCAACAGCTGCCTTTATATCACTGACCACTGTCATATCAGCTGGTCTTTAATGTGTAGATTAGAGTTTTACCTTATGTAAGTAGTGTGGAGCAGTGTGAGCAAGTTCACCTCAGTACCTTTTACAGCCAACAGGGGGAGATAATGCACAGTTCATAATGGCCACAGGGTACAGTAAGGTCTACTACCGGTATTCAGATATAAATTGTGACGCTGCACTGATGAGAGAGCTTCTTTTGAAGGTGACTTTTGTTTTGGCGGGTTTGGTATCTTTCCCTGATCATCATAATTTATATGCAACTCCAAAACCCTGTTTACACTTGATCACATAATGCATCTTGAGTGTCAGGTTTATATGATAGGGCTTAGTGCTGGGCAGTATACCGGTTCATTCGGTATACTGCGGGGTGAACTTGAACCGCGTTTGAAGTGTTTTTTATCCCAGTAAAATAGAGCAATAACTACAGCCTTTTCAAATATATTAATACTGTAGCTTAAAAGATGATTTGACTGTATTTGTTAACTGGAGAGAAAAAGGGAATTGTAGCTGATTTAAATACTGTAATGCCTATAATGGCTTCAGGAATAACATATAGTAAATTGATAAAGTGGTATCTAACTTGTGCAATAGAACTTTTGAGAAATATCTCTTTGAATACTTAAACATTGAGTATTTTAGGTTTGTTTATAGTGTTTTTAATAAATATTAAAATATTTAATTTTGTAAAGGGAGCCGTGTTAAATTTGTTAGCGTATCTAATTTTAAGGTCTATTGTTTACATTCTTTAGCTATTTTTCTAATAATAAGGACTGATTTCTTCATATTGTGTAATTTTGTTGGACAAAGTAAACCCAATACTATTCAAAGCCTTAATTTAAATCCTTAGTGTTTTATATTATATAACAGTATAGCATTATATAGTATAGCAGTAACTCACAAACCTATATTAAAGCCTAGTCATGCAAAAAATAATAATAATAAAAAAATATATAAAAATACTGTGATATACCGTGATACCGTCAGAATCTTGAAAAAAAACGTGATATGCATTTTTGGCCTAACCGCCCAGCACTAATGGGGCTCCATCCAGTACTTATGGAATAAGGTGTGGAGTGTTGTGGATGGTGTGATGGGGGATCATCAAAGATTTTGACCTCATTAATGACTAATTTATAACTTGTGCCACTGAACACAATTACATCCTCACAACAATACTCCAGAATGTAGTAGTAGGTATTTCCTGAGCAGTAAAGAAATATAAACTTTTTTGTAATACTCTTTATCTCTGGGTACATCTTGTGCACTTTTGTAACTCATGCAGATAAGCTTGCTCCGTCCATCTCATCCTGCAGCAGTTCTTAATTTGTAAATGATGAGCCAAAAAAACTCATTGGTCCTCCTGTTTTTTTCAATTGCAGTTTGGATGCAAGATTTTTATAACTGAGAAGAAGTGTGAAATATTTTTCACATATGTTGCCCTGAGAAACTAATCCTTTTCGGATATGGTATACTACACCACCTCAGTGTTACTGCAGTGCTGAGAAAGATCCACCACCATTACTTGCTCTCTATCGGCTAATATTTATTCTATGCTGAAAAAGGACCAAGTCACACTGGCTGCCATATTTTTTATTAGTTAGTTTATAAGTTATAAAGTTATACTGGGGTGTCTATTTTCTTTGTAAGTTATAAATGTCTATATCGGCATTGGCATCGGCAGATATGTACATGTGTAGTATCGGATATCGGCATCGGCCACTTCCCAACATCAGTGCATCCCTAGTCTATAGACTACAGAACAACAGCGTGTGAAAAAGAAAATAGATTGATAAAAAAAAAGTATGCAGAGAAACAGGAGGACAAGTGTCTGTAATTAAAAAAACTACAAAGTGCTCCTACGTGCTCAGTGAAGCTGAAAAGATGGGCAATGAGTGCAGAAACAGGATACAGGGTTGAGTCATTAGATGGACAGTTAGGGCAGAAACAAGATACATGGTGAAGTCATAATATTCTGACTTGATTTGTTTATATTGTTCACTTATTCTGCCACAGCAAAGGGGCCATTTCAAAGAAATATGTTTGTGATGTATGTAAACTTTAGAACACAGCTCTTCTAGACTAGAGGTTCTGGATTTAGCTTGCACAATCACACTGTAACAACACCCTGTCTGTTTTCCCATCTTCTTTCAGGATCCAAACCCAAAGTGTTGACCCCTCAGTGGGAGATCATGTCCAAGCGTATGTCTGAGCAGGGACGCCCTCCCTCCGCCTTGCAGGACAATGAAGTTCATGAGCTTGACTGACCCCTTCTGTGGCCTCCACCTGTTATGCACAGAGAACAGGTATAGGTTTATTTATTTATTATTTTATTTTTTTTATATAAATTAAATGTTATTGCACATTGGTTCATGTCTAAATTACAATTCAAACCTGTGTACTTAATGGTTTTATTTTGTTTTTGCAGGTGAAGATGAAGGTTTTCTCTCCATCTCTCAGTGATTTGAAGGACCTATGAAGAGGATCTAGGCTCAGCCTGGGCGGTATTAGAGCTGGTGTCAATAAGAGACTTTGGAGGGATGGGGACAGGGGGGGGACAGCAAAGAACTTTTGAACTAGAACAGGCTTTGGCCAATGATAGGACTGACCTGACTGTACAGGACTGCGTTCAATATTTACCATATATTGCAACTTCTGTTGATTATTATTATTATTATTATTATTATTATTATAACTACAAGTCTTGTTGCTATTGTTTTTTTTTTGTTTTGTTCATTTTTTAACCAAATGTAATCTTTTTTTAGTTAACTGTTGATAAAAGAGAGAAACTGAGACGTTTCTTGAAGCAGCTTGCTCTCAAACCCTAAAGAGGGAAAACATGGACAGACTGTCACTTTGGCATCTTGCATTGTTTTCAAATTTTTCTAAACTTACCAGAAAAAGAGATGGACAATTCCGTCAGTGCTGTTGTTTTGATTCCGTTTCTTTGAATGCTTGTATTATTTGGTTTCTTTAGTCCGTCCTTCCCTGAAGCCACAGACGTTTAACTTATTGATGAAGATGACGGAACGTGCTCTTTTTCTACCTTTTTCCACAAGTATTGCAACTAAGCTTCGATGGTGTAATTACAGAAAGTTGTTTCTCTTTTGTGAATATGTAAATGAGAACATTTACGGAGGCATTATTGTACAGTGGTGCATTTTGGGCCTCCAGTGTTTATCAATGCTTGTTATAATGATTTTGTCATGTACAGCATATTCTTTTTGTAAGGAAACTCTTGCATAAATGGAGAATTGTTCTGAGATGGTGGAAATTCTACAAGGGTACTGCTCCATGAATACAATGCACCTTCTCAAGAATGATACCGTATACATGTTTTACAGATCAGTTTCTTTACACTCACACGCATCCTGCCAGGAGTGGTGCTGAAAACCAGGCAGGTTATCAGCCTGCTGATATGCGATATGCTCGGGTTTACACCACAGTTGGCTTATTAAATATTAATACCTTTTAGAGAGCGGATGGCAAATAGAAGTCCTCCCGACACGTTCATCACGTTCACTAAAAGCCTCATGTTTTTCATCAGATTATCGTAGTTGAGCCTTATTTTAGTCATTACATAGATAACAATATGACAACATGCCTCCTGTGTTCCAAATTTAAAGGTCAGATTGGAAAGACTGTGACCAGCCAGACAGTGGTGTGTAGGGAAAGGGTCAAATCAAGTCAAGTAGGAAGTGCCAGTTCTCCTTAAAAAAAAAAAAGGGGGGGAGAACTATAATGAGAAAAGAAGTGTTTGCTGGGCATCTTGATTTTAAACATATTGGCTAAAAATAAAAATAGGTAACTTAAGATAATTTAACATTGACAAACATTAATAACCCTAATCAAAAATACAGGGGAGAATTACTGAATTGATTTCCAGTGTTGGCAACGCAACTTCTCTGCATTATTTATTTAACTGATTTTTTTATTATTATTTGACCCAGAAGACTACCATGATCAACTAATTTATGTTCAAATCAAATACCCTGTTTACACCTAGTCACTTTAATTGTCTTGAGTAAAAGGATCATATCTAAATAGTTTCAGTTCAAGCACAAAAAAAATGCAATTGTAAATGCACTTTTAAAACAGACGTTTAAACCAAATCCAAATCTTAAGGGAGTGGACTGAGATGCATTTTTCACCACATTATTCTTTTAATATTAACCAAAACTCCTCAAAACACCTTCTACAACAACTGGATAATTAATAATAACCATTAATGTGAGCATGCAATGAGTAAAATTGCATTTTCTGTCCCATAACGTATTGTTTTCTTTTCTTTTCTTTTTTTGTTTGTATTACCATGTGTATGTGTACCATGCATGTGGCTTAAATTTGTATCATGGCACATTCCAGATGCTATTCATTCATATTAAGTAACCAGGTGTAAACAGCTAAATCTAAATTTAGTAAGAAGCATAAAATGCAACTTTGAAGAAAAAAAACATATGCTTGGTTTTAAAATTATGAAATAATGAAATATTGTGCGCTTGTAAGACTTTTATAATTATAAACACCTAACAGTATTTCATTTCTGTGATTTACATGAATTTTCCTAGTTCAGGGGTTCAATTTGGATTTTCTAAATCATGTTTTGTTAAAAGTCAGTATGTGACCAAAGGATTGAATTTATTGATTTAATATGATAAGTGATTAAAAACTCACTTTTTAACCAATATGCTTTCATCAGTTTTCATCTGATCATTTGTGTAAACTGGGCAAACTGGACCAAAGAAAGGAGATTTGAGTTCTTTCATGTTCAGGTGGACAGTAGTGGGTTAATAAAAAGCTGAGGCTGTCCTTAATTTAATTCCAGCTTCTTTACTAGATGAGTTATTTTATAAGCGTCTATATGCGGACTTTGGACAGGCTCTGTTACAGTGTGAGGCTGGGCAGAAGAGCAGCAGCAGTGAAGGGGTTAACTCGCTCGAGCTGAGAGCGAGAGAGGGAGCTGTGGGTGCTGGATGCCCGAGCTCGTCTCTGAGCATGTGCTGATGGTACTGCTGCAGTGAAGTAAAATGTGTCAGTTAGCAGAGGAGAGGGGGAGAGAGAGGCTAGCCGGGGGAAATGCAGTGTGAGAAGGAACCGGCACGGCGATTTTCCTGTTTTGTAGCCTCTCTTTCCACACACTACGATGCGCTTCCAGAGGCCTGATCCCAGCCGCTCTACGCCCGAAGAGTAAACAGACGGTAAGCGCTTCCAGGACGCTGGTGTTTACCTACCTAACGCTTAACTGCAGCTCGGCTAAAGCTCATCAAACCTGCGCTGAAACAGCCCGCAGTCCGCGCTAATGACCGGTAGCACAGCCCAGCGGTCAGGTTCCCATGACTGAACGCTTGTCTTTGCCCCGGTTCTGCTCGGTTCTCCCTGCAGGATGAGGAGGATAAGGAGAACCGGGTCCGGCGGCTCAGGTGTTTCGGCTCCGGTGTTTGATCGAGTTGTGCTTCCCATAGATGTGTCCTACTTAGCGGTTCTGCGCATGCGCGGCCCACAATTTATAATGTTTTCATGTGTTTTTCTTGATAATTTTTTTTATTCTGGTAGCTGTATTATGCAATTTGACCATAACTTTATTATTATTTGTTTAGTTTGAGTGCTACAAAAATGTAAGTAGCAAAAAAAAAAAAAAAACTATTTTCTCTTTTCCCCATATTTTTAAAAATCAGGTATTTAATTTAACCTTCTAGCTAACTAGCTACGGTGGTTTAGGTAGTTAAAATTGGCTGTCTTTTCTATCTGTCTTTTCTGCGGGGAGAAATATATTTAGGGATATACAGCACATGTAGCGAAAAACAACCTTTTGCTTATTTTCCCATATATTTATTTTAAATCATATAAGCTATTTCATTTAACCTTATAGCTAACTAGCTCCCGTGGTTTGGGTAATTAAAAAAGTATATAGGAAGATAAAGCACATCTAGTTAGCTAACTAGGTTACTTTAGTTATTTTATTACAGTAGCTTTAGGTTCACTAGTTAGCTACACTAAAAATAAAACCTAGTAAGGCTACACTATGTTGGATAGCTTGCACGATTTGGCAAGGTAGCTAAACTATATTATGTACAGCTATTTAACTTAGCTAGTCAGCTAGGTTTTATATATTTATATATATATATATATATATATATATATATATATATATATATATATATATATATATATATTATATATATATATATATATATATATATATATATATATATATATATATATATATATATATATATTGCTTCTATCCTGGTTTATTTATTCCAGCTCATAGCGTTAACCTGCGTGTCCTCTTCTGCACAGGACATATTTACTATTTAACGTTAAGACGTTAGTTTCGTATTTCGTAGTTATCTCCGTCTCTCTGAGGAGATATTTATTTAGCGAGTTTGTTGGATAACCGTTGAGTATTTTGTGTTTTTATTTAGTGTTAAGCTAAGCTGTGCTTTTTGAGCGCGCGCCGGTTATTACAGTAACTGGCGTTAATTAACCTACAGCTAACCTGTCCGAGCTAACTGACTGAGCAGGTTATCTGAGCTCCACCGGTTTCATGACCATGTTGTATCAGTCAGTCAGTCAGTCAGTCAGTCAGTCAGTCAGTTTTCGGTCTGTTTTCAGCTCCTCCTGTCCGGTGCGGGCTGTGTCTGTGGAGCGGGGACGGTGGCGGTCGGTCTAAGCTCCGTGTCTTTGGTGCAGGTGTTCTGCCGAGTTGTGCTACCCTGTCAAACCAGGCTACCCTAGTGTATATTTAAACGTAAAACTGCCAGAAAAAGCACCATATTTAAAAAAACGCTTTGGGTAGGATATTTGTCAAGCCTGAATCAATATATCAGGATACAGTTAATAGAGTCAATAGTGGTGATTATAATATAATTTGTTTATAATTTTACTTTGTTCATTTGTTCACTTATTATTACTTTAATTATTATCAGTTGTCGTTTACACAGTTGTAACACTCAGACAAATAATGGTAGGGGGCTCCGGTTGTTTAATGCACTCAAGTAGAACAGATTACTATTTATTTATTTATTTTTTTTAAATCTGGTTCCGCGCATGCGCACTGATGTTGCGAAGCACATTTCAAAAGGTAGCACAACTCGACAGAACACCCTCGGAGGTGGAGGGAGAGAGGGGGTGAGGGTGGCCGGTGCGGTGTCTCTGCGGAACGGGTAACTACAGCGGGCAGGAGGGCCTGCATGCCTGCCTGCGCCGTCACGACTGCAGAGTGTGGAGAATCCCAACAACAACACAGTGTGTGTAGGCTATTAGAGAGAGAGAGAGAGAGAGAGAGAGAGAGAGAGAGAGAGAGAGAGAGTGTGTGTGTGTGTGTGCAGGATGGGGGCTTTATGTTTTGCACCACGTTTTAAGGGCAAATCAGCTTCCAAAGCTTGAACATAATAATAATAAAAAGCAAATAAATGAATAAACAATAAATGAGATTAAACAGGATTAGATGTATTCTTCATATGATTAAGTCAGGTGCTGCAGTTTGATGATGAAAAGGTCGTACAAGGATCTTTTCTGTATTTTTTTTTTTTTTTTTTAGGTTGAAATTCGCCCTTGTGCACTAGAGCAGCAGATAGATGAAAGACACGCTGATCCTTAGAGCACAGTTGATTAAAACTGGGGATTTGGCATGAGTGGTGGAAGTTCCACTGCATTGCAGGTCACATTAACAGTCCGGAGCTAAAGCGTGTGTCTTTGAAGGGACACAAGCGCTGTTCTGGACCATTTATGGTCACATTGCCGGACTGCAGTTGAACCTATAGTGCTGGGAACTGGGCAGAACGCAAAAATAATGCACCAAGAAGGAGCTGTCGGAATGTAATGCAGTGCAAGTAATTACAATGTTGGAATGAAGAATACGGCTTTTATCCCAGTTGTCTAAGAATAAATGCTTGATTGGTATTGGTGATAGATCTGGCCAAGAAAGTTACTGTCTGGTGCAATCTGGTGGAGAGGAAGAGCATCATCCTGCTAAATGAGTGGCACATACATGTCCTGCACATACATACAGTGTTGCTGCTGAGCTGTCAGCGTCCCTTATATCACTACTAGGAGTGACTGAGTGATCATATGCGATGGCATCCCAGGTCAACACACCACCAGCTGGTTTGAAACTCTTATCACAAGGCTTTCTTACTCAAGGCTCTACACATTTGGATTCCAAATAGAACCTGGATAAGTTGTTAAGAAAATACGATCCCAGTCCATAGCAGTCTAGGTTTCCCCCTTTTACAACACCACTGCAAACGAAGGCGAAATTCATGCATTTGCGTAGATGACCGGCTACATTGTAAACGTATCTGTTCACATACTTGCCTCTTCTGTGCTATGCATGTTACTAGAGGCTTCAACTAGAGGATAGCTCAAGCGTTTAATAACTGCTAGATAAAAAAAAAAAAAAACGTTCCAAGATTCCGTCCCTGCTCCATTTTTTGGCCATTTTCCGGTGTGCATGGATATTGCGGGCACAAATTTGTTTCCATTTCAGTGTATATATTTCCATATTGACTTTTAAACCCATGCTGATCTCTCAGCAGCTGTTCAGAGCCCAGTTTTCCAAAAGCATCTCAAGCATTTAAATACATCTTAACGATCCTTGATCATCCAAGGATCACCTTAATGCTAAGCACTTTTTGGGAAACCCAGACTTGATTTTTGTCACTGTGCAGCAGCAAGGACACATTATTCAGCTACTCGTCAAATCTTTCCCTTTTCCTTACCACACCACACCTGTAATCATTTACATATCTGCTTGAGACATGACTGCATGATGAGTTTTGTTGCAATCCAGGATGTATTTTTTTTGCTATTGAGTGATTTAAAACAGTTAAGTGTTAATAAAATTAATGCAGCAATGCTTCTTAAGCAGTATTGCGTAGGGCTCAGGGCACTACAAGTTGTGGTTGTAATTGGTTTAGAAACTACTTGGGAATGTTTGAAAACAGGTAAACACACTATACTGTAAAAGTTGATGCTAAATACACTTCTCTTTATCTTTTAGGGTCACTAAAGCTAAAAATTCAATGTATGCCAGTCTTGCTGATGTATCGCTGAGCTTTACCCAAGTGTCCTGGACGAAAAAGCACTTTAGGAGAATCTGCACTGACAGTGTAATTTAGTCTGAGTCTGCGCTTAAATCTGTGCCAGGAAAACCGGCCCATAGTGCAACTCTCTCGGAAGGCTGTGTAGTGGTCACAGCAGGCCGAGGTCATTACTGCGCAATGACGCTCCGCAAGGATTCTCCTGAAGCTGCAATTTCATGCTGCTTTGTTTATTATGTGGCTCATCACAGCCACGTTGCTAACCCTGAGCTTTTTTTAAGCTTCAGACGGTTCTAATCCCCATATGTTATGCAGTCTGGAGGGCTTAGAACATTCTTAAGGGCCTTTATTTCAGTGTAAGAAACTGTAGGAAGACTTATGACAGCCTTGCACCGACCTCTTTAAATTTAAACTTAGATTTTCATCGCGTTTAACAGAGAGTTAACAGAGTAGTTATATCCTGTACTGTAATAACAATTCACTTAAAATACAGACAGGATGCTAACCTAGAAGCTAGTTTACCTTTTAAGAGGCACTTTATTGTCGTTTTTTAAGAGGCTCTATGTCTCTAGGTCATGAGGTGTAAATAAAGTGCTCTTAGTCAAAAGAAAAAAAAGGTGCTTTTATTGAAGTCTTGCCCACACGTTTTGGCACCACCACAGTCAAAAGGGCTGGTGGATGATTATACAATGCAAGAGTTGAAGTGAGATTGCTATAGAGAGGCCTCAAGTGCCTTGATCCCTTCCTGCCTTTTATAGCACCCCACAAATAGCATCCTTTCTATCCTTTCTGCCCAAGCCATCTTATGAAGTAGCTTTAAATGGGTCTGATATGGGACGTTGTGTAGCTACAAAACATCTGTAAAAGCAAAAAAGCAGTTCTGGTAATAGTTTTCAAGAGTCCATGGTGTTTATGATATCTATGTTAAATGCCTGCTCTTACATTAGCAAATTGTCCCCATATGTTATGCAGTCATATTCCCTTCTAATTCCAGGTCTTGTAAGAGATGAAGCTCCTAATTATGTCTATTCAACTGTGTTTCTCTTCTAGGTACTTCATAACACATGACTAGGCACTAAAATCTTTACCAACACTACCAACACTTTACTCAAATAGGGCTATTTATTATTTACTAATGTTTTAATCCATATTATGGGTTGCACTAAATCAAATGTGTGTTACACATTTACTGTTGTTAGAAAAAAATATGTGTGCAATGTCTGGATTATATACATATGACAAATACACATATGACAAAAACTGAGCATGTCAATTCTGTGGTATACTTACATTTCTCCACTGTTTAACAAAAAAAAAAACTCATTGGGTCCTGTGTTTTTATTTTGTTTACTAAAAGCACTTCTTAAAATGATGTTCTTTTACTAAAAGAATGTAACTTTTTACATTTTATATAGATTTTTTGCAGCAGTTAATATAAACATTAAATAACCCAAACCCTACATGTCTGTTAGCAGAACAAGATATTACCCAAAAGTAATTTTTATTGCAGCATATTGTTAATAGTTGCAATTCGTTGCTCTAATCACTAACCTCGTGTGTAAAGCCGGTGTTGTGCCGAATTAAGCACCCCCTGCCAGAAAAAGCACCCCTTCTCTGACTTCTTGGCTTTAACTTTACCTAGTAAATGGAAATACCCAAGATGCTTTTCGAAGCTACGCTGACTCATAAGAAATACGGAAAAATAAACGTCACCTGCAGCCTCTCCCGAGGGGGGGGTGATTTACCTGGCGGGGGTGTTGAATTTGACACCATACAATTGCCTAAATCTGCACTCCGAAACACGCTCTCGAGAGGGGGTGCTTTTCATGGCAGCTGTGCAGATTTCGGTGCGCTTTCAAAATAAAGGTTTATTTTAAACCAATTTCCGTTTTTATTGCTGTATCGTTTTTAGATGTTTTTTTTATCAGTCTGGATGTTTAACACTTTAAAGTTTCTATTTGATTTCTTATGTGTTTCTTCAAAGTCTGGGTGATTTGTGTATTAATTCACAATGTATGAAGAACAATAAAAAAAATAGTAGAAAAATAATATTAGAAGGTGTGCCCAAACCTTCGACTGGTACTGTATTTTAAACAATTTATAGGAGAATTCTACTATTTTTTACTAATATCTGCTTGTTTTAGAAACTAAAAACAGTGCATTTAATGTAAAACGGTAATTACAAGACGTATGTTTTTATATATGAAACCAGTTAGTAATGGATCCGGGAGTTTCCCTACGTCGAGTAATCTCCAAGCTTCTCAATCTTTCCAAACACTCTATGATCCAAAGTGCCGAAAGGGGAGTACTTCCTCTTCAATTTGAAACCTGAGCTTCAGATCCTGGTTCTCTACTCTAGAGGCCGATCAGTAATGTCCATACCTGATGAAAAAAACAAAGGCATTTTGGGCTTGAGTGCTGAGATGCTGCTGTGATGTAACCGAGCTGTCTGTCCTATTGATCCATGTGTGGAGGGAAGTGACTTGATGGCAATAACCCAGAGCTCCCATCAGCCCCATCCAGAAATAGAGGAGTAAGATGCAGCACAGTCAATAATCTCAATGTTACAAAGTAGTGAAGAGGGCAGTTGTGCAGGTCGTTTCACAGAAACTGGATTGAGGACACTATCAGGCAAGGTGGCTCTTTATGCAGAGCCTTTTGTCACCAGCGTTTTGAGTGATGGAATGAGGGGACCTATCTACAGTTTGTCTGGATGAAAAGGGAAAGTAGGAGGTCTCCCTCTACTTCAGGCAACCATGACACTGCTACATGCTTTGTTCCCTTCACAGTAAATTATTTATTTTGTGTTTTTTTTGACAGTTGATCTGTATGGAATCCATGAACGGATCATGGATTATCCGTTGTCTGTTTCTCCCTTACTGACCAGTTGGTTCGAGAGTTGCTTGTCTGTTTACATGAACAAATCGAGCCGGACACCGTCAGTCATAATAATTCTATGATGTATTCCAAATACATACAGCTCCAAATAAAAATATTGTTATTTGGAGTATTTATTTGCAGAAAAATGAGAAATGGCTGAAATAACAAAAAGACCTCAAATAGGGCAAATATAAGTTCATATTCATGAGTTTAATATTTGGTGTAAACTATGGTTTTTAATCACAGTTTTCATGCATCTTGGCATGTTCTCCTCCACCAGCCTTACACACTGCTTTTGGATAACTTTATGCTATTCCTGGTGCACAAATCCAAGCAGTTCAGCTTGGTTTGGTGGCTTGTGATCATCCATCTTCCTCTTGATTATATAAAATCAAAAACTCATCATTTTTAAGTGGTCTTTTATTTTTTTTTTTCAGAGCTGTATGTGACTCTGTGGCAACTTCATCTGGCACCCATGATCATGCCTCGCTCCAGTTCTGATCATTAATGTTGCCTTGGCATGAGCACAATGGCCAGTGTTCAGCCTCAGCCCTACACAAGATAGCACCTCACAACTTATACAGTGTGGTGTGGGCTTTCAAAAGAAAAAAACGCAATCCAGCCCGAATTGCAGGCCAATTATACTCAGCAGCTCTCCCTTCCACCTGCCAAAATTATAAAACTATATTTACTATATTTACTCGCCAGCGTATACTTTTTTCAACATTTGCAACACAACTTTCCAGGTAAAGGTTTTGAGACCAAAAAGATTTAATAGTATGTATTGTGAACACATCTTTAGATATAATTTATATAATATTAACATAATACCTCTACCTACTGTTCATTGTAATCGCCAGTCAGTAAGCTCAACCCAATAGATTTATTTTTGAAAATGCTTATCACAATATTAATATTTCAGGTAGTCCTGCATGAACAAGATTATTTCTAGCTATTGTACTGTGGGGTATTTGAATGAGCTTTGAGAAGCTTTTGGCATCGTTCAGAACTAAAGGCAACTGAAACTTAAACACATGGTGGGTTTGAGGCTGTTCTGGCAGGAGGAATGAGGATTAGAGAATAATGAGAATAAAGCTCAGTCACAGAAGATCTAGACCTCACATGCACCCACACTGAAGGTGAACTGAGCCATTAATTCAGCCTTCAACTGAAAGTCTTCTGTTTTTTCCCACATCCCAGAATTTTGTCTGCTTGGTACAGGATTATTGTAGTATGCTTTTCAGTGTTCAGTCCACCAGCTAAGAACCATCTTATTCATTAAAACTGTACTATAATACAGTTTATTATATATGTTGGGCCTCTTTATAGCTTTTATATATACACAGCTCTGGAAAAAATAAGAGAACACCTCAGTTTCTGAATCAATTTCTCTGATTGTTTTATTTATATGTATATGTTTGAGTAAAATGAACATTGTTGTTTTATTCTATAAACTACAGACATTTTTTTTCTCAAATTCCAAATAAAAATATTGTCCTTTAGAGCATTTATTTCAAGAAAATTGCAAAGCTTTCAGACCTTAAATAATGCAAGGAAACAAGTTCCTATTCATAAAGTTATAAGAGTTCAGAAATCAATATTTGATGGAATAACCCTGGATTTTAATCACAGTTTTCATGCATCTTGGCCTGCTCTTCTCCACCAGTCCTACACACTGCTTTTGGACAACTTAATGCCACTCCTGGCGCAACAAAACTCAAGCAGTTCAGCTTGCTTTGATGGCTTGTGATCATCTATCTTACTCTTGATTATAGTCCAGAGGTTTTCAATTTGGTAAAATCAAAGAAACTCATAATTAGCGGTGGGCAATATTATATTGTATACAATATATTGTGACACAGAAATATCATGATATTAAAAATCCATATCGTTATAATAGGGCTGTTCTGTCTTAAAAGTAGTCTATTATTTACCGTGAAGCTTTAGGTTTATTTATTGTATAATTGTTTTAGTTTGCAGTTTATATGCATGCACTAAATATTCTGCAATATTATTTGCGGCATTATATTAATTTATACTATATTATTTATTTTGCCACATTATGATTAAATATGTATATATTTTCATGTAGGATAGATGGAAGTTAGACGTTAGAAGACACTAACCTAATTTCAGCTTGAATATTTAGTTTTAACGTAAGATATTGAATCAATTCAATTCAATTCAATTCAATTTTATTTATATAGCGCTTTTTACAACAAAGGTTGTCACAAAGCCGCTTTACAGGAAAAACAGGTCCACGCCTCTTATGAGCAGCACCACAGAGATGCCAATTTTATGGTGACACAGTGGCAAGGAAAAACTCCCTTTAAGAGGAAGAAACCTTGGAAGGAACCAAGACTCAGTCCGAGGAACCCATCCTACTCGGGTTGACCCGCTCAGTACAAACAAACAACAAACAACAAACAAATAACAGGACAAAACAGTACAGAGTATTAATGTGAACTATGGCTAATATAACAGGTACTAATTTATGAATATAAGAATGTGATGGGCACAAACTATAGAGCTATGGCTAATACAGAAACAGATACTGAGTGTGTTAATGGTAATCAGTGCAGGGTTGCAGAGCCGGAGAACAACACAGCGGGCAGTGGAGAGCCAGGCTGGGAACATCAGGAACAGGGCATCTCCATACATGTAAAAGAGATAGATAGAGAAAACAGAAAGGAAAGGAAGAGAAAAAGAAAGCAGAAGTTAGAAGGGTTGTGAAATAATTCTGATGAGTAGAAGGACAGGGCTGATTCCTGAAAGCTGGAACCACAGACAGACACATCCAGGAAGACCGGCCGGCCAGGCGTCTCAGCACATGTGAGAAAGACAGAGAGAGAGAACAGAGAGGGGAGGGAAGAAAAAGGGGTTAGAATGGTTTTATAAAACTCTGCTGGAGTGGGATGGGCACTGGTAGCAGCAGCTCAGGACATGGGGAGAGAAAGAGAAAGCAGATGATTAGGACAGGGTTTATATTTGCTGGATAAGCTGTAAGAGGAAGAAAATTGTAATGAGACATTACTCAAAAGCTTGAGCAAATAGAAATGTTTTGAGTCTAGATTTAAAGATTGAGAGTGTGTCTGAGTCCCGTATATTAATAGGGAGGCTATTCCAAAGTTGGGGAGCTTTATAAAAGAACGCTCTTCCTCCTGCATAGTTTTTTCTAATGCGCGGGACAAATAACAGGCCAGCGTCTTGGGAGCGGAGTGAACGCGGCGGATTGTAAGGAGTAAGGAGTTCCTGTAGATAATGCGGGGCCAGACCATTAAGGGATTTATACGTCAGGAGAAGTATTTTATAATCTATACGAAATCTAACAGGTAGCCAATGTAGGGATGAAAGAATAGGTGTAATGTGATCGAACTTTCTAGCTCTGGTAAGCACTCTTGCGGCTGCATTCTGAACTAGCTGGAGTTTATGGAGTAATTTATGTGGACTTCCAGCCAACAACGCGTTGCAGTAGTCCAGCCTGGAGGTTATGAATGCATGTACCAGCTTCTCAGCATCTTCCAGAGAGAGTATACTGCGGATTTTAGCTATATTTCTTAAGTGGAAGAATGCAATTTTGACTATGCTACATATGTGAGCATCAAACGAAAGAATTGGGTCAAAGATGACCCCAAGGTTTCTCACAGTTTTACCAGGTATAATTAAGTGACCGTCTATGTCTACAGTATTAACATTTATGTTTTTATCAATATTAGGACCTAATAGAAGGACCTCAGTTTTATCAGAATTAAGTAAGAGAAAGTTGTGTGTCATCCAATTTTTAATGTCTTTAATACAGTCTGTTATTTGATTTGTACAGAGCTCCTCGTTGGGTTTAGCAGATATGTAAAGTTGCGTGTCATCAGCATAGCAGTGAAAGTTAATACCATGCCTACAGATAATTTTACCCAGTGGTAGCATATAAAGAGTAAAGAGTAATGGACCCAGTATTGATCCTTGAGGGACACCATATTTTACTCTAGACTGATAAGAGCATTCGTTATTTAAGTAAACACACTGGAATCGATCTCTCAGATAAGATCTGAACCAGGTGAGGGCTGATCCTTTAATTCCTATAAGATTTTCTAACCTATCAAGTAGAATAGCGTGATCTATGGTGTCAAAGGCAGCACTTAGATCTAGCAGTACAAGGATGGCATTACTGCCACTATCAAGAGCTGAAAGTAAATCATTAGTTACTCTAAGTAGAGCTGTTTCAGTACAAGAAATATCAGTCACAGACATCTCACTTCTCCTGTGAATACCGTGATTATCTCACATACACCTGTAAATCAGGTGTATATAAAAATCAAAAATATGAAAGCATACACCAGCATATGCTTTTGTGGTCAGCACATATCAAGACAGTGGATGGAAGGCTGCTGACCAAACACTACCTAAACACTGTGTATAGGGTGGGGGTGTTATAGCATGAGTTATTGCAAGGTAGATTGTCTGCAGTCAGCATTGACATTGCACCAGTATTAGCGAGCATCACGTGTCTGCTTGGCTTGCTGAGTTTTTACTGCCTTCTCAGGAGCTGCTGCCATATATTGAAGCGAGTGCTTGTATCCGACACTGGTCTGCCGGGGTTCCTGGGAGGGTCAATAGAGGTCTAACTGGGTAAAGATCAATACCAATGCTGACTGAAGAGCAACCGGCTAAGGGGGGAGGGGATACGACAGCCCACACAGACAAACATGCAGATATACATCTAGTGCCTCTGACTAAAGAAAGCCATGTGGGCTTACTGTTGATTCATCACTTCATAGACAGAACAGGTTTTGAATATGCAAAACTTGCATACAGTAGAGTGTGAGTTGTTTAAAAAGCAACAAAGCTATCTTGGTCAGAATGTTTGCTACTAATATTTAATACAACTGGTAATCTGGTAATAATCTGGTTAAAAGATGGTTAACAGGATCAAACAACCAATAAACCCCCAAAACCCCAGTGAGGAAGCTGAAAGTGACAAGGAACAAGAAAAGCTAACAACTAAGATCAACAAGGGGGTCCTATCCTCCTTTGGTTGCTAATTATAAACGATTGGTAAAAAGTCACTGTACCATCTAGAGATGCATGAATACCGATACTGGTATTGGGTATCTGCACGATACATGCTCATTTACTCATACTAGTAATTCCAAACGAGGCTCAGGTACCAACATCCGATACTGTACGTCTACAAAGGGCCATCATTACTCAAGTCCCAATTACAGTACCAATCAAAAGTGGAAACACTTTCTTACAAAATATAAAAATAATCCCATAATAATATTAAAATGTACAGAAACGTATGTTTAATGTATTCAATATTAAATTTACAATGTAACATAAAATAAATATATATATGTATATATATATATATATATATATACATATATATACGTCCTGTTTAAGATTAGACTCAATTAGACTTTTTTTTTCTTAAGCCATTCAGAGATGGACTTGTTTGTGTGTTTTGGATCATTGTCCTGCTGCAGAACCCAATTACCTATGACCAGTCAAAGAGTTAATGTATCCGATGTGAAGTGTCCACATGCAGTAAAAAATATACAATAAGTGTATCGGCGAGTACAGAAATACACAGTTCGTACTCAGTTGGGGAAAAAAAGATATCTTTGTAATCCTCGTGCCATCACAAAAGGAATGTTGTTCTGCTCAAGTGTTCTGATGTAATCATAATAGTCTTGGTACAAATGACGAAATTAATGCTAATGGTTAGCCTGGTAAATTGGATGAATATTTCTGAAGCTAGGTCATTTATACTATCTTCCTGAAGTTGTCCATACTGAATGGTTCAATCTCTTAAACTCCTCAAAACCAGAGAATCTTACTGAATACTTCCTCACTGTTATAACCCAGGAACAGCTCAGCCAGTTTGCGCTGCTTTGCAGGTATTTACCAATTAGTAATCCCTTGAGTGTCACAGAGCACAAGGGGTTAAAATGTAAGACTTTAAGACCTGATTTTCTGGACAGGGATTAAGCCTATCCTGCACTACAAAGCATTCTGAACGGAGAATCTCCTCTGAAAGAAAAATGTAGTCCAGGACTGAGTTTAATCCTCGTCTGGGAAGCCGGCCCTCAAATATTTTCTTTTCTTTTTTTTTCGATAAAAAGGATTTGTCAGGATTTATTTTAGGTTTACCACTATTAACTAGATCAGTAGGTACGTAATCCACTGATTATTTTAATAACTTTGATTACGATATATAAATTGAAAAAAATATATGTTTAGTTACAAAGGCTGTGTTTAATTCTTCTGCATCTTGTCGTTAAAAAAAAAAGGTTTTACATGATTTAAAGTTGGAACAGGTTTACTTACTCTAAATTTAGTGTATTTTGCATAATTTAATCTTGCTACTTTTTCTGTGGAAAAAATTTTTTGATAATCTAATCTCTTAATAAATCTCTGAAAGTAAATATCTTCACTGTCCAATGAAAAAGGTGTATCCCCAAACAGCAACTTTATAGGAGAGAGATAAAACCTTCCTAACTTTCAATGGAGGTCAATATAACAGGAGTGTATATTAGGTCATTTAAGAGGATTTCTATTGGTCCATTAATCAATAAATTTGAACAAAGTGTAAGTGACAGTTTGTGTGTTGAAATTATGCAGTAAACGGAGATACTTGTTTTCAGTAAAAAGCGATATGTACTTTAAAAATAATTCCCCGTTAAAAGCAGGAAAAATGAGATGGCAACACAGGATTGAACTGCACCTGCTGTCCTACAAATTGTTGGGGGGAGGGGAGTTGGAGCACGCATTACAGTGCAGTGCATGCTGGGAATTGTAGTTCAGTGGATTGTAAAATATAAAATATTTATTTTTATAGAAAAATAAAAAATATCAATGCAATGTCACTGGATAGATAATTGTGCTTAGTGGACTCTTCTCAGTGACACTGAGATGTTTAACACACACACTAATACACTACCACCATGTCAGTCAGTGTCACTGCAGTGCTGAGATTGACTTCCTACCCAAATAATAGTACCTGCTCTGCGTGGTCTTGTGGGGTCCTGACCATTAACCGACCTAGAACTACAAAGTTGCTCCTGTTTGGTCAGTGGGGCTGATAAATTTGGACAATGATTGGGGCTTCTCATTGTTCTTTTAGCACCTCCACTGCACAGAACTGTTGTTCCATATCACAAACTCTAATCGGCAGTTGGGTTTTTGAGACTGTGTTACTCAGTTGCCTTAAAATCCCTTTTAATTAACTTAAACCTCCCCCGAAATAAAGTCCTCCGCTGCACATCCCTGACAACAGTTTCACCTCATGGTCAGGACAGATATACAGCTGGGAAAAGGTTGGGTTGTTGGGTAAATTTGACGGTAACACTTTACTTGGATGGTCCACTTGATGGCCTTGTTGACACTCAACTGACATTCAACTAACATTCAACTACATGTATATTAAATGCAACTGAACTGAAAGGTGAAAGTAAATGATTCTCTATTGAGTATAACCAAACATTCCACTCTAAACTAAACTCTAATCTTAATATTTTAGGATTGGGTTTAGGGTTAGATTTTAAGATTAGGTTAAGGTTGGGGTTAGGTGTAGGGTTAGATTTTAAGATAATGTAAAGGTTAGGGTTAGGTGTAGGGTTAGATTTTAGGGTTGATTAAGGGTTAAGGTTAGGGTTAGGTGTAGGGTTAGATTTTAGAGTTGATTAAGGGTTAAGGTTAGGGTTAGGTGTAGGGTTAGGTTAAGGTTAGGGTTAGGTGTAGGGTTAGGTTAAGGTTAGGTGTAGGGTTAGATTTTAAGATTAGGTAAAGGTTAGGGTTAGGTGTAGGGTTAGATTTTATGGTTGATTAAGGGTTAAGGTTAGGGTTAGGTGTAGAGTTAGATTTTATGGTTGATTAAGGGTTAAGATTAGGGTTAGGTGTAGGGTTAGATTTTATGGTTGATTAAGGGTTAAGGTTAGGGTTAGGTGTAGGGTTAGATTTTAGGGTTGATTAAGGGTTAAGGTCAGGGTTAGGTGTAGAGTTAGATTTTATGGTTGATTAAGGGTTAAGGTTAGGGTTAGGTGTAGAGTTAGATTTTATGGTTGATTAAGGGTTAAGATTAGGGTTAAGGTTAGGGTTAGATTTTAGGGTTGATTAAGGGTTAAGGTCAGGGTTAGGTGTAGGGTTTGATTTTAGGGTTGATTAAGGGTTAAGGTTAGGGTTTGGTGTAGGGTTTGATTTTATGGTTGATTAAGGGTTAAGGTTAGGGTTAGGGTTAGATTTTAGGGTTGATTAAGGGTTAAGGTTAGGGTTAGGTGTAGGGTTAGATTTTAGGGTTGATTAAGGGTTAAGGTTAGGGTTAGGTGTAGGGTTAGATTTTAGGGTTGATTAAGGGTTAAGGTCAGGGTTAGGTGTAGGTTTAGGATCTTATTTTGAATCATTTACATTCAACATAGGGTTAAGTTACATTTAATGGACATTCAATTTAGTGTTAGTTGAATGTCAGTTGGGCATCAACAAGGCCATAAAGTGGACCATCCAAGTAAAGTGTTACCAATTTGACTAAGGCTCACTGAACCCAGGCCTCTAGCTTGGCAATTTGCACAAAACTCTAATTCTTGTTTTAAGCCTAGAATTGAGCTAATCCTCTGTAGCCTGGCCTGGACTGGCACCTCCGCTTATCGCCTAAAGTAGCCTTTTGTTCTCCAACAGCATGCGGCTCCACTTCTCGAGCGCAACTGGTAGTGTGAAGTACGATCTTGTTACCAAATCTGCTTTAATGTCATTCACTAGACTTCTCCTGAGACAGTTGAATGCTTAATTGTCGTTTGAAACTCAATTAGCATTGATGGACACTTTCTCAAGAGCCTCTCTGCTGCTTTAGGCTTCGAGCTGTTTGAAGGACACAGCCCTCTGGTGGCCTCCTGATATATGATATGTGGAGCTTAGTGTGTGAGTGTGTGTGCATGGTGGGTGGTTGGGATTTACAGCCAAGGGCAGGAGATATGGAGTCAGTTTCATGCCATAGAACAGTATCTTGTATGGCCTATGTACATGCACTGATGTGTCAAAGTCTGCGGGGCAGGGTCTAGGATTGTGTCCCATGACTTTTGCCATGTCCATGGAAGCTAAAGAAGACTGCACTTACTGCACTCCTGATTTGAATTGTGGGGGTGATTTATGCTAATCGACTGTTGATCTCTGTCTGTTTGTATGGTCATTTAGGGGTTGGACAATGAATCTGAAACACCTGCTTTTAGACCACAATAATTTATTGTCCCTACGGACAGTTCTGGTGGAAACAGGAGAGTTGAGGTGCACATTGAATTCTGCCGTGATTTGGGCAGCCGTGGTTTTATGTTTTTTGGACACAATCCGGGTTAGCACCCGAACATCCCTTTCAGACAGCTTCCTCTTGCGTCCACAGTTAATCCTGTTGGATGTGGTTGGTCCATTCTTGGTGGTATGCTGACATTACCCTGGATACCGTGGCTCTTGATACATCACAAAGACTTGCTGTCTTGGTCACAGATGCGCCAGCAAGACGTGCACCAACAATTTGTCCTCTTTTGAACTCTGGTATGTCACTCATAATGTTGTGTGCATTGCAATATTTTGAGCAAAACTGGGTTCTTACCCTGATAATTGAACTTTATCTTAACGCTCTTACTGGTGCAATGTGCAATTAATAAAGATTGGCCACCAGGCTGGTCCAATTTAGTCATGAAACCTCCCACACTAAAATGACAGGTGTTTCAGTTTCATTGTCCAACCCCTGTACTTCTAAGATGCTTACTTTACTTAATTTTTTCCTTGCTTTTTCCCTTCATTTCCAGCTGAACTCCCTCAAAGTTTGGAACAAAACAGTCAAGATGGTCACCATGGCAACAACGATGACCCCAGAGCCACTGACGGCCTTGTCGCGGTGGTACCTGTACGCCATCCATGGCTACTTCTGCGAGGTCATGTTCACGGCAGCTTGGGAGTTTGTAGTCAACTGCAACTGGAAGTTCCCCGGTGTGACAAGCGTCTGGGCACTCTTCATCTACGGTACGTGCATCCTCATCGTGGAGCGCATGTACCTGTGCCTGCGGGGCCGCTGTAACGTGCTTCTCCGCTGTATCATCTACACGCTGTGGACCTACCTGTGGGAGTTTGGGACTGGCCTGCTACTGCGGCAGTTCAACGCCTGCCCCTGGGACTACTCCGAATTTAAGTATAACTTCATGGGGCTGATCACGGCGGAATACGCTGTGCCTTGGTTCTGCGCATCCTTCATCGTGGAGCGCCTGGTCATCCGCAACACGCTGCGGCTACGTTTCGACGAAGGGTCTGAGGCTGGCCGGACTGGAGGACAGCCTGACTGTGGTGGAGATGGTGGGGCAAGAGCAGGAAGTGAAGGAAGGAGAGGAAGAGGAGCCAGTGGAGCGGCAAGTAGTGCCAACGGCTACGTGAAGGTGGACTAAATCGAGATTGCAAGGGTAGTCAAGGATGCAGCTGTTCCCTAGCCCATTTCAAGGGTTTCCTTTCCTTGTGCCCTCAATCTGTCCCCTTTGCCCCTCTGCTGTTATATCCATCCACATATCCGTCCGGCTCTTTTCCCTGCACTACCCCCCCCTATATGAACAATCTTTGGGCACAGTTGGTGTGGAACCATGGAAAAAAAAAAACACAAAGCTTGGACAGATATCTTCCACAACTATAAAGCACTATTGTGGATGTATCTGTCTAATTATTTGTCTTTCTCTGTTTACACAGAAAAGAGTGTCTCCCCAGTCTCTCCACTAATGCCCAATGCCAACTCCTCATGCCCCTCATCTTCCAGCAGCTATTTTAGACCAGGGATGACCCAAAAGAGGAGCATGCTAGAGCAAGCGTAGATTTTATCCACTTACTGTCACTGTCCGAAACCTCCAAGGCCAGTCCATCCACCTCTAAAACAGAGAGGGAGAAAGAAAACAAACAAACAACCAAACAAAAAAAACATGAGGACATGTGTACTACTGATAAAATGGCATCTTGAATTAAATATAAAGAAAAGAAACATGTTTGCAGAAAATATCAAAAGAACACTACTCAGAATATTTTTTAGCATATTAAAAAGTCTACAGTGTGTAGTAGCAAAAGTAAATAACTGTTAGTATAAATACTTACCTTCTGAGGTTTATTTGTTAATATTTATCTGATGATAGTTAAGAAGTAACTAAACTATATAACATAGGCCTATAGTAAATGGTATACTGTGCCCTAAAGCAATGCATTGTACTTGAATCTATGGTTTTTATACTATAAGAAAAAAAATCCCAGGGCTTGAACATGCATGAAGAGTGTCTTCCAGAATTTTTCATACAGAGTCAGATCTGCAATGTATTCTGTATATAAAAAAGAACTGAGTGATTTATTTTTACTTAACCACATGGACTAACACAGAGGAACACTGTATTGTTTTCACTTGTATCTCTTGTAATGAAGCCTGCTGCTGATTGTTAGTATTGTAGAATGAGTTAGATCAAAATATCCTGTGAACAACACACTGGAGAGCGAGTGAGCGTTTTTAAATAGGTGCGAAAATCTTGATCTGGTGCTATGTTCTCACTCCGACCACACAAAATATCTCTGTATGAATATTAAAGGGTCCAGACTTAATGCACCATAGTACCTGTGGGAAAATGGGAAAAAAAAGAAGCAAAGCAGAACAGATGTTAAGAAAAATGGCTTGGCTCTAGAATGAAAAGTGCGCAAGAACAAGTGTCAAGGACACCTTGTTAACAAGTCACTTTTCTGTCCATCGATTAAAGACTTGCTATCTGCATGGTAAATTATGGTTGATGATAATGTCACAAAGCTTCAAACATCTGTTTTTGATTCTGTTGAAAGTGGCTGATGATGTTTTGTATTAAAAACCTAAATATCCCATCTGTTCATTAATTAAAGCCATTATTGCACCGTTTTGATATTATCATCGTCATATTTATTTGGCGCCACCTGAAAATCTGTTGCATTGTCAGAAATTTACACCTGTCTTTAATTAGAACTCTTTCTCAGTAATACATTATAAGGGAATTCCTCAGGTGTACATTTAGAGTGGTTTGGTGTAAAAGCACTGTTTAAGAAAAAAAAAAACGAACATACTATAGATTCAGTTGTTTATTTTCACCCCAAATGCTTAAACGACTATACATATTGCATGTGATGTTTTTTTTATATAAATAGTATTTATTTTTTCTAATTTGCCTATTCTGTTGATGTGGGCTGTAAACTGTCTTTTTAATTATTACAAACATGGCAGCTAATTCCCAAAAACATTTTGATTGGTTTTGTTCAAAAATGTATTTCTTAAATATGTCTGAAAGAAAAAAAGAAATATATTTTTGCAGATTAAACCCTCCCATTATCTGCAAGGTGAAGGAACAGCAATAATGTTCCCAGGCCAAACAATCCAGCACTAATTAAAATATAATATTTTTCTCCGTAAAATTATCTTTAGCTTGATTTTTTTTCACACAATACAGTTCATGATTCACCTATGATAATTCACAATAATTTACTATACATAAATTAATAAATGAAAACAAATCAAACAACAAACTGAATTATTATTCCTCACCATTTCTCATTTGCTAAAACACTGATTTTTGGGTTTTATTGGCTGTAAGCCAACAATAAAATAAATAAATGCTTAAAATAGATCACGCTCTGTGTAATACATCTATACAATATATGAGTTTCACATTTTGAACTGAATTACTGAAATAAAGTAATTTTTCAATGATATTCTATTTTTTTGAGATGCATTAGTAACTGTTATTATATAATATTACCACATACCAGATACTAGTACATACTCCAATCCACACCAATCCATTTTATTTGTTTTCATTTGCAACTGATTTATACAGTGTATTTATGAAAATTGGTGTGAGGTTATGTGTAGCCACCATCACTGCCACCTGGTGCATGATGTGGTGCTGTATGAAATCATCACAGTGATTTACTTTCACCTCAGCAGAAGGTCATGTGATAATACCAGAGCAGGTGATGTATTTAATTCCTCTGAGATTTGAGCCGAGGGAAGGTTGCCCGACTGTCTAAATTTTGGCAAATCAGCGTAAAAGCCAGGAAAACAGAGAGGATTTGATTTTTCAGCAGAATTTAATCTGAATCTCAGATCCTATGCAGTGTGCAGAAGCATAAATCCTAAAATACTGACAGTCAGGTCACTTGATCACTATAAAACTATAAAACTATTTCAAATTTAGACTACAGCTGTGTCTCAATAATACACAGTAATACTCTAACATATATACTATAGTCTAATAGTCTTAATAGTGTGGGTTTCGGAAGGTTAGTACACAAAATGTTAAGTACTACCTGTTGTTTGCCTTAACAGAAACTAATAAGCTAATAACTTGAATCATTATCTGTCTTTTTTTCTACTATTGTTCAAGACATGAGAACCCCCCCCCCCCCCCTCTTTCTGTTTTGCATTGCATTGTGGGATAGCAGTGTCCATTGCAACAGCCAGCAATGATGTAGTGCTGTTTAAAATTTTAACATTATTTAAAAACATTTTATTGCCTGTATAGTTCACTATTAAACACCCATAATGCAGTGTGGTGGTTATGTGTCAAACGTCCCTCGAGCAGTACAGATTAAAGACGTTTGCTGTTGGTCATTCCCTAGTCAGTTCACTATATATAGTACGTGCTACATATTGAATAGTACATGAGTTACCATGAACATGAACCATTCTGAACACATTCAGTTTTGAGTCTGTATGATGGATTTTTGAGTGGACCTTAAAAAAATTAGAATACCATTGAAAATGTACTTTATTTCAGTCATTTATTTCAAAAAGTGAAACTCATATTATATAGATGTATTACACACAGAGTGATCGGTTGTGTTTATTTCTTATTTTTTATTGTTGGTGATTATGGCTTACAGCCAATGAAAAGTCAAAATCAGTGTCTCAAAAAATTTAAATATTATATTTTACTGTTGGCAGTGTGCCTAATCCTGCAGGAAAATGAAATCCGCATCTCTATAAAAGTTGTCAGCAGACGAAAGCATGAAGATTTTCCAGGAAAACACTGCACTGACTTTGGAATTTATATAACACAGTGGACCAACACCAGCAGATGACTTGGCTCTCCAAACCATCACTGATTGCAGAAACTTTGGTTGGACTGTGTGTCTCTCCACTCTTCCTCCAGACTCTGGTCTCTTGATATCCAAATGAAATACAAAATTTTCTGATGGTCAGTAATAGTTTGGAGAGGATGTCATCTGCTGGTGCTGATCCACTGTGAGAAGTGGACCAACATATATATATATATATATATATATATATATATATATATATATATATATATATATATATATATATATATATATAATGTATAAATATGTACATCTAAAAGCAAACAATATCTAGAAGAGTTCCCTGGGTCTGTGTTTGTCTGTATATAAATGAATTAGAAATTTTCCTCGATTTTTCACTTTTTACTTTAAATAAAGCATATCTTCTAAACCAGGGTTAAGATTTATTAGATTGAGGAAAGTGATTTATGTCTTGTATTTTTTCTTTGGCTTTTTTCTGGCATGTTTTTAAGTATTTCCTTATTTTTTATGTTCCAGTTTTCACAAGGCAAAGTGAAGCTGATAAAAGACAAACCAGCTGATTTTTTCTAGCCTAATAATCTTTTTAGGGGGCTGTGAGAACAAGTTTTGTAGACATACACAAAACACTTATTCTCAAACATAAAAACCTGATTATTTCTTAAGGCTGTAGGACACAGTCTCACCTGTTCGTCGACAGCACGTAAACAACAGAAAAGCGAGGTAAGTATTGAAGTATATAATTTTACCATTTTACTTTTCTTCTGTGAAAAATGGCTTGTCAGTCATGGCGTTTGTGTTCCTAGATAATAGCCTATCCTAAAGACTATAGTCTGCATACATTCACAATTAGGCCTCAGCTTTCTTTATCAGACAGGTGAAACCATTGACTGAATATAATAAAACAGGGTTTATATGTCGAGTTATGCTACCAACCGATACATACTTCCGTAAAACACTACGCATGCGTTAACCTGTGCTGCATTTTTTTAATATTATTTCTCGTGTTTTATAATAATTCAATTTTTTGTGCATTTAACAATTCTCTCTGGACTCCCTGTCATTAAACAAAAGTGTAATGACAGTGATTTAGGTTATCTAAAAACAGTAAAAAGACTTCTGCTAGGAACATGATATAATATTGTGCTTATTTTGTATTTTTACCTTTTAATATACGCTAGGGTAGCACGGTTTTGCCGGGTAGCACAACTCGACAGAACACCATCATTGTGTAAAATCTACGCTAAAACGTACAGAAGGTGCGATGCGGTGTTTTGTCCACTAGATGTCCTCACCTCCCCGCCTCAGAAATCACAGCACTGCAGCCTGAGCGCCCTCAGCTGCTGTAACCACCACTTTATGGGCCATTCACCTGAATGGGTGCCATCTGTCCCCATTAAATTAATTACATGTATAAATGTGCAAACAAAATAACTTTAAAATACATTTTATTATTAAGCATAGTGTCTTGTACATTGACTTAATTGTAAAAGTAACATAAGTAATTAAAAAGAAAATAATAAAAACTATTAGCATTTGTTACCTGTCCCCACTTTCTAATTATAAACTTTACCATGACATTTCATTTATTTTTTTTATCCTTTAGAGATGTCATATTTTTCATTGTAGTGTGACTCCAAATGCTTTAAATTAAAATGCTTTAATGCTTTTTTTTTCATAATAATTAAATGAAAATACTAATTTTAGTTGTGTCTCTGGGTTCACTCATTCCTGTTACCGTAACACATTACCCTGATCATCTGACACATCTGGAACATTTTACAGTCATATGTAATTATATGGAAAAAAACTCATTCCTGTTACTTTCATTCCTGTTACTCGAAACATAAAGAGTAACAGGAGTGAGTACCAGTAACAGGAGTGATATTTTTTGTCATAAATATAAATTATTTGAACACAGTCTTTCTTAAAAAGAAAATCAAAGGAATTAGTGAAATATGAAAAACATGCTTATTAAGTCACATGAGATGTGTAACCATCTTCGGCTTAGAACCCTTGCTGCCTGAGTTAGGCCAGTTCATGTTTTGACTGGTTAAATACATGTATTATTAGATTCATAATTTTAAAAAAAGCGTTGGAAGCGTTACAACAAGCAAATGGCACCCATTCGGTGAAATGGCCCACATATTATTATTTATACAACAGATAGCAGAATATTTACTTACTTACTGACTTTAATATTCACATTCATCGTTTTTTTTGGACATTATATTGTTGATTAGGTCTTTCTATCATTCTATCGATAATTTTTATTGAGTAAGTTGTGTATAAGCCACAGGGGCTGGAATCAAGAGCAAGTGTAAAGAGATATTTTCTCTAAACTAAAGAGGAAATTTAAGAAAAATAGAAAAAAAGTTACTCCTGTCTATAAATATAGTTTTCAAATTGCACTGAAAATAATACACCTCATAAACCAATCAGTCATAAAAAATACTCCAGTTAACTGTGTATTCTCCTATGTTGCATCCCATAAACAGTACAGGACTTGAAAGGAGCCCTGAGGGGATTTTTACCCACTTCTCACATGTGTCTAAATGCCCCTAAATGATTTTAAATCACTCTTGATTTCCTTTCTTTTCAGCAGCCCCTGTTCTGTTCTTTTCTCTATTTTAAAAGCATTATGTGGGTCAGCGGGTGTTTGCTGTAATCCTTTAATTGCTTATGGTACTGCTCCTTTATGTCTGCTTTGTTATGGTATGAGCTCACCTGTGGGCGTGGCCGTGTACCACACTGAACTCCTGAAAGATGCATAGGCCCCGCCCACCACATTGTGGCATGTCACAGACTATTAGGACTCCATATAAGGACAGGTGCGCTCTTGTAACATAACAGCAATAGAAACACAGATGGCACTCCCAGAGGGATATGTTTTGTTTTTCAAAGACAAAGAGGTGTGTGTGTGTGTGGTGTGAACTTGTTTTTAGCACTTTGTGACACCAACACGTGTGTTTGCACGTGTTTTTGTGCTTGTATATGTGAGAGAGAGAGAGAGAGAGAGAGAGAGAAAGAGAGAGAGAGAGTGTGTGTGTTTCTGAGTGTAAATGTTTTCTCCCCTCTCCAAATTTTCAGCTTTCCTTGAATGACTTCCAACTTAAAGCGATAGTCTGTATATTTTGGGGATTTGGGGATTTTAGAGACCTCTCTGGTGAGAGTGTGTAATTACACAGAACATTTTTTTAAATTCAGGTTAATGTAAATAAATTGTTGGGCAAAATTCCGTATATATGTTTCATATGGGGGTACATTGTGGTCTTAAAGCGTGTCAGTAAGCAGAGCTGTCCTCCCGCCAGAGCAAAGCAGCACAGTGAAGGATGTCGTCATGCTGACCAAGGTGAATAGCTTCAAGCTTCAAGGCCTGGGGCCTCTGAATGGTCTCTCAGAAAGCAGAGGAACATGAGAGAAACACACAAAGGGACAGAACTGGCTTGACGGGCAGGTTGACACCATGGGGCAGCGTAGGCAGAGATGTAGTGGTCAGAATAGATTTTCCTCCTATTCAGTGCCCACTGTTGAAAGTGGATTCTTTAAACAAAGTCTTGTATATGTGGAGGCCAAACTTCAGTTATTTTACTTCAGCCAGTCTGAGATAGGGCTGGGCGATATGTTAAAATATTACTTCTTGATATTTAAATACATTTGTTACAGTACACAATATTTAACACAGTGTGGAAAACATGCACCAGTATAGGCAGATTTATAAAACTGACATTTAAATACTTTTCTATGTACAGTTATTTATATTGAGAATTTGCCAAATAGATAAAAATATAGAAATCTGTGAAATATAGGTCAGTATTCACAGAAATCTACTAAATTTAACGATTTATAGATAACAGTATTTAAAATCAAAGCTCTAGTACTAAGACCTGAAATATCTTTCCAGAGAATTACTTTAAAAATGATTTTATGATAAAAAAAAAACACACAGACACACTCTTAACATATTTGTCACACTATAAGGTGGATAATAAGGTGCACTGTTAATAAACTATCAATAATCTTTTTTCTGATCTATTTTTATACACAAGGCACATTTGATTATAAGGTGCATTATGAGACACTAGTAAGGAACAAGGGTGTTGCCATGTTTTCCTTCTAATTCAGCAGGTCTTAAATGAGCGCTGGATGCTAATCTACACAGATTTCTGAAAACTCCTGAAAACTGTTTATTTGGGTGAGTGAAGCGCTTCCCTTTATTTACAGTAAGCTCAAATTTCTAAGGCTAACCGCGGTTATCGGCTAATGCTGCTCGATAGTGTTGCACTGAGGAACTCTGAGTGTTCTGGTAAGCCAGGGTGATATTAGCTAGCAGTTCAACCCATGTAGCTTGTTTTAACACGGTACATGTGCAGACTACAGTTCGATATACTCACCTCTGAATAGTAAAAGAGCTAGCGCTTATCATAGTTAGCGACTAATGCTAATACTGCTCCAGTCTTGAGTCTTGGTGCTGGAGAACCAAACTGAAATTCCTGTATAACGCTGCACTTTAGAGGAGTGGCTTTACTGCTTCTTACAACCTACACATTTCAGTAATGTGATTTGTTTTACATATAAAGCACTGAGGCCATGTCTTATGCTTTTTAGGAGAGCAACATGGCAACATGACTTTTCATCTCTTTCAGTGTTTCGTTCATTACAGTTCTCTTTCCATTCACAAGCCCAGGGCAAGGAAAGTGAGTCGTTTTCCTATATAAACATACAAACAGGAACAGTTTGATACGGTATTGATTTTATTATCCTCCTCCATCTGTCTGCCACTCAGATACAGCAGGTACACCTTCAGTGATGCTTTCTCCACCTCTCCGTACACAGGAGCGGCTCAGCGTCCCCAACAATCTCACTTCCCAAAGCCAAAACAAACAGCAGGCTGCGGCAGGGCGTGTGTTATGACAGTTTTTAAACGGTGGCCAGCTGTACCTCACGCTCTCATAGCGCGTTGCCGTTATGTAAACGGCTCTGGCTTATCTCTGAGACAGCTTTGCATAACGAGATGCGGAGGGTTCCCACGCTGCTTTGCATTTTTACAGGAGCGTTTGAGCAGCAGGCTCTCCTCGTATTTGCTGAAGATAAGAGGAGTAGGTTTTCCCGCCATTTTCCTTCAAGTGCCTTGTAGCACTGAGGGTGAAGCACAATTAGAAACTGTTGGATGGTAGTATCACGTGTCAATAAGGCAGTTACAGGCCTCGCGTGTTAATCTGATAAAGATGAGGGTGAAGATGGGGAAGAGTGGAAGGATTTGTACAAACAGGAATGGGAATCATGACTTGGCCGTGCTTGCCTGCTGCGATTCAGAGTGTATGGTCCTTGGTGTTATCTTTTACCGTTATTTTACAACCCTGTGCTTCATGGATCCATTCTTAAGCATTATTAGGATGGCATTAGTTTCACACGGGAAGGTGGAGTTTCTAATTGATTTTCTCAGTGAGTCTGGTGCCTTTTACCTTCTGAAAAACAAGCCATAAACTTGACCTCAGGTCAAATTAATACCATGTAAATTAACATGTATGCATTGTGTAGTAAAGGAGTTTTTTGGGGGGTTCTTCTAGGTATGGACGCACTCAAGGAGGCATTTAGATACCTTAGGACCATTCAAATCTGTAGCAAACTTTAGTCAAATCCAGACTTCAAGCCTATAGGCACTTAATGTCTAGCAAATTATTGTCTAGCGTAGCTTATAGGTTGCACACGCTATATTCTTGGTTATGTGTATAAATAAAACTTCTAAGTGGGCTTTAAGGTTGGGTTTCATCACGTTTTTAATACACACGTTTCATCACGTGTGTATTTTGAGTAGCCACTCCCATTTTAGTCAATTATGCTGAGATTTCTTGTCCTACAGTACCAGTCAATTTTGCACACATCTCTTCCCATTTATTTATTTTTTATTATTTTCTACATTGCAAATTAATACTGAAGTCATCCAGACTGTGGAGGATCACATAAAGAATCATGTAGTAACTTAAAAATGTTAAACAAACCAAAATACTCTGTGAAAGTTTTAAGCGGCTCTCATCTGGGGTTAAGATGTTAACTTAAAGTTTCTGAGGCTGGTAACTCTGATTAATTTATTCTGTGCAACAGAGGTAACTTTTGAGCCCTATCCGGACGGGATTAGTTTCTCAGGGGGTCCTGGGGTAATTTTCTCTGTGCTGCATACCCAAATTTTGCACAGCAAATGTTAACTGTAGTGATATAAAACTATTAAGTATTTGCAGTCAAAATTATTACAATTTAGTCTTTATTGTCCTGTTGGAAGGGCCAAAGACAACACCCAAGCTTCAGCTTCCTTACAGAAGGCATGATACTGGCACTGGAAACCCGCAGTAGTGTGTGAAGGACAAGATGATTTCAATGAATTATTTGGAAATCCCAGGACAAAAACCTCATTCTATGTGGGGAAGTTAAAGTTTGGGCATCATAGGACCTTCCAACGGGACAATGATCTAATCCTGAGCATAATTAAAAATTCACCTAGTCTTGATTTCAGAAGAAGTCCCAGAAGATTCTGGAGCGACCATCACAATCAGATATAAACATGAAAAGTTTTTGGCGGGATTGTAGCATGCTAAACACAGAAATATTAATGGAGGCCTAAGATTTCTCAGGAAAACTGTCAGCTGGTGTCTGGTTATGCATCATACCTGCATAAGGCTATAACACCAAATGGATGCTTTGCTAAAGGACTAGAGATGATTATAGGAAGGAGTTGAATGTTTATGAGACTGTGGTAGTAATTAACACTGGCATTTTGTGTTGAATTTGGAGAACCTACTTGTTATATTAGTTCTGTTAAGCTATTTAAACCCAAGCTGGAAACATTGGACGAAGTACCAGTCCATCACAGTGTACCACACACACATTACCTCACACATTCACACCTAGGGGACAAATTAGCATGAGCAATTTACCTACCACCCGTTTCTGATGGGCGGAAATCTGAGTATGTGGAGGAAAGCCAGGATTAAACACACAACTCCAAGCCCCCTGAAGCTATACAACCTACCTTTTTCTCAACATACAACAAAAAACTTAGTCTTTAGTAAGGTACTAGGCATTGACATAGGCATAGGCATTGAAATAGACTTTTAATAAAGTCCTTAAACTAGCTTACGATTGTTGCCATTTCTTTCCTCCGTCAATGGAAACACAACTGATTACTTTCCAAAGCTATTGTTGTATCATACGAGGGAACAAGGTCTACTGAGAGTGTAGACACACTGTGGAAAAGGAACTGAATCAACCACTGTTGTTTCTTCTCACTTTTTTTTCTAATGTTTAAATTGTTTAAAACTAAGTTTCTGAGCCAGGACCAGAATAGATGTTTCATTTCATCTCTAACTCAGAGGTAAGCGCACAAGGTGCTGGAACTTTATTCCTCTTTTTCCTCTCTCCATTCCTCTCTCTTTTCTCATTCCCTCTGTTTTTTTCCCACTCGCCCGCTCCTTCCTAAGCAGATCCAGGGTTTTTAAAGCAGACCACAGCCAGGTACTGTGCAGAGTGTGAATTATGATAATGGTTCTTGGCAGGAGAGAAAATAAGTGCAGTTATTAAAATTAATGGCCGCTGCTCGTCCTGCGGTCCAGCCCCCAGGCTGGGGAGGAGATGGTGGAGTGCCAGACCTCATGGATCCCCTCCCTCGTTCCACCAGTACTTCGTTGAGTGTGTATGAGATACGTTTGTGTGTGTCGGCCTTCTAGTTACATTTCACAGCCCCTTTCTCTTGCTGGAACCCTTCCTTGGGATGGTTTGGCTGGTGTATTGGCACGGCAAGACCCTGTGCTCGGCACTTGACAACCATTGAGGTTTCTGGCCTTCTTTTGCTGCCTCACATCTTTAACATGGTCCACAAGACTGCAGACAGACACGTCTCAGTTCTGAAGTTTTCCCCTTTAACTTAAGCGCTTTGAAGTGGGAATCCTAGAGCCTGGCGGGTCTTGACGTAATAGCTGCTTCTGACAGGATCCAAAGACTAGCCGTGTTCTTTAGCCCTGTCTTACTGGCCTACATAGGCATGCTGACAAACAGCCCCTTTTTCCTCCCATTTCCAGCTCTTGTCACACTCTACTTCTCTCACTTTAATGACTGGTTCAAGCCACAAAACCTGTCTCCAGTCGGCCTTTCAGTTATGGCAAACGAGGGATTGAGAACAGCCTATCAAATTGGTTTATTCAGTTTGTCCGTGGTAGTCTATAAAACACCTATAAAGGGCACAGTATAGGCCCGCCAAGCACTACCATTTCACTGCTAGAATGCTTCCTTTGTTTGTTCAAGGCACAGCTGTGGACGTTGGTCCGCCTTTGGTGCACTTTATGTAGACGTCTTGCTTCATGGGATAAATTATACACCAGGATTAAAGTATAAATCATTTAAGCTAGCAAGCTGACAGTTCATATTCTGTGGTCTTGCATGGATTGTCAGTGGATTGTTGGAAGTGTTTTACATTTTGTTCGTGATAAAAGTTCTTGTCTTCTAAATGCACAATCAATTTTGATTGGATATAAAAAAGGTTCTCTACGAGTCACATTATATCTGATAACAGCACATTTGAATACCATCACTGCTGTTACATTCCAGTGATCATACTGTAGATTGCTATGGAACAAGAACAAGAAAAACATGTTACAGGTCTAAAAGGATGCTGATCAAATATGATTGAAGATCCCTTATTAAGAACGAGAACAGACATAAAGAAGACCTTTTTTATTTTTAGACTGAGAAACAACTCTGGGCCTAAATGTACGTGGGTCTGAAAGGATGTGGAGCAGATCAAGAAGCCCTTACTGGGAAAGGAAAAATATATAGAATTTTTTAAGAACGATTCAACAAAATGTTTGTTGTAAATCTCTGTTGTAAGGTGTGTAAGATGTGCCCTACTAGTCATGTTTTATCTGACAACAGCATTTTTTTGGTTTCCCATCAGTGCTGTTACATTCCATTGATCATAGTTTGCTATGGAACAAGAACAAGAAGAAGGTTTGCAGCTGCTGTAACTACTTTAAAAGATGTTACAAGGAAGAATTTGTCTATTTTAAACTGAGAACACTGAAACTGTGAACACACGTTAAATTGTGATTTCACCTATGTATTGTTCAGTTACTTACATTCAAAGGATCTTAACTTTGAGATTACACATGAAGGGTTAATTTTTGTCTGTTTGTGTGAGACATCTCTGAGACAGAGTGTTTAAAGAGGGGTTAATTGTTGCTGTTAAAAATGGCACCTGAAAAAAGAAAGAAAGATTGCATGAAGTCATTAGTTAAATTGTATGTTCATTTGTCTGTTCCAACAGTCAGTCAGTCAGTCAGTCAGTCAGTCTCACTACTGTTCAATTAGCAGTAAAACAAGACTCCTAACAACAGCCTAAGCCATCAGAACCTTCCCCATATTTGTTTATTCACTGTTTTAGGACGTCCAATGTGATAGTTAATACAGTAATAGAGATTACAACAACAGTGATAACAGTAAACCTACAAAACGAGTTGACAGGCTCACAACACAAGATCCATCTCCTTCACTGGAGCTTCATAGCAGATTCTCCCTTCACAACATGGTAAGAGCAGATGTATGGACATTTGGGTAGATGTTTTAAATCCAGCATTTTCCACCAAAGGCACAGATTCTCTTCTTTGGAACATGGTTTATATTTCTGAGTTGTGTTAAAAAGCTAGTTTGGAGCTGTGTTCTAAATACTGTAGTTTCAAATAATATTAAATAGCATGTTGAAATGTTGGGTTAGCACAGTTAGCTTCCATGACCAATTTTCAAAGCACTATAAGCGCACTGGATTATAAGACGCACTATTAATAAATGTCTATTTTATGGTATAATTTCATACATAAAGCATAATGGATAATAAGGTGCATCATGTGACACTAGTAAGGAACATGGGGTGTTGCCATGTTTAACTTCAAATTTAGCAGGCCTCGCCACTGGGTAAAGCAAAGCTAAGTAAACAAAATTGTAATTCCTAAAATAAACATTTTCTTTTAAAGTCAAACGAGCGCTGGATGTTAATCTACACAGATTTCTCTCCTGAAAACTGCTTATTTGGGTGTGTCAAACGCTTCCATTAATTACAGTAAGCTTAGATTTCCACTATAGCTGGGTGCAGCAGTATTATCATTAGCAGGCTAACTGCTAGAGCTAGCCACACTTAGCAGCTAATGAAGCCTGACAGAGCAACACTGAGGAACGATATTAGCTACAGTTAGTCCCACGTAGCTTGTTTTAAAACGTCCTACAGTCCAACAATACTGACCTGTGCAGTACTGACTGCACAGCAAAAGAGCTAGCATTTAGTGCGGTGTGCGGCTAATGCTAATACTGCTGGAGAACTATACTGAAACTCCCTTATAACGCTGTTTTACTACTCCTTACAACCTGACTGGAAGAATTCATGCATAAGGTGCACTGGATTATGAGGCGCCCTGAAGATTTTTGGGGAAATTAAAGGATTAAATTTTTTTTTGGCCTTATAGTACGAAAAATACGGTATTCATCTAGCCAGAGCATTATTTTTGTACTGTTATAAGCTAACCTAACCTGAAACCTTTCCAAAATGTTTTCTGTTTGCTGGGATACAGCTGTCCATTGTGAGCAGACTGAGGTAACTCTGTTAATATTCTAAATGAATGCTCATCATAGCTGATCAGGGATTTCTGCCTTATCAACAAGGCAGAAACTGACAAAAAAAGAAGATTTTTCCATCCATAGACTGAGGAACAACTCCTGGGGGAGTCTGAAAGGATGTAGAGCAGATCAAAAAGCCTTTACAGGAAAAAAGATATAGAATGTTTAAAGAACAATTCAACAAAATTCCAGACCTTAGCATTATTGAATGTGTTTGTTGTGTGTAATGAGTTAAATTGACTGTAGTAAGATGTGCACGGTTTTCTCCCAGATTGGCTTGGAAATTCTGTGTTCTGTGAACTCATTGTGTTCATTAAGCTGTGTGAACATGTCTGTCAGTACTGCTGTATTGCAGCGTCTGTGTTACTCCATTAGCAAAGCTCATTTGCTGCTGATCTACTCCAGATTTACGCTGCTGCAGTTGAGCGGTGAGGCTGCGGAGTGTGTTTCAGCTGTGGTGTTTGGTGAAGTAGAGATCCGCTGGGGTGTACGGTACAGTGTGACCTGTGTTATTGCAGGTGCGTGCGTTATTACGTCTGATTTATGAAATATGTGAGACATTCACTACTTATATTTTCTCAACGGCTCGGACAGTGTTAAAGTGGCCTTTTGAGGTTTTAGAAAAACAACGTGATTTCCTGAGGAGTGAGAGAGGGAGAGAAGTAAAAGATGTACAGCTTTATTTAAAGAACTGTATGCTGAACCGTGTGGGATTTGAAAGACTTTATGTAGTAAAGTGTTTATCGGTGATCTCAGCACCAAGTCACAAGTACGAGGTATGGACGTTCTTTTTTAGATGAGCCCTACATCTTTCTCAAGGGTGTATGAAGAGGCTAATAAATGTTTAATACATTGAATCTTTAGCTATATTAGGAAATGAACCCTTTAAACACTGGGTTAATCATTCAGTTATTAGTTCAAAAGAAAAAAATAATTATAAAACCGTTTCTTTTACCAGATTCTCAGAGTTCCATAGGGTTCTATGAAACTGATATAAATTATGCCAGTTATGAAGTGTAGGCATACAAACAGAGGTCAAAGGGTTTAAAAGGTTAAACCAAGTGGACAGAATACATTGATTAAAGTTGTCAGTAATGGCAGAAAAGCATTGAATAATGGTCTACAATGTTAATATGATACACACAGCCGCTCTGACAGATAAGCACCCTGACTAAAATAAGCAAAAATATGGCAATATGGCCTAGGGATGTCTAGGGATGCACAGTTATGTTATGTTTTAGGGTTTTTTTTTAATATAAGCATCAGCATATGTTTTGCTTTAACCAGTATTGATGTAACTACAGAGGAGCAGAATGTTTAACTGCACTAAAATACATTTTACAGCATTTACAATTTAAAAGAATATTTCTCTAATAATATCTGTAATGCAGATCAATGCTATTTTAACCCCAGGCACTGTATTTTAAGCATTATATATACTTAAAATGACAGTACGTTTTTGGGAGAATGTGTAATTGGACCGAGCATGCTAAAAATAATATTGAACATTGATTGTAGTGCAGTTTCTTTTCAGAATTAATTAATCTGGTGATTTTTTTAGAGGATTCTGTTGCTCTCTCTTTTATTTTGCCAATTCTCTTCAGTTCTAATTGTGCATTTTGTTGATTTAACGATGAATGAATGAGAAGATAAAGACAGACTTTGCTGTTCTGATTACGCTTTGTTTGCAGTAGTTCTTGTATCAGCACCATTAGCAGCACCATGGTTAATCAGGTACCAAGTAACCCAAATGATAACCCTGGTCTTAATCCTAATCCTAACAATTTGACCGATCCAGTTTGTCACACTGGCCAGACACACAGTTTATTGATAAAGGGATCAGATTTACAGGGATAGTCGGAGACAGGCAGGATCATTAATAAAATGGCAGCAATAGTACACAACAAACCATGGAGAGAGCGGACAAAAGGGGTCATACATGGGAGATCCACACAAGAGCTAGGCTAGGCAAAAGAGTAGTCAAATATACAAAAATGTGTCTGTAACAAAAGAGTATGAAACAAAAAGACGTGAGGTAAAAAAATCTAGAAACTAGGTTCAGTACCGGTCAGTGAGGAACAGAAACAGTATTCATACAAACAGGGACAGGTGTGGGTAATCAGAAGCTTAGCGAGTTAGAACGCCATAGCACCACGTGATCAGCAGAGTCTGGAATATCTTGTGTAGGTGCATGCTGGGAGTTCATTTCTTTAGTGTATGTATTAGAGTTCATAGCAGGCAGACTGACAACGTCATGACTAACACAGTTTCAGTCCCCAGATGTTAAAGCTTGTAAGCAATATATTAAAAAAATGGTCAATAATATTTAGAGGGATACAAGAATGAAAATATTACTTTGTTTCTAATTTGTAAAACTGGAGTGCAGAAACATTTTGTATTACAACCACAGAAGACAAGTTAAACAACCAACAATCAATCCATCAGAAAAAAAAAAACTACAGGTGTTTATATTCATTCTTCCATTGTGAGAAAACTCAAAGAAGCTCAGCACTCTAGAAGCTCACTGTGAAAAAAAAAAAACAGACAAAAGATAAAAACATCACACATCAAATGGGATGAGCTTTGTGTAATATGCTCAGAGACATCTTCGATGCCAGAACAGGGCCTTGTCTAATTCCCACAGGCTCTCTCTGAGGTTTCATCCCCAGGGTCCCCAGCCCAGGGCTCATGCTGACTGAGGAGAGCATGCAGGGTTCTCTCTCCGGACCTGTAAAAGCTAGCGGAGCCACACGAGCCTAAGCATGAGGCCCATTTGGGTTTCTATAAAAAAAGAGCCAGGTAGTAAAAAAAAGCACTTTTGTGGGGAAATCTGGCGTGTTGTTTTTGGATCCGAGCTCAGTTGGAGCATTTGAGTTGGGAGTGACATTTCAGCCCCCCTGCACTTCATCCTCCATTGGGCTCTTTAAGAAAGTAGTGGCCAGTGCAGCTTTAGCACTCCAAGGTTGTGAAAGTGTGAGTGTAAAATACATGGGAACAGTCTCTGAACCACACCTGCCAGCCAATGGGGATCTATGTGCGGCTGTTGCGCTGAAGCTGAGAGTGCTTATGCTGTGACAGATAACTGCCTCTGCCTTTTTTTAAACCTCACCCATTACTATCAGCCTCCTACCGGATTGCATTTCACTCACGCCTGATTGATTTATGAGTTGTTTGAACCGAGTAAACTCTTACTTATGGCAAATCTGTTGTGCAAATGCCTGAAAAAAAGCATTTTGCTGAACAGATTTAAAGCCAATTGGGGGCATCCAAGGGCCCAGAGCCCTGAGGATAGCATTAAAACCACACAACAAACAACTGTAACATATTGATTTCATTTGAGGTATTCCACACATTCCACTTTAAGAAAGAAATTCGTGAGTATTCCGAAATTGCACAAGTCAATCATACTCTAATGTCGATCCAGGTTGTCAATCATAATCCAATCAAGTTTAATGTAGCAAGAAAAAACGAAGACGTGACTTGTGGAATAACCTGTGTAAAAGGAAAACAAGTGCGTCTTATACTTTAAACATGACGCTGCTCTTCCTTTCTGTTTAATAAAGTTAAAAAATAACTTTTATTGTAGACTATCTGCTCAAGGCATGAGGTAATCTTTGATAAGACAACAATAAAGGCCGGACAGTATCTTAGACCAGCAGTGTAGCAAGAGCTGAACTCGCCAGATGTCATACAGTGTTATTCGAGAGGTCTGAGATTTGTTCGGATTTGATGTTTGGCCTGCAGCGTTCTGTGTGACAGTTTTATTTATTTTGTTTGCTTTTGAAACAGGTGTGTTACCGGTTGTTTTCAAGCCTGTCATTAAGTTAATTTCACTTTATGCTGACTGCAATCTAGAAAATGTAGCCTAGCCTAATAGGTTCTCGCTGGAGGCAAACGTATTCTGAATGAGGAAAACATTTCAGAACGTTTATCATTAGCTGCAGCTCTGGAACGTGACTGCTTCAGCTACAGCTGCTTGAAAAATATTCATAAACCTTGAACTTTTTCACATTTCGTCACCTTACACCCACAGACGTAAATGCATTTTATTGAGACTTTAAGGGATAGACCAACACAAAGAAGTACACAATTGTGAAGTGGAACAAAAATGAGACATGGTTACAAACGTTTACTTAAATACAAATCTGAAAAAAGTGACATGCAAAAGTATTCGGCCCCCTATATCAATATTTAGTAGAGCCAGTTTTTTTACTGTAATTACAGGTGAAAGGTTTTTTTGAAGGTATGTCTCTACCAGATTTGCACATCTAGGAATTTTTAAACCCATTTTTCTATGCAAAATAGCTTAAGCCCTTTGCATGTCTTGCCACAGATACTCTTGTCTTGCTGGAAGGTGAATCTCCTTCCCAGTCTTTAGTCTTTTGCAGCCTCCAACAGGTTTTCTTTCAGGATTGCTCTGTATTTAGCTCCATCCATCTTCCCATCAGCTCTGACTAGCTTCCTGGTCCCTGCTAAAGAAAAGCATCCCCACAGCATGATGCTGCCACCACTATGTATCACAGTGGGGATAGTGTGTTCAGGGTGATGAGTAGTGTTACTTTTCTGCCACACATGGCGCTTTGCATTAAGACCAGGGAATTAAACCATGAGCTCAGTGAGCATTCTTGGAATTAAGTTCATTTTAAAATGTTTGTTTTTTTGTGTGAATTTAAGTATTTAATTGGAGTTCCTTCAAGTCTGTGCTGCAATTTGTGTGACTAATAGGCTACAAATATGGAATATTGATGGGTCAGTCGTGCTCTTCATTAGCTGCAGCCTAGGATTTGGAACTTAAATATTATTTTAAAATATACAAACAAGACAAAGTTGACCATAGGCTTAAGTACTACCATGAACAAAGCATCTGTTACTTTCTCACTTGAACTAGCATTATTTAAGATGCATTGATACATTTATAGAAGCTGGCGAATAAGAAGAAAACATCAGCTATGTGTGCATAGCCTTTTTTACAGCTGTTTTACACACTGCCCTGCAGATTTGTTTCTTGTCTTTTCTCCCGATACACCTGCGTTTTAGTTAATTTATATATAATATAAAGGATGAACAAATGCTTCTTTACCTGATGGCATAGAAGAACCACCAATTTAATTTAGATGTGTGTCATGAGTTACAATTAAACCTTATTACAATCAAACCTGACAAGTAAAGTTTTTTTTCAACTGTCTTCTTTAGTATTTCTCATCCAAACTGTTGTATTTATTTTTACATGCTTTTTTATCCCTTATAATGAATGCTTAACTTTTAATACCGACCTCTGTTCTGATTGGCTGCCCTGTATTGTACCTTTTGCAAAAAGCCACACATACTTAAACACTTCTCATAACTTTGTGAATAGGTGTGACCAAACCAACATGGGTTAGATGCATATATACATGAAAGACTGTATTTGTAGTTTCCATATTGAATCTTTTAACAGTGTTAACATTTAGGTCCCAATATCTTTAAATGGCATCACATTTAGTATATGGGCTCGTTAACCTCCTAAACTGCTTAGAATCACAGGTGGTGTGTACAAGTAAGAGTATAGATAAGAAAAGCACATAGAAACAATAACTTTATACTTTCCAACTGTGCCTTAAAGAACACTGGTTATGGAAATAATAACAAGCCTCCACACCTTCCTCAACTATGACCAACAATCTTCTCTTCATTTTGATTGGCTGAAAGCCAGTCACCAGATAGAAGGCAGAACAAATGCTTTGTGATGCAACCTAGATGCTCCTTCCAGCAGACTTCCCCAAGGCCCTGTCTTAGTAATGTCTCAGAGGGTACGAGCACACACACACACACACACACATGCACAATGGCATTTAGATCACCCTATCATTACCTGTTTGTGTATAGTCTTACATTTCTGACATGTCAATCAGCGTCTCGTATGACCCAGTGGCAGTGAAAAGAGCCTAAGCTGAGTTGACGAGCCAGTTAAAGCACTTTTAAGCAACTTGGACCAAAGCCAAGTCATCACAGATTCAATGAACTTGACTTTCTGTCATCAGCTTCATTGTGTTAAACTCTTTTCCTTCTCTTTGCGACCTTTATTCGAAAACTCATTCCTTTGTCAACACAGAAAGAAGAAAGATAATGAGTATGGTTTTTGGAGTATTTGGACATGGCTAAGTCAGTGAGTGACCCAGTTTCAGAGACAATATTGGACATTATAGGAGTTAGAAAATTGGGTCAGCTTCAGTGCAGTGAAGTGCAGGTCTGTTTTTGTTTGTCTGTGTGGAATTATTCAGTCCTTGTTTGAGATTTATCTTTGGGGGAATGTAGTTGGGACAGGAGCGGTTATGGTTATTTATATGTATTTCCTTACATCTGTACTTACGAATACAAAGATGTTTCCTTTTAAAATTGTCTCCCCAATTAACACAATTCCAATTAGTCAGTAAGGTCTCCTCTTATCAAAGACTGCTAGCACCTATTTCATTCAAGACACACGAAGCACTGGATTCTTTTTGGATTGCTTCTAATGCAAGGTTGTGACACTATCGGCCCTATCTTATACCCTGGATGCAGTCTATTTTCATTCCTTGCACCCACCTGCATCATTGAAATAGCAACAGTGGTTCTGAAAATATCTAAGCTGATGAGTGTAGTGGTCTCAAAACGAGGTTTGTTCAGGTAAATATCTAGGTAAGTATTGCTATCTTGGCAACAAAAAACAACAAGTGTGTCACTGACTGAATACAACCTAGAGAGATCATCAACGTCAGATGTTCATTGCTACCTTGGCGGTTTCCTATCAACAGGAGATTCACGCTTTTGATGCACACATGGACCCACAGCAGTGCACAAATCCATAGTGCGTACCTGTTGGCAGCTATGCAAACTTTTACATCACCAGTAAACATGAAGAATGGATGGGCAGGAACAATCAGGTCAGTTTTCTCTGCTAAGGAGCATTGGACATGTCCAGGTAACTATACCCCTGAAATAGCAATGCACCAACGTCAGAGCGCACCTGGCAACTGGTTTGCACTGTGAAGAGTGATGGTGGAAGAGAGAAAAGGCCAACCTACCAACCCACAGAGAGCAAAGCCAGTCATGTCTGGGTATTCATTTCTGTATATTTATCCAGAGCTGCCTTTTCACACTTATAGTATACAGATTAGATGTGTACATTATGACGCAGTGTAAACTCTCTCTCTCTATTTTCGTACAGGTAAAATCCGGTACATACAGTTTAAGTTCTCCAGGTAATGTACAGAAATCACCTGGGTTACCATGCATCTCTGAGATGAATCCAGTTACCCAATAACTGTCAGTGAAATGTAAAAGATAATGGAACCACAGGACCTTTTTTAGTTGTCTCCAGGTCCAGCTACAATGCTCATATGCTTGCTGTTGTTGGTGCTTGCGATGGTGGCTAAAGCTTAGCATTGAGCACTGTGTCTGGTCTCATACTACATAAGCCGATATGCTATATGTTTCAAAGATTCGTGACACAGTAGCCTTTCTGTTGGTTCCACCCAAATGAGTTAATCTTAATTACCAACTTAGACCACTGTAGATACTAAAGCTACTCACCACAGTTACAGACTTGTAGCACAAGCCTTGTTTTTTTAGACCAGTATTCTGGTCATTATTATTTTTTGCCTTGCCAACGATTTGGGTAAAACCAACAGAAAGGCTACTGTGGCATGAATCTTAGAAACATGTATTGTTTTTTAGCTTTACGCCCACCAATTTCTCCTGCACCCTACATGAACTATAAGGCCCAACTGTTCACGTACCATCCAATACGTCCCAAACCTTGACAAATGCCTTTGTTACAAGATTATCAGCGATATCCACTTCATCTACTAGTGGCCATACTGTGGTGTTTGATCCGAAAGGGAGGCAGTTTATGGGGTTAAGGATTTTCTCTTTCCCTCCTGGATACTCTTACATCAAGAATGGCCATAATGCTCATTCCTAGCATGTGGGTCAAAAGTCATGGTGTCGCTGGCTCATCCTCTGAGTAAGACAGAAGCAGCTTGGCACTGCCCTTGACCTGCTGCACCATGTGTGGGCACTGACACGTTTCGCCCCCCTGAGAGAGTGGAACAGATCTGAGGGACCGCCGCTGTGATCCGGCCCAGCAGCAGTAGCAGCAGCTTGAGACGCACACATGCACACTTGTACACTATATCAGGTCACCCCAACACACCAGGCCGGCCTGGCCATCTCGTTTGATGTGGGCTCCTCAGTTTTCTTGACATTTGGTGCGTCTGTCCCCTTTGCGATCCGCACATTCCTGAGTCGCGTATCGGACCACCCTGAGCCGCATGCCTCGCCCTACACCCCTCGCCCTCTGCTCTCAGGCCCATCTGGACTCCTCTAAACCTGCTGCGTTCCTCAGACAGTTATCATGTGTGTGTGTGTATATGTATACGTGTGTGTGGCCAGATCTTTATCACACACCGGACACTGTATCTGCGCTATCTAGTATCTCCTGTCTGGATAAAGGGAGCTTGTGTAGGACATACAATATTCCCTTTCTCCTCATTAAAAGGGATCAGGACCTCCCTTTCATCCTGTTTAGGGTTCCAAACATTAGCTTTTTAGTGCTTACGTTTGAGACTCTGCTTCAGAAAGGGTCTGTTATGATGGTAGACGCAGATTACACTTTTGGAAATGAATGGAAGGAAATGAATGAGTGACATTATAAGAGCCGGAGCGCTGACCGATGCGTGTAACTCAGGATAAATACAAATACACACTGATGTAATCCCAAACGCAAAGCAGGCAGATAAGATCTGACTGCAGAGGAGTGTCTCTCTCTATCTTTCTTTCTCTTTCTCTGTCTTTGTGTCACACACCAGTGCACTCACACAAATCTAGGACACAAAACAAAACGATGCCTCAAAGAAATACGCATAAAGTGGTTTCAAATTTAGCTGGACATTATTACTTATGAACTGGAAAAAACTCAACAGTTCAGAAAAAAATAAGTATCATTAAAAAACTTTGTAAATCTTCCTCCAGACTCTGGTCCCTTGATTTCCACATGAAATGCTAAATTTACTGATGGTCAGTGATGGTTTGGAGTGCCATGTCATCTGCTGGTGTTGGTCCACTGTATTATATCAAGTCTAAAATCAGTGCAGTCTTTTCATATTCCCTGTACTTGTAATCATGTTTCACTACAACCCAAGTCCATTTCACACCTGATTTCTCCTTTAACAATGGAAAATGTGATTAATCTCACAAAAAGCTCAAATGTAAAGATTTTAATATGTGAATGAATGGATCAATAGAAAAGGTTAATTATTAACATGCATGCAATTTTTGTTAGTCTTTTTTGTTTCCAAAAACAAAATATCATGTAAGAGAATATACTGACATGATGTAAAGCCCCGTTCATATGGATTTACCCATTTTTGAAAAAAGGTAAAAAAAAAAAAGTTTTTGTTACAGCCACAAAAAATCAATAAAAAAAACATAAAATCTGCATGTCTCTGATTGATTCACAAATAGTTTCCTACCCCCTATATACTGAACTACATAAAGCAATAAACATATAATATTTACAAAAAGATAACATTAGATTTCAGATTTTTTTTACATTATATATTCAAAGAAATGTACATTTATTACTAATATATAATGCTCTGTTTAGATTTTTTGAGGTCCATCGTACAGTGAGAAATGTGAGGTGGTAAGTAAACCTTATTCGTAGTGATTTGATGATAGAATGCTAATGCAAAAGTTTTCACCTCAGTATGGAGACAAATATTGCCAAAAATCTCCATAAAAAACATCTGCCAGATTCAGGGTGATACTTTTTTTTTTTTATAAAAAGTGAAAAACGGCAGAAAAGGCTGGGATGGGAGGGATGAGGTTTGAGTGACAGCTGCAGCACATAGTACTGAATGCAATTCATCACTAAACCATTTTCAATGCAGATGTTAGAAAAGTCCAGCATTAACAGTTAGATGTGATGGGTGTTGTTATGTTTAATGTTGTTATATTAGTATATATTTCATTGGGGAGACATGCTTAATCACAAATTTCAATACAACATTATTACTCTTATCTAACTGGATTTAGTGCAGCAAATGTTTAATAAAAAGCATTTTTACGTGTTTGATAATGGTTTTATTTTTAAATATGGGACTATTCTGTTTTCTGTGTCACAACAATGACAGAAGATAATGCAGTTTGTCTTAAAATAAATCTAGGAAAATTTTAATACAGTAATTTTGACGCCAGTTTTTGAAGGTCAGTTGCTGGTAGAACTGAGCAAATTCTTAAATTTAAAAATAAAAGAATGCAGTGTCCCTGAATTATTGACATCATCTATACACATACACACAATTATGCATTTCCTAAAATTTTCTCTGTATATCTGCATGTGAATATAGGTCAATGGCAAAGCGGGTTTAGGAGGTTGAGTGTACTTTGCTAATCTGTTATTTGAAGGCCCTGTTCTCTGTTATCCCTCACAGGTCAAGGTCCATGGCTGCAGCTGGAAGCTTTTTTTGTGGCTTGAATGGCTGGTGAGTGTATGGGAGCGTTTATGGGGGTCTGGAGCAGGTGTGTAATATGAGTGGCAGTAATAGAGGCTCTATTGCTGATAAGATTCAGTTGTCTGGTTTAGTAGGAGTGGCATGTCGGTATTTTGAAGGTGTATCGTATTTTTTGCGCTATAAGACACACTTAAAATCCTTTAATTTTCCCAAAAATCATCAGTGCGCCTTATAGTCCAGTGCACCTTATGAATAAATTGTACTATTCAGGTTGCAAGGAGCAGTAAAGCGACTATGATGATGTACAGCATTATAAGGGAGTTTTGTGAAGTTTCTCCAGTGCTGAGGCTGAGAGCAGCGGCATTAGTACCTAAACAGGTCTGGCTAGGACAGCTAACTGGGGCTGGCAACCACTGCTAACCGGGGCTGGGTAGCACTGCTAACCGCAGCTGGCTAGCACTGTTAAACAGGGCTGGCAAGCACTGCTAACTGGGGCTGGCTAGAACTGCAAACCAGGGCTGATTAGCACTGCTAACCGTGGCTGGCTAGAACTGCTAACCGCAGCTGTCTAGCACTGCTAACTGTGGCTGGCTAGCACTGCTAACCGCTGCTGGCAAGCACTGCTAATCGAGGCTGGCTAGAACTGCTAACCGCAGCTGGCTAGCACTGCTAAAGCAGCTGGCTAACCTGCTAGCGCCACCCCTTGGACAATACATTGAAATTCTAAGTTTATTGTAAATAAACTGAAGCACTTTACTCACCCAAATAAAGGTTTTCAGAAGAGAAATGTGTGTAGAACACTATCCAGCGCTCATTTGACTTTTTGAAAGAAAAGTAGGGTTTTCTTTTACAGCTTTTTTAACAGTTTTGTTTACTTAGGCTCAACACCCTTGTTCACTTTAAGTATTTATTCTTACTAGTTTTGCTTAATGCACCTTATAAACAGGTGCACCCTGTAGTACGTAAAATGCGGTAACTGCTTCATTAAAATGCACCTTATAAATGTAGATAATCATGTTGAATTTGCTTAAAAACATTTTTCCTACAAATCATAACCATCACCATGTCTTTCATATGGCAAATAAAAATCATTAATGTGCACTAGCAATAATAATAGAGTTAACTGACACTGTACTGTATTGCATTCTGAACTCTTTAATACTTGATACTTATAATACCTGCGATACTTAACCATTAATGCTGCTAATGCTCATCCAGCTCATGCACTGCACACTGAAATGTACACACTTGACTTGATTATCTCACTTACTGTATGTTGTAGGATTTCTTTTGATATGTAATTAATATGATCTAACAATGTTGTTTTTTGTGCATGAAACATCACATGAAATCACATATACAATACAATACTATGCACACAAAAACACAAAACAAAATAAATCGCTACCTGAAATTTCCACATCTTTACACTAATAATTTAAACAATTGTAATAATATAAAACCATTATTACTTAATTTGGGAATGGATTCAGTAAAGGAAAAGATAATATCACAATACTTTGATATATTAATATTTTTTTACATCCTTATTGCTCTATACTGCAGTATGTGTGTGGTAGGTTTATTTTAAAGGTGATTCAGTGTGTAGTTGATGAATTCTCAGACTGTACCTCAGTCTGCTGAAGAGCGTGTGAAAATGCTAAATATTGTTTTTTGCCAATTTCCTCATTCTCTCATGCTGACTTTGACATTCTGTTGTGTCTCTTTGGCTCAGTCTGACTGAATATTTTGTCTGTGTCAACGAAAGTTTCTCCACTGCACCTGGATTAGAGGTTCTCTTGGCTCTTTCAGTAAACAGCTCTCTGAGCTGTTTCCTTCTTAATGTGTTATGTTCTTCTCCCACCTATTGTTCCTTTAAGAATAAGCTCATCAAACTAAACAGCACGGCTCGTACCGAAACTGCTCCGCATACAGACGTCTTTTGTTTGGTGTGAACAAGTTACTGATGAACGAGTACCGTAGGTTAAACGAGGGAAAATCTTGGCTTGTTAGAAAGCTTCATGATTGCCTTTTCCATCAGGCCTGCCAGTAATAATGTTTCTTTCTGAATGCAATATTAAGCAGGGGGGAAAAGCCCAACACACTCCAAACTTGTTTTCCCCCCATGTTTTCCTGTTGAAGACAGTTTAAATAAAGACTCTCAGGTAACAGCCACTACCCCCTCCTAATGGCTCTTAATAGGACCTGTAAAAGCTTTAAATGAAGGCCGCCTCTACGTGGAGTTGGCTGCCCAGCTCACGATTAGTGTTATTTACTGGAGTTATGGGCTGACTCAGTAAATGGCAACAAAAAAAGAAAGGCCTAAGAAAAAGAGAAGAGATCTACAGCAAGGATTAGGGGTTTTGCAGCATTGAACAGAATACTGTTTATGAACTGTTAATATAGTTAATATATATAACTGTTGTGATACTGGTACCTTATTGCTGTGGTATATTTGAATAAGCCTCTAATGGATCACATATTTTCACTGTATGCTTAGACTTAAATGCTTAAATAACATTGTTCTTGTGAAGTTAAAGTTCAGTAAGTAACTAATAACCCCTGTATTAGAAGGCACATAATACTCTGACATGTCAAAAGTCTAATATAAATTGATAGTGTTAAGTCAGGAATGGCTTGGGAATGTCCACACTTTATTAGGTATTTAACATTTATCCAGCCACAGTGTCATGAGTGTACTAGAAATACATCATAGAAGACTTTTATAAAAAAAAAACATATCAAAAAATCAATCAAATGTTATGTTACAGAAATCAATACACAACACAATACACACTAACAAACAACATATAGATATTACAATCAAAATTATGAAACATAACAAAGCACACATTTGATACATATAAAACAGTCTCAGGATCGCTGGTTCGAATCCTGCTCATGCAACTTTCCATCAGCTGCCAGAGCTCTAAGAGAGCTCAACTGTCCTTACTCTCTTTGGGTGGTTAGATTGCGCTCTCTCCCCTCATCACTCCTATGGTGATGTCGATCAGCACAAGGCATCTGTGAGCTGATGTATCGGAAACCTAGTCGCTGCATTTTCTTCCGAGTGCGCTGTGATGCTACTCGGCAATCATGCATCAGCAGCAGTTTGAAAAGAGGCTGTGGCTGACTTCACATGTATCGGAGGAGGCATGTGTTAGTCTTCACCCTCCTGGTGTTGGGTCATCACTAGTGATGGGGGATATACAGCTGAGCAGCTGGATAAATGAGACAATTGGCCTAGCTAAAATGGGGAGAAAAAATTAAAGAAAATTTGAAATTAATTTTTAAACAAAAAAGTCTTGAAGCCTACAAATACCTACTTCCTTAGAACCTGACTTTTACCTTCAACTCATAACAGGCATTTAAACTAATCTGTATATAATGTGGCCCAAAAACACAGCATGTTTGATATCTAAATAATAAAGATCTAACTGTGTATCTCAGTACTATATATTTAGAATAATAAACATATGATCATTGCATTCTTCATGGTATATTATGAATTGTGTTGTATACTAAATTATGTTGAGTATGTGTAAGATCATAACATTGAAAATGTTGGCATGCTGCTTCTTCAATTAAAAAGTATTGATCTTGTTTTTTAGTATCTTGTATAATATTGTTTTGAATACATTGATATTTACAATATATTGCCCAGCCCTAATGCAGCCATGCACAATGACTTCTAATATACTTGACACATCTACCACTACTTTAAATCAGGACCTCATATCTAAGCATTTTTACAGAAAATAATCAAAGCATTTTGTGAAAGTTATGAACTAATTCAGCAGTAATAATGCTTTTTTAACTGCTGTCAAACTAAAAGAGCTGTGGTATTCAATCAATACCAACAATTCCTGCTTTTGTGATGCTTAGACTAAAAACAGAATTTAATTACAATCTGAAAGTGGTTTTGTGGAATGTTTAGTGGCCAAACGGCACATTTCCAGTGCATAGTACAGGTCTAAACTTCTTGAGGTCTAAACTTCTGCATTTTGGTACCTGGTACCTGGTTTAATGTTCAGTACCAAAGCTGCCCCCCCCCAAACATCAAAATGTAGTTGGTAAAATGTATGGTATGTCACTATGTTAATATGTTACTACATCACACGTTATCAGAGTAACACAGTAACAGTGCAAACTGCTCATGGCATCATGTTCTAGATCCTTGGTTTGATTCTTCGATACTGCATCACTTAGAGAAAACACAAGACCAGACAACCATCATCCCCCCATCCGTGCAGTATACACACATATACAGACTAAATATACATAGACTCAGAAGACACACACAGTAACTAAGGGTCTTGCTCAATGGCCCAACAGTGGTGGCTCACCAAACCCAGCTATCAAACCCACAGCCCAGTTGCTAGTGGCCTGGTGCTCTAATCGCTGAGCCACTACTGCCACAGCTATCAAATTGTGACTATTTTCTCTGGCCAGTCACCACTATGCAAGGTTTATATATCACACTTTAGTCCCAACTTAGCTCGCTTCTACCTACTGGTGAGTGGGTACTAGAAAATGCACCCTGGTCCAGATGCCACCTATCAAATCTTCCTAATGGAAAAGCAAAAAAAATAAAGTCGAGTAGTGTAGGTACCAGTATGAGTCAATTATGCCCATTATGATGACGGTGGTGGTTATCCCAGCATTGTGATGCAGTGAGGATCACTGGCCTCATTTGCCTTTGGGAGAAGAAATCTGAACAACAGCATTTAATAGGGTGTGGTGGCATGAGTGGCGTTAGGTTACAGCAGTTAGGTTACCTTTTTAAAGAAATGAAGATAGAAAGAGATATGGGAAGATACTGGTTAAATGGGAGTAGCTTAAATGATAAAAACGTACAGTACACCTCACATGTTACCTGTTATATAACACGCCATGTGTGTTTTCCTTGTGTGTGTGCCTGTGAAATGTTTGTGAAATTATCTTTGTCACCAGTTTCCATAAGCAGATGGAAAAACAATTTATCAGTGAGTTGCTTTTAGTCTCTTATTAGAGAAACAGGTTTAGCTAGATCAGGTATACTGTAGTTTGAAAGATGTGTTACGAGGCCCTAATGGTGGTGCACCTACTGAGACATCTTGGAGACCTTGAGAAAGAAGAAAATAACAGGAGTGCGTGGCACACTTTTTTTTAATTTATTGAACCATGATGTGCACATGGCACAAGACTGAACCATAAGCTATAAATTCTTATGCAGCAATTATTGGGAGTTGTGGAGTTCCTCAGGGCTCTGTTGTAGGACCTATAAAAATGATAAATGATTAATAGTTCATAATTAGTCTTCTGTAGTTTATAGAGTGAAGGACTGAAGTGTGGGCTGAGTGACATACAGGGTCTAGTGGCGATAAAATATAACCACAAACCTAAAGCACACATTATATGAAATAAAAAAAAAAATACAGGTGAAAATGACTAAAAATAACATACATATATATATATTATTAAGTCCCTGTTTTAAATGTCAAGGTTCTCCGGATTCTAGCAAGGAGGTGTGGAGCTATTTGAGCCTGGATAACGGTGGAAAAAGTGGTTTATCGAGGCAAATTGTGCCCCGTGTCACCCAGTCTGAAGGGTGATTGGACAAACTGTTAAAATTTCTGGATCTCGGAACGCTGTGGAAGAACGGAGGTGTGCTATTCATCAAAGGTAAGTACTTTTTATCATGTTTTACTACACCAAAAGTGCATATTAAAACACTGGCTAATGCTGTAGACCACTACTATCTGTAGAACTCTTATAGCTTTGCTCCAGCAGGGGGCAGTATGACAGTTCCCAAAGGGGATTTGAAAGGGGAACTCCTCTTCCACGGCCCACCACTGTGTGCCTTCCACACTTATATGTTTTCCTGGCTCTTCTTCAACCACTCATTGAATCATCAAGACCTGCAATAGCTGAGTGAGGTGTGTTAGACCCTGGAAATCAGAAAAAAAAATAATGTGTACAAAGTGCACAAAGTCTCCAAACACAAGGAATGAGAGCATCTGCCATAGGCCCCACTTGATGATATTCCTCCGAACAGGATATTGTGTTGTGCGCATGTGTTTCACCACATTTACACTTGCAAACGTCCCACATTTCACACCTTTGCACATCTCACACGAAGCTCGCTCAGCAGTCGTCACACATGTACAGCATTTCTGACATTTAAAGCACATCTCTAATCATCACATCAGTGCCTAGACCTCAGCGCATACCACAGCACAATTATAAACTGTCTGACTTCATGCTGCTCACAGATTCTATGCAGCAGCTTTCATTCAGCCCCATCAGCAGTTCCTCACATGCTCTCTCTCGCTTGATAAGGTTATGGATTCACTCTGCAAACTGCAGACTTAAAAGGAGCTGACCGCTGAACTTCAGAGCGTACACTTACAAACCATCGTGTTTGAACAGCTTATCTCCACGATATGCAATAAATGTAAAGAATAAAACGTTGAAAACAATTTGATGTTGAACATTTGACAATTTAATGTTTCAATTCAAAATGACTATGGGTTCATTCTTCACTATGTATAATGTTACAATACATTTATGGCTTATGGTTTATTGGTACAGCCTGGAGTTCTTGTTAAAACCAAAGCCTGCCAAATGGATGGCAGATATGTTATCCACTGTGCTCCCAACCCAACCCATATGTCTTATCAACAACTAACAGTTATATGTAAAGTTCTACACCCTCATTCCATATGTCATAGAACAGGAAGTCTGTTTACACAGACAGATCTAGCCAGAGGTGGCCTCACTCACAAGATAAGACCTCACAACTTTCATTCCCAAACCACTTGAAATAACACCTGAAGATTATATACTTCTATCCATTGGCTTTTGACATGTTCATGTACTGTATAAACTGTTAGGCTAAGCACAATTGTCCTTGGCAACTTGACAACACCTGGACAACCACCTGAGACACCATAACTGCCTGTGATACCACAGTAACTGCCAAGCAGCATACTAGTAACAAAAAAGCAATCACGACAAGCACCTGGTATAGAACAGCAATCGACTTACCACAAGGTAGCCCTCATTTAGTGTCTACTTAGCAAAACAACAGCAACCACCTAACAACACCATAGTAACCATCGTTTAGTGTGCAAAGTAGCAGGCATTTCATACAACAGGCCAAAGTCATTTTTGCTCTTGTTGTTGTTGCTGCTAATTGAGTAATTTAAGGCATTAATAACACCATCAGCATCAGGTACCACACTAACTACTTGGCAACAGCTGAGCTACTACCTGAGACATCATAGCAACCATTTGGGATATCATAGAAACTGCCTACGAACACTCTAGCAACCAATAAGCAATCATAAAAACACCAGGAATATAATAATAATCACCTTGTCACACTATAGCCACTATCAAGTGTCCACTTAGCAACACCATAGCAAACACTTAAGATAACATAGCAATCCCTTACAAACCATCTATCAACACCATAGCAACCACTTGGGAAACCACAGCAAGCTATGGTAACCGACCTTTGGTGTACAGTGCTATCAAACCATTCATTACATTTCATTACATTACATATATGTAGAATTGGGAGCATAAATAACACCATCAGCAGCTGGTACTGCACCAACTACTTGGCAACACCCGAGCAACCACCTCTAAGACATCATAACAACTGCCTGGGATACCATAGAAACTTTCCCTGACAACTACATCCTTTGTTATCTCCATTTAAATAATTAAAAGCAAAAAACTTCTCAAAAATTAGTATGGATTCTTCGAGGCATCTGCTCAAACTGGGTAATCCCATCATTTATTTTCACCTTATTCTTTCAGCTAGCCTCTTTCACTCCAGTTTAAACACTGGACAGTGGTTGATTGTCAGTCTGTAGCAGTTCTTTTTCAAAGCTAATAAAGTTTTAAAAATGCATCAGACAATAACAGTATTAAGAGCACTGTTTGACTGTGCGGTGTGTGTGTGTGCTATTTGGCTGCTATATGTTCGCTGTTAAAATCCTGTTTAATCATATGCTTTCTAAGGTTTTAACTTTTTTTTTTAGTTCAACCGAAACAAACACACTCACAAAGCAGAATGGGGCACCCCTAAAAGGGGCTAACTACACCCATGATGATGTAACAATCACCTAGCACCCATGTAGAGTCCACTTAGCAACTACATAACAACCCCCTGGAAAACCACGGCAACCATTTTTGCTGCAGGTAATCGAATAATGTCTTTCAAACCAGACAAGGCCAGATTTACAGTGTTCTTCCGCGACATATTGATAACCAGATAAGTTAATTATCTCATATCTTTACATCTACAGGTATTCTACAGCAGGGATCACTTGTTGTTGAATCTAAGGTAAAATCATGTACAGAGCGTCATTTTAAAACCAAATAAACACCAGATGTTTGCAGGCATGGTTCTGAATTTCATCAGCGTGTTATGAAGTTATGATGGTCTGGACTTTTCTACAGCATTCATAATTAGGACTTCCCAAACAGCACGGTTCAGTTCTTTCTGTAATAATCATTATGAAATAAAAGTGCCAGTTGGTGTCCTTTCCAGCAGTTCATTAGTGTGCTGCTAATCGTCCAACGCCACCCATGCCAAACGGCCTTTTGGGTGGAGTGCAGCATGTAGCTAGATTTACTGTAGTGGGTCATGTTCCTGATAGGAATGGGTCAGCAAAATATAAAGTAACATAGTTAACCATGGATGAAAGTTCTCCAGTAATCAACAATGTTGTTATGTTTTGATGTTATAATTAAACAATAGATGACGAGAAGGAGTGTGTTATCGTAAATAACGTCACGGCTGTGATTTGGTCGTAGGCATGAGCCGAAGGCGTATACGAGCATTTTTTTTTAACAAAATGAATAAAGAAAATTTAATACAGACTGTGCCTTTCGCCAAAAAGTAGTTCCACAACAAGTGAACTGTAACAGAACTATAACTACAAAATGGCGTATGGTTTATATGTTAGCTTGAAATCAATACTGCTGATTAAGGGAGTTAGTAAATGTTAGATCAGTGAAAGAAAAGGTGAAAATCTCCTCTCCTGCTTATTGGAGTCATCTTTATGTGAAAGCTGCGCGTTTGCGAGTATTTCTGCCTGTTTTAATGGGTGTTGTTGGTTAGCTAGCTGTGCCTGCAGGACTGTGGTTAGGTTAGCGTAGCTTTCTTTAGCTCAGCATTAGCTTAGCTTAGCTTAGCCTGGCTGGTTACCATTCTGGCTGTGAGACTTTTTACTACAAAAGACGAGCTAGCGCTGCGGGCTGCGGGAGAGCGTGCCTTGGCTGGGCGCTAGCCTGTGCTAAGCTAATGCTGCCTCTGCTGCTTGTGCTCGTGGAGGAGATGATACAAAAAGGACTTGGTTATCACAAATATTAGCACGGTTAGAACACTTCTCAACTAATCAGATTGTGAGGTCGGAACTAACTGTTGTTTAATGCTCTATAATAGGTTCATATTTACTTTAATGTAAAAAAATAGCATTTTTTTTCTCTTTCTAAGTATCCATGTGTATACATTGAGAAAAAGTCCATATGTGACTCTGCATATTGCTTTGTTTCAATGGTAGATTACGAGAATTTAGGAAGTGAAAGCTAGACGGCTTGTAATGACCATTTTCTGCAGGTGTGTGGTCGCCTTTTTATTTATTTATTTATTTTTTTAATTCGCTGAGGTTGTGCAGTTTTTTAGGTGCATGACTGACTGTGTATCCATGTATGTATGTGTGTGTGTGTGTGTGTGTGTGTGTGTGCACGTGGATCCAGGCGTGGATGTGTGGGTGGCTTGTCTGGATGAAGATGGAAGCTGATCGTTCCAGAGGGGAGCTGCAATCATTCCCCTGATATGGCGAAAAGTGCAGTGCTGCAGAAATGCACTCCAGCCCAGAGAGAGTGAGCAGCAAGGCTTCCACGACTATCAGGTTCTCCTGCACGCCTGTGGCTTTGGCCCATCAAAGTGGTGATGGTGGGAGACAGAGAGAACCGAGGAATATGTGTGATTAGTTCTGAAGTGGGCAAAGCGGTGCTCAGCGGTGTGCTGGAGTTTATAGATGAATAGCTCTGCCAACACACGAGAGAAAAATCCAGATTTAGAGGAAAAAACACAGTTCCTCCTAAATTATCTCTCTTGGACCTTGTGAATCTCTGTCTGTCTGTAAAAAGTTGGCCCCATAAACTGCAAGGATATACAGTTGCATGCAACAGTTTTGGTCTTTAAGCCATAAAGTTCAAGATGAGGCATTTCTGTAAAACATATTTTTTTTAAATTTTATAATGAGGAAAAGTGCCTGAAGCAAATATTTGGCCTAACTCCATATTCAATACATATCTTCGCTGTCCAATAATAAACAAGTATCTTCAAAACAGCAACTTTACAGGAGACAGAAAAAATCTTCTAAACTTTCAATAGAAGTCAATGTAAAAAGAGTTTATTTCAGCTAATTTTATTTATCCGTTCTATTGGTTCGTTCATTAAGAACTTTTGCCACAGTGTAAGTGACAGTTTATATAGTAAACTAAAAATGGATATACTTCTTTTTCATTGGACAGCGACGATACGAACTCCTTCTTTGGCGAGTGCCATCAAAACACTTGTATTCAGTTTTTGTTTGAGGCTTTTAAACCAATCTTCCTTGCAAAAAGCTTCTACTTCTATGAGAAATTCTGGACATTCATTCATAGACTTTCAAAATCTATTCTCATTCCCAATGATGTTTGTAGACATTTATAGACTAAAGATAATCTTTAGAACACAGTTACAGACTAAAGATAAACTTATGAACACAATTACAGACCATGGAGAAACGTAAGAGCACAGTTACAGACTAAAGATAACCTTAAGATTCTCTGTAGTCTGTAACTGTGTTCTTAAGATTATCTTTAGTCTGTAAATGTGTTCTTAAGTACACAGTTACAGACTAAAGATAATCTTTAGAACACAGTTACAGACTAAAGATAAACTTATGAACACAATTACAGACCATGGAGAAACGTAAGAGCACAGTTACAGACTAAAGATAACCTTAAGATTCTCTGTAGTCTGTAACTGTGTTCTTAAGATTATCTTTAGTCTGTAAATGTGTTCTTAAGTACACATTTACAGACTAAAGATAATCGTTAGTACACAGTTACAGACTACAGAGAATCTTTAGAACACAGGTACAGACTAAAAAGAATCTTAATTACATAGTTGCAAACTAAAAAGAATCTTTCGAACAAAGTTACAGACTAAAAATAATCTTCAGAACATAGTTACAAACTGAAGAGGATCATAAGAACACAGTTACCGACTAAAGAGACTCTTTAGAACAGTTACAGACTAAAGATAATCTTTAGCACACAGTTACTGACTAAAGAGAATTAAAAATACCCTGCTACAGGCAGAACTAAAGACTAAACAGACTGAATAAGAATCTTAAGAACACAGTTGCAGACTAACAAGAATATTAAGTACACAGTTACAGACTAAATATAGTTTTAAGAACACAGTTACAGACTAAAGAGAATCTTAAGAACACAGTTACAGACTAAATATAATTTTAAGAACACAGTTACAGACTAAATATAATTTTAAGAACACAGTTACAGACTAAAGAGAATCTTAAGAACACAGTTAGAGACTAAATATAATTTTAAGAACACAGTTACAGACTAAAGCTAATCTTTAGAACACAGTTACAGACTAAATATAATTTTAAGAACACAGTTACAGACTAAAGAGAATCTTAAGAACACAGTTACAGACTAAAGAGAATCTTAAGCACACAGTTACAGAATAAAGAGAATCTTAAGCACACAGTTACAGAATAAAGAGAATCTTAAGACCACAGTTGCAGACTAAAGAGAATCTTAAGACCACAGTCACAGACTAAAGAGAATCTTAAGCACACAGTTACAGACTAAAGAGAATCTTAAGACCACAGTTGCAGACTAAAGAGAATCTTAAGACCACAGTCACAGACTAAAGAGAATTTTAAGAACACAGCTACAGACTAAAGAGAATCTTAAGACCACAGTTGCAGACTAAAGAGAATCTTAAGACCACAGTTACAGACTACAGAGAATCTTAAGCACACAGTTACAGACTAAAGAGAATCTTAAGAACACAGTTACAGACTAAAGAGAATCTTAAGAACACAGCTACAGACTAAAGAGAATCTTAAGAACACAGTTACAGACTAAAGAGAATCTTAAGAACACAGTTACAGACTACAGAGAATCTTAAGCACACAGTTACAGACTAAAGAGAATCTTAAGAACACAGTTACATACTAAAGAGGATCTTAAGAACACAGTTACAGACTAAAGAGAATCTTAAGACCACAGTTACAGACTAAAGAGAATCTTAATCACACAGTTACAGAATAAAAAGGGAATCTTAAGAACACAGTTACAGACTAAAGAGAATTTTAAGAACACAGTTACAGACTAAAGAGAATCTTAAGAACACAGTTACAGACTAAAGAGGATCTTAAGAACACAGTTACAGACTAAAGAGAATCTTAAGACCACAGTTACAGACTAAAGAGAATCTTAATCACACAGTTACAGAATAAAAAGGGAATCTTAAGAACACAGTTACAGACTAAAGAGAATCTTAAGAACACAGTTACAGACTAAAGAGAATCTTAAGCACACAGTTACAGACTAAAGAGAATCTTAAGACCACAGTTACAGACTAAAGAGAATCTTAATCACACAGTTACAGACTAAAGAGAATCTTAATCACACAGTTACAGACTAAAGAGAATCTTAATCACACAGTTACAGACTAAAGAGAATCTTAAGAACACAGTTACAGATAGAATATTAAGAATTAAGAGATATTGAGATATTGACTAAAGTAAATCCTAATCATTTGCTTCTGCAGTTTAATAATCTGGAAATAAAAAGACTTTATCGAGGCTTGGATCGTTTTTTTTTTTTTAATTATTTATAGCGGTTACTGAAATAATACGCTCCAGCATTCAGAATAATGAATAATGCTGAATAATATGGACTGAATAATAAGCTGCAGTTTAAGGGATTAGCTCAATCCTCTTTCCTCAGTGTCAGGTTTTTATCCATTGAAGCGCTCCAGGTCTCGTTGAAAGACGTTGTTTCTTTCCGTGATCGTTCAGACGGCTAAGGCACTGCTAGCGTGTGTAAGCGATTTTCCGTACCACTGAGTAACTTTTAGTAAGCTTTTGCGCAGCAGTGCAGTATGGGTGTCTGTGTGAAGCAGTTGGTCTACTATTTCTATACCCTTTCTGCTTAGACAGTCCAGATTGAATCTTTCTTCATTCTGTGTGTGTGTGTGTGTGTGTATGTGTGGGTGTGTGTGTGTTCGAGAGAGAGGAACAGAGAGTGTAGAATAGAAAGCAGTGCAACAGGCGAAGGGGATTTTGTGACTACTAATGAGCTGAGGACATGAATGTGGTCAATAGACCCATTTAAGCATCTTAGTCTACATTAGCATTAGCGGCTGAACAACACTCCCTTAAACACCCGTTCATTCTGAGGGCGCAGGTTTAGGCTTAAACTACAGGCCGGGATTCAGATATTGATTTGATTTTATTTTACGTTGTGTGTTTGCCAATCTCCGAATTTGGTGGAATCTGCTGGAGTGCGGTCTCCAGGGGCAACCGGTCGTTCCACCGAGGGGGGCGGAGCCTTTGCCTTTGGCCGAATGCTGGAATTCTTTGTGAAGGGCCTTCAGTTGCCAAGCAAGAGGCCAGGCAAAGCAGGGCAGACGTGGATGGGTTGGAGGGAGTCAGAAGGGGGCTTTCTCTCTCTCTCTTTCTCTTTTTGTGGCCTCTCTCTTTAGTTCTTTTCTTCTCCCCTGTGAATGAAAAGATAATATTGATTCGTGTCACTCCCGTTTATTATTCCGCGCGAAAGCCCGGCCGCACACTCGCGCCAAATCAGATATGCGCTGTAGCCCATTTACTTATTAACTTAGCTCTCTGCGCACGCACAACTCCAGGACTGACTTTGTGTGTGTGTTTGTGTGTACCTATGTGTATGTGTATGTGTGTGTGTGTGTGTGTGTGTGTTTTTTGGCCTTCTTTGTGACCCATAGACAAACAGAGTGGAGCGTTGAGGCTCTGGGTTTGTTGTAGGAGCGGCAGCAGATGTTGTTGCACTGGACTTCTCTCAGTTCCTTTTAGCAATCACACTGTCCCCACCACTTCTTCTTTCCCTTCTTCTTTTTTGCACTCCGTTTCAGTGATGAAGGCTTGTTTTCAACACTTGGCCTCTATGGTTTCACCCTGCGTGTACAAATTTAACTTATTATTCATATCCGAGTCAGATGAAAGAGTTGAGCAATAAAGATCGTTTACTGTTTCTCCTACTGATGAATTGCTAGACTAGGGAAAAGTGCTGCGAAACTGCTGAACTCTCCATGTGCATACTCAGTATTACCACCAAAACAAGCAGAAAACAAATATGAACTCTGCAGTGATTAGAGAACATGACCGCGATTTTAGAATCGTAAGAACAGACTAAAACAAATCTTAAGAACACAGTTACAGACTAAACATAATCCTAAAAAAACACAGTTACCAACAAAAGAGCTACCTGGCTATCTGATGAACACAACTCAAACTACAATCAAACTTACGAATCAGTTACAGACTAAAGACAACAAATCTTAAGAACACAATTACAGACTAAAGAGAATTTTAACAGCACAGCCACACAGCCACTAAGGAGAGTCTTAAGAACACAGTTACAGAGTAAGCAGTATCGTAATAGCACAGTTGAAGACTAATTAAAATTTTCATAACACATTTACTAACTAAGAATAATCGTTAAAAAACATATTTGCACACTTCTAAGAACACAGTTAAAGACTTTAGATCTTAACTCAGGATAATCTTTATTACACAGATGCAGACTAAAGAGAATCTTAAGAGCACAACTAAAGACCAAAGAGAATCTTAAAAACACAGTTGCAGACTAAAGAGAATCTTAAGAGCACAACTAAAGACTAAAAAGAATCTTAAAAACACAGTTGCAGAGTAAAGAGAATCTTTACAGCATAACTAAAGACTAAAGAGTATCTTAAAAACACAGTTGCAGACTAAAGAGAATCTTTACAGCACAACTAAAGACTAAAGAGAATTTAAAAACACAGTTGCAGACTAAAGAGAATCTTTACAGCACAACTAAAGACTAAAGAGAATTTAAAAACACAGTTGCAGACTAAAGATAATCTTAAGAGCACAACTAAAGACTAAAGAGAATCTTAAAAACACAGTTGCAGACTAAAGAGAATCTTAAGAGCACAACTAAAGACTAAAGAGTATCTTAAAAACACAGTTGCAGACTAAAGAGAATCTTTACAGCACAATTAAAAACTAAAGAGAATCTTAAAAACACAGTTGCAGACTAAAGAGAATCTTTACAGCACAACTAAAGACTAAAGATAATCTTAAAAACAAAGTTGCAGAATAAAGAGAATCTTAAGAGCAAAACTAAAGACTAAAGAGAATCTTAAGAGCACAACTAAAGACTAAAGATAATCTTAAAAACAAAGTTGCAGAATAAAGAGAATCTTAAGAGCAAAACTAAAGACTAAAGAGAATCTTAAGAGCACAACTAAAGACTAAAGAGAATCTTAAGAGCACAACTAAAGACTAACGAATCTTAAAAACAAAGTTACAGACTAAATATATTCTTACAAACACAGTTACAGGCTAAAGGAAATCCTAAAAACATAGTTACAGACTAAAGAAAATTTTAATAACACAGTTATAGATAAAAGATAATCTTAATAACACAGTTACAGACAAAAGATCTTAATAACATTGTTACAGATTAAAGAAATTCTTAAGTAACAACTTCTGTCATCTTTTGCAACACAGTATCAGACTGAGGAGTGTCTGAAGGTCACAGTTACAGACTAAACATAACCATAATAACACAGCTAAAGACGATAATCGATAGCGATAACCTTAGTAAGAATGTTCTGGTCAATCGAGAATCCTGGAATTACATTTACACATTAATGAGTATCTTAGGAACACAATTACTAAACTAAAGATAATCTTCAAAACACAGTTACACATTAATGAGAATCTTAAGTACAGATTAAAGAGAATCTTATTATCACATCATCTTATCTGATCAAATGTTTTACTTTTGTACTTTTGTCGCTTTGCTTTTCTCACGATCATCTCCACATCCTTTCAGACCCGCAGTGTCACTTCGTCTTCTCACAGTGGAAGGATGATCAGAAACACCTGCTGATTTTTTAAGGATCTGAAGTAAAAGCAGAGCTTGACTTTCTCTCGTTTCTCGAAGATGAAAGCATTACGTTCTGTTTATCTGACTAGAGAGGTTTTGGTGGTCTACCAGGCCTCATTTTCACTGCAGCTCTGAATCATTTTCCTCCACTTGTCTTTTCTCCACTTCCCCTTTTTCTTATGCAAATGGATAGGCTTACCTTTTTCTTTCGTGATAACATTTTTATGTAAAAAAAAATAAAGATTAGAATTAGGCTTAGTTTAAGCAGTATAAATAACAGTCTACATAAAGTATACAATACTAGTATTAGTATTAGTATTAGATTAGATGATTGGCCTATACATTCAATTATAGACTTGTAGATAGATAGGTCCTACCTTAGATACAGCAAATACTAGAATTTATATATATATATATATATATATATATATATATATAAAAAGTGCTGTTTTTTTTCTAATCATGTGAATGTTGGGGGATTTTTCTGGCCGCTCTACAAGTACCCAAACTGCCTGTAAAGTTCCTACACACAAACACACACACACACACTCTGAGGCCTATTTCGGTGTGCGTGGGTGTAATGAAGAAGGAAATGATTATTTATGTGCACTCAGATAGAAGAGCTTTCACATGCTCTTAATGTGTGAGTATTTGCTTTGTGCTTTTGACTGAACTGAAACTGTGATGAAACTCTAATCTTTGGTCACGCTTAACTTGCTGTACCTGGATATGAAACTAGCAGTGTATGTACTGCCTGTGAGCAGTATATGGAACAGTGTATTGCGTATTAAAGTCAGTAGTTAAAGGGTGTTGTGTGTGTGTGTGTGTGTGTGTGTGTGTGGTGTTGTGAGTGTGTGCACATACACAGTACATAATTGAATCTCTGTACAGTATTATCTAGCACACCTGTTAGCATGTGTGTGGTGTGTAATCTAAACCCGCGGTTGTGTCATGTAAAAAAAAAACACTGTTTTTCCATCTGTCCCGGGACAGGAGGGACTTTTACAATAGCCTGTATCCAATTCAGCGCCTTCATTTTAGTGTAATCAGATAATCTGATTAATATCTGCTCCTACATTATACCGCCCTTCTTGCCTTTTATTCCTCTCTTTGTGACCCTCCCTTTCTCCTCACAGCTCTCTTCTTTCAGCCTGAGTGATGCTCTGCCCCGATCTGCTGGTTAAAATGTCAGCCACCGTCTGGTTAGCTTCTCTACTACCATTGTGTGTAGGCTTGGTCTGTACAGGACTAGTGCATTTCAAAAAATTTGATTATTTATTATTTATTTGAGTAATTCAGTTCAAAATGTGAAACTCATATATCATATAGATGTATTACACACAGAATGTAATGAAAACCCAAAAATCCTTGTCTCAATATATAAGAATATAATGGTACTTTTGTCAGTGTGGGCAGTGTGGCAAGTCCTGCTGGAAAATGAAATCCACATCTCAATAAAAATTGTCAGCAGAGGGAAGCATGACGTTCTTCCTCCAGACTCTGGTCCCTTGATTTCCAAATGAAATGCAACATTTACTGATGGTCAGTGATGGTTTGGAGAGTCATGTCATCTGCTGGTGTTGATCCACTGTGTTTTATCAAGTCTAAAGTCAGTGCAGTGTTTTCCCGGAAAATCTTACAGCACTTCATGCTTCCCTCTGCTTCAATAAAATGTATTCCTGTCCCATGATATTTTGCAGGGCAGTACAAAACATCTTTTTTTTCTGACAGTACACTCATATAAGTCACTGGACAAAAACTACAACAGAATAAGATTAGCAAAAAGTTTCTATAAACTTGCTAGCTTTGTGTATCACAACCATATACAGCTCTGGAAAAAAAAAGAGACCATTCCAGTTCCTGAATCAGTTTATCTGATTTTGCTTATATATATATATATATATATATATATATATATATATATATATATATATATATATATATATATATATATATATATATATATATGTGTGTGTGTGTTTGAACATTGTCATTTAGAGCATTTATTTGCAGAAAATAAGAAATAGCTGAAATAACCAAAAAAAATGCAGAACTTTCAAACCTTAAATAATGCAAAGAAATCAAGTTCATATTCATTCAAAGTTTTAATTCAGTTCAGAAATCAATACTTGGTGGAATAACCCTGGTTTTTAATCACAGTTTTTATGCATCTTGGCATGTTCTCCTCCACCAGTCTTACACACTGCTTTTGGATAAATTTATTGCACTCCTGTTGCAGTAAATCAAGCAGCAGTTCAGCTTGGTTTGATGGCTTGTGATCATCCATCTTCCTCTTGATTGTATTCCAGAGGTTTTTAATTTGGTCAAATCTAAGAAACTCATCATGATATGATTATGAATAGAGTTCAATCATTCAATCACACAGAAAAAAAATCCAAGCTCACCAAAGTGAGTCACAGCAAACCAGTTGAGAACATTCTCAGACCCTTATGGGCACTGGGACAAGAAAGTAAAGTAAATACAGGAAGAGGCTTCTATGTTTAGGATCAGTACATATAGTGTTTCTGTAGTATAGTATAACGTGGAGTAATGGCAGAGATGATATTTTTGTTCAAAATTGTAATAAAGTGCTGTTTGTGACCAGACTGGAACCACCTCCTCTTATTGGGCCCAGTGCAGTTGTTTTAGTTTGCATGAGAGTGTGATTCACACCAGCTCGAAAACAAACCGCAGTCCAATTTATAACCAGATTAAAAAGTGCATGTGTGAAAACGCTTAAAATGTTCCTGTCCGCATAATTCTCAAAAGTCTGTTATAACAGAAAAGTGTTGGAGGAATCACTCAATACATGCTAGATGTGCAAGAGATGTTTTAGGTCTGCCGCTTAGCTCTGTCAGAACACCATTATTCTGTTTCTAGTGCGTTGCGTCAGGGGCCATTGATCACTGCTGAGGGTACGTTGTGTAGAGAAGTGTTAGGTAAACCTCACCAGTAGAAGGACACATGTTCTGGGTTCGGATTGTGATGAAAATGATTTCACAGATATCACACCTTTTCATGCCTCTTTCATTCTTCTTTCTCTGGACATGTGGTAGACATGTGTATCACTGCTGTACTCTCTAAGCCATTAAATCCTTTCATTTTTAGATTGGGCTCTTCCAATGTTCTACAAGCTAGACCTCTAAAACTTGGTAGTAAGAATCGATGTGCTTTTGGCTTGAAATGAAGTGAATAAAGCATTAAAGGAGATGCCTTTTTTTAATGCGTTGGCTTGTTTTGCTGTCCAAACTGGTAAACAAGTGTGTGCATGTGTTCTGTGTGCTGTATTTATCGAGCACTGCTTGCTATCATTTAGTCATCAAATCTGTATTCAGCTACCACAACAGTGCATACATCTAGGCCATAAACATGTTTGTGTGTAAGACGTGTTGGTCTTAAAAACTGCTCACATCTGCAGTATGTGGAGGATTGCCTGCACTTAAGGAACCCTTTCAAATTAAGGAATCTTTCAGTAAGTGGTTCCTTACAAAAAAAAATTAAACCTTTAAAGTCAAAGGTTACGGATATACAGGGAATCAAACATGGCTCTATTGCACTAAAAAAATGATGCGTAAAATTTACTTTAAAAAAGTTTCGCAACTTTCTGCATTTGCTTTTTTTAAGCAAATCTAATTTCAGATAAATTTAAGTAACTTCAACTTGGTTTCAAGACTTAAAATTTACATAGAGTAAATAAGTGATCAATCCATGTGTTGAGGCAGGAATTATATTATGTATCATAAATTATTTGAATAATATTGTAGAAATTAAGTCATTTTTAATTAGTTCAGTTCACTTATTTACTCTATGTAACATTTAAGTCTTGAAACCGAGTTGAAGTTACTTAAATTTATCTGAAATTAAATTTACTTAAAAAAAGCAAATGCAGAAAGTTGTGAAACTTTTTTAAAATAAATTTTACGCGTCATTCTTTTCAGTGTGTGTCGTTTCTTCATAAACTGATATGTAAAAAAAAAAAAAGTTATGGTATATGATTATGTAACTTAATTATAATGCGTTACATCAGGATAGTTTGGGAACACCCACGCCTGTATAAGTTGTGAGGTTAAACTTCTGACAAAAGGACATGAACTATCAGGCTGATTCCATATCTGAAATTGTAGGCTTGTACATCAAAGAAGGCACAGCACAGTGGGTGCAGGCCCGTTTCAACAAGGCAAGCAAACCAGCAATCAGTTGCCTAGGGCCCCAGAGGTGAGGACTGGTTATGAATTGGATCATGTAATGATGATCTGTTTGAGTGGTCCTTAAAAAAAAAATAAAAATCAATGCAGGAAAGTCCAAGGGGGCCCCTCCCACACGTTGCTGACAGTAGCCACCCAGGCAGGTTCGTCATTCCAGCACCTGGCAAAATATGAAACGTCAGCAATCATGAAGTGGAGTTAACAAGAGTTATCAAGGAAGCCAGAAAAGAAAGGAGAGAAATACATTGGTAAGTGATAATCTACACTGGATGAATTCGGTGTATGTTTTTTGTTCAAACAGTTTACTTTAGCAGCAGGTAGGCTATCAACAAATATATATGGGTAATTTGTTTATGTTGGCTGCCTCTTAGCTCGTATGTAATGACATAATATTGCAATAGCCTAACGTTCTTAACCTCAGTTTTTGATGAAGGTGGCTTCTTTGCACTGCTAGATATTCTATAATGGTATGTGTGCAGTATATGTAACACACAGCTCTGGAAAAAAAATGAGAGACCACTTAAAAACTTTACCAAATTGAAAATCTCTAGAATATAATCAAGAGGAAGATGGATGACCACAAGCCATCAAACCAAGCTGAACTGCTGCTTGAATTTTTGCAGCAGGAGTGGCATAAAGTTATCCAAAAGCAGTGTGTAAGACTGGTGGAGGAGAACATGCCAAGATGCATGAATGCTGTGATGAAAAACAGGGTTATTCCATCAAATATTGATTTCTGAACTCCTAAAACTTTATGAATATGAACTTGTTTTCTTTGCATTATTTGAGGTCTGAAAGCTCTGCAATCTTTTTTGTTATTTCAGTCATTTCTCATTTTCTGCAAATAAATCTTCTAAATGACAATATTTTTATTTGCAATTTGGAAGAAATGTTGTCCATAGTTTATAGAATTAAACAACAATGTTCATTTTACTCAAACATATACCTATTAAAGATAATTCAGAAACTGAAGTGGTATCATAGTTTTTTCTAGAGCTGTATGTAAGCTATATTTGCACTGTGAAAAAAATATTTAAAACATATCTATAGATATAATGATGTGTGGTTCCTGTAGGATTTAGGTGGGCAGGGTGGGGTTTTAAGTCATAGATTTTTTGCTGTTATCCAGGAGTGTAGGCAGGAGGCATCCTAATTTTCTTGGGGCCTCCAAATACTATAAATTGGCCCAGAGAAGGTGGCAGCATCTGGCTAGAATTGTCCGTTTAAACAGACAAAATGTTTTTTAACAGAAATCACATCTTTATAGCCTTTGTGGGACATGGACAAAGTCACATGACACAAATACAACAACTTCCTGTCCCATGACCACGCATCACAACTGTACATGTGTCGAATATAGTGATAGCTGATTTAAAATGATATTATTATTATGAATACAGTTACAAATCATCACACATCTTAACTATAGGACGTATGGTAAAGCTACCAGTCCTTGGCATGGCCACCCATAAACTCACCGTAAACTGCGCTCAGTCAGTAATGAGTAACACATGTGATTTAGTCTCTGGGAACGAGAGAGAGAGGCAAACACACACACACAGCAATATAAGAGTGATATTATGATAGCGGGCAACATCCTGTCCTTGTGTGTCCTGCCGTCCTGTGGACAGGAAGTTGCTGGTATCCCCGTAGGGCGCAGAGCGAGCTCTTCCTTCATTCATCTGCTCGTTTATTTTCCTTGCCCCCGCACTTGTCCAACTGGAGCTTTGCAATGACCTACTTTCATGAAAACTCAATAGCAGACGCTATGCCAAGAGTTCCCGCGTGCCAGCGGTTTAACCCAGAAAGACTGGTCCTGCCAAAGTGCGTGAGAGTGGGAGATATATAGGGTCTGATGAAGGGGTTCGGGCTAAGACACAGTTAACCCAACTGCCCTACAACTCAAAAGCAATGGATTCGCCAAAATCTAATTTACAATTACAATTTTCCCCTTTACCTTGACAAGCAACAGAGTTGAGATTTTCTTAAGTTTATGCAAATGAATTATGGTGCAGTGAAGCGACATTCTACACCGATTGGCCGAACCATTTTTTAAACCAATCACAGACATGGGGGTCTAAGGATTGATTCCTACATGCTGCGAAAAATAAGTACAGATTTGTACTTAAAAGAGTACAGAGCTTGTCGCCGGGGCTGTACCTTATATTGAGGTACAATAGAGTACCCCTCAAAATTATAATAAAATATTCTGTCAGGTTAAATGGTACAAATCTGTACTTTGTACGTCAGAGGAAACACATTTGAGGGTACACTGAAAAAAATGATGAGTAAAATTTACTTTATAAAAGTTTCGCAACTTTCTGCATTTGCTTTTTTTAAGTACATTTTAATATAAAAAAAAAATAATAATAATGCATTACATGCCATCCATGTGTTAAGACAGTGTAATATGTGTGTTTTAACTAAAAATATAAAATTTTCAGGAATTATAATATAGTATGTATCATACATTATTTGAGTAATATTGTATAAATTAAGTAATTGTAATTAGGTTATTGTATGCAGAAATGAAGTAAAAAGTACTGAAAGAAAGGATTGATTTAGCAAAATTAAATTATGTAAAGTTTACTAAAAGAAAGGTTTCAGTGAAGTTCAGTTCACTTATTTACTCTATGTAACATTTAAGTCTTGAAATCAAAGTGAAGCTACTTAAATTTATCTGAAAAAAAGCAAATGCAGAAAGTTTCAAAAATTTCTTTAAGTAAATTTTACTTAAGTAATTACTTAAGTAATTTTTTTCAGTATACAATTATAAAAATTAGGGGTGGGAATCGTTTACTATCTCACGATTCGATTCGATTCCGATTTTGGGGGCCACGATTCGATTCAAAATCGATTTTTGATTCAAAACGATTTGAATTATAAAAATTTCTGCTTCTGGCTTATGAATCTTATTGAAAAAAAACCCTCCATAATATACACTGGTCCTGGAGCAGGTAATGTGTTACAAAAACAATAAAATGTGCAGGAATGTGGGTCCTCAGTGACAGAGGAATCACTGGGATATCACAATGACGTTAATGAACAATAAATAAATAATAAATAACACTGCTTTATTACCAGGCTACTAGCGGTGGTGTGTAGGTGACGCTGCTGGGCTGATGTGATGATAGCAGTGGAGCGCTAAAGTTCAGGAGCAGCTGCTGATTAACTAGTTAATTTAAGGTCGTTGTATTTCTTCAGAAAGGGGGCAGGAGGTGGAGAAATTAATTCATATGGTCCATTCCTTAATTCCTCTGTGATGAGGAGCTGAAATTAGCTCTGATTAGCTTATTGTATTTTTCCGTTCCGCCTTAAATGCTGCAGCCCGCTGCCACCTGTAGCGTTATTTAAGGTGGAACTGGAAAGTTAGCTAGTTAGCTAGCTAACAGTTACTGAAACTAACTACTAGCGATCTTTTTTATGCTTGTTATGAAGCATTCTGCCATAAAACATTGAAACTACACGTTAATCTAATGTAATATAGTGCTTGTTCTGCCATCTTACCGGTGATTCTCAAACACCTACGCTCTGTGTGTGTCTGGAAGATCTCCGTTTGAAAGGACAAGCGCTATCCCCAGGGTTGCCAGGTCCAACAAAAATACCCAGCCCAAAATCAGTCTAAAACCCGCCCCTCAGAATCGATTTTGGGACATTTTAAATCGATTCTGAATCGTAGTAAATGAGAATCAAGATTCTTATGTGAATCGATTTTTTGGCACACCTCTAATAAAAATGTACCTTTAAGTACAATAAAGTAATTATATAGTACCTTTTTAGTGTGTTCCGTTCTTCTCAAATCTCTATCAGTGCTCCAATGGTTCTGAAGCTAGCAGAGAGGATTATATCCGCTGTTTTTGCTCTTTCCGTTTTATATGATGCATTTTTTCACAAATACAGGGGAATTTGGAGAAAAATAAAGCTTGGAAGATAGTAATGGATAGCTCATTAGGTAGCTTGCTAGCATGCTAATCTTCCACGTCGATACACTCCCATTCATGACAGTGTAACAGCCTCAAACACACCCACAAGAGAAACAAAACTTGGGGCGACACCAGCGACTTGATGACTGCCTGTGTGAACACAGGAGATTTAAATCACTTCAACATGGTAATGTGAACATAGCGGCTTTTAGCTACATTAGCCTCTTAGCCTTCTCTGCAAAACCCAAAAAAAAAGGGACAGAGAGGAAAGTTCAGACATTCGTCAGAGTTTAAAAGAAACTGTGTAAATTAGTTTTTTTTTCTTTTTTTTTTTGTTGTTGGCTGAAAGATCACTTCCATTTGAATCTCCATCTCCTGAAACTTCCAGAAAGTTGTCAGTGCTCAACTTTCAGGCCTGTGCTGCAGCCGTTAAATGAAGGTTTATGACACCCAGTGAGGTTAATATATATACGAACGGGTGGGGAAAATCAGACTAGTAAATTACAGGATGTCTTATACTGGGCTCTTAACACAGTTGTTTAATGTGCCAACACCTGCCTAAAGCCACTTTCCCTTGATCTCTCTCTCTTTCTCCCACTCTCTCTCTCTCTTTCTTTCTCTCTGTAGTCTACCCGGCCTGCCAGCTCCCAACATCCCTGTGCACAAACGTCCAGAATGGAAAAGCTACATCATAATCCTACCACACACTCGCTCAGTTCTGAGTTTAGAGTGATCCAGTGTTACATCAGACCCCCGCTAATACACACACACACATACACAAACACTCTCCCTCTCTTTCTCTCTCCCTCTCTTTTCTCAGTCTCAGACACAGACTTGCTCTCTCTCTCTCAAACACTTACAGTAACAAAGATCTGAATGTTCCGAGCTTCCACGGGACCTGCACTTCCTGTTGCCATGATGTCGGGGAGGGAGGGGTGGAGGAGCTGGGCAGGTTGCAGTGTTTTTTTTTTCTTCATAGGTCACCCTAATGAGGAGCTCTTCCACTGAACCAGGTTTACAGGGCGGCTGCCAGCGTCATTAAAGAGTCGCTCATAATTGCCCTTTCCAGCCAAAAAAACCCTAAAGCTGAAACATCTGCTGGTCTCCATCTTTTCGTCTCCTCCATACACACCCCCCCCCCACCCCATCCCTACTCAAACTCAGCCCCACCAGTATTAGCTCCTGCCAGTCTGTCATCGGCCAAAGCCAGCCAGCCACCATGAGCTGCCATGAGAAAGAGCCCGTACTCCGATTATTCAGTGCAGCGTTTCATACCCGTAACAGCTTAGTCATCGTGCTACACAGATGAAATCATGTGGGGGGGGGATTGTGGTCCTTCCGACACGTACACACACACACACACACACACACTTATATACACAAATCCAGACACACACACATACACAGATTAGATAAGGCTGTTCTATCAGCCCTACGCTCCCACTCTTTATTCTCTTTATTCTGCTCTCGCCTCTCAGCTGAGATTTGCTGGCGGGGGCGGTTTTGAGGACAATTATAAACCTTCGGAGACAATTCCTCATTGTGCCGCTCAAGGTCCCTAATTCACTGCGTGTGACAGAGGGGAGGGCAATATGGGCATCCAGTTAACTGCCTGATAAGGCCGCTACTGTGCGCCACTCGCAGCCCAGAGTTCAATATGAAGGAGGAAAGAAAGGAGAGCAGCGAGTGTTTGTTTGTGTGGTTGCTTTTTTTTTTCTTTCTTTCTTGCGGTGAAGGAAGTTTCTATATTTCCGTGTCGTTTCCAGCCAATTGGTTGGTTTGTAGTCGCCCTCATTTCTGACACCATCAAAGGAATATACTGTGGCTGTGTTCCAATTTCATATCAGACAAACTATGATATTATAAGGTTTATGCTAGTTAGTTGCTGTCACACAAAAACTTCTTTTGTATCTTTTGGAACTTTTAGTGGAGGTCAATGTAAAAAAAAATAGATTTCTATTGGCCCAATTATCATGAAATTCATCTGACACAATGTATGAAACAACTCTAAGATAAGAAAATAACAAAAATAGTGAAATCAAATCTTATCAGTTCACAAAATACACAATATACACAAAATAATCATGTATTAACTCATATTATGTTAACAAGAAGTGATGAAGTAATGTTATGCCAACATTCAACAATCCAGCATTTTCCCACAATACTGTTCCAGACCTGAGTAGATCATTACTTTCCATTTCCCTTTAGTTTGGATAATATTGTCCATCGTAACCACACTCGAAAACAAGTTAAACCTAGTTAGTATTAGTTATTTGTACACAATTGGAACATAACCTGTGTTTTTCCACTAAATCTAGATGTCCCTCCGGAAGTCACGGGAGGCTACAGCATATCAATAACATCTCCCTAATGCCCGCAGGTCAGATAAAAGGCGACACAGACTTTTCCAAGTCCAGGTCCGGGGGCACCTCCCTGAAATGAATTTTTGCAACTTGGGATGTCTGTAAATCTCACATTGTTCATCATAAGCTACATTTTTTCAAAAAATGTTATGCTAAGGAACAGTTTTGTAAGCTGTTGAACTTTTGAAATTTAAGGTGCTACAAATGGTTATTTGAAACAATGCCATAGATGAACCTTTGTTATTAGAGACCTTGGGCAAGCCTCCTAACTCTGTAATAAGAATAACCTTGTAAGTTGCTCTGGATCAGAGCATCAGCTAAATGCCGTAAATGTAATGTAATGTCCTCTAAAACCATGTTGTAAATGATGAAGTGGTGTTGTGTGAAGATTTGTCACTGCAAATTTTCCATTCAGGAATTCCACTGTACTTGCATTATCAATATCTACCATTAATTATTTCCCCAATACTATTCCAAGCATAAGTAGCTCCTCCCTTTTTTATTTCTATTTTGCATTGTGGGATAATAGTTTCATTGTAATCACACTCCGGTGTTTACATAAACTGATGAGTTCTATGACTTTGTATCTTGGTAAACTTGGAACTTTGAAAAAACTCTTTTATTGTCTATACTAAATACGTCATAGTTAAAAAGTAGTTCCTAATAGTAATTAGTACATAATTGGGACACACCCTATGATTATTTTCCACCAAATCAGTCAACATCGTTACCCATAAACGTAAGATTTTCCACATGTTTCCAGATGCTAAGAAAGGAACAGATCAATCTTATTTCAAACACTTAAACATAAGTGAAATTTAAGGTGCTACAAATGGTCCTGAGATGCTGAGTAATGCCATAGAAGAACGCATGTTTGTAATGTTTGGGGAATGGAGATGTTATAAGTGTGAGTGTGAAGATTTTAACCTATAAATAATAACAACGTTGATTTATAGTTTAATTTTGGTTCTACCAAATCCAACATTTGTGACAGCCAGCTGTGTTTCTTTTCATCTGTAAGGAGTCCGTAAGTTCTCTTTAAATCGATAAATGAGTGAATATAAAGCCATGTTCTCTAATTTCATAGAAAAGATCAGACAGTTTCACATGTGATATTTTGAACCATGCCGCAGTGTGTTTTGTTACCCTCGATACCGCACACTCCACACACAGCCCTGCACACGAGAGGAACCGGATGCAGAGGCACAGATGTGTGCGCTCTAAACTTGCCGTAACAGCTTCTGCAGATGACAAACAGTCACTCGGGTTTGGTAGAGCTGCATATACACACATCCTTGTTCTCCGCCGCGCTCCTGCAGTACCGTATTTTGCTGCTCGGCCTCGACTTGTGCTGAGCCGCGTTTTCCTACCTAAAGCACACACACTCTTTATTGAGATGGAGTGTTTTGCTGCAGTAATAACATCAGTGTGACTGGTGACATCAGCTGTGAGTCACTGTGTACCAACCTCTCATCTGACTCAAAACCACACTCTCTACTACTGGCGAATGTGTAGAGAAAGCATGTGTTTGACTTTTGACCTGGTAAAGTACGTGCAGGATACTTGTGCACATCACTCGTAGGATTGTGAGCATGCATTGCTGACACAGGTGGGCAAAAGCACACACTTACATGCAGTAGCTTGTGTAGACTCTTCAAGTAATAAGTATTGCCATAAAGTAGGAAAAACATGAGTCTATTGGCATCATGCCTAATGCCTAAGGCATGGCCTACAGCGGTATTGAAGTCCCCCAGAGCATTGAGCCATAGAGCAGTGGTAGAACTGTGTTCTCTGGAATGATCAAGAAAGAATAGATAGATAAAAACTGTTGTTGTTCTCACTTGACAACATTTTAAAAACACTTAAAAACACTCAGAATGTCTGAGTTTTTAACAGTAAATTTTAAACAGAGCTCCCCCCAAGTCAGAATTCCTAATCTAAAAGTCGGAGAGCCTTTCCAACCCAGAGTTCAGAATTCAAGAAAAAGCAAAAGCAAAAGCAAAAGCAAGAAGTAGAATAATACAATTTATTAACACTTCAGACTACTTGTCTCCAAAGGTGTGAAAAGTATTCCCATTCATTACTCAGGTAGTCAATTAGAAGTATTTTTTTATACTATGGTTTAAAAATACTTCTGTAGAAGTTGAAAATCAACTTAAGATTTATAATAGTGTAAAAGTACAGGTTTCAAAAGTATTCAAAGGTATTTTTAAAGTATAAAAGTAAATGTAATGTGGGGAAAAATGTCATTAAGAACTTCCCCCCCAGGTCCTCCTCCCCCAAAACACATTTTTCCTAAAAGCTATAATGACTATAACTAAAGTTATACTAAAATGTTAATGTTGAAACATTTAGGATTCACTATGTTACCTGTTAATATATTTCATTTTAGTACAATGTAAATATTCTAAAGAAGCTTAGTTGTGACATTTCGCTCGGGTTCTCTTGAGACTCTCCACAGATTATCTCCATACTAGACTACATACGTCTGCCATGGAGGTCTGCTGGAGTGTGATGTAACCTGTGTGTGCGGGTGCGATGGATAATCGTGTAGAAACCAATAGGGTGTGGAAATGGTATATGTTTATACTTCTCAACTAACACCAATCAAATTCACTCAATCTGCATGGAGAGATTTATCTAGATAGGTTTTTCGTTTTTGAACGATAAGGGGACAAAATGAAAATAAGCTGAAATAGCAGTAAAAAATAATTACTCCAGTAAAGTATAGATAACCAACATTTCTACTTAAGGTAAGTAAGGTAACAAAGTATTTGTCCCTAGTTACTTCGCAAAATATATGCTGTATAAAGCATCATTATCAACTGGAATTGCTAACAATGCAATGCTAAACTTGGTCAAGGATAACAATGATAACCTGAGGCATAACGAGTAGGACTTATTTTGCCATGAAAGTCCAGGAAATGATTGTCAAACCTGTCATGGTAAACTGCAAAGTTTTTAGATAACTGTATTGTTGGAAATGTTTTAAATAGTCTAAGATTTGTGGATTTTTTATGAGTTTAAATGGTAACAAGTAGGAGAGCAATATGTATGCATATATCTTCCTGTGATTATATTTAAGGTTTTCTGTTTTTTTACTGTAAAGAACTCATTGTGCAGCAGTGCAGCTACATATAACAGCTATATAATAATATTATAATATTACTGCATGTATATCATGATGCAGTGAATTTCCTCAGCTCTGTGTTTAGGGTGTGAATGGCTTTTGGCTCTGCTTCAGCAGTTACAGATTTGTTTGGTGGAGACAGCTTGTCACAACTGCAGATTCAGGAAGGCTTGAGGAGAAATCTGAGGACCTGGGCAAACTGCTGGACACTGTGGGCCGTGTTTTGTTTGGGTGTGTCTTTCAATCGATCACCTGACTTGATAAGGGGGAGTGGAGACGATGGATGGATGGACGGATGGAGGGATCGAGGGATGAATGGAGTGAAAGAGTGAGCTGAACGGACAGGCTTTGAGGGACAGCAGTGCGTGGACAGCTGGACCTGGGGTTCGAGTTTCTCTACTCAAGTGAGGCTGAAATTTCAGCCTCTTTTTTTTGCAAATCGAGGCCAATAAACGATTTGGCTCTTGAAGAAACAAGCGAGGATTTGGGGGGGGGGGGGGGGGGGGGTTTCCCGCCATTTTTGCATTTGTTTTTTATTTATTTCAGTGCTCTATTGCTTGGGAAGACCTGCAGGTCTGACTTAATGGCACATGGTGTGCTTACATAAATATATTAGGCCCAAAATGGCCCATGACTGCATAAACCGCCCCACGTGGTTGGCTGGCTTGTGGCCTGGACTCTGGTCTGGGAACTGTGTGGACGTCCAGGGATGAGTTTATTGTCTGACCCCAGGTGTTTTTTCGTCCAGCCTCTGCCATCCCATCGTGTTTGCAGAAGGAAATGTTTTTGGGAAGTGTGCGCTGCTGACAAGACACTTATGTAAGGCTGCGCTCTTCGCTTAAAGGATGGAAAACAACAGGATGGAGAAAGAGGCTGTGGATTGGCCTCTCCAGGGTGACTGGGGAAAGGTTCAGAGGTTTGGGAGCCTATAAAATCCACCACTCAATGGATACATTGACTCATATTTTGCCTCGCACAGTGGAACCCAGATCGCCTTTTAAGCACTTATGCAAACATGTGTATCTGTCATCATCGCTCAGAAAAGCAGTACAGAGCACTCATTCCTTCATCGGTGCTGCTGAACTGCTGTAAGGGAGGCTTCTTTTATTAAAGCCGTCCGTGACCGGATCAAATTTGGATTGTACAGAAAATATATGAGGCAGTATATGTTGGTGTGGTGCTTTTGGAGACCCAGAAGCAATGCTGCTTTCTCATTAAAATGAGCCATACATTAATCTTCATTAAATGCTGATTTAAAATACAAATAATGCTGGTTCTAAAAACACTATAAAACCTTTTAATGAAAATAAATATGGAATAGGATTGGGTTAGATTCTACATAGAATTATCAAGCTGTATTAAAGCCTGTACATTTCTTATTAAGTTTAAATTTTTTTTTTTACTGATTGCTATTATGTTTTAAAATGTGCTGTTTACTCCTCACTGTCTTTACCTTATTCCACCATGCCCACTTTCAATAATTTGTTTATGGCTGTATCGTATTTAAAGTAAATGCAGTCTAAAAAAGGCTCTACTGAAGACACTGTTCATAACCCAGCATCCAAACAGGCTATTTAAAACAGTTTTTGGTGAAATTAAGAGCATATGTAACTAGCTTTTGAACTTTTTGGCAAAATATCCAGGGTCATAAGTTTTATGGAGCCAAACAAGACCTCAATATTTTTACGCTGTTTTTTCAATTATTAAAGAATTGCAAACAAAAAGAAAGTTAATGATGAATTATTTCTTTTGCTCTTAATATAGAGCTGTAGGGCAATATTGTGAAATATTATATTATGATATTTACAGACATTTTCATAATACACAATGTTTATTGTGATATTTTGATATTCAGACAAATCTATCAATAGTGGCATATACTTAAGATCTGTTTAATACATGTATAAAATCTATTTAAATACTTAAAAAAAAAATTAATGAACCAAATTGTCTTTGTACTAATACTGTAATTGTATAAGGAACACATAACCAACCATTAGTAAAATATTAGTGTTTACACAAAGAATTTACTCAACAGTTATTTTTAAACAGTTATAAACATTTATTTTAACAGTTATATTTAAAATGCCGCCTCATTTAATGAAAAAGGAAATGGAAAACTTCCTGTCACGAAGGTGACCCAGGCAGGGTGACGAGGAGACGGACGCAAGTGCAGGTAGGGTGAAATAAATAATAATTTAATAAATAAATAACAAGTAGACAAGGAACAAGTAAACACGTAAACATAAAACAGGGAGATATACAAGGAACAAGGGAGTGAACTAATAAATGAAACTAGATAAACAAATAACCAAAAATCAAAACAAACGAGAGAAACCAGAGAACAAAACCAACAAACTAGAGAATATAATAATAACAAACAAACAGGGAATATATACAAGGGAAGGACTAGAAATAAACACTAAGCAGGGAACTGGGGAAACGAGGAAGAAACAAGAAACTAGAAAACGAAACAAGAAATAAACACGGAGCAAGAACTAGGGCTATGAAACACAGAATAAACACGGAGAGACAAAACAACAGAGGTTAGTGCAAAGACCGACGGAGACAAAGTGGCACAGGGGATCTATTTAACGAAACAGGAAACACACTAGAAGTGGAAACACCTGGGGAAGGGGCGGAGCTACAAATGAGACACGTGGTGGAAAAGTACTTAGACAGGAGACACAGAGGAGTACAGGTCACTTGGGGAAAACACAGAGAGACATGAGACAGGGCTAAGACGTGACACTTCCAGGCGACATATACATTTTCCAAAAATGAAACACATTGTTTAACTACTCTAGCAGGCTCTAGAAACACTGAGTGAGAGAATAAATAGGACCTGTCGCTAACAAATAAGTTTGAATAAAACTACAGCTTGTTTTTGAAATGCTGGTTGAGCAGCCACATATAAGGTGGAATTTAAGGTAGGAGTGAAAACACATGGGAAAAAGCTGACTTGTTCACTATAATAACCCAACTATGCCCAACTAATCTATTATTAAAATAGTTGGCAACTAATTAATAATCAATTTAATTTTTATTTTTTTGTTGCAGCCCTACTCCTAACATAACACTACATATCATCGCTGTCCAATGAAAAACAAGTATCACCATTTTTGTTTGTTTTTTTAAGTTTTAGTTTATTACATCATTTAAAAACAAAAAGCTGTTCCTTACACTGTTTAAAAAAAAATTGTGATGAATGGCCCAACAAAAATTCTCCAAAGTAGTTGAAATAAACTCTTCTTACATAGACGTCCATTGACAGTTAAGAAGGCTTTATCTCTCTCCTGTAAAGTAAATGTTTTGGAGAAAAACAACTTTTTTAATCAGTGAATTTAACCTAATGTTTTTCTGTGTGTAAGAACACCACTTAAGTATGATTTAATCACCTGATTAAACTAGCAGTAATCAGTTTCTAGTTGATAAGTGCTACAATATGTAAGTAAACTGTAAGTACATGAGTACTCTCAGACTTCACTATGCACACTGTGCACTAGCCTAAGCTGTACAGTCATTATACAGTGCTGTTTTCCATATGAATACCTTCTGATTATTCCCAGCATTTTTTCTCCACTCTTTTCAGCCACATCTCCTGTTGTGCCATTAAAAAATAGCTCTTTAGTCCCCATTCAACTTGTTGCATTCTCCATCTGTGTCTTGTTCCTCCCTTTCTCTGCATTTCTCTTTTCTTTCATGTGATGAGTAGGGGTTATGAATTCTGTCCGGCCTCCCAGGGCTTCTGTGGCAGGCCCTGAAACAGCTGAACAAACACGCCGAGTCCTGGAGTGCTGCACAGCGCAGCATCACATAACTGATGGGGGGCTTGAGAAGGGGGGTCAGCCGTGGGGGAGGTGGGAGTCTAAGGTACAGGACTGTGTTATTTAAGATCAGGCTCATGGATTCTTTTGCTTCTGTCTTTGCTGTGTGTGTGGAGAAGATGAAGCCATGCTTATAGAGTTTGTGACTGTATATAATACTCTGTGTTTTCTGTAGAGCAGAGAAAGTTATGGGCAAACTTCAAGCTGGCTTCAAGATGGCTGTTAATGTTTTTAACAATGCAGCAAACGTTTTAACTGCATGAGACTAATTATTAAAGTATGTTTTCTCAGTGTTAAATTTTAGCCAATGCACTGTAAGCTGTCAGTATGTTTTAGCCTGAATAGTATTGCAGAGCAATCAAACTTAGTACACCAAGGCCCAATCCCATTTTTCATTTCTCATTTGTACCTCTACCCCTTGTTTTCAAGTGTCCCCTTCCTCTTGAAACTGATTTAGACAGGAAGTGGTTAAAATCTTTCTGTCACCCTAACAAAAGGAACAACCCCTAAATAACCAGATACGAACAAACAAGTCACCAAATAAAAACTTTAAAAATAAATAAACAAAAAAGCTGTAAAGTTCAGCAACCTCACTGCTGCTGCACTTTAATTAAACTTAGGACATAATAACACTTTAAAATAAAGGGGTTATAGACTCCAAGTGGTTCAGTGGACTAAGGCGCTGCCACTATGATCAGGGGATCGCTGGTTCGAATCCTGTTTATGTAGCTTGCCGTCGGCTACCGGAGCCCTGAGAGAGCACAATAGGCCTTGCTCATTCTGTGTGGGTAGATGGTGCTCTCTCCAGCAGCAGCAGCAGTTTAAAAAGAGGTGAGGTGACTGACTTCACATGTATCAGAGGAGGCATGTGCTAGTCTTCAGACTCCTGGTGTTGGAGCATCACTAGTGAGTGGGTTGAGTAGTAGGCTGTGTAAATTGGGAGAAAAGGGGATACAAATTAGTAAAATAAAATTAAGTAAGAGGTTTGGGTGATGCAACAATTGTTTATTATCACCAATCCCTAATTCTTCTATAATAGGTAGCTAAAGTTTAATTCAATCTGGACACCTGTCATTTCGCAGAAATTGTGTAGGGAGTGGTAGGGGCAATGGGTGAAATGGGAGTGGCCCCATGTAGCCCTTGGCTGATATATTACACCACACTGCAGTAAGGTGAAGTGGGCATCCAATTTCTAATATAAGGCTCCAGGATTGGAGCATTGGTTTGAACAGTATTTTTGAACAGTGTTTCTAGAAGAACTTTTAATGTTAGGTCCAGGATTAAAACACAAAGACTAAAGAGTCTAGGTCAGATCTTTAGCTCTTGAGAAAATTACCTTTATCTTGGCTAATTCTGAAATATCTTAATAAAAGCCCACAGCATAGTTCAGCCCATTGTCAGTCAGTGCTTTGCTGTGTCTATTGGTTCACTTTCAGACAGTGTTTGAAAGCCCCCTGTACCGATTTGGAAACAGCAGCTTTGCAAATAGCTCTTAGTTCCAAAGTGTATAATAGCTGTGGAGTCGGTGGCCTTCAGAGCAACGGTATAAAATGCACAGTAGACCGCTGGAGGCTCGTCAGCTCTTTAACGATCTGCAGGCGGTGTGTTTCGGCTGTTCTTTTAAGCCCCCATCCAGCCCCAGCCCACAAACATTCCTCACACATCTGGCCCTCCAACGCACTCTCAAATGTTCTGATTCGCCTGTGCCATAATTACCCACAAGTCCGAGTGTTCTCCTTCTTTTTATGAGCCACAGAGCCCCCCCACACCCCCACTTTCCTCAATCAAAGTGAGTTGCCTGAAATACAATAAGATAAAGACTGACAGATTAGCACTCCACTGAGTGCTGTCAGATGTATAATCGTTCGCTGTCTTTAATGACATTAAACAACGACATGTCAAAATGTCCTGTGGAAAAGTTTGGCTATCATAAGCATTGTGAAGGCTTAGATTGTTTTGACATGGTCCTAGACCCTGAATAGAAAGTCAGTTTTATTAGGAACTTCCAGCAAATGTATACATTTCCCAGCATTATAAATTCTTTATTTCTGACTCTTCAAACCATGTACTAACACTCATCAGCAGTTGCTTCCTGTAATCAACCGTCTGAAAAGATCTGAAAATGAAAGAAATTCATGCCCACAGGATGCCAGCATGTGGTTTGTTGTTGTACAGTATGAACTATTATTAGGAAATAGAGTCAAAATCAGATCTGGAAAACCAAGAAAATTCTCAGAGAATTTTGGTGAGACCAAAAAAAAATCCTGCCATCAACAGGATGTCAACAGTCAACAGGATGTCGCACTGTTCCACTGTGCAGCCTTGCTTGTAAATGGAAAAATAAGTAAAACTTGTGATCATCTATACAAACCAGGTGAGTTTTGGAAAAAATAATGCTGTGAACTGAGGAAATCAAAAACCTGTTGGCCACAATCAGCAAAGGTCTGAAGAACAAAAGAACAATTGCTCTGTATGAAAAGAACACCTTTGCCCTCTGTGAAACATGGGGGTGGATTTATCAGTGTTAGAGTTGTATAATGTGGTGTGGTAGTTTTGGAAATATAGCATGGGTGGATGGAAAAATGAACTCTGCTATAAGGTAGAAGATAGAGTTGAAGATGAGGCATTTTTATTGTACACATTATACTTCTCAATAATAACGACACATGCTGCTCCTTAAAACCGAAAGGACATCTTACACTGTACTTGTGTGGTCATTATTAATTTTTATGAGTGTTAAAAGCATAATGTTCAATGTCCTTCTTATCTATATTTATATGTGCTGTACATTTTGGGGGCCTGTGTCTGTATTTAGTCAGTATCTAATCTTAATCTAACGGCTAATTTAATAGTTATTCTAATAGGGTGTGAGTGTGTATACGCACAATTAAAATATGAAATTGTGGAAAAAATCGTGGAAGAAATCGTGGGTATTTTTTATGTTTGCAAGGTTTGAAATAAACCACATATACTATCAAAATAAAGAACTTTTATTTTTCCTAATTGTGAATTGTATTTTAGCTAAATTCCAATGTACTGCTGCTCCTGTGACTTGGCCGCTTATAATGTATTCTTAACCTCTTGAGACCCTGCATCCTCATATGGGGACATTACATTTCTTCTTCTCTGAACCATGATCCTTAATTTTTTTTAAACATTGACCCTTTGGCTTTATATGGAGACACTGTCCGTACCATCTAGTGGTGACATGACAACATTACACTTAGTTGTTTGGAATCAAGGTGGCGGGAATCCCAGTCAACAGTTTCTACAGCCAGCTGAGACAGAAAAAAATGCCTGGTAAAGATTCTCATCAAATTTTATGTTTGAAACTAGCATATTTACTTACTGTATAAAGCTAAAATTTAGTTTTTGGACAACTTTTTAAATGTGAAAATAAATAATTACTGTAAAAAATACATACTTGTTTGGTCCTACTAATCCCAAACAGCTAGGAGAAATAAAAAATGCACGCCAAGCAAATGTCTTAAAGCTCTCAAATGGTTAAATGTGATGCTGAGGTTCAGTCTGAGCACAGGGCTGGACTTTGCACACCGCTGGTCTCAGGCCTGTATGAGTTTTGGAGATGTTTTCAGATGGAAGGTTTAAGTTCTCTGCTGGTGTCTGAGTAAGGGAGCGTGTGTCTCGTGGGAGTTTTACTGTGTTGTGGGATGTTCTGTGGGTCAGGTGGCTGAGGGTTAAGCGAGGGTCGTGCACAGTGTGTGTATGAGAGTACGTGCGTGCGTGTGTGTGTGTGTGAGTGTGTGTTTGTAATTGTGTGGAGGGGTGAAAAGTGTGTGTACGTCAGGCACATGGCTGAGCGTTGGCCTCACTCTGAAACAGGAAGAGAGGACGCATGCGAGGGGTGCGCGGAGAGGAAGTGTCTTTGTTGGTGTTCTCTGGCGGGAAGCTGCATTGTTGAAAGTGCTGCGCTGTGTTTTTTTTTCTTTCTTTCCTTTTTTCCTTTTCTTTTTTTTCCCCTTCTTAAAGCAGCCTTTACTCCAGCTTTGTGTGTAATCTTACGCCTCTCTCCTCCCGACTCCCCAGGCACCCTGCCAGCTATTTGTCTTAAAGCTCCAGTGTTTGGGCAGATAGAGCCCATCTATTACGCTCTGGGAACAATCGGCGGGACAGACGAGTGCCTTCTGTGTGTGTGAGGCTGTTTGAAGTTTGTGTGGGCCTGCACATCACCTTCAGACTCACAGAAACACACACACACACACACTGCTGTAGGGCCTGTGCTAACAGTGTAGACGCTGGATGGCTGGCTGGATGGCTGGGCGCTCTGGGGCAGCACGTCTGGTGCCTGTTTCGTTTGTAAGCTCATTCCTCTGGCCTGCGTATGTTTTCATAACTTTCTTTATTCAGATCATAGCGCTTTGTAACCAAGATACTGATATTCTCCAAGAAAAAGCACCGTCATCAGAAAAAATAGTTTTATATAGCACCCAGTAGGAACTGTTGGATTGCAGTGCAATAAAGAGTAAAAAAAAGTACAGGAACAATAAAGGATTGTCTTTTATCTAAAAGTCATGCTCATGAGATGGCAGCACCATTGTTGGAATGAATAGTGCGCTGCAGTTTTCATTTTAAAGTAAAAAAAGACCAAAAGAGGACCTCGCAGTGTATAAAAAAGCACACAAAACAATTTAACCAGGCCTTTTGGGACGTGTAAAGCATTGCAATAAATCTCCACACAAGGGTTTGTTGGTCATCTCCATCAAGACAAAACGCTGGGATGTCTGGTATGTCTGTTACACATGCGTTACACACTTCTTCTGTTTTTTTGTCAATTTTCTGCCTGACAATACACTCGTAAATCTTAAGGATTTCTATTTAATCATTACATTATAAGCTTTCATGTTTGATAAGGAACATTACTGGAAATCCTAGTTGTAATTGTAATAGAAAGTATAGAAACATAGTCAAGTAAATCTGCAACTTTCAAAATATAATGAACAGCAATCATACAATTGGCACTTTCCTACTACTTCATTTTGAAATTCAACTTCATTTTGAAATCAATACAAATCCTGAGTTCAAATGAACCAGTTTATGTCCTCAAAACATTTAATTTCATCATGTTTGTCTAGTTCTTGCATCTATTTTCAAGCATGCAGAATTTGGGTTGATTCCTGGAATTCTGGACTCTGAAATTATTAAGTGAAGTAGAGAGAAAACAGGCAGCTTCTCCAAGTGTCCTGTAGAAGATTTTAAAAGTGTAAATAAGTTTATTAAAATAAGTTTTACTGCAGAGAATAAGGGTTTTGTATCACCCACACCTGTAGCCTGTATACGGATCAAGGCAAGTTAATAGGATAACAAATACTGCCTATGTCAGTCTATATTTTGAATTATTTATTGTTCCTGGTAACTTTTATCTTCTTGAGAATAGCACTTTCATGCAGTAAAAAAGTTTCTGTCTTACAATCTGTATGTCTTTCTCCTACTCTCTCTATCTCTTTCTCATTTTCTCTTTATGTCTCTAAGTCTCAGGGCTCTATCGTACACCCTGCGCAAGGCGTGTCGTAATGCTCTTTGCTATCTTACACCCTGTCAACAGTCCATTTTCATGTCTTGCGCCTGCACTGTTAAAATAGCATCAGAGTTTAGGAATATATCTATCTACACTTATTGCTGTGGTTTTCTGGAAGTGAGGTGTGTTCAGGTAAATTTCATGCTGGCGTGTTGCTATTTTGGCGGCAATAAACTGAGTTATTGCGCCATTAACTGAAAAGAACCTAGACAACAGTCGATCTTTTCATTCAGTTCATTCCTACGGGTGAGACATGCGTGCTAGTGCCGTACCTTCACTTCTGAACACAGAAGTTTAGTATCAACCTTTGCTGAGATGTGTAAAAGTGCTGCGCTGTTAAGATAAGAATGCGCCAAAGTCATAGCACACCTGGCTCTTAAAGGAAATGACAAGTGACATATTGATTTATTACTGGTTTATTTCACGTTACGGCTAAAACTCACCCATGATTAATTAGGAGAATTAGTTCATGCCTTTTGCACATTTCAAGCCACATAAGGCTTTTTTATGGCCCCTCATGATACCAAAAACACAACATACAACCTTAAATCCAATTGCGCAATACACAATTGACCAATACGCTGAAGATTGCTAAATTAGGGCCTTCAGTCTCTGTGTCCCTTTCTCTATTACTTTTCTCTGGCTGTTTCTTCCTCCATACACGTCTCAGGTTTAGTGTGCCTGTCTCTGTGTCTGTATGTGTGTGTGTGTGTGTGTGTTTTTAATAGATGTGGAAATTGCCACAGTCACCCCCCCCCTGCCCCTCCCAGTCTGCGTCCCCCCGCTCCCCTCCCACAAATGCTGCACCAGGATGTTTTGAAAAGTGGGATATTGCTCCTAATGGATTCCAAACACCACAAAAGTTTATTAGGAAGCAGAGTGTCGTAAAGTAACGGGCCTGTGCGAATAAGGGGGAGCAGGCAGGGGATTATGGGTGAGGGAAAGGTGCTATAGAATGTTTTTTTGTTTGGAGGTTTACATGTTTATGTCTGCGTTTCCATCAGAACGGGCAAGTTAACGTTGCCAGCCCTGCCTATAAGGCCTGCTTTCGTTTTATTTCTGGGTTAAAATGGCAGTGTTTCAATCCTAATCAAATTTAATGCATTTTAAGGCCTAGATTTTAAATGTTTCAAGCCTTTGCTTTAAGGCACTACTGATAAAATCTTGCTTTATTTTGGCTGAAAACCTGAAGAAAACTAAGTCCATGTGCAAAAACCTGTTTGAGACAATATACATAAGGTCTAACTTTATAACACAGCTATAATAAAGCAGAAAATGCAATGTAAATCAAAATATATACACATAGCAGTGTGTAAATTGATCATGTGTTACCTCAAAAGACCAGTTACAGTATATATGCTGTGAGGTGTTATCTTATCTCTATGAATAATACTGAACACTGGCCAACGTGCTCATGGCAAGGCAACATGTGTTTGAGTGAGGCTTGATAGTGGGTGCAGATGGATGAGACATTCTATTCTAAAGGTTGAGAGTGGGCATTTAACATTTTTTAATTCACAGTGTCACGTGTGAACAGGGAAATATGTCATTACATATATTACAGCACAGTGGGCAGTAATGTTTGTGGCTGATGGCGTCTATGTAGGATTGTTCATACAAATAAACCAGTGACTCACACAACATTGGAACAGTGGAAGAGACCACACACCATACCTGTCAAGTTTTGGACTTAAAAATAAGGGATTTTTTCTGCCGCCCCAACAGCCCAACCGAGGGCAAAAATTTATATATATATATATATAAATTTATATATATATATATATATATATATATATATATATATATATATATATATATACACTGCTCAAAAAAATAAAGGGAACACTCAAATAACACATCCTAGATCTGAATGAATGAAATATTCTCATTGAATACTTTGTTCTGTACAAAGTTGAATGTGCTGACAACAAAATCACACAAAAATCATCAATGGAAATGAAATTTATTAACCAATGGAGGCCTGGATTTGGAGCCACACACAAAATTAAAGTGAAAAAACACACTACAGGCTGATCCAACTTTAATGTAATGTCCTTAAAACAAGTCAAAATGAGGCTCAGTATTGTGTGTGGCCTCCACGTGCCTGTATGACCTCCCTACAACGCCTGGGCATGCTCCTGATGAGGTGGCGGATGGTCTCCTGAGGTATCTCCTCCCAGACCTGGACTAAAGCATGGATGGATGGAGCGAGACATGATGTCCCAGATGTGCTCAATCGGATTCAGGTCTGGGGAACGGGCGGGCCAGTCCATAGCTTCAATGCCTTCATCTTGCAGGAACTGCTGACACACTCCAGCCACATGAGGTCTAGCATTGTCCTGCATTAGGAGGAACCCAGGGCCAACCGCACCAGCATACGGTCTCACAAGGGGTCTGAGGATCTCATCTCGGTACCTAATGGCAGTCAGGCTACCTCTGGTGAGCACATGGAGGGCTGTGCGGCCCTCCAAAGAAATGCCACCCCACACCATTACTGACCCACTGCCAAACCGGTCATGCTGAAGGATGTTGCAGGCAGCAGACCGCTCTCCACGGCGTCTCCAGACTCTGTCACGTCTGTCATGTGCTCAGTATGAACCTGCTTTCATCTGTGAGGAGCACAAGGCGCCAGTGGCGAATTTGCCAATCCTGGTGTTCTCTGGCATATGCCAAGCGTCCTGCACGGTGTTGGGCTGTGAGCACAACCAACATCTGTGGACGTCGGGCCCTCATACCATCCTCATGGAGTCGGTTTCTAACACATGCACATTTGTGGCCTGCTGGAGGTCATTTTGCTGGGCTCTGGCAGTGCTCCTCCTGTTCCTTCTTGCACAAAGGCAGGGGTAGCGGTCCTGCTGCTGGGTTGTTGCCCTCCTATGGCCTCCTCCAAGTCTCCTGGTGTACTGGCCTGTCTCCTGGTAGCGCCTCCAGCCTCTTGACACTACGCTGACAGACACAGCAAACCTTCTTGCCACAGCTCGCATTGATGTGCCATCCTGGATGAGCTGCACTACCTGAGCCACTTGTGGGGGTTGTAGAGGCCGTCTCATGCTACCACGAGTGTGAAAGCACCACCAACATTCAAAACTGACCAAAACATCATCCAGACAGCATAGGTTCTGAGAAGTGGTCTGTGGTCCCCACCTGCAGAACCACTCCTTTATTGAGTGTGTCTTGCTAATTGCCAATAATTTCCACCTGTTGTCTATTCCATTTGCACAACAGCAGGTGAAATTGATTGTCAATCAGTGTTGCTTCCTAAGTGGACAGTTTAATTTCACAGAAGTTTGATTTACATGGAGTTATATTGTGTTATTTGAGTGTTCCCTTTATTTTTTTGAGCAGTGTATATTATTCTTTATTTTATTATTATATATATTTGTTTTATTTAATAGATTTAAAATTGAAATTGAAAGGTGCACAAATTTACAAAAAGACATGGATCAGATATATTCCATAAGTAAATAATAGTCCTAAGGGGCTACACAATTAATAATCTTTCATTAATACTTCTTTCTATCGTTCAGCCCACTCCTGATCAGTTCAGTTAATTTCAGCCCTCTCCACATTTTCTCTCTCTCCAGCTCAACCATCTCTTCTACCCCTTCTAAATAATACATTATACCACAATACTTTAAACAAATTCTAACCAGCCCTAAAACTAGCCCTGAACTAATAGAGTTTTGAAATGATGATTGACTGATCAGGCACATCAGGGCAGGGCATTATATATATATGTAGATTTTTCTCAAACCCTGAATATCTATCTAGCTAATTCTAAAGTGTTAAGCTAATTGAGTTACAAGCTGGATTTTATTAAACACACAATGGGTTTAATTTATGGGTTTTGATTCAGAGAAGAGTCTTTTTAACCAGCTATCAGAAACAATCTCATCACAGTTTACATGGTTAATTACCTTTCTTTTAGAAAAATCTCCGTATATCCAGATTAGTTTTAACGACAGCTGCTCCGACTAGCTGCCTGAACTCACAGCGAGGGGAGGGCATACCTGTCAAGTCTCCCGTTTTGGCCGGGAAACTACCGTATTTTACTCCTCTTTCCCGCCGTCCTCCCGTATTAGTATTTTCCCGTAAATTTCCCGTATTAAACTAAATAAAAAAAATATATAGGCCACAGGCGACAATGCACTGACCGCTGTGTGTCTCTTAACCAATCGTGGTGCCGGTTCAAGGAGAAAGTCCCGCCTTTCAGGAGAAACAGCCAATCAGCTAGCTGGTTTTGCGGAGCGCAGTTTAGTGTGCGGGAAGCCCCGCCCCTCCCCTCGCTGTGAGTTCAGGCAGCTAGTCGGAGCAGCTGTCGTTAAAACTAATCTGGATATACGGAGATTTTTCTAAAAGAAAGGTAATTAACCATGTAAACTGTGATGAGATTGTTTCTGATAGCTGGTTAAAAAGACTCTTCTCTGAATCAAAACATAAGTTAAACCCACTGTGTGTTTAATAAAATACAGCTTGTGACTCAGTTAGCTTAACTTTAGAATTAGCTAGATAGATATTCAGGGTTTGAGAAAAATCTACATATATATATATAATGCCCTGCCCTGATGTGCCTGATCAGCCAATAACTATCATTTCCAAACTCTATTAGTTCAGGGCTAGTTTTAGGGTTTATTAGAATTTGTTTAAATCTCAAGTATTGTGGTAATGTATTATAATGTAATGTAATGTATTATTTAGAAGGGGTAGAAGAGATGCTTGAGCTGGAGAGAGAGAGAAAATGTGGAGAGGGCTGAAATTAACTGAACTGATCAGGAGTGGGCTGAACGATAGAAAGAAGTATTAATGAAAGATTATTAATTGTGTAGCCCCTTAGGACTATTATTTACTTATGGAATATATCTGATCCATGTCCTTTTTGTAAATTTGTGCACCTTTCAATTTCAATTTTAAACCTATTAAATAATAATAAAAAAAAAAATAAAAAAAAAAAAAATATATATATATATATTTTTTTTTTTTTTTTTTTTTTTTTTTTTCCTCGTTTGGGCTGTTGGGGCGGCGGAAAAAATCCCTTATTTTTAAGTCCAAAACTTGACAGGTATGGGGGAGGGGCGGGGCTTCCCCCACACTAAACTGCACTCCGCAAAACCAGCAAGCTGATTGGCTGTTTCTCCTGAAAGGCGGGACTTTCTCCTTGAACCGGCACCACGATTGGTTAAGAGACACACAGCGGTCAGTGCATTGTCGCCTGTGGCCTATATATATATTTTGTTTAGTATAATACGGGAAATTTACGGGAAAATACTAATACGGGAGGACGGCGGGAAAGAGGAGTAAAATACAGTAGTTTCCCGGCCAAAACAGGAGACTTGACAGATATGCCACACACACACACACACACACACACACACACACACACACACACACACACACATGCTGAGGTCAATGCAGCATTTACAGTATTAGCTTCCATGGGACCTACTGTAGCAAAAGTCATATGACAAGATACTGCTTCCTGTCCAATGTCATGTGACATGTCAATGTAGAACACAGAAGTACTGAAAAATAAAGTATGTTTTTGCCATAATGTAAATCTGACAGCTGTTCTTTATATTGTGTGAAAAATGAATTAAGAATGGACCAATAGAAAGGCTCCACAATGACTTGCAATAAAAAAAAATACCATTCACTTGTGTTTAATATAACAATGTTTTTTTGAAAGTCAATATACAGCTCTGGAAAAAAAGTAAGAGAGCACCTCAGTTTCTGAATCAGTTTCTCTGATTTTGCTGTTTATAGGTATATGTTTGAATAAAATCAACATTGTTGTTTTATTCTATAAACTACAGGCAACATTTCTCCCAAATCCTAAATAAAAATATTGTCATTTAGAGCATTTATTTGCAGAAGATGAGAAATGGCTGAAATAAAAAAGATGCAAAGCTTTCAGACCTTAAATAATGAAAAAGAAAACAAGTTCATATTCATAAGGTTTTAAGATTTCAGAAACCAATATTTGGTGGAATACCCCTGGTTTTTAATCACAGTTGTCATGCATCTTGACCTGTTTTCCTCCCCCACTCTTACACACTGCTTTTGGATATCTGTATGCCATCTTCCTTCCTTGATTATATTCCTGAGTTTTTCAATTTTGTACAATCAAAGAAACACATAATTTTTAAGTGGTCTCTAATATTTTTACAGTTGTGTATATGTATGTATAGAACTGACAAAAAGGTTCCTTGACACATAACAGTAGTGGAACCCTATTTGGCACTGTACAGAACCATCTACAAAAGGTTCTCCACCAAATTTTCCCACAACAAAAGTGTTTCTTTGAAATGTTAGGACTAAAACTATAAGACCAGTATAATAACCAGCATCTTACATTTGTACTTATATTTTGGGTCAAGCTAAAAAACACATACTGTTGTTATTATTATTTAATGATACTTGACCCTGGGTGAGAATCTCAACACTGCAGATTAAAGAAAGATCAAAGGCATTTATTTTATGTTCTGGAAAGAGATCTAGACGCTTTCTTTTACAGCCATGTCTACGTACTGAAAGTGAATGAGGGGAAAGTGAATGGGGGAATGAGTGTATCGGTTCTGTGGGATGAGTGTGTGTGTGTGTGTGTGTGTGTGTGTGTGTGTGTGTGTGTTGAATGGTCCTCCCTCCTCTCTGCGTCAGTGGCTCTATTTGGATATTCTCTCCACAAAGCCTTCCTTTGATGTGCGGCTGCTTCCTGCCTCTTAACAGGGACGCTGTATTAAATTGAGTTTGCCTCCCGCTGAATGAATTAGGCTTTAATAGCGTTATTGATCAGCCACACACAATCCTTCACAGCCTCTCACAATGCAGCCGCCCGGCTTCCCGCTGCCCACTGAGAAAAAGCAAAAGCAACATCTCACTGACAAACACTTTATAATGATTAGCTGTTAACTAGCTTTTATTACGAATTACTCATCATCATGCTGTCTTTATAGATCCGTCTTCTAGACTGTTTTCATACAACTAGGCTAAAGTCTGAGTTAAATTTAAGTCAAATCTGTGTTGAATCTAAGTCGAATCTGACTTGAATCTGTGTCGAATATGAAATAAATCTGTGTCAAATCTGAGTCGAATCTGAGTCAAATATAAATTAAATCTGTCTCAAATCTGAGTTGAATATGAATTAAATCTGAGTAGAATCTGAGACGAATATAAATTAAATCTAAGTTGAATCTAAGTTGAATATGAATAAAATTTGTGTCAAATCTGATTTGAATATGAATTCAATCTGAATCGTATCTAAGTTGAATATGAGTTAAACCTGTGTCAAATCTGATTTGAATATGAGTCGAATCTGAGTCAAATCTCTGTCGAATGTGTGTTAAAACTGACTCGAATCTGAGTCGAATATGAGTTAAATCTGTGACAAATTTGAGTCGAATCTGTGTCGAATATGAATCAAATCTGTGTTAAAACTGACTTGAATCTGAATCAAATTTGTGTAAAATCTAAGTCAAATTTGTGTTGAATTTCAGTCAAATCTGTGTTGAATCTAAGTCAAATCTTTTTCGAACTTGTGTTGAATTTGAGTTGAATCTGTGTGGAACTAACTTGAATCTGAGGTAAATCGGTGTCGAATCTGAGTTAAATGTGTCACATGTCTGATTTTTTTTCAAGGCTGTGTGCAGATATCAAATCCAATCTTTTCAAAATAAATTTCAATCACTTTCATACACTGTATAGTCTTAGATAGCATATGTATCTGATTTGTGGGCATGTGACATAAATATGTCTGGGCAGAACTGTGTATAACTCAAAAACACAAGTTTATTCTGTTTTGTTTATCACTGATTCGGTTTAATAACTCACTTTCATACTGCCATTCATAAGCCATTTAGCTACACTGTAGAATTAGATATGTGTATTTTACTTATTAGAATTTGTAAAACTGAATGTCTTGAAAGTGTCTTAAGTTTATATAATGGTTATATTTAAGTGTATTTGAAACACAGTTTTATTTATTCAATTTAGGCGAGTTATATGGACTTTAACAAGGAAATATGTTGTAAGAGTTGAAAGTGTCAGGAATCTATATTCTCATATAAGCCGTTTGGATGGCTCCCTTATTAACTTTACAATAAGGAAATCTGCATAGAACCACTCTGGCACCACCCCTCACCCTTCAACCCTTACCAGAGCCCCACCCATTAGGCCATTTCTGCCTGCTGGTTTTACCAGCACTGTGCTTCGTCTGATGGAGGGATCTGTACCTACTGTCTGTGACAAGTGAGCATTTAGCACAAGCTAACACTAACGTTTGGTAAATGCTCAGCATAAACATCGGGCGTGGCCAGCAAAAGCTTATTTGCACACAAGTGATAGAGCCCTTTAATGCAGACAAACCAAGTCTCCCTGAAGCTGCAGGAGTCTCCCGCATTTCGGTAGTGGCTCCCTGATGTCCGCGAGTCACATATAATCTCCCGGAATTCAGAAAGAGTGCCCCAAGAGTGCACTGCACACAAACGCGCACACAGGCCATAGACTTTTTTCCCTAATCGCGTGTGGGAAGGAGAAAGTGAAACCAGAGAGGGTTCTGATTGGCCTGTTCTCTGCAAAGAGTCTGTGAGACAGCCAATCAGTTTTTAGTGTGGGCGGGCAGTGTTTTTCCCCCTCCCGGACGGGATTTGTTCAGTGAGTGAGAGAAAGCAGAACATGGCGGTGGCAATATTAATAATTATTGTAATATGATATGAAATGTTTTTGATATTGTGCAATGTTTTGTGATATTGTAACTGTCATTTTTTGTCAAATAAAGGCTTTTTTTTTAAAATAAAAAATAAAATGAAAGCAGAGGCAGGGCCTTCCAAAAAGAAAAAAGATAAAACTCATTTCACCTCTGAATACTCTAAATTTAATTTAAAAAAAGTAAAATTAATTAATATAAAAGTATAGTTTCGTTATCCTTTGGTGTGTGGTTTTTTGGGGTTTTTTTTGGCTTTTTAATGGCTCATTCTGAAAGGGACTGAAAGTGGCAAGAATAGGATTTGCCCAAGGTGAGATCTTTTTATGTGAGAGTGATCTTGTGCAAATAACTTAATGAACATGCTTTGTTTTGTAGTCCATAGACTTATTCTACTTGTGTAAAAAAGGTATATGATGTCTCCTTTAAATATCACAGTGACCCTAAATTATCATTTTAAGTGTTGGCAACTTATATTACCAATATTAACATAACCAAACTTAATGTTACTTATTGGTTCCTGGCATAATTTATTTTCAGAATGGTTGTGTCCCCCCCACCACTAATTCCCCTTTTGTGTGTAGTCTTGCCTTCAGTGGCTACTTTCACTTAGGTTTTCAGTTATACATTATATATAGAGATTGATTGTTAACTTAACTTACTGTAAAGTATACAGGAAACAGCTTTTTTTACAGTATGTAATGAAGGTAAGATAAAACAAGGAATGAATGACCATGTGACCCAGTACTTCTGTCCATACAGTATAAATATACAAGGCATATGGGACATCCTGTATGTCCTGAAGTAATGATCAGTGAATGGGCCTCTGAACACTGCATCCCAGTGGGAGGGCTGAAAGGACTGAGGGAAAAAGGCCTCCAAAGCCCGAGTTAGCCGTTAAAGCGCCTGTTTCACACTGCTGACCCCAGAGCAATGCACGGCAGAGGTCAGCGGGTCAGAGCAGGATACATGCTGGGAAAGAACTCTGTGACTGAAGAGCTGCCCTGAGCGCCTGCCTCGTATAATTCCTGTAATTTTACTGTATTCATCTCGTCCCTCCCTACTCAGTCATCACAGCAATCTCAAATTACTGCCAGGTGAGCTAGTTTTACACACACACACACACACACACTTTGACAAAGCACATGTGTCGAAGGATTTATATACTCTCATTGTCAAAGACGGAAGCAAGATAGATATTACCAGGAAAAAATAAATGATTAAGAATTCTGACTGATACAGGCAACTATTGGTCATTATTTTAAGCTGGAGTTGTAGAGGTTCCTAATGGTGTCCTTCCATAATCCATCTGAATACAGCTTGAATATTCTGCTTGCGCTTCTGAAAATGGAACAGAAGTAAGGGTACCACTTTAAAATAAGACTACCTTCATAAAGAGTTTATAAATGGTTTTACAATTTGTTTATTAATGGCTACTAATTAGGTTGTAAATGCCTTAAAAATCATTAATAATCAGTTATAACACATACGTAGAAATGTACGTAGACCTGTTGTTTGCCAAATAGCGAACCCATATATTGTTGCCCTATCTACGTATGTGTTATAACTGAATATTAATGATTTTAAGGCATTTACAACCTAATTAGTAACCATCAATAAAGTAATTGTAAACCAGTTATAAACCCTTTATAAAGGTAGTCTTATTTTAAAGTGGTACCGAAATGAGTGTTCCAGCTCAATAAACAAAATCGAAGTGTTATCCAATGAAACAACTGAAGAACTCTTATAACAGTTTTCATTATGTATGTTTTTATGTGAAACGTGAACATTAAAGGGTTATCATATCACACCACTAAATTTGTTAATATCATATTCTCATTTATTCAAGTTATCTATCTATCCATCCATCCATCCATCTAAACCCATACATTCTAGCCTAAAAATAACATAAAACTTTATTTTATCACACTGCAGTACTATTTTTTTAATGTATAACTTACAGGTAGGTACTTTCTCCTCTTCTGATACTGCTGCGAGGTGCATTCTGCGATATCAGACTGTATGAAGTCCAAACAAGTAACCTTCCATGCATCCTCGATAATGAGGGAGGAGCAAGAAAACATCCTTGTATTTGTTGTGAACTTGGCTAACTGCGATCTTCTAATTGGAACAGAACTTGGCTGGGAATGATGACGTTTCCCGAGTCCAAAATAATACAAGTGCAGACAAGAACGCAGATTGAGAAACGACCCATGACACCGGGTCTTCTGGACAAATAACGTGACAACAAACTGTTGATCTTGGTTCTGACCTTGGTACTTCCATACACAGATTTGTGAGATGTCTCCAACAACAAGGCTACCCTCTAAGTTTCATTCCTGTCAGTTGTTTACAAGCATAGATTCGGAGAGTTAGAGAGAGATAAAGAGAATAAAAAGAGAGAAATATGGAGAGTAAAGCGGAATAAAAGAGAGATATAGGAAGAGAGAGAGAGAGGGTGGGGAAGGAAGATAAACACACAGAAACACAGAGAGTGAAAGAGAGGAAAGGTCAGAATTATGAGGCAGGGGAAGAGATTGATATTCCTTTCCTATCATTACGCATCGATATTCCAAAACACTTGCGGTTTTAGCTTTCCTTCTCCTCTTCTATGACTCCCACTGGAACTGTCACAGGTTTGGCTTCAGAGCCACCAGCGTTTGAGGCCGCAGCCTCACGGTGCCACAATGGAATGTTTATTTATCCGACATCCTGTCTCTGATCCGGTCATATTATACAGCCAACCGTATGAATTAAACATCCAACTCCAGCAGCATTGTTAGTCAACTCTTTTACTTTCACAGAATTCCAGACTGAGGACTTTTGCTTTGTACCTGGACTGGAGTGACCGTGTGCTCTGCAGGGCAGATTGTGTAAACATACACTTGAGAAGATGTCCTAGCTCAGGCTGAGGACAATGTCGGACGCCTCTAGTGTATATTTGTGTGTTTGTGCTACGTTGTTTCTTGTGTTTGCTATTTGTTCTGACCTTGTTGTTGACTCGTAAATCAGAGGTAAACTAACCCCCTCCAGCTTGTACGGTAAACTCTTCAGCAAGGCACATTATTTTACTCTGTGTTCACACTGACAGACAGCAAGATGCTTCTCTTTACCTAATTTTTCCAATGTTGGGAGTTTTTAGGATTCGTAGGTGTGTATATTACCTGAAGAGACCACTTCAGTTTCTGAATCAGTTTCTCTGATTTTGCTATTTATAGGTATATGTTTGAGTAAAATGAACATTGTTGTTTTATTCTATAAACTACAAACATGTCTTCCAAATTCCAAATAAAAATGTTGTCATTTGGAGCATTTATTTGCAGAAAATGAGAAATGGCTGAAATAACAAAAAAGAAATGCAGAGCTTTTAGACCTCAAATAATGCAAAGAAAAAAAATAGGTTTATATTCATAAAGTTCAGAAGAGTCCAGAAATCAATATTTGGTGGAATAACCCTGGTTTTTAATCACAGTTTTCATGCATCTTGGCATCATGTTCTCCTCCACCAGTCTTACACACTGCTTTTGGATAACTTTATGCTACTCCTGGTGCTAAAATTCAAGCAGCAGTTCAGCTTGATTTGACAAGTTGTGATCATCCATCTTACTCTTGATTTTATTCCAGAGGTTTTCAATTTGGTAAAAGAATCAAAGAAACTCATCATTGTTAAACGGTCTCTTATTTTTTTTGCAGAACTGTATACTTTTCTCTGTTGCAGGCAAGGAAGCCATTTCATTTCAGGACGAGGAAGAGCTTCTTTCCACAAGCCGTTTGCACTCTCAACCAGAGCAGCATTTAGGATGGAGAGGCAGGATGGCTGTTTTGTCCAATTGCCTCGCTTCTATGACTTATGCCTTTGTTTGCAGTGGTGTCGTGACCCTGGTTGAAAAACCTGGAATGCTTCAGACTACAATTGTACCGTCTTTAGTTAGGTCCCAATGCACTGTAACCAAAGCCCTCCATGTCTCCAAGTCAAACACTGCAACTACAAACAAAGCAACAAATATTAAATATAAATTACAGCACATTCATTAAATATATATTGACTTTAAAAGCCTTTGTTTTAATCTAAAACTGGATGATAAAGCTATTACTGGCCAGCTTGCTACTTCAAATGAGCCAAATGTTATTTTTTTCTATCCAGTTTTAAGTGGCTTTAGTGTATGTTGAATATATCCAATATTAATCGTTTTTTTACTTTACTATTAACAAATACACTTTTATCTAAAGCTGTACTGTTTATATTTACCTCTATAATACTTGCTGGGTAAGGATGTTCCTCGACTGTTGTTAGATAGTGTTGTGTTTAATCAGTGGTCCATTGTTGAGTGTTGATAACCAAACACAACCTATTTTTTCCATATTTTTTAACTCAAAATCTTTCAATAAACAGCAATAATGGAACTGTGGTATATATAATCAGTATATTACACATGCTATAACATGTAATAGTGGCAGTGATTCTCAGCCAATCACATTGGAGAGCCAGAACTAGCTGTGGTACAATGTTGGATGATCACCACTGACCCCAACTCATTCCCAAATCCCCATATCATTCCAAAATATTGAAATGGTGCACCAACATCATTCCAGTGAGCACAGTTCTGCTGCTGCACAGCTCAATACTGGGGGGCTTTATACCCCTCTGGCCCACACCTGGCAGTAGGTGTCATGGTGCCAACAGGTTAAAGTTTATCACATTCCAAAAAAGATAATTTACTCTTACGTTAGGTTTATTTAACTGTGTGTTTCGGTCAGTAAAGTAGTTCAGACAGCGAATGGCCTCATTGTTGAAGGATGGTACTGAAGTGTGGTGTTTCTACCTGGACTAATAAGACCAGTCTCATTCCAGCTCTGCCCATATAATACTACAGACTGACAGCACTCTTTCAACACACCTGTGCTCCACCCAGAATGTGCTAATCAACTCCAGGGCTAAAAATAAGTCGGTTAATCACAACATCTTCCTGGAAACGAGCCATTATCGAAGGAAATAGTGTTCGAGGTAATTTTCACATTCGCGAACTCACGCTTAAGAATTAAGTGAACTGTAATTAAGGGGGAATGTCCCGTAATCTTTTAGAGATTACTGAAGCATAGTAAGACCTTTCAAAGAAAGGATAGTGTCATCACTCTTATAACCAACAGTTCACCAAAGTGATGTAAATTGATTAGAAGAGCCTTTAAAAAGCATTCTTCAACAGGTTTTCACTTAATGTAGTAGTTCTACAGTGTATAGATTAAATAGTGATTAATTAATAATCAGTGCCACTGACGTGTAATATGAAGAATACACCCCCAGACCACAATCACCTGAACATTGACTTTACCTGTTACACATACTATATATACAGCTCTGGAAAAAAAATAAGCCACTTGAGTTTCTGAATCAGTTTCTCTGATTTTGCTATTTATAGGTATATGTTTGAGGAGAATAAACATTGTTGTTTTATTCTTTAAACTACAGACATCATTTCCAAATAAAAATATTGTCATTTAGAGCCTTTATTTGCAGAAAATACGTTTTCAAACCTCAAATAATGCAAAGAAAATAAGTTCATATTCATAAAGCTCAGAGTTCAGAAATCCATTTTTGGTGGAATAACTCTGGTTTTTAATCACAGTTTTCATGTATCTTGGCATGTTCTCCTCCACCAATCTTACACACTGCTTTTGGATAACTTTATGCCACTCCTGGTGCAAAAATTCAAGCAGTTCAGCTTGGTTTGCAGGCTTGTGATCATCCATCTTCCTCTTGATTATATTTTAGACGTTTTTAATTTAGTAAAATTATTTTCAATCATTTTTAAGTGGTCTGTACGTGTTCTACAAAGCCTTTCTCTTTCCTGCATTTCGGTTTAATCTGTGTATGAATATTATTGTTATTACAATTATTATTACGATTTTGCTTTGGTCTCTGATACTGCCTCGTCATGTTTTGACCTGGACTGTATCACAAAAAAAAGTTTTTTGCCTTTTTGTTCTGACACTGCCTGTTGTTGACCATGATTTTGGGATTTTGGATTGTCCTTTTTCAATTAAGCCTCTTTATTTTATTAAGCTTGTCTCAACCTTGCCTGGACCTGACATTAAAATAAAATAAAAAAACACTGATTGTTCTTATTAGTGCTCAAAATATCAAAAATGTTTTTGTTTTTTTTCCCAACGTTCTTGCATGGTGGAGGAAGTTAGGGGGTTAAGTGCTCTGCTGTTCTTACAACTTAAAGTACACTTGAACCCTTTTCATGACTGAATGTAGGACAAGCTAAAAAAAAATGTTGGATTCTTAAAACAAAAGTTTAGACTTGCTTCATAAGCTGTCAAAAATGCGGTTGAACCCACGCTTGGAGACATTCCGATTTATTTTTCCACGTTGTGTTTTTCACTCGGGCTGACAGGTAAAGCCTGGGCGAGTGACGAGCTTTGGAGGTCGTTTAGACAGAGAATGTAAATGTCAGCATGCCAGTATACACACTTTGGCAGAGGGGCCTTGGCTGTCATGGCGATGAGGCGCTATGGCAACCTCAGCCATGTGCTGCCGTCCCAGACTGAGCCTCTTGCCCTGTACCCGTACAGAGTGGTACAGGAAGAAAGCAGGAAAACACGAGAAAGAGAGAGAGAGAGAGAGAGAGAGAGAGAGAGAGAGAGAGAGAGAGAGAGAGAGCAGGGGCGAGAGAGGGCCGCACTCGGCAGGTCCTATCGCACATGATCGGTGGTCTTGTTGATTGAGCACAGTGTCAGCGGTGGGGTCAGTAAAGTAAATCCCTCTTTGAGTAAGGGAGCGTGAAATCCAGGCAAGTGCACCCTGATCCCCAAATCCCTCTATTGTCACAATAAACAGAAAAGTGGAGGAACCGTGTGTGTGTGTGTGTGTGTGTGTGTGAGTGTGTGTGCACACACCGCAGCGTGTGTTAAGGCACAGTGTTAAGCCTGACTTAAAAGGGATTGTATTAGATTTTGGAGCTTTTGTCCAGGCTGCCTTTTGAACTTATTGGACTCGGTACTTTGGGGTCAACGGTGTTTTTTTCACACGGGTTTGAGCTCAGAAACTTGTTCAGATCTAAAAAAAAAAAAAAAAAAACAGATTAATGATGTATATAAAACTTTCATTATGGTTTCATTATGGTTTTAGCATATTTTATTATGTTTTCTATTTCCTTCTGCTCTAAAAGTAGAAAATATGTTCAAATAAGAGGTAAAACAATTTTAGAGTAGACACTGGTTTCAAATAAAACAAGCGCTAAACTTGAATAGAACACTTATGCTATTACATGTTCACTTTTATACCTACAATATTGTCACAATCAATGCTAATTTCATAGGTCCTAAAATAGAACCCTGGGGAATTCAACAAGAATTGCTCAATCTAACTGTTATTTTACCAATTTTATTCACAATATCACAATAACATAGTAATAAAGTAATTGTCCAAGATGTTAACCCCCTAATTTCTAGGTTTATTCATAATTACTACATAACATATTAACCCTCTTGCAGAAACTGTTGTGAATTAATTGACATGTAACAGTCTAATTTAACAAATCTTGTGGAGTACCCCATGGTTTTTAGGTATTTTAGGTGTCAGTCCTGTCACTGTCTGTCTGCTTGCTATGACTAATTCTTCAGAAAGAGACTCCATTTCCAATGAAGCACCTGAGCTCAACCTTCCGGACATGCCGGATCACGTTATGTATCAGCGTTCCAGCTCGCCGTGCTATTGATTGCTCACACCTGCACTCTCTTGTATAAATAGTCCCTACTTTTTTCACCTACTCCTTGCCTGGTATTAAACCTATTTTACATAGCTCTTATACCTCACATTTCCTTTGTGTTTGACCTTTAGTTTCCATCTCTTTTGCTTTTTTTCACTACTCTTTTGCTTAGCCCTTTGATTGTTAGCTTTTTTGGTTTTGACCTATTTTTGTGTTTTGATCATTCCTTTGCCTTGCTCTTTTAACCTAGTTCTGGATATCCTGTGTACAACCTCTTTGCCTGCAAACTCTGGTATGTTGTTAGTTTGTGCTGCCATTTTGTTACTGACTCTGCCTGCCCTTGAACATTCCTATTTGACTTATACCATATCTAATTAATTTTTGGTGTTGTATGTATGCTTGTCTGTCCTGTGTTTGGCTCCTGTCACTTTAAGACTTATGAAATTGATCATAATTGTGACAGTAACTCAAAGGACCAATTTTCAGTACTATAGGTTCTGAGGGTTGTGAAAAACAATATTCAAATATTAAAAGAAAGCTTTGAGTTCTGCCGTCAGCTGTCAAAAAACGATGGTTGAAAAGTTTGGAGACATTTAGATATATTTTCCAGTTATCCTTGTATTAGAGTTCCTCACGGTTCTATTTTAGGCCCCATGAAATTGATGTTAATTGTGACAGTAATGCAGTGATAGAAGTGATAGAAGAAGTCACGGTACAGTGTCTAAAGGTCTAAGCAGCTTACCCAACCTTACCCAACCATAAGCGCTTTCCAGCTCCTCCTGAGTTTACTAAGATTCCTGCTTCTCATTAACGTAACCGAGCAACCAGGAAATCTGCTGGAGAATCTTGAAGTGTAATTTGGAATCTAAAGCATTCTGCTTTTTTTTAGTTTGACATTTAAAATGCTGAGCTCGGGTCTGTCCTTGACTCAACTTTAGGAGATTTTCATACAGAGAGGGAGGCATAGTTTGCAGCAAGACCTTTGGCTTTAATGAATACGGACCCCTCCAAAAGGATTAGAACAGTACTGGAACACTGAGGCCAATCCCTTTATTTCTGGTGCAGACTGAAAACATTTGGATTTGACATCAAAAGATCATTTGAACATTTCAGCTTCTATTTCCAGGTATTTACATCTGAATCTGATATACAGATCAGAAGATAGCACCTCTTTTCTTACCCCACTCATTGTTCTTGTGAGCAAAAGTTTTGGAACAGATAAGCTTAAAGTATCTTCTTCTGTGATGCCTTTCCAGGCTGTGTGTTTTGGACAATTATCTTGCTGCATGTTGAAGGATCTCCCAATAAGTTTAGTTTTAACCTTTTTTTATTGACAGACATTTTTTTTTTCTGTATACATCTGAGTTCATTATACATCAATTAAGATTAAAGAGCTCATCCCGTAAGAAGCTGTGCAAGCTTAAGCCATGACACTACCTCCACTGTGTTTCACAGATGAGCTGGTGTGTTTGGGGTCACACTTTTTAACCTTTCCATTACATTGGTAAAAGTTAATCTTTGTCTCATCAGATCATAATCAGCCCATAGGCTTGTCTCTGTCCTTCTTGGAAACTTCCAGCTCGGCCTTTTTATTCACCTTTTTCATCTTCTGCTAAAGCCTCTGTACTTTTTCGTCATCCTCAATTCTTCTGCAAACAGTAGATTGTAATATCTTCACTCCTGCCCTCTAAAGGTTGTTGCTGACATCACTAACAGTTGTTTTAGGGTCGTTTTTATTTACAGCACAGACTAGACAATTTCTAGACATTAACAGCTGTTAAAAATCATACCAATATTCCAATATTTCCCACCTTCCCCTTTTGTCTGTGTTAGTTTCAGCATTGGAAACATCAGGCTATGGGGAAACATCATCTCTACTCAAGCTATGGGGTTTTCACACTCAAAACCTGGTAGAATTACTGGCATTCCTTTGCCAGTAATGGTCAGGCTTTGCGTCATTCACACTCGCAGACCATTAACAGTACTTTACCGAAATGCACATGTTTGCATTCGCAATGAAAGAAATACCTCTTTCGTTTGTGAGTCATGTACAAAATACCCCTGCAATATTAATGCCTGAGGAAAGCTGAAACCTTCTCAGCAGCTATGCATGCATGAAGAGCAGGTGAGCAGTTTTGCAGATTCTCTTAAAAAAAGTATGTTTAGACTACAATAGCTCTGCATCACTAATTTTTTTATAGTTGTTATGAATGTTCTTCTTACTTTACACAGAAAGCTCCTCTGTAAAATCAAGATTGTTGCTAAATCATTATATTTTTCTTCCAGTACTGTATTCTGGTTGCATAAAGCTTTGGTCTCATCTGACCAGAGCATTTTTTATTATTTTATTTTTGCTTAATCCCCTACATAACTTGTATCAAACTGCAGATGGGAAGTCTCATGGCTTGCTTTTCCAAAATTGCTTACGTCCTCTGTGGAAAACATTCTTCAACCAGAGTTGTGGATCTCTGCAGCTCCTCCAGAGTGACCATGGGCCTCCTGGCTGTTTAGATGGACAGCCATATCATGTGTTGATACAGTTTGATCATTAATGTTCTCTAACAGACTTCAGAGACCTTCATAGATCAGCTGTAGTTACAGTATACTGAGAAGGAATTACACACAGGTAGACTCTACAATCTAATTAGGTGACTTCTGAAGACAATTTGTCACACTGGATTTTATTTAGGGGTATCAGAGAACAGAGGACTGAATGTAAATGCATGCCACACTTTTTACATTTTTTATTCATTAAAAAAAAAAAGACAACCTGACAAATGTACGCACCTCACCAGTTATGTCACCAGTTAGCTAGTTAATTTGGTAACACTTTACTTGGATGGTCCATTTGATGGCCTTTTTGATGCTCAACTGACATTTAACTAACATTCAACTACATGTCTATTAAACGCAAATGAACTAAAAGGTGAAAGTAAATGATTCTCTATTGAATATAACCCTACATTCAACTCTAATCCAAACGCTTAACTTAATATTTTAGGATTGGGTTTAGGGTTAGATTTTAAGCTTAGGTTAAGGTTAGGGTTAGGTGTACGATTAGGTTCTATTTTGAATCATTTACATTCAACATAGGGTTAAGTTGAATTGAATGGACATTCAATTCAGTGTTAGTTGAATGTCAGTTGAGCATCAACACGGCAATAAAATGGACCATCCAAGTAAAGTGTTACCGTTAATTTAGTCTGTAATGGTTATTGACAGTTATAGCAGCAGCATAGCATTGCATATCTGTAATAAAATGATAAATGACTACAAGGTAAATGACTACAAGTTAGTTCCACGTTTCTATTATCAGTAAAGGTACACAAGTAACCTATTTGATACGAATAGCCTACAGTACTGTTAAGTTTAGCCTGACAATTGGAACTCCTACTGTACTCCCTGTACCCCCTGACCTCCACTGTATCTCATCATGCTCATCTTGTTCCCACCAGACACATCTCACATCCCTCACAGTTCACACACAAAGAGAAGCACAGAGGAGGAAGTCTGAGGAGCAGAGAAGCTGCTATTCCTCGCTGTACACTCGCTCTTTCAGCGAGTAACGGTCACTCGTCAGTACTAGCCTCTGTCCCTGTATCTCTGGTGGGGGCAGGGAGAAGGTCTGAGGGCTTGGACATGGAGTTCGGTGGAGTGGAGTTGAAAGCGTAGGGGAGGGGGGGGTCTGAACGGTAACCCACAGGGCACAGGGGGGGAGAAGGGGACAATGGTGGTCCTGTTTGAGGCGAGTGTGGTCAAAATGAGCCGGGGGTTGGGCAGAGCGAGGCTGTGGGGGCAGGAAACCAGGGGAGCCTATGGGAATGCAGATCGGCAGGCTGAATTAAACTGGCAGCCTGCGCTTTGATGTGAGCCGAGGGGGGGGGGGGACTTTCATATGGCCTAACTTTCACCAAATCTACAACAGCACCCCCACCCCTCACTACACACACACACACACACACACACACACATCTCCCCTCGACTGCACTCCTCCCCCACATCCCCAAACCTTCCACACTGCTCTCCAACTGACAAAACCCGCACACCCGTTGATACAGCTGACACTGCTTTGAGTGAGGTGAAGAGCGGGAGGCTAACGCTAACAAGAGAGGGGGCAAGTTTAAGAAAAAAAAATAATAGAGAGAGAAAAAAATATATTTTTTAACAGACATGGGTTTTTAATGGCCTGATTAAAGGACCCCTGCTAAGATGCCATTCAATTATGTGTGGGTTTAAGTTTGAGTGTGTATGTGCGTATGTTTGGACAGTTTTAGGCCAAAATTTCCTGAGAAATCAGAGAAAATCAGATAGAACTGTCCCAAATAGAACATTTTCTGAACACTACAGCCAACATTCTTAGAATGTTCCATGTATCAACTTTTTATAGATGTTCGAACATAGAACATTGTTATTTAAGCAATAATACACGAACGGGAGTGCTTTAACGTGTAATATTGGCAACGTAGGGACGAGGCCACAGGCTACACTGATTGTAGCTGCATTATTTCACTGTATTGTTGCTAGGTTACTGTATGTGGTGGAGTAATACACGAGAGCTTCGTTTACAGTGCATTACCGGCTGATAACGGCACTCATAGAACACCTCTCAGCCAATCAAATTGCAGGGTCGGAACTAACTGTGGTATAATTGACATTTTACAATATTCTAGTAACATTCCTGCAACATCACATGTGTCAATGTTTTTAATTTTTTTTAAGTTAGCTCCTGGATGCCAGCAGGACTGAATGAAGCATCTGCATTCTTAAAAAATTTAAAGATCTGTCCGACAACGTTTGTCTAAATAGTGAAGATGTGCTACGACCTGATACATCCTGATGGAGCATAAACCAACGTGTTTGTTTGTGTGTGTGTGTGTGTGTGTGTTTGTGTTTGTGTGTGTGTGTGCGCTAAAGGGAGGCAGTGATTGGGCCCCAGTCCAACTGCTTCCATCTCTGTCTCTGTCTGTTAGTGTGTGTGTGTGTGTGTGTGTGTGTGTGTATACAACTGTGGAACACTAAAGAACCACACTTGAAATTCAGCATGCACACACACTAGCGCACACACACACACACACACACACACACACACACACACACACACACACACACACACACACACAGTGACACACACCACCTCAAAAGTCCACATTCTTTTCATCCTCTGTTCCTCTGTCTCCGTGGCGACCCCTCCTGAGAGCAGGATTTGAGAGAGCGGGTGAGCGAGCGCTGCAATGCAAAGGAGGAACAAGAGGGTTTAGAAAGTGCTGAGTGGAGGAATTAAAAGGAGAGATAAAAAGAAGTGAGAGTGGAAACTGGGGACTTAAAGTGTGTTTGTGAGTGTGTATGAGTGAGTGTGTGTGTCTGTGGGTTGGGGGGGGGGGGCTAAAGGACTAATTACATTTCTTCCTGTCTTTCTGGAAATGGCCTCTATTCTGTTGGTGGTGGAGGTTTCTATTGAATAGCATTTCTTCAGGCCTTTCTTTTTCTCTCTTTCTTTGAGCTTTCATTTTCTTTTTCCTCACTTTCTTACCTGCTTTCCCTCTCAGACTCTCAGTGGGGTGGTGAGGCGGGCGAGGTTTCATCCCCTCTCTCTCTCTCTCTCTCTCTCTCTCTCTTTCTTTCGGTCTTTAATACAAAAAAAATAAAAAATATATAATAATAATAATAATACATTTTATTTGTTGGCGCCTTTTAAGACACTCAAGGTCACCTTTCATCCAAGTGATCCCGTGTACATACACAAAAAGCAGAAAAAGCAGAAAAAAGTAGCAACTAAATAAAACTAAAATAGAACAAGTAAAGTATAAACAAAAGGAAATAAACACAGATTGATTAAAATAACTTAAAAATATAAGTCATTAAGTAAGCAGATCCCTTAATCTTGAAGAGATGCATTGTAAGAACAGTTTTAAACTGTATAATGGAGTTCAGCCCACGTATGTAAGGAGGAAGCACGTTCCAGAGTTTAGGTGCTGCATAAGAAAAGGCTCTAACGCCAACTGTGCTAAGCTTGATGTTGGGTACTACTATAAGGCCTGCCGAAGGGGGCGCCGAGTGGTCCAGCGGACTAAAGCGCTGCCACTATGAGCAGGAGGTCACAGGTTTGAAACCCCACTCATGCGGCTTTGCCATCAGCTGCCGAAGCTCAGAGGGAGCAAAATTGGCCCTGCTCCCTCCGGGTGGATAGATAGATGGCGCTCTCTCTCTCTCCCCACATCACTAAAGGAAGATGTCCGCAGCACAGGGCGTCTGTGAGCTGTTGTATCGGAACCAAGTCGCTGCGCTTTCCTCCGAGTGCGCTGTGATGCTGCATCAGCAACAGTTCGAAAAGAGTCTTCACCCTCCTGGTGTGTTGGGGTATCACTAGTGATAGGGGGAGTCTTAATGAGTGGGTTGGGTAATTGCCCGAGCAAAATTGGGGAGAAAAAAGGGCATGCTGAGGAAGACAGCAGAGCCCGAGATGGAGTGTAAATCTAAAGAAGATCTATAAATAGCTCTGAAAGTAAGTAATAATATTTTTAAAAAAGGTAATCCACTGTTGCACAGGGAGCCAATGTAGCTGGATCATTAAGGGAGTGACATGCTCAGTCAGTTTCTCTCTCTATTTCTTCGCTCTGGGTCTGATTACGCACGTGGTCAGGCCTGGATACGGACAAAACTTGGCGAACAGGAAAAGACACGGCCATGCAGATTTTCTCTCTTTTTTTCCGCTCTCTGCGTGAAACAGCTGTGGAGAGAAAAAAAAAGAAATCTGAAGAAATATGAGGGAAGCCTATGAAAAGCCGTGTAACAGTGTTTGTGTTATGACATAAAGAGCGGACATGAATTAAAGCACTTTTCACGGATCGCTAAACGCGCTGGAAAAACAGTGAGGGAAGCGAGAGAGCGAGAACGCTGCCTGTTTGCTGTTATATAAGTTGGAAGTTACGGAGGCCAGGCCATTGAGTTGAAGGCTGAAGCAATGGGGGAGTATGAAACGTTCCAGTGTCAGATGTTTCCTCTGGACTGTACGCCGGGCTGATGACTTCCAGACACTTTCGGAGTCAGCTTTGGACTTTGCGAAAGGGCCAGAGGTGACTGGCCTAGCTCTCCTCCCTCGCTCTCGCTATCTTCGAGCTGTCTCGTCTCTCTCTCGCGCTCAGAGCCAAGCCATGTCAGGATGCCATTCGCCCAAATTTTATTTGCCAAATTAGATAGCGAAGGGCTGTCTGTGATATTTTGAAGCGCTCTACTTGTAGGACAATGGTGCAGTGTGTGAGATTTTGGAGGAAAGAGAGGTCAGCCAGCTACAACAGAAGAGCAGAAGGAAAAAAGAGAGAAAGGGAACTACATTTAATGGCTTATTTCTCTTGGCGTTATATGGAGAGAACTGACGCTGAGATTACACTACATAAAAGCCCCCATTTACTAAAGTAACACACTAAAATGCTCCTAATAACGCTATTTCAAAATGAAACCAATGATGATCTCAGTGATGCTATCATAGTTCCCCCTGAGGAATGCGGCAATAAAGCTACAAATCCAAATCCAGGCTTTTTCTTCTTCACAGAGCCATATAATCATTTCCAAAGATCATTGCGGTCCTACAACATGTGTGTGCCAAATCAGTGCAAACATCTGTCTCAAACTGTCTTCCTGGATAAACATGAGGAATAATTAATGTTTTTTCAAATGAGGGACTCTTGAGTACTCTATGTGGCAGCCTGATCTCACAGTCAAAACGTCCATATTGGTCATTTCCATCATCTTGTATAACGTTTCATTGCTATGTTTGCCTATATTTGAGGAAATGTTATAGAGAAATGACTCTAAATGTGTCAACACATCAAACCCAACGTTACTGTATCCAAGCAAAAAACGTAGTATTTATCTAAACCCAGTCTTATCCTTCCCTTTAAAATATACATAAACCTAACATTAACCTACATCTTAATCTACGTATGAACCTACCCTAAACTCCACCATAATCTAAGCTGTAATCTTATCCTGTCATAGAGTCCATCTAAACCTAACCTTAATCTAATTCTAACCTACACCTTAATATACACCTAACACTAACTTTGACCTGCAAATCTAAGTTTAACCTAACCTTAACCTTAATAGGTCTAAAGGCATAGTTTTAATGCTGATGTCCGTAAAATTAGGAATTTTAGGGTTTTAGGGCCCTCTCTGGTGAGAATGGGTAATTGCACCGAGCATGCGGAAGAATCATTTTAAACTGGGAGGGTGTGATGCGGCCTCCTTTTAGAGCGGATGAATCCGATTCCAGGTTATGTTCAGTCAGAGAGAGAGAGAGAGAGAGCATGCTCAGTCAGAAACTTCACTACTTCATTTCTTTGGTTTTATTATGGCTGAATGAGCTACTGAGGTCTGAGTTTCCCTTCTGAAGTCTCCATAGCTCCACCAGCAGCTCGTGTTCAGTAAAACTGGGCCAGATCATCTTTTTTTGTTTACAAAGGTTGTACATGTGACATAAGTAAGTAAAGACGTGTGACGTGGCCAGAAGAACTCTCCCAAAAGCGACCACACACCCCAGTTTTTAGAATGATTATATTAGTATTAGGCTTAGTAGGGATTAAGATCAGCACACTGGTACCATTAAACACAATATTATGTCCCTTCTTCACTCAGAAATGCTTCTGCTTTCAGTCTAGAAACAAAGTAATATGGACTGCCACTTTAAAATAACCTTCATAATTCTACATCTGAACTTAATATACCTCATCTAACCTTAAATGAAGAATCCTTACTATTTTTCCATTCATTTCTCCAAAAATAAACATGAACAACCGAATTTTCCTTTCCAACATCATCTTCCAGTGATATGATTGGTGTGGTACAGTGAGTGAGCTACCATGAGGGAGACTGGGGTTCAATTCCAGTCCTGGGTGACTATTCAACAACAATAAGAGTCCTCAGGCAAGGCTCCTAACACTAAACTGGTCCACCGTAAATGTAATGTAATGTTTTATCAATTCTTCTTCAAGCACATGACAGATTGGTTGTGTCTGTATGTTTGTGTGTATTCTGCTCAAGATGGCTACCAGTGGTCAGAATCAAAAATGACCAAATAGATATTATTTTAGGACTAAAACAATCTCTCTATATGGATTCTACGTGCCATCATTTTCTATGGTTCTGTAACCCAGCACATCTCAAACGAAAAATATTTTCAAAACTGTTTTCTAATAGAAAAATAAATATTAGTGATATAAAAAATAACACTACAAAGGTAACAAACGTAATTACTTCATGGTGTTCTTCCAAAATTGCGTAGAGTTTCCTAGAAATGTAGAAATCTCAACATACTTTTGGTTAATCTGTCATTCCGAATGCTTCAGACGATCTCCAAAACAGAACCGGAGAAGTGTTTATTAATTAAAGAAGCTCAGTGTGTGTCTGCTGTGTGTAAATACACTGAGTACGTACAAGTGGCATAACAACACAGCCAGTGTCCAGAATCCTTCTGAACATCAACTGAGTCATATGAGGAAGTTAGTATTTGGAGAGAAAACATGTCAAGTCATCTCAAAGGAGGAGGAAAGCAACAGACCGCAACCAACCAGGAGAAGCCAAGGCTAAAAACAAGAGAAAGCAAGAGAGGGTGAGAGATGGGGTAGAGATGATGAAATGAGGGGAGAAAGAAAGAGAAGAAGATTGAATGATTTGAGAGAAAGAAAGAGATTTATTTCTCACTCTCATACTTTCGCTTGTGCTCTTTTGCTCACCCTTGTTCTCACTCCACCTTTCCCTCCATCTGTCACACACTCACTCTCTCACTCTAGTTTCTCTACATATGTTATTCTGTTCTTATAACTTTATTATCGTGTCTTTCACTCTCACACATTCTCTCGCGCACTGATTTTTTACATAGTCTCCATGTTTCTCTCTACGTACTTCTCTCTTTTTTCTCTCCATTTTTGAGTGAGAGGTTAAAGGGAGAGAAAGAGGTGTAGATCAAGGGGAGAAGACAAAAGCTGGGTTTGAAAGCGAGAGTAAGAGAGATAGAAGAATAGATAAAAGACTAAAAGACTAAAAGTGAGGAAGGCTCTATCTTAGATAGAAAGACAGTAAAAGAGAGGGAAAGAGAGAAGAAAGAAGAAGAAGAAGAGAGAAGAAAGAGATTGGGGAGTTATTTCTCCATGTTTCTCACTCTCACACTTTCGCTTATGCTCTCTTACTTACCCTTAATCTCACTCTACCTCTATCTGTCACACACTTAGTCTCTTACTCTCGTTTCTCTACATATGTTTTCTCTCCTTATAACTTTATTACCATGTCTCTCACTCTCACACATTCTCTCACGCACTCATTGTGTTTTTTTTTATTCTTGTTCTCCGTCTCCATGTTTCTCTCACTCGTTCATGTTTTCTTACACTCTATGTTTTTTTTTTCTCTATTTTTGATTTAAGTCTCTGATCCTTTCAATATGGTATTCTTATGCACTTTGGTTTAGATAGAGACAAAAGAGAAAGAGATGTAGAGTAAGAGAAGAAGACAAAATAAGAAAAGTGGGGGGCCGAAAGCAAGAGTAAGAGAAATAGAAGAATAAATAAAAGGAAGGCCGAGATCTTAGAGAGAAAGACAGTGAAAGAGTGGGAAAGAGAGGATGAGAGGAAAAGAAGAAAAAATAAGAAATGAAGATTGAGGGAGCGAGACAGTGAGAAAGAGGTGATGGGAGTAATACGAAAGAGAAAAAGAGGGAAGTGAGTGAACAGGCACTGAGAGAGCACTGAGAGGTAAAAGGGGAAGAAAGAAATGTAGGCTGGGGTGTTAAAGAGAAAGAGAGAGAAATAAGAAGATTGAGGAAAAGGAACAGAAGAGTTGAAAGCAACTAAAAGTGAGAAAAGCCAAGAGACAAAAGAAAGTGAGAGCAAAACAGAATGAGTAAGAGAGGGCGGGTGTGGGAGAAAGAAAGTGAGGAAGAGGAGGGGGAGTGAGTAAGAGAAACAGAAAGAAGAGAGGAGAAATCTAGTGAGAGTGAGTGAGAAAGTAAAGAGAAGATAAAGGGATAGAGAAAGAGAAACAGTGGGGAAAAGAAAAGGAAACTATCAAGAAAGTTTGAGTGTATAAAAGAGAGAAAAAGAAAAGAAGAGTGAAAAGTGAGGAAGAGAGAAAATAAGAAGAGTGGAGGGAAGAAAAAAAAGTAAATGGATAGAGGGAAAGAAGAAAACTAGCAAGAAAGGCTGAAAGGATAGAGAGGAAAAGAGAAGTGATTGAGAGAGAGTGAGGAAGAGACAGAGGGTGAGAAAGAGAAAAAGAGGGAAGAAGGTGAAGCAGAAAAATTAAGACAGAAAGAGAAAGAAGGGGAGGAGAGACTGAGGCCTGAGAAAGGGTGAGCAAAAAGAGAGAAGAGGTAGAGAAGATAAGAAAACTAGAAAGAGCACAATAAGAAGAGTAATGTAGAGAAAAGGAAAATAACGGTGGGGAAAAGGAAAAGAAGAGTAAAGGATTAGAGAAAAGGAAACTAGCAAGAACGTTTAAGTGGATGATAGAGAGAAAAAGAAAAGAAGAGCGAGAAGTGAGGAAGTGGGGAAAGCAAAAGAAGAGTAAAGGAATAGAGAAAGAGAAACAGAGGAGAGAAGACAACTAGCGAGAAAGGCCAAAAGGGTGAAAAAAGAACAGTGCAAGGGAGTGAGAAAAAGAGAAAGAAAAAGCGAGAGAGTGAGGAAGAGACAGAGGGTGAGAAAGAAAAAAAGAGGGAGGAAGGTGAAGAAGAAAGGTGAGAGAAAAAGAGAGAAGAGGTGGAGAAGATCAGAAAACTAGAAAGTTTTAGACAAGAGAAGAAATTAGTGAGAACATTAGAGTGGATGATAGAGAGAAAAAGAAAAGAAGAGTGAGAAGTGAGGGAGAGAGAATGATAAGAAGTGTGAGGGGAAAAAAGTAAATGGATAGAGAAAAAGAAATAGTGGGAAGAAGAGAATTAAACTAGCGAGAAAGGCTGAAAGGGTGAAGAGGAAAAGAGAAAGAAAAAGTGATGGAGGGAGAGAGAGTGAGAAAGAGAAGGAAGAAAGAAAGAAAAACAGAGGGGAAGGAGAGACTGAGGACTAAGGAAGGCTGAGATAAAAAGGGAGAAGAGAGAGGGAAAGAGAAAAAGGAGAGGTAGAAGAGAGGAGAGACTGATATTGGGGGAAGGTGAAGGAGAGAGAGAAAGAAAGAAAGAGAGAGAGATAGAGGGAGGGTGGGAAGGAGAGGGTTAAGTGTGTTTCCTGGAGCAGTCTAAATGAGAAGAGTCTTGTAATCCCAGTGCAGGAATGCAGTTAGTGCACACTGCTGAACACTCCCTAAACCCTGGCTCCAGTCCACTCTCTCAGCACTCCACACAAAGCCCTCTTTGTTCTGCTGCTCTTGAAAAGCAATGCTCCGTCACTCCCTCCCTCCCTCCCTTCCCCCTCTTTTCTTTCCCTCTCTGTGTACTGCTGCCTCTCTTTCCATTCTGCCTGTTGCGTTCTTTAGCTGCACTCGCTGCACTACAGTACACCTCATCTTTTATATTACTGTGCTCTCTCTCTCTCTCTTTTCTCTCTTTCTTTTCTCCCACCAGTGTCACAGCCTTTCTTTTTCTACCCTCTCACCATGGTGCTGCCTCTTTCTTTCATTCATACACTAGAATACACCCCATTATTTTTATTAGTATTACTCTCACTCTTTCTCACATGCTCTCTCTGTTTGTCTCACTCTTGTTCTTGCTCCTTCTTTTCCTCTCACATTCTCAATCTCTCACTCTGTCTCCTTTAGATTTTATTTATTCTCTCTGATTAGTTTATTCTCTACCTATATTTCCTCACATGCTTTCTTTCGCACTCTCTGTTTCTCATTCTTGTTCTTGTGTCATCTCATCTTCTCACGCACTCATTCTCTCATTCTATTCCTTTACATTTCAGTTATTCACTTTCTCTCAAACTCTCCATTTGTCTCACTCTTGTTATGGCTTAATCTCTTTCTCACAAACTTATTCTCTCACTTTATTTTCAACTACATTTCAGTTATTCTCTGCACAATTTTGCCTCTATGTAGTCTCAATCCCACTCTCTGTTTGTCTCACTTCATCTCTTTCTGTCATAAACTCATTCTGTTCTCTTTACATACTTGCTGTTCTCTACAAGCAGTTTTTATCCCTGTTTCTCACTCTCTCTCTCCATCTTCTTTTCTCGCGCTCATCCTTTCACTCGTCTGCCCAAGCCTCTCTCTCTCACTTTCTCTCACTAACTTTCTCTTGTGCTCTCTGTTTATCTCACTCCATATTTCTCACAAACTCATTCTTCCACTCTATTTCTTTTACATGTTTATTATTATGTCTCTCACGGTCGTCTTTTCTCTCATGTTCTCTTTGTCTTTCTTATTTTTTTTTGTTCTCTCTCTCCATGTTTCTCTCACTTTCACATGTTTCTGTTCTTGTTCTCAGTCTATTTCTCTTTCTCTCCCATCTTACTCTAAATTCTCAACATGTGATTCCTACCAAAAAACATTTATTTTCCTTTTTCTTTCGCTCTTTTCTCGCACATCTTCTCTTGCACTCTTTTTGACTGTCTCACTCTTCTTCTCCCTCTCCATCTTTCTTTCAATTACTCTTATTTATTCTCTTTTTTTGGTCTTTTACCTTCGCACATGCTCTCACGCTTCCTTTCTCCTCTACATTTCTCTTATTATTTCCAAATATCTTTGTTTTTCTTGCCTTATTTTCGTAGCGTATTCCACTTTTAATTTTCTTAAAAACTTTTTTGCTGTATGTTTTACTTTGTCCATTTCCCCCCCTCTCCCCCCGCCTATCCCACCCTCAAAACACACTTCTCACACTCTGGCATTATTTATTTGTCATGGCCAGAGCCCGGGCCAAAAAATCAGTCTCAGCACATCCTCCAGATCCACCACTGAACCCCGAGCACAAGAATTCTCAACTTCTTTTCCCCTCACCGACAGCTATTTTAGGTTAACCGCACATTTAATAAGCTGGAATGGGGATGGGAGGAGGGCTATGTTCTTTCTTTCACCCTGTTACTTTTTCAAGGTTTAGCAAGATTTAGCTCTGCCACTCTCCCACGAAAAACTGTGCTCTTACACACACACACACACACATATACACACATACACACACACACAAGAAAAACCTTGGGTGTTCTCCAGCTCAAGATCATCAGAGAGAGCATATCTGATTTTAAGTGCAAGACACAAACATCACGTGACGTTGATTTCACAATCCTACAGCGCATTCATTAATCATCCGAGTTTTTTTTTTTATTATTATCACACACCACGGCTCTTGTATTAGCAAGTGTTCCTGCACTCGCCAGTATTGCCGTCATATCCGTTGGGCCACCAGCGGTAAATTCTCACCGTTAAACTTTAGCTTTGGCAACCTCAGACATGCCTTATCCTGTCAGTTTTGAAATGAACCGCATTATGTGGAGCTGTGGCGTGAAATCCTGTCTATCGTGTCTTATGTCTTATTGAAGCTGTCACACACGGGCTCCTGATGCTGGTAGGCCTTGCACAATCAGAAGCTGAAACACACTTACTTACTCACACACACACGCACACACACACACAAAAGTCATGTCCTCTGTACTGCTGCCAGCCTGCAGCATTCCTCCACAGGCCCCCTTGTGTGAAATGATTATTTCACACCTAGAGTTCACCCCACTGCACGGTCATATGGTTGGAAACCTGTGGAGACTTGTCAACAACCCAAGTCCCAGACTCTCTGACGGGTGCGAATCACAACAGGCCTCTAGATGTATTCTTGGCCGTTTTTCGTGTGAGCCTGGTGCCTTGATTAGAGCTGGAAGATCCCGGAATTTAGTTTGCAACTATCTGGCAAATGACAAGAAATTCATTAGAAAGGTTCTAACTAAAGCTGGCATTGAGATTCTTCTGGAAATGGGATTTAATTTTAGTCATTTTGGTTATTTAGACTTATGCTGCTTCCATTTGAGTTTGGAGGTCACAGTTTTTAAGTTATAAGTAGGAAATTTGAACTGGAACAGTCCTATAGGTTAGATTTAAGAATCCAAGACGGCTGCACCCCTTAATATACAAAATAGTAAAAACAGTAGTATTATACAGTTTATGATTATATTATATATAAGTGTATTATGGTGAAAAATCACCATAATAATAATAATAGTAATCATAATCAGGGGCGTTGCCTGGCCTGGGCTTCCGGGGCCCTAAAAAAAAACTTAATGTTTGTAGCAAAGCCACTAATTCCATTTCATGTTTCATGTTTAGTTAATCTGACACTCTATGTCAGTGCACTTCATATATTAGCATTTACAGACCCATCCCAAATCACTCCCTACACCCTTTACTGCCTCTCAGAGTGCACTCTCTGGTGACGTTACCAACATGCAGTTCTATAGGGCAAAAGACAAATTGCATAGTTTAAATCAGGCACAGTTTTTTGGGACACAGCCATCTTTGCTTTCCATCTTCGCTAGCAAGGGTGTGTAGGGTGATGGGGAAAAAAATTGCTACTGCAAAAATTGCAAATAGCTAGTGTCAACCTTGCTAGTGTCTTATTAAATCAGTTCTACACACAGTACTGTCCACTTTTATCTATGGACATGATTCAATGATTCCATAAGCAAATGATTTGGATCAAAATACTAACCTTGGACAATGATAACAATGAAAGCTTATATCTGAAAGTTTAACTGGAACACACTTTTGGCATTCCAGGTAAGTGGAATGCAGTATCTGCTTACCTGTTTTAGATTTGGCGATATAAGGCTTGAATGAAGCTGCTGGGTTATGGAAACCCGTTACATGAAGCTCTCTACACTCTACTGTTCTTGTGCTGATCTGAAGGCCACATTAAGTTTGGAGGGCTTTAGCTATCAGCTGTTATTTTATATTAAAAGAGCGAGTTGCTTTCATTCCCATTCACTTCCATTGTGTTGTAATACCACTGACAGTTGACTGTGGAATATTTAGTTGTAGGTACTTAGTACTTGGTTTTATACACCTGTAGTCATGTAAGTGATGGGAACCTAAGCCCAATATTTCAATGGGTGAATAAATACTTCGAGCAATATAGTGTACATGAGCCAAAAACTGAATGCATAATGTGTTTATTGAATATTATCACATATTACATAATATTCTTTTTTTTTTTTTTTTTACTGGTCGAGACTGTATTATAGACATGGGGAAGTGTAAATGTAACGAAAACCAGTTGCATAACCCCAATTTTGCACTGGATCCTATTTTCAGTGTAAGAACAGTTCCATTTTTGTTTGTGCAAAACTGTTCATTTGTTATGTTTGTTTGAAATATTGGTTTATCAGAGAATCAAGTTGTCTTAATACTGGTCTCTGACTCATCAAAAAGTATCAAAATGTCTTAAAACATCTTAAATTTTATTTCCCTACGCCTGCAGATAGCCTGGATCAATAATTTGCCAGCTCATTAGCAAACCCCTATGTTGTAATGAGGCACCACATACCGTTAAGGAGAAATAGAAACAGCAGCCATTCATCCTAGACGCCTCTAGTTTGATCATTAATGGGTTAGTGAAGAGAGACACATGACGCAGACGGCCGCCTTCTATTTATGGCCGCATTGAGTCAAACTCTCACAGACAGAGGGCAAAGATCACAGAATAAAGTTTAAACTCAGTGTCGTTCTGGTGCTTGTTTATGAATGAGTGCAGACACAAACACTTGACTTTGTGAGGCTTTCGCTTCGTGCATTTCGAGGACACTCTGGCCTACTTGCAAATGGTGAACACACACACACACTAACAGGAACACACACACTATGCTTAGAATCCAGATGTGCTCTCATTTCCCATAGTGCTTCTCTTACAGCTGCGTCTTATTGCACAACAGTGCACCAAATGTGTAGCAGTTCAACTAGTGAGGATAAAAACAAAACACTTCAATATCTGCAGATTCCATTAAAATATGAATTTGAATATCTATCTATCTATCTATCTATCTATCTATCTATCTATCTATCTATCTATCTATCTATCTAGCTATCCATCTATCTATCTATCTCGACATGACAAAAGTCATGGAACAGGAACTAGTATCAAGTAGGTGCCCTCCAGCAAAAAGAAGTAATAAGTTTCACTAAAAAACCTAAATATGATATTCTTATGTGAGGACTTGTAGTTGTAGGTAGGGATGTGTATTGGCAAGAACCTGGTGATAGACTACGTAGGCAAAAAGTATTCAGTCACCCATCCCAATCATTGAATTCAGGTGTTCCATTCAATTTCATGGTCACAAGTGCATAAAACCAAACACCAAGGAATGCAGACTGCTTCTATAAATATTAGGCTGTGAACGAAATGGCTCCCTATTTACTATTTAGGACACTATTGAGGATGTCGGCCATTTTTCTCTGAGTGTCCGAATCATAAGGGGGAATTCAAACGTGATTTTGAGGGCACTAAAAACTTCCATAATGCATCATGATTTATAGTAAACATCGCTGCTTACTAAGCGATCTAAATGTGTCCCAGAATGCATTACAAAATACCTTAAATATCTTAAATATCACCAGTTACAAAAAAAAAGATATTTAACTGTTAAATGCATTTATCTTCATGTTTGTATTATGTGTTTTGTGTATTGTATCATAGGACATGTGAACCAAAGAAAAGTAGAGGACATAAAAATAAGCTTGCAAGCAATGAATGAAAGAAAGAAAAAAACTCATATAATGATGAACATAAACACAGCTTTCCAAAATTTCCATCAGCACTACTAAAAGCTCTGTCTTTTTAGATATCTACAACACTGATGAGTTTAATTTTCAAACTCTAACACTTGGTAACCTTAAATTTGACATGAAACCACCCAATCTGGCAACATTGTGAGCCGGTGTGCACTGTTAATTTCAGGTCTTCTCCAGGTAAGTTAGTTCATTCATTTTAGGATTATTAAACAGCGTAAATTGTGAGATTAATGACCCCATGATCAGCTTAGAGCTTCACCAACTTTAATTCAGGACTCGTGTGTTCGTGGAGTTTTTTAAACACAGCTCAACCCTCTCTCACCTGTGTGTGTTTATGCGATCGGCAGGTAGTGTCTCTGTTTTACCACTACTTAGTGAACTACATAGTGTCTCCCTAAATAGCGCAACACTTATGAGGGAGTAGTGATTGGGTCTCTCAATCATCACTACTAAATATTCCACAGCCAACTGTCAGTGATATTACAACTATATATTATAAGTGTAAGAGACTGTGAATAAAATCAACTTGCTCTGTCAGTGTAAAATATCAGAGCAGGGTCAGCAGATACTGATGAGTATAGTGCGCAAAGGTCAATCACGTTCACAACAGACCTCCAAACTTCATGTGGCCTTAAGATCAGCCTAAGAACAGCAGAGCACAGAGAGCTTAATGGAAACAATGGGTTTCCATGGCCGATCAGCTCCACCCAAACTCCATCACCTTACATCACCAAACACAAGGTAGGCAAGCGGATACCTTTGGCAATATAGTGTATTTATCATAATACAGGGGGTAGGATTCAATATATATTTGAGATACAGTATATCACGATACTCTAAGCAAAGAAATATATGGCGATTATTTGCAATACAATTTTAGGACAATATTCATAGTCAAAGATATGGTCAAATGTATAATGAATGATTGGATTATTTTTTTTTTATCCAACCAGAACAGTGGGATTTGGTAGACAGAGTAAAATATTGCTATCTAGTGGCAAGGGTTAAAACACAACCCAAAATGAACCACTGTCGGCCACCATTTTTGTTTTTACAAATTCACATTAACTAGTGCATCTCAGAAAATTTGAATATGATTGAATAGTTACTTTATTTTATTAATTCAGTTCAAAAAGTGAAACTCATATATTATATAGATTATATATTATATATTATATAGACTACACACAGAGTGATCTTTTTTTATTGTTGATGATTGTGGCTTACAGCCAATGAAAACCGAAAAATCAGTCAGAACATCATATAAGACCAGCTGGTCATTTTGGCAGTGTGGGCAGTGCTGCTGGAAAGTTCTGCTGGAAAATGAAACATGCAGCTCCATAATAGTTGTTAGCAGAGGGAAGCATGAAGTGCTGTAAGATTTTACAGGAAAACACTGCACTGACTTTAGACTTGATAAAACACAGTGGACCAACAGCAGCAGATGACATGTCTCTCCAAACCATCACTGCACTTCAAACCATTAATCAGTTCACACCTCCCTCTGTTGACAACTTTTATTGAGATGCTGATTTCATTTTCCAGCAGGACTTGGCACACTGCCCACACTGCCAAAAGTGCCTATATAATATTCAAATTTTCTGGGACACTGATTTTTGGGTGATTTATTATTGGAACTAATACAGTAAAAAGTAAACATAATATTGTGATACATATACTCTGGTATATTGTTAATTCCTTGCAGCCCTAGTTTTATGTTGGGATATATAGTGCTCTAGAATACAGTGTAAGCTATTATATTTTCAGTTAATAGGTTTGTATTTTTTGATGTGCAATTTTCATATACATTTTTTTATTCATACCATTTGCACCAACATTTTTTTTTTTACATTTTTAAAACCTTCTACAAGGTGTTGCTGTATATTGTTCATTAAATCACACACACGCACTGCTGTGCTACAGGACTTTAGGAGGGGCGTGGGCCGATTAATGATTGTGGGCCGATTCGAGTGTTGTGACCTGGTTTTCTTGGATTTCAGCCTCATTAGTCTCCTGCCTGATTGTTCTTGCTGGCTGTAGGTTGAGGGGGTGGTCTTTTACCTCAGAGCCGGCAGGGCTAGTCCTGCACCTATAATGTCAAAGGTGGTTCGGTCCTTTATTACTGTTTAAACTAAGTTAACAAAGATCACAAAGGCCCGGCCTAATTATGTGTGCAGTCTGAAATAGGTCGAGCTGCTCTCTCTGATCTAATCCATCTTAACGTGGGGTGTGTGACCTGCACCACTGATCTTGACAATAGTTACGCAAGGCGCGAGTGCGCATTATGCAATTAGATGACAAGAGTTCAGCGTCTGGTGCAGGACATGTCCATGCGTCTGGTGAGGGGCCATAATGAGCGCTTTGTTTTCTGTTCTTTAGAGAAATTGGGTAATTGTTAGAGAACAAGTGGATGCAGCGTTGATTAGCAACAGTGAACATTTTGGTCTTTCCACAAGGAAGTGTGTGTTGATGACATGAGATGGTATTGGATAGATAGAATAACCTTTGACCCCTAAGGTATGTAGACTAGGACTGACATGCTAACCTTGTTACCAGGCTAAGCTTTGCAACAAGGCATGTTGTCGCCTGGCTGGATTGTCTTCTGGTGAAAAAAAAATTATTTAATTGTACTTAAAACATATTGAAAATGCAGTAAATATACTAACAGATCTATACTACGTAAATAATATTATGCTTTCATCAAATGTTTAAAAGTAAACTTTGATCGTACTTTTACAATCATACTTTGACTACTATGAGGTACACTTTTAGTCTAAGGTAATTCAGTATACTTCTAAAATACATTTTCCAAATATACTTTTGTACATTTTTAGCAAAGTGTGTTAAAACAGTAACAGTCTGTTACAATAGTTCACTTAAAGTACAATGTATCATGTAACTTTTTAGAAAGTAAATTAAATAACTACACTGGTAAAAAGTTTAAAAATATATATTTAGGTATTACATTAATATAACAGTTAAAATGTATTTCAATGCTCTCTAATTATAATTAGGAAAATACAAGTAAATATAAGTAAATTATAGGATACAGTGTAAAATAACAAATTTAAATGTCATTGAACATCAATTTATAGTACATTTCTAATATACTCAGTGTATAATAGTGATATAGATGTAATACTTGTTAAATGTATTATAATTTTATTGTAAACATATTGAAAATATGAGGTTACATGTTTAAACATGAAGTAGTATGTTTAAAAGTTACTTAAGTAAATTTAAAAATAGTTCCATTTTAGTACAGTTTTAAGTACACTTAGCACAAATATAAGTAAGACTTTTGTACATTTGTTTATACAATTAAAGTATAATAAGTATAAAAAGGTTATATACTGATTAATAAAGTGTCTACAAGTACACTTTAATATATTTTTTTCACTAGGGTTAAGACAGGGTTTAGTGCAGTACTGATTGCTTTATACCGTTTTCTCCAGGTTCTTAAATGTGGTAAATTAGCCATGTTTTCGTAGTTTCCATTTATTTATTTTTTTGCACTGGTGAAAACAGTTTAAAGCAGCTATTTGCACAATGCTAACTAGTGGCTAAAAGCTTTAGTAGATTTAATAATGTGCTAACTGTATTAGCTTCATAGCTCCAGTGCAAACTTAAGGAGCTTAATAAAAACTAGCCAGACCTAAAACACAACAAATAAATGTTGATAAAAATGTTGGCCACACAAGACCTTATACTATAGATACTCTAATAAAATCTAATAAAACAACAAAAATCCCACAGAAATTCTGTATTTCTGACCAAACAGTTGCTTTTAAAAATAGCATAAGGGGGCATCAGGTTCAGGCTCTCTCTCTCTCACACAGGAAGTAAGCTATAGACAAAACAGGTTTTGAGTGAATCACTTCACAGAGGTTGACTCACCCCATATGAAGAAGAATAGGGTGTTTCTTTAACGTCTTTCTCTCTAATCAGTGATCTCATTACATCCACTATATTTTGCAACTCAGTGTTTAACCTGCCAACTGTCAGAAGAAATCAAATTATAGATTTGGTACTCATCAAGGTATTTTTTATGTAAGATCATATGTATATAAGTATTTATATACGATATTGTATATTGCAGATTGTAGATTGCATTGTATATTATGACTAACATTATCCAAACTATGAAGAAAACATGGCATGGAATTTTTTAGTAAACAAAAAGTTTTAAACAAACCAGAATATGCTTTATATTTTACATTCTTCAAGGTAGGCATCTCTTGCTTAGATGACAGCTTTGCACAGCTTGGCTTGATTTTCTCAGTCAGTTTGGAATGGGCACCTTCAGTTAACAGCTGTTCTGAACTTGTCAAGAGTTAATTACTTGAGTTTCTTGCCTCTTAATGTGTTTGAGAGCATCAGTTGTAAAGTTGTGAAGAGGTAGAGTTGGTATACAGTAAATAACCCTATTTTAGTAATGTTCTAATCAATATTATGACAAGAACTACGCAACTAAGTAAAGAAAAAAATATTGTAAGAAATGAAGGACTCGATGAAGGACACGAAGGATTCAAAAATCAAGAACTTTGAAAGTATCCTCAAGTGCAGTCACAAAGACTATCAAAAACGTTGAAACTGATGAAACTGGCCCTCATTAGGACTGGCCCAGGAAAGGAAGAGCAAGAGTTACCTCGGTTGCACAGGATAAGTTTATCAGAGTCACCAGCCTTAGAAACCACAGGTTAACAGCACTTCAGATAAGAGCACCTAAATGCTTCACAGAGCTACGTGATTTCTTATGTGTTCCTTCATAGTCTGGATGACTTTAGTATTCACTTACAATTTATATTTTTTATCAAAAGCACTTTTAACTGGTTCTGTATATAAGTTTTCTTTGACAGTGTTATATGCCTTTATGTGCAATTTACTTTAACATAAATAAAAGATAGTGAGGATTATTCATATGTTTTACCACTTGCCTGAAATCTCTGAATTGTATTTTTGTAGTTTTTGTGAACCAGGCAGCTGTTCTTTACACTGTGTCTCAATGTTTCAGTGACTAAAATAAATTGTAAAAAATTAATAAAATATTTTTTTTACAATGACTTTCATTAAAGGTTAAGAAGGGTTTCTTTATCCTGTAAAGAACATCCACACTTATAAAAGTCTTTGATTTTACCAAATTGAAAATCTCTGGAAAATAATCAAAAGGAAGATGGATGATCACAAGCCAACAAACCAAGCTGAACTGCTTGAATTTCTGCACCAGGAGTGGCATAAAGTTATCCAAAAGCAGTGTGTAAGACTGGTGGAGGAGACCATGCTAAAATGCATGATTTCTGAAATCTTATACCTTTATAAATATCTTTGAAGTTATTTTATTTTTCTGCAAATAAATGCTCTAAATGTAGTTTATAGAATAAAACAACAATGTTCATTTTACTCAAACATATACCTATAAATAGCAAAATCAGGGAAACTGAATTTTTCCAGAGCTGTATATTATCTGGCAGTGGAACCACAGGGTTCATGTGTCAGTTATGACACTGATGTAGTTATGAAAGGGAAGAAATGTGGGCTACAGGATATAAGGTATTAAATGTATGAATACTGCACGTTTTGCACCACAGTGTTTGCCTATGAAGTTTTATAAACTAGTCCCTGTATATCCAGAATGGTAACTTCATAGAATAATTTTAGAGTTTTACTGATTTTCTGTTTGTTTTATTCATATTTCATGCAATTAAACTTTAGTGCATGATAATATAGATTTTTAAACACACATATTGGTAGCATTTTCTTATAGGCTGATAATCATCATGCTATGTGTACATGGTGTGAAAGACTGACAGAGGTTTTAAATGGTGTGAAAACAAAAACAACAGATGACAAAATAAAGTTATGAGGTGGTGAAATGACAGCAACAATGTGTGTGTGTGTGTGTAGAGGGGTTATATGGGGGGTTGGGGATGAGGGACTCCTCTTTTCGGCGGCGCGAGAGCAGGCCCTACAATGGGATGCATTGTTCCAGACCCATAATCAGAGCGGACATGGAACTTGGCCGGTAGAGTCGTCCCTGCAGCCCTGGACACAGCTGCCGCAACTCCAGTTTATATTCCCTCCGTTCTGCTTTCATCAGCAGCCCTCCCTCCACCTCTCTCTCTCTTTCTCTCTCTCTTTCTGGCTTTCCCATTTGGTGGCTGTTTTTCCTCTCCTCGGGCTCGCTGCTCGGCGAAGCAGGTCAGTAGATGAACTGCATAAGACAACACTTAACCAGCTCTGCTGCATTAATGTGGAGTTTCATGGTTTCCCCTTTACATAAGTGGATATAGTCAGAGCAAGATGTTAAGTTCATTAAAAGCTGAAGTCAGCAGATTTGTCTCCACTCTCTCGAGTTTTATACAGAGCGTGGGAACACTCAATAAACGAGAAACTCTCGCTCTGCTGTTCTCTTTCCAACCAGCCGTCCACCCTCAGCTCCTGTCCCCTGATGGCTGGAGCGATCACAAAAAAAATTCAGCCAGTCACAGATTAGAGCTCTGCACCAGTGCCTAGACAAGTAAGAGGTTTATTGGTTGACCTAGCTTACAGTATATATATATATACAGTATATATATATATATATATATATATATATATATATATATATATATATATATATATATATTCTCAACATATTTAGCATATATTTGTAGGTTTGCCAATACTGACAGCATTTTACTGCCAACTTAAAATCATTAAGAAACTAATTTCCTGGCCTTTTTTTTATTTAGTTAACTTTTTAACTTTAGTTAACTTTTTACGGCTCATCAGTTCTCTGCACTTTCAAAATTTAGTTGACCTAACAAGTCTTAAATGTTAGCTTAACTTAAATGGTTGAATCACCTCAACATAGAATTTAATGTAGTTCTTTTATCATTATCTAATATTTTAAGTTGGCTAAACTTACTCTAATTAGTCGAGGTAATTGAAAAATGTATGATAGACTTGCCAAATAAAAAATGTTATGAAATTAGTTGCTAAAATATTTGTAGTGAGAGTAACAAACTTAGAAGTGTTTGTTGTACATGTCCACAGAAAAAAAACACTACTAGACTGAAGACGTTTTATATAAAAAAAATAGAAAATAAAATACTCATTGGCTCAATTTAACTCAGTCAAGTCATTATTTTGTATTGACTCAGTTAAGTTGGAAATATATAACATTTTAGGTTAATAACTACCAATACTGACATCATAATATTGGGGTAACACAGGAGTGAACTCTGTAGATCCAAGCCAACTTACTGTGACAACTATAGGAACACAGAATAAACGTGACTTGCTCTCACAGCCTACAACACTGAGGCCTGGCAACCAACACATATATTAGACTAAAGCATGTGTAGGATAAGGTTGCTTTGGGCAACAGGCAACACAAATATGGTAAGTAAGGAAGAGAACACATCCAATAGGCAAATATATGGTGCCAGAAGCCAATAGGAAAGCTGTATGAACCAACCCTGTAGAATGTGACAACCAAAAGTTGGTTGAAATCACAAGTTTTCAGATTGAAGTTGTCTTACAGTTTTTCTCCATTGGTTTGGCTCATTTCTTGAAACTGAGATGACATTCTCAAAATAACATGGACAAATTCCCAAACTAACTTGCAGTTTCTCATAACAGAATGGCATTTCTCATTGCTTTCATCACATTTCAAATGCTTTGTACATGTCTCAAGCACTTAGTACATCTTTGCAAATGGTTTTGTACAAGTAGCCTACACTTAACACAATCATCCTACATTTAGTACATTTTCCAAAAGAATGCATCTAGTTGATCTATCTTAATTGGTTAGTTCTCAGTGTAATGGTTGTTCTCTTCAAAACATGTCAGCACAATTTCATCATATAAGTCATCATCTGCAGAATAGTCTGCTCAATTCTCAAAATGAGTTAAGAAATTGTAATACAATACAGAACACATATTTTGGAACATTTCATAAATTCATTACAATCAGGTGAGTAGGTAACAGGTGAAAGCAGGTTTTGACGAAAATGAGTGTCCCACATTACTGGTGACCAATCCATCAGTTTGTTGTCTATTATTTTGAATGCTGGCATTGCTCTATATACAGTGGATATAAAAAGTCTACACACCCCTGTTCAAATGCCAGGTTTTTGTGTTGTAAAAAAATAAAAAAAAAATTAAAGCAAGACAAATAATTTCATAACTTTTTTCACATTTAATGTGACCTATAACCTGTACAATGCAATTGAAAAACAAACATAAATCTTTACAGCGAAAAAATATAAAACAAAAAACTTAAAATCACCTGGTTAAATACATATAACTAATACTTTGTTGCAACATCTTTTGCATTTATTACAGCACTCAGTCTTTTTGGGTAGGAACCTATCAGCGTGACACATCTTGATGTGGCAAAATTTGCCCACTCTTCTTTGCATAACTGCTCAAAATCTGACCAAATGTGAGGGCATCTTCTGTGCCCAGCCCTCTTCAGATTACCCCACAGATGTTCAATGGGATTCAGGTCTGGATTCAGGCTGGGCCATTCCAAAGCCTTAATCTTATACCGCTGAAGCCATTCTTTTGTTGATTTAGATGTGTCCTTTGTGTCATTTTTGTGCTGAAAGATGAAGTTCCTTTTCATCTTCAGTTTTCTACCAGAGGCCGAAGGTTTTTGCCAATACTGACTGGTATTTGGAACTGTTCAAAATTCCGTCCACCCTGAATAAAGCCCCATGCTGCCACCATGCTTCACTGTAGGTATGCTGTTCTTTTGGTGACGAGCAGTGTTGCTTTTGCGCCTAATATACCTTTTGGAATTATGTCCAAAACGTTTAACCTTGGTTTCATTAAACCATAACACATTTTCCCACATGCGTTTGGTAGATATCAGATGAATTTTTGGAAAATTAAGTAGAGCTTAGATGTTTTCTGGATGTTTGTTTTGCACAGACATATGAAGTCGGCAGATTGTTGTCACATGTACTACACAGCCAGTACTTGCCAGAAATTCTTGCAGCTCCTTCAGTGCTGCTGTCGGCCTCTTGGCAGCCTCCTTGACCAATTTTCCTCTTGTCTTATCATCAATTTTTGTCAAATGTCTTGTTCTTGGTAATGTCTTGTTGTGCCATGTTTTCTCCACTTGATGATGACAGTCTTCAAAGTGTTCCATGGTATATTTAATGACTTTTGTAGCCTTCACTTGACTGATATCTATGAATAATGAGATACCTCTGATGCTCTGGCATCTCTTTGTGGACCATGGCTTGTGCTGAAAGATGTGGCTACAAAAATATCAGGACAAGCCTACTAGAACAGTTAAACTTTATTTGGAGTTGATCAGAGGCACTTTAATTGTTGACAGGTGTGTGCTGACTCCAATTTAAAGTGAGTTTGAAGGTTATTGGTTAAATTTGAACACAGCAACACCCCTAGTTATAAAAGGGTGTGCACACTTATGCAACCTCAATATCTCAGTTGTTTATTTTTACTTCACCTCCCTGAAAGATTTCTGTTTGTTTTTCAATTGCATTGTACAGGTTATAGGTCACATTATAGGTAGAAATTATTTGTCTTATTGTAATTTTTTTTACATCACAAAAACCTACCATTTGAACAGGGGTGTATAGACTTTTTCTATCCACTGTATACATCTTGGCCTGGTGCTAGTTCTTTGATGCTAGTCCTGTGATTATATAACGATGATATAGTCCTGTGATGATATAATGATTATATAGTCCTGTGGCGATCAGTGTAGAGGATGGCTCAGGCATTCTTCCCACAGTGCATTGCTAAAGAACATATCAGATGCAATGTTGATGAGAATTTATGGCCAAACAGACTGCAGCGGATGGATGGCCAGGAAGGTGATGGAGAGAGGGGAGTGACACAGAGTAGTCAGAATGTTACTGTATTGCATTTGTGATGCTTGACTATTTTTTTACCTACTGTAATGTATTTTGTTTTGTTTTTGCAGGTTTTTGTATTTTGTATACATAGTATATTTGATACATTTTCCTTAGTATTTTCTTTTCTTTCTACCTACAGTAATGTGTAAAGATTTACTTGTAAATAAAAATAGTTACAATTTCCTCAGCAGAAAGAGTGCAGTGTGTGTGGTGTGAACATTGTATTCCTTTAGCTAGACCTCTGCCATAAAGACAAAACATCTAAGCATTTTGACTTGCAGTACTTACACAATGCCAAAGGGACAATGCATTTTGGGGGCACTGATGATTTGTGTGAGAAAGGAAATCAGTTTTGACACATGGGTAAACTGTTTTTGGAGCGATATGAGCAGTGATGAGGATCCATGTAGTTTTGCTGCACCGTCCAGTTTATTTTGACAGATGGACAAAATTAATGAAAATGTGCCAAAGCAATTGAGAAGGATCTACGCCATTTTTATGGTACTGACTATTTATATGGGAGAAAGACTTCATTTTGAAGCAAGAATGAACGTTTTGGGAGACATATGACATTTTGCTGGTTATCTGAAGTGTTGTGAAGAACTGTAAGTCTGTTTGGCCAATTTACCTTTTAGTTATAGGAATGTCATCTCAGTTTCAAGAAATGAGCCAAACCAATTGAGAAAAACTGTAACTCATTTTATTGAGTTGTAACTGTAAGTTTACACAGCTTGATAATATCAGTTCTTCTGACTATAACACAGAATCACTTTTTAGAGTGAACAGTCTCCACAGTTAAAGCAATAATTTGGGCAAAAATCAATGAGGTTTCCTCTTAAACAGCCAAGACAATGTTCTCTTCATCCTGAATGTATTAAATCAGCTAAGACATGTCAGTCAGGTGTCCAAAGTTATTTAATTCCACTGAAGCTACAAGTGCTACAAACGCAGCAAACGAGATAATGAGGCTTACTATAGCCACCAGTTAGCATTGTGCAAACTGCATGCCTGCATTATAACACACTCGCCCCAAGCCAAACTGACTTAAGTCATTTCAAACAGACCTTCTTATGAGGTTTCTGACCTCTTACAAGATTTCATATAGCATGTAACACTGCTATTTACTGTATAAAACCACCAAGAGGACACACAAACCTCCAAACCTACAGGATGGCTGCTATTACTGTCTTTAGCTGTGCACATGTATACATCAGGAGATAAATGTGCATCATTCAGTGCATAAAAACACACAGATATATCTATTTGACTTTACCAGAGGTCTATAAGATGCATTCATATACATTGGAATACACACTAGCACAGTACCAGTACCATGTTAAATTCAGAGGTTTTTTTTTTTCATTATTTGAAAAATGTTTGCTTTGTAGATTAATACTAAAGTCATCCAAGCTATAAAGAAAACATATGGAATTATTACATAAACAAAAAGTGTTAAAAAAAAAAAACAGAATATGTTTTACTTATACTTTTTGCTTAAATGACAGCGGTGCACATCTTCACATTTTTAGTTAACAGCTGTGCTGAACTTTACTTGAATTTCTTGCCTCTTAATGTGTTTGAGAGCATCAGGTGTAAAGTTGTAAAGAGTTAGAGTTGGTATACAGTGAGTAGTCCTATTTGAGTATTGTTTTAATCCATGTTTCGGCAAGAACTGCTCAAGTAAATAAAGAAAAAATCACTTTAAGACATAAAGGTCAGTCAATCTGTAAAATTTCAAGAACTTGCAAAGACCTTCAAGCGTTATGATAAAACTGGCCCTTACCAGGACTCCCCTAAGAAAGGAAGACCAAGAGTTACCTCTGTTACACAGGATACGTTGGTCAGAGTAACTATCCTCAAAAATCACAGGTTAATAGCGGCTCAGATAAGAGCCACCTACATGCTTTACAGAGTATTTTGGGTTATTTAACAGTTTTAAGTTACTACATGATTCCTTTTCGTGTTCCTTCAAAGTCAGGATGACTTAAGTGTTAATTTACAAAACAAAAAAATAATAATAAAAACATTGAATAATTAGATGTGTCCACACTGGTACTCTTCTGACTAGTACTTTATATATTTATATGACCATAATACATAGTTTAAAAGTTGTAAATGTACAATAATAACAAATAATCATGTTTTACTGTAAGGTTTTGCCCAAAAAATGCAGTCTATTCTCTTTACCTCTGTTTTCATACATTTCTGGAACCAGATATTTGCCCATTTTCCACAGCTGTACGTCGACTAACATAAAACATGGATGATTAAAGAAAATGTATTTCCTGCCTGACTTCCTGTTCACATTCACCCCTTCATACTAAGGGGTAAGTAAGTCAGAACATCGTCAAGTGGCCTGTCAGCGACGTGTTAAAGGATACATCTAGACTTTCAGCTTCTCCAATCAGTTGAATCATTTGCGGTGTGTATGTTGGCTGGGTGTGTAGCTGGCTGTGGTCTTGGGATGTGGACGGGGGGACTGAGTAGTGGAGGCGTAGGGGAGGCGGAGTGGGGGGGGGGTATTGGGGGTTTAATGAGGAACATTATGTAAGAGCACAGTCTTTTTGTAGCCTTTTAGCCTTGCTGTTAGTGAATCGTACGGGTGCGTAGGTCAGGTGTCCAAACTTACGTTACCTTCCATATGTTGGGCATTTCCCCAATCCAGACCCACCCAGCCCCCACCGTCCCCCCTGTAATTGGCAGGTAATGTTTCAGCCCACGCCCCTCCTTTTCAGCTATTATTCCTGTGGCTCGGGATTAATGAGACGGCCAATAGTGGCCGCAGGCTTGGCAGGGGTCCAGAGAGAGGCCTACCTCCGATATATTATACACCAGCAGCTTTCACCAAGGTGTGCATTTCAAGACAGCTCTCCTCTGTTTTTATACTGCACTGTTTTTTCTTCCTCCTCCTGCTAAATCAAAGCTGGAGGCGACACTGGAGATTTTTTTTCTTCCTCCTCCCCGATCTGATCTCCATAACCCTTCCCGGCTTGTATTAGATACTGCCCCAGCTGCCTGGCGCCCGGGGGGAGGCCCGGCTCACCGTCCGGGAGGCTGCTGCACTGTAAATCTCAGCAGGGCAACTTCTCCACTCTCGGCTGCGTAGTGCTGTACACCCTCCACACCCCACCCCTCCCTGCACGACCAGGGCCTCACATCAATGCGCCGCTTACCAGACCTTTACCCTCACGTCACCCCGGGTAAGATCTGTAACACAAACGATGTGAACGTGATCCCAGCCTACACCTACGCAGATCCTCATGGAAACGGCTACTAACATTTGCAGCATGTGTTTTCTTATGTCACGGGGGAGAGTGATGTTTTTCAGGGAGGACAGGCCATTTACTACCAGCCAGCCAGCCCTCAGCCTCAGATGAAGCTAAAGAGTGGTGAGTACTGGTTCCTACACAAAACTCTTAAAAACTGAAGAAAACTGGTACAGAAAAAGGTTTGGCTGACCCACATGGCATCAACGCCTTTAACTCAGCGTTAGACTGAGCTAGAGGCCCTATTGTAGCGTTCTATAGTGCATCAGTTTCTTGCGCATCATGCAAAAAGCACGCCTTGGGTGACTTAAAACGTGTGCCATGTTGTCATTGCCTTTAAGATCCAGGTGTGCTCTGACTTTGGCACGTTGATATCTTAACAGCGTGGCGCTTTTGCGCATCTCAGCAGTGGATACTGACGTGTGAAGGTAGGCCAGGAGCTCATTTAAAGGGAACAGCACTGTTATTTCATTCTTTATTCTGTTTGTTGTTAAAGTAAAAGCTGGATCTGCATCCATATGTGTGTAATAAGTGGGGGTGTACACAAGCAATGCACAAGGCGCTTCTTCCCGGCTTATATAGGATTGGGTGGCTGACTGTTGGCTGTTGTCAGGGTTTAAATCGGTCAGTGGCGCACCTGTATTTCCTGCTTCCAAGATAGAAACCTGAACACACCTCATTTCCAGACCCCCACGCCAATCGTCATAGATATATTCAGAAACTCTGATGCTATTTTTTAAAGCGTGGGGGCAAGGTGTGAAAATAGACTATTGACAGGGTGTAAGATTATTTTAAGCAGGTTTGATTTTAGTGATATCAGTTTACAATAAAGAAACAGTATCAGTGCTGCATAGTCCAGACAAGCTGGTTTTTAATTTTAGCTTAATCTTAGCATTGATTTTTTTTCTATTACTGCACTTCACCTGTTAGACCTCTAATTCTTCTCTTCACTGCTGAAATTGAGTCTTAGTTAAATGTTAAGCTGAGCTAAAGGTGTTGCCATGTGGGTCAGCCAGACTTACAGAGTTACAGTTACAGAGTTATCTGTGTTTCTGTGTCTTTTTCTATGCCCTGGCAGCTTACTGCAAAATGTTGTACTGAAGAGCTTAAATGGCAAAAATAAAGAGCTAAAATTGGGGTGTTCTAAAACGTTTGACCAGTACTGTAAACTGTAAGCAACGCAATCAGACGTTGAACAACTATTCATGCAGGAAGCCCCAATAGCTGCAACAGGACATGACAAATTAGTTCCCGCCCCATGATATTTAGTGTGTCATTGTATATTTTGATTAGTAGAACTGTCAAAACATTTTTTGAAAAGAAATCATCCAAGAGAAGACAAGAAAAATATACTCAATATACTGTTCAATACATTCTTTTTACATATCAAACTAAATGTATAACTGGGGACTCCGTTATCAGAAAAATTCTAGTTTTCTTTTTTCAAAGGCTGAGGTTCTATGATCTCCAGTATAAACTAAATCAGCGTGTGGAATATGAGCTTTCTGTTTTTTTTCTTTACATGAATACATGCTGTTTTTTCAAGGCTGCCATTATTATTGGATGCATTGCCGTGTTTTTCCCAAGTGGATTAACTCTGACTCTCATTCAGAAGGCAGTTTGGCTCAGTATTTGCTTATTATTATTTTGTGTGATTTGATAGCTAATAAATGTAACTGAATATTTGCTTTTTTATGTGTTTTGTTTTTTCAAAAACTAAAATAAAAGTCTAGTGTTTCTCAGTTCTGTTAGATACCACATATCAAATTATTGTAACAACAGCATTTGTTTTTGTTTGTTCAGATTCAGGAGAAATCATAGCTGAGAAGATGAAAGTGGTAAGTGTGGGCCAGACTTCTTTGTTATCTGTGAAGGCCACTTCATAAACACAATGTGATACAGTTATTAAAATAACACTGTGAAGAGTAGCATACAAATCATGTAGTGCATGAAATATATAGTACACTGCTTTGCCAAAATTCACGGGACGGGAGAAATTAGTATTGTGTCTTATGACTTTTCCAATATCTAATGGACAAATTAGTAAAAAAAACAATTGACTTGTTGTAAAACGCCAATAATAAATGATTGTGCTCATCAGAAATCAACTTACAGGAATGAAACTTGGGGGACTAAGCGAACTCTGGAGTTGTTCGCTTATGGTTAAAAATGCTATCTCTGCTGTTTATGCTAAGCAGTTTTACACTGAACGGCGCATGTGCAGCATGTGCAGCGTTCACTACTCGTAGCCGCGCACCTCTGTTCACTACATGCACATCTGGGCTCCACGTCATGTTAAAAAATGTTAAAGCAGCTTTAAACTGCACTGATACACGCACTGGAACACAGAATCTTCTCAATATATTTACTTTTTTGCTCACGCGCCAGACAGCTCTGACCAATCAGCGTATTTTGGTGTGTTTAGGTTTATGCCTGTGTGAAACCAAACCAAACAGAGGGACAAAATGCACCGAATAAACAAAATCATCAAATGATCCAGACCACAGAAACCAACTACAGGTGTGAAAACGCCCTTAGTAACTATAACTTGTCCTTTTTTATTTATTTATTTATTTTTTAATTGATTATGCACAATACACCAAGAAAACATAATAAAGACAAAAAGTTGTAGTAATACAAACAGTGCAGGGAGAGTACAAAAAAAGCCAGCAGGGCTTGTGCTAGGCACTTTCCCATTGTATTTAAATGAATTAAATTTTAGGTAAATATACAAAAAATTAAGTAAAGGAGATTAGGAAGTGGGAGTGGGGGGGAAGAAAAAGAAGGGAATAAAAGGGGAACAAAGACAATAATATTGATAGGTAGTCACAAATAGTAGTGCAGGATGTTTAAAGCAATACAGCTTTAGGTAATAACTGATCTTTGTGAAAGAAAGTGGTCTTTAGTGAGCTTTTTGAAAGAAATCAGATTATTGCAAGTTCTTAGGTTGTGTGATAGACAGTTCCAAATACGAAATTACTTTCATTATTACTTAGTTTCGAAACCAGTACTTTTATGCTTTTACCTGAGTAGATTTTTACTTGTTTCTTCAGCTTCTATAGAAGTATTTTTAAACCCTATTATCTACACTTCTAACTATTCCGCAACTGTTTTTGCGACCATTTCATTGTCGATAAGGTTTTTTTTTTTTTTGTTATTAATATGTATTGATTGATCGAAAAAACAGAATAAAAATCTTTTATAAAAAGTCCATTTCACAAAAACGTGTTATGTGATACCACTATTAAAATAACAGTCAGTAGCATACAAAACCTCGATTTGATATCTTCAATATAATCATATGTTTTGTATTGTTTGCTGTGCACACATAAATCGATACATATGACATATAAACAACTATTCAGTCGTTGCACACTGACTTACTGTAAGGCTGTAAACAAGGTTGACACTAAGTCAAAAAAACAAGGTGACTGTAAGCTCCACTGAGCTTTCTGCCAATTGAAGCTTATTCAGAGCGACACAAAGAGCCACAGTTACATAATGCACCTTTTACTGATAATCCCGACACATTGTCTACTGCTGCTCACCCGCGGGCCTTTGTAAGCGAGAGCCAATAACAGGCAGGCCAAGTGTTTCCTGAGAATGTGACTCAGTCTTCATTCTGTTGGCCTGGCCTTGATTTGAAGAGAGATACAGCAGGGCAGAGAGAGTGAGAAAGAGAGAGAGAGAGAGAGAGAGAGAGAGAGAGAGAGAGAGAGCAGAGAGGGAGGAGGGAAAAGAAAGTTTTTTTTATTTTATTATTTTATTAATAAAATCCCTCTCCAGGGCCTTGCTGTGCTCTCTTGCACCGTCCACTGGGGGTTATGAACTGCAGTAATAATTATTTTACCATGGCGTCTGTGTATATGCGTGTGTGTGTGTGTGTGTGTGTGTGTGTGTGTATATGTGTGTCTGCCCCAAGGCGTCTGACTAGACGACTCAGTCCGCTCGGAACAGGCACAGGAAGTGAGGTCGGCCAGCAGAACTTTTCTGAGCCTTCGCCCAAGTAAACAAACACCCACTCAAACCTACTCACCCAACCCCCCTCCCCTCAAACTCCAGCTTCACCACACTTATCCACTACAGACCTGCCTCTTCCTGGCAGTGTGACAAAAGAGGGTGTTGGGTGAAGCCATAACTTGATATAGCCCTCTATTCCAGTAAAAGCCATAATGGATTGTGGAAAGTTTAGGCTCACATGAAGATGAAGTCGGCACACCTGGACCGGATTACCAGCTTTACTGTAAATAATGGGACATGGAGAGGGTCACATACATCACATCACGGGTTCATGTGTGTGTGTGTAAGCATGTGTGTCTATGTATGTATGTATGTGTATTTGTAAAAAAAAAAAAATCGCTATTCAATGAAAAACAAATCTCAATTTTTGACGATTTTTAGTTTACTACATAACTTGAACACAATAATTGTCCCTTACACTGTGCCAAAATTTCTTAAAGAACAGATCAATAGAAATGCTTCAAATTGACCTGAAATAGACTCTTTTTACATTGACTTCTATTAAAAGTTTAGACGTTTTTTCCTCTCTTCTGTAAAGTTGCTGTTTTCAACGGACAGCGACGATATGAACTGAATTTGATGTTACCTCACATTCCCATTTAATTAAATTGAGTCATAACGTTTTTTTGGACCGCAGTGGCTTCCTCCGTGGTGTCCTCCCACGAACTCCATTCTTGTTTAATGTTTTCCTTACTGTAGATTTGTCAACAATTTCTGTAAGTCTGCAGCTGACACTCTAGATTCTTCCTCACCTCATTGATCATTCTGCGCTGTGCTCTTGCAGTCATCCTTACAGGATGACCGTGTCTAGGGAGAGTAGCAACAGTGTTGAACTTTCTCCATTTGTAGAACGCCTCTCGTACCGTGGAACCATGAACATCAAGGCTTTTAGAGATACTTTAGTAACCCTTTCCTGCAGCTTCATGCAAGTCAACGATTCCTGAACGTAGTTCTTCTGACAGCTTTTTTGTGCAAGGCATTCAGGGATTCAAGGATTCAAGGAGATTTTATTGTCATTCGCATCACATGTGGTACATGAGGTGGAACGAAATTGTGATCTCACGATCCAGTTTTACACCCAAAGAGCTGTTATTAATAGATATATAGATAAAAAAAAGAATACAATAAAAGAAATAGAATATACAAAATAGATAGATAAATATCCCAAAGAATAAAAAAATAAATAGAGAGTAGAAAGTTTCAGCAACATGAAGTCCAGAGTGCAAGTGTGCTATAGCAGCATGATAATGTGAATTAGAGCAGTGGAGACAGTGGAGGCATGATTCACATCAAGCAATGCTTCTTAAGAACAGCAAACTCAAAACTGGTGTGTGTGTTTTTTTTATAGGGCAGAGCAGCTTTAACCAACAAATCCAATCTCATCACATCCTTAACAAGTCATTAGCCTAGGGGTTCACATAGTTTTCCCCCCCTTACTGTGAATGTTAACATGCTGTATTCAATAAAACCCTGCAAACATATCATTTCTTTTTGTTTGGTATTAGTTTTGAGCAAACTGTGTTTATCTATTGTTGTGACTTAGATGAACATCAGAACACATTTAATGACCAATTTATGCAGAGATCCATGTAATCCCAAAGGGTTCACATACTTTTTCTTGCAACTGTATGTAAACTGCCTTTGCAACCTAAACTAGCCCACACATTCCAAACAGCTTTGCAGCTTAACCGTTTGACCTCTTCTTATGCAGTTTTTAATCCTTTAATTAAGATGTGTTTGTTTTTTATCAACATATTCTATTATCTAGGCAGGAAATACATTTTTAAGAAAGTGCAAGGTAGCCCACATTTCTTCCTCCCTTTCATAACTACATTATTGTCATAATTAACCCTCCTATTACCTGTAAACCTCCTATAACCTTTTATTACCTTTGGGCTTGACCTTTTTAAACACCCCTTTCATTGTTTAACATCTTTAGATAAACTGATTGATCTGTTTGGCTTACCTCATATCTAATGACTCTTTCCTTGGTGAACATAAAATTAACTTGATGGTATGTTTTCAATGTCCTGTTCACATTGTAATGTGAGGAGGTGGGGGAACAGTGCGTCCACCCTACGCCATGACGTACAGCCCCGGTCTGTCTCAGCTGGCCCGCATTGGACTGGGACGGTTTAAAAACCCTGCTTCAGCCTTCACTCAAGAAAAAAGCTGATGGTGAGAGGAAGGCTGAGGCAAAATTGACCCAAAGACACTAAAGGGAAGAGACTAGAGCCGGTACGTTTTGAGTTCAATTACTACTAGGGGCCAATTGCTGATTTAGATGTATTAAACATATAAAAATATCAGCATTTTACACATATTTGTTTTGAATGGTGTGAATCTCACTATGACATACACTTTTATAACCTTCAAAAAAAATGTAGGCCCTACCCTAACATAACCATAACTGTAGTAGTGCAAAAACCACTGATCTTTCACACATCAGGGAGGTGGAAAACATAATTCTCATGAGAACTTTGATATTACCCATGCTGTACAGGCGGATCTGGTTCCTACAGTGATATCTATAGTTCACACAATGTAGCGGTAGCGCAAACACATTTAAAAGGTTTGCACAGCAGCCTTTTAAACTATTTCGTTTGATGCTCTGTGTGCTCTCTCTTAAATAAAATGAGTCCTTTGACCAGGACTGAGACAGAAGATGATGTTGAGGAGGAACCTGATTCTGAAGCATCTTCCCCTGATAGAATGAGAATGAACCCTTTAATGTTGACCCTCCTTTTGTGTCTCAACAACTATCAAACACACAACCTTCCAAAAAAAAAAAAAAAAAAAAAAAAAAAAAATCAGCAAGTCAGCAAACAAATATAGCATTTGACATAAACTTGGGTAAAAGGAGGTTTAAATTGCTAAAATGGATAAAAGATGTTAGTAAAGTTGGCTTTCAGATAGAACCCTGTGGGACTCCATTAAAAACATGCTAAATCAAACCTTTCAAACCAAAGATAGTACACAATTATATCACAGTTAGTTCCGACCCTGCAATGTGATTGGCTGAGAGGCGTCCGAAGCTCTTCATTTATTACTCCACCACACACAGGTAACCTAGCAACGATGCAGCACTTACAAGCCAAACAGCGCAGATACAAACATAGCAGCAATGGAACTATTTTAATACACTGAGTTTTTATAACCAAACAGCTCTTATTTTCCCGTCCTCTTTAACTCAATATCTTTCAATAAACAGCGATAACTGAACAGTGGTGTAATCGCATCAATACACCCGAGGTTCGGGCTATAGCGTGTAATATTGGCACTGCTGGGCTGATCTAGCAGTGTCAATATTACACGTTATATCATCCCCTCTCGTGCATTATTGTTTAAGTATAGTACAGTTTCTGCGTCAATATTGAAAACTGAACAATAAATCCAGGGTTTAGGAGGTAAAATTAATGGTGATTTCCAGTACTGATAAACGTGTAAGTACTCAGAACTTCTAGGCAAATGTTTCTGGGAAAAGGGTGGACACACATGCGTGTGCACACGTACAGGTGGTGGATCAGTTAGGCTGTGATTTACTGTGCTCTCTTCATTGTGTGGCTTTTCCTCTGGGCTTCTCGTGATGTTCGTTCTGAAATAGAGTGACGCTGCTGGACCTCCTGCCTGTGAGAACAGGTTATTTGGTCTTCAAGCTGCACTGCTGAGCTTAGAGGGCTTCATTTTTAGAGGGCTCTCTCTCTCTGTCCTTTGTGTCTTTGGTTGTATTACGTTTTAGAGAAAAAAAAAAGTACACATATATGAAAGGTGTTTCTTTGTGACAATATGTTGCAATGCCAATAGAAGCAGAATCAGAATGTTTATTTTGCCAAGTATGTTACAGATACAAGGAATTTGATTAGTAAGAGCAACAGGTATGACATGTAACAAGCACACAAACTATATAGTATAAATATTGTGGAGTTAACCTGAATACAGATGTATTTTATGTATTTTAGTGAGGGAAAGGTTTGCATTTTCAAAACTTTAGGTATTTAGGCATTTCTGGTGTATATTTGGACCTGGTTAAATTGTTTAAGTTTATTAAGCCGTAAAACTTGTTTCTGTTCTATTTTCAGTCTCCGCATGAGAAGCGCGAGCAGCTTCTCCCCCAGGTCCGCTGTGCAAGCGGCTACCGTAATACATGGTTGACCCTTGTGTGGTGTTCGGGTCTGTGGGATCCGTTTTCATTTTTCATCAAATGATACAAAAAAAAAAATTCTAACTCAAACTCATTGGCATTGGCTCATTTTTGGTGAAAAACATATATCAAAACACATTTTCGATAAACACACACTGTACACACCCCACAATTTTCTACTCATATCTTGAGTTTAATTCATTTTCTTTTACATTTTATTAAAAAACTAATAAAAAAGAGTAGCACTTTTTAAAAGAAATGTAACATAAGAAAGGTAAATAGCAAATATTAACCATGTAAGCTGTTTATATTGCTTGCAATTTAGGTGAAGCAAGCATGTGTAAAGCATTTTAATGTCAAATTGCTTAATTTTGTTGAATTAAATACAAGTAACAAAGTAAACGATTAACAAAAAATATGAACACCACACAAGGGTTAATACACGCACACCCACCTTTGCACAGGAGATCTCTTTCACAAGAAAATATGCTACTTTTGTATTGCTAATATGTATATTAACATGCTTTACATATTTGTATTTTAAATATACTGTTATTATGATTACTATTATTATGATTTTTAATGAGCCTGATTTTTGGGTTGCCTTATGCGCATTGTATGGAGCACCGACACTGCCTTCAAACCAAGGCTTATTATTCAGTCCTTAATCTTTGTTTAGAAACTATTGTTTGCTGTTTTTTGGTAGTTTGGGAGTTTAATAAACCATATTTTGTGTTCTGTGTGAAACTGATGTTAATTATTAGTGTGATTGTGCAGTAGGCAATCACAGTATTGTTCTTATTCAAAGTCTTCCTCTTCCTCCTTCTTCATTTTCTTCTATTTTATTATTATTATTATTATTATTATTATTACTCTGCCTGTTTTTTGTCGATTAACTTTTGATTAACTCGGGCCGCAGTTTTTTGAGATATTGACTCTGTTCCAACGCTAAAACATCAGTCCTTATCGGGAATGATGGGCTTGTATACAGCTTTCCAATTGGACATACATTTTCGTTAAAAAAACTTCGTTAATATTTAAACATTTCTCCCATTAAAAATGAATGGGGAGATATTTGCATGCCTGTGTACATCACAATTTTTGAGATACGAAGACCCAATGTGAATGGCCTATAGAACTTGTGGTATTCTTTCTGAAAATATGATATGATACGATGTATGCTTTTCGTACAATTGCCGTACGAATTCGCCCGAAAGAAATAAACGGGGGGCCCAACGAAGGTGTTCAAGAAATGCTCTGTGTGCCCAGAGCTCCAGTACTGTGTGTGTATGGAGCAACTATGGGATAAAACGGTATTCGGTCAAAAGTTTGGACACCTCAGCAACCATCACAGACACCATAGCAACGAGCCACGAATCAGCACTGCAATCACACTCACAGTTTCTGCAGACTCCAGTCATACAGCAAACCTGATTAAAAAGAAGCAGATAAGAAGTTGAATGGATGGATGGATCAATGGATGGATGACTAAATGAATGGACTGCTTAATAAACCCACAGAGTTTTAGCCAAATGTGAGCACTGTTGAATAGAAACATCCCTTACTCCCCTCCTTATTGGTCATTTTTCCCCTTGAGCCTAAATCATCTGGATTATTGTAATGATCTGAGTTGTATATAGGTGTGGGCTGTGTGCACTAGCATCTCTTTTCTGGGTCAAGAGGTCAAGGGTGTGTGTTAGCGTTACGATTTGGAGAGAGCTAAAAGCTGACCCGAGCTTGCTGCCTTTGGCCGGTTGTTCTAAAACTGCCAGTCCTGCATTAAAAGCTGCAGATAGTACAGTGGGTCAACAAAGTAAATCATTAACAGCCCTTTTGCTCCATGTGGTCAAACTGTCACAGTGCAAAAATATGGCAAATGCATATCTGCAACGGTGACCTTTATCAGGGCACCCACATCCTCTGCCTGATATTTCTGAGTGCGAGTGTGAGTGAGTGTCTGTGTGCATGCATGTAAGTGGAACTGAGTGGCGTATGTGTTTACTCTGTAGTCGTGTTTGTGGGTGTGCATGCGTATACAGTATTTTTAGTATAAAACAAGGTAAAAACGAGGCTATCTGCAAAACCTAGCCCTAAATCAGACTCGCGCTGTAACCTCAGTCACCAAGATGCTCTTTCTGTTCCTCTTTTTTTACAACACTACAGAAGGTTCTAGTTCTAGTTCCAAAATTGTCTTGAGTTCCATCAAATGTACAACCTGTTTACAGCCCTCGCTTCATTTCATTTCTTCTTTATTTCAATCTCAAAACAGCAGTACTATGATTATTAGCTGTAATGACATCGGCCCTACAGCTTAACCTTGTGGGATGCCACAAGATATGCTTAATCAGCTGGTTACTGAGACATTCTCAACCATTTCTACATTAGAATGAATACCTGAACTAATACATTCATTCATCTAGGGTTCAAGGAGGACTGCACTGACTTGAAACTAGAAACAAACATCCTACCCTGCTAGCATTCAGACTGTAAATGCAGGAAAACTACACAGAATTGGTGAAAAATGCTAACAAAATCCAGCCTACTGTTTATCGTCGCTGTCCAAATAAAAAACTCAATTTTTGTCGATTTTCAGTTTACTACATAATTGTAAAAAATCAAAATTTTTGTCGATTTTCAATTTACTACATAATTGTAAAAAATCTCAGTTTTTGTCGATTTTCAGTTTACTACATAATTGTAAAAAATCTCCATTTTTGTCGATTTTCAGTTTACTACATAATTGTAAATAATCTAATTTTTTGTCGATTTTCAGGTTACTACATAATTGGGAAAAATCTCAATTTTTATCGATTTTCAATTTACTAAATAATTGTAAAAAATCTCCATTTTTGTCGATTTTCAGTTTACTACATCATTGTGGAAAAATCTCCATTTTTGTCGATGTTCAGTTTACTACATAATTTTAACAGACAAACTGTCTCTTACACTGTATCAGTATCACTGTATACTATTTCTTAATTAATGGACCAATAGAAATTTTCCAGAATGAACTAAAATAAACTCTTTTTACATTGACTTGCATTGAACGTTTAGAAGGTTTTTTCTCTCTCCTGTAAAGCTGCTGTTTTGGAGATACTTGTTTTTCATTTGACAGCGACGTTATGTAATAAGTGTGTGTGGTACGTAATCCTTTAAAAAAGGCTTATAGCTGGTACTTTTACATAGTTTTAATTTGATAATTAGTGGTACATAATCTGAAACCAATGATCTAAGATCAAATCAAATCATTTATTTAGTACTTTTTACAACCAGTGTTGTCACAAAGCAGCTTTATGCAAATGTGGTAGCTGGACAAGACAACACAAAAGCACCAGTAAGCAATAGAGACAAGATAATCTCCATTAGAGCTGAAGGAGGAAGAAACCTTGGGAGGAACCTTGGGCTCACATGTACAAGACAATCATACACATGAGTCTGCTATGAGGTTCAGGTCAGGCCACTGTGGGGACCATTCCAAAAGCTTCAGTTTGAGTCTCTTTAGATACAGTATAGTTCATAGTGGATTTACCAAGACTTTATCCTGTTTTAGAGGTCATCCTCTTTTTACATTTTAACAAAAAGAACCCCTCCTTCACTCCACCCATGCTGACAATACTGGCAATGCCACTGGCAACAGCGCAACTTCAAATCATGACATCTATTACATGTGTCACAGTTAGCAAGGTCTTTTTTTATGAAACACAAAATAACTTTGCTAACTGTGGTCAGCGTGTTCTATTTTGACTTCATTAACCACAACACTTGTTTGCAAAACTTATCAGCTCTGTCTGCTTGATCTGCAGCTTTCTTTACATCATGTGTTTTCTGATGAGGTTGCAGCTTAGTTTCCTTCTTACTTTACTCTTCCACAAAGACGATAATATTTGTACATGCAATGCTGCACAGTAAAACAGTGCACCAGCATTTGACTCAGCTGAGATTTCATGCAGGTTCTCAGCAGTCATATGGGGGTTTTGATTTGCCTGTCTTACCAGCATACGAGTAGTAGAACGTTCTCTCTGAACATTTTCTTGGTCCCCCCAAATACTTCTCCAGATCTTAACACACATTTCCATTTACATGAAATTATATTTTTTGTTTTATCTATAATCCACACTGTAGTAGGAACCACTAGCTTACTGTTCTTATAGGTTTCCTCTGCCTTTGTTTTTTTTTTATCTCAGATGTTTTAACCATTGCTCAGAGGAGCCCATGCTTGATGAGTGTTAGCATAAGGTTTGAAGAGCCAGAGGAATTTGTAAACATGGAAATTTGATTCCGCTGACAGTTCCTAATTACAACTGTTCACATGCTTCAGGCCTGATTTGCTCATCAAGACCTGAAACTTTTGTGTCCAAACAAACAAATGAACAGTAATTGTGCACCAGGGGTGAGCAAACCTTTCCAAAAGACTGTACACTGCCTAGTATTGTATGACTTCTGACTTTGGCTATTTCCAGAGGGACCTAAAGAACATGGTTCTGCACTGGATAAATTAATTTTGGGTAAGATTTTTTAAGTTGCATGTCTGTCCATATAGACAATTATATCCAGACACACCGGTCACTATTATTACTACCCACTATGCTGTAAACTGTGCTAATGGCCTCTATGATGTAGTCTTGGTACACACATGACATGATGTGAATGGAGGAATGTTAACTGCCCATCCATCTAACACCAACTACCAGGCCTTACTCAGATTCTATAATTAAACTAATAATTCACGTTGTCTTGCCATGAGCACACTGGCCACTAGTGTTCAGTTCCAAAACCTATACAGGTATGGGAGTTCCCACACTGGCCCCTGAGGTATGGAACACCTTATAATCAATTTACATACTGCTATCTCATGAAAAAAAAGGCTGAGACCTCAAAAACTTGAAATGTGGGAATGTGTTTTGCATAGTTTTTCTAATTCAACACAGAACAGTTCTTTACAGATTATTTGGGTTGGTTTCCCAGACACTGGGATTAGGGGCATTTTCACACCTGAAAGTTCAGAACACAGTCTGCACCAAGGTTCATGTATTTGTTATGTTGTGTATCATATATTTGGTTCGTTTGGTTTTGGTTTCACACTACAGTTTAGTGAGCAGACTAAAAATAATTACTACATCCTGTCATCATCAGCTACTTCAAATTATTTGGTTTGTACAATTTTACAGTATGAGTTCGGCAAGTTGTTTTGCCAGGTGTTCTAGCTCTCTGTTAGAATCTAGTCTGAACAAGAAGATCTGGTCCGAACCATCTAGAAAAGTGCTTTCACACTGCAAACGAACCGGACCATGTTTTAGCCAATCTGGACTAAGAATACATCTTTTGTTTGCACCAAACTCTGGTCATTTGGTCTGGACTGTGATTTGTGGCCCCTATTACACCTGCTACTTTGGAGGTTTGGACCATACTAAAAAGTTTGAATCCCTAGACCAAAGAAGGTAGTGTGAAATCCTCTCTAAATCTAGTCCTAGATTAAATTTTACTTTCAATGGGAAAACTCTTTAAATTTAAAATGCTGTGTAGTCCAAGATTATTCGTAATCTCTGTTTGGAAAACCATAAATCCTATACATTTGGAATATTCCAAAAACTACCTTTAATCTTAGAGGCTTCAGTAATGAGCAAATATTTTATTTAATTTTTTTAATAATCTAAAACTTATTGTTATGTTATGTTGTGTTTTCGTTCTATACACATTAAACACCCTATATTTTTAAGGTTATTCCAGATTATTTTCAGGCAATATACAAAATTTGGTATCTACGCTGAGACGTGTGAAACGTTCTTCCTAAAAAGGTGTGTGTGTGTGTGTGTGCCGTGTCTGAGCAGGTTAGGAAGCCCTGAGGGTAAGAGGATGGATGATAGGAGCAGGTCGGACTGGTTTAGGCCTTAATCTTGATGGAACATAGCCTCAGAGAATATGTGGGGAGATTTACAAACACGTTCTCTCTCTCTCACACGTTCCCACCCATGCAGCTACCCCACTCAGAGCGCTGGCTTTTACACCGGCTGGAAACTCCATTGTCGGTTGAGAGAGTTCTGATGACAGGCTTTGTGTATGTGTATGTATATGTGCCTGTGCGTACGTGTGTGTGTGTGTGTTTATGTGTGTGTGTCTATGTGTATTTGTGTGTGTATGACTACACCATCACACTCCATCTGTGCTTTCTCAGACATGTTATCACTTGCCAGGATCTTGTCAGCTGATAATGTTTTGAAACCCTGGAGAGAATCCAGAGTTCTTTAACAATAAGAACATGGACGTTTTAGAGCTCTTTCACGTCCTGATGGTCACCATTATTGGTGCTCGTAGGTTTTTTTTTTTTTTTTTTTCTCATACGTGTGACTCGCCCTCAGTTATTCATTCTCCTCTGTTCTCAGCAGACAGTGAGTCATTTCTCAACCAGTCAGAAGATAATCCGGCTGTTTGTTTTTTTTTTTCAGCCCTGTTCTGTCTACGATTACACCTGTTATCTCAGGTAGCTTTGCCAAAAGTAGGTTATCTAAGCGTGGCAGCGTTTCTTAGTGCGCACACACTCAAGGTCCCAGCATGGTTAAGCACAATTGCTCATGTGGGTGTGCTTGTGTGTGCATGTACAAGTGAAAAAAGGGGGGGAGGGCCAAGGAAATAAGCCCTATTTACCTTTGGCATTTACTTATGGTTTATCCTGAAGATAAGCAGCTCCTTTGCCCATAGGGAGTGAGTGTGTGACATGTTGAGGCCTGAGAAAGAAAGAGAGAGAAAGAGAGAGAAAGAGAGAGGGAGAGAAAGAAAGAGAGAGAGAGAGAGAGAGAGCATGGCCTGCAGTGCTGCTTGACTGCCTGCAGGAAACAGATGCAGGCCTGAAACCAATGGAGGAGAACCAAGCAATTGAATAGGTTCCAAACCTAAAAGAGAAAAGAAAAGGAAGAAAGAAAGAAAAAAATGAAGAAGAAGAAAAAGAAATCCACACTCTACCTCATACCGCTGTTAAGAAGGTTTTTCTGTGTTTTTATTTCGTCTTGGTTTGTAATGGCTAATTTATACAGGCACGTCTGGAATGTGCTGACCGAGCCAGACCAGAGTTCCAGATTCTTGTTGGATCGAGAGGTGCTTGCCATATTACATTACAGCTTGGGCCTGACACAAAAGCTAAGGTGTAACCCCCCCCCCCCCACCAAACACCCCAGCACCACACACACACACACACACACTCATATTCAGTAAACACACTGGGGTACTGTGTCTGACAGCCGTTAGGTGTCTGGTGTAAGCATGCCACGACAACTCAAGCTATTTTGGTCACCATGATATCACGATATCAGGATATCTACACTGTTTAGATTACTCTTCTAGTTCTTTGAGAATTTTTTGGAGGTTCTTCAATGTGGAACTATGGAGAAGAACATTAAGATGCTTTAAGAACCATCAGGAAACACTTTTCTTCTTCTTCTAAAAAAAAAAAAAGCACTTTATGGGCTTAAAATTGAAGAACCCCTAAAAGTTCACCAAGGAATTTTCAGTTTTAACCATTGGGACCATATAGCTGTAAGAACTGACCAAAGCAGTTTGGATGCAAATGCAGGCAGGTTTTATTCATCCAAAACACAAGGCAAAAATGTAGTCCGAAAATCAGGCAGAGTTCAAAACCAGGAATACTTCACAAGGCAAAATCGTAGTCAAGGACAGGCAAGGATCAAAAATCTGAAATAACAAACATTCTAGAAGATACCTCTTAATAAGGTACTGGTGTGGCAATATCACGCGACTACACTAAGCAAGACTGGTGTAAATAGTCCAGTTAATAGCAGATGTTCCACAGGTGTGTGGGAAGGTGGAGAGCTATTAGTACTCTGGAGAGGCTGATCTTAAAGGTGCAGTGCGTGCAGGTGTGACCATAGCCCACATTTCTTTATTTCATAACTTCATTACAGTAATAATTAGCATCGGTTTTATAGACTCTAAAATAGAACTTAATGAGACGCCATAAAATTTGACTAATGAAACTGTTCCCACAAAGAGAACACAATAGTTTCTGCATAAAAATTAAAGACTGACAACAAACCTAGGTTTAGCAGGATTTGCTTGTACTGTAGCTTTGTCCAACTATTCTTTTCACAATAGTTGTCCAATTATTATAATTATCCAACCATCCATTCATTGTGTTATACACTTTACAGCATCACAGACCATCTAGAGCTTTCCCAGAATCATTGGGAACTAGGCAGGGTACCACACACACAGCTACCACATGTACTTTTAAAGGGGCAGAAAGAAATCAGAGTACCCGAAAGAAACCTTCAAACAGGAATAACACACTAAACTTCTCACAAACAAAGTGACCAGAGTAGGAATTGAACCCACATCCCCAGGTGCCAGTGCATGAAGTTCACTTATGAAGCATTATGTTCAAGCAAACACACAAACGCATGTGCTCTAACTGTAATAATGATGTCAACTAGCATTTCTGGAGAACATCACATTGTATCTTTGTCAGATTTAGTCAATTCTTACACAATTCTTTCCTTTTATAATTACATTACTGGATAACATGCACAAAAAACAGTTTCATTGGCCCTGAGATAGAGCCTTGTGGGACTCCAGAGCACATTTTAAATCAGATGGTTATCAAAAATAGTAAACAATAGCTTCTGCAATAACTTTTATTAATAACTGAACAATATACCTTTAAGATTTAAGGGGTTGTTAATGAGCTGAAGCAATTTTCTTAATCAATCGGAGTTCACGTGGGTTCACGGATTGGGGGAAGTGTGAAGTGAGAATTGTTAAATATGTAACAAATATATTTGTGCAAATGAGACAATTTCCTTGGGGGACATTCCTTTTGCTTCTAGAGATCTGCCAATTGACAAGTTGTTTGGAAAACCTTAAGTGGTTCTTCAATGTCAATGGCACTTGTATTTTTTAGGTGTGCATTCAAGCAAAGATCCAATTTTGTAGAGTTTTATTTGTATGACTTATTTTGTTGGACAGAGATCAGACTTACGGGCAGGTTATTCTGAGGTTCTGCACAGGTTTTGAGAGCGAGATCTGTGGCAGGAAGCACATGAAAGTGAGAAGTGGCTCATATCTTCTGGGTGTGTGTGTGTATGTGTGCATGTGTGCAAATCTACCACCCTTATGTTGTCCCTCAAATGTCAAAGCCAACGCAGCAACAGAGGCAGACAGGTTATGGTTTGCAGTGGGGGCTTTCATTTTTACTATATGCCTGTTTGAAGCTATTTGCATTTTCTTTGTTGTCTTGAGTGACACACTGAGTGACTGATGATTGCATGCAGACATACTGTATGTACAGTGGCTCATGAGTTCTGGAATTCTAGGTCAGATTTCTTGGTTATAATTTCTGTGAATATCTACATGAGCAAAAGATGACCTGGTTTCCGAGTAAACTTGAAAGTGCTCTTATTTGTGGTGCTGTAAACTTGTGGTTTATGAGGCTGGTAACTCTTGGCCTTTCTTTTATGTGGCGGTCCTGATGAGAGCCAGTTTCATCATAACGTTTTTGATGGTCTTTTGACTGCACTGACTGCACATACTTTCAGTTCAGTTCTTGAAATGTTTCAGATTGACTGACTTTCATTTCTTAAATATTTTTTCCCTTTTTTTTACTTAGTTGACTACTTCTTGCCATAATATGTTACTCATTACTCAAAAAGATTCATTCACTGTCACTGTATACCAACTCTACCTCTTCACAACTTTACAACTGATGCTCTCAAACATTAACATTAAGTGTCAAGACATTCTAGTAGGTAACTCTTGGTAAGTTTAGCACAGCTGTTAACTGAAAGCTGATCATTCCAGGGGACTCTACCTCATAAAACTGACTGAGAAAATACAGCCAAGATGTGTAAAGCTGTCATCTAAGCAAGAGGTCCCTACTTTGAATAATCTTACATTTTAAACATATTCTGGTTTGTTTAACACATTTTTTGTTTACTAAATAATATTCCATATGTTTTTCTTCATAGATTGAATGACTTTAGTATTAATCTACAATAAAAAACATTTTAATTTATATATATAAGAACTCTCGAAGACTTGACATCCAACTTTCAATCCAGAAGGCCCCACACATATCCCATTAGTCAGTGCATTATTCCTTAGCTTTAATTCAACATGGCAAAAGTCATGGATCGCAAACCTAATTAACAATTTTTTGGTTAGTAACATTACAGGTAAAGCTCTTTAAATGTTCAATCTGTCAATTTTTCTTAGAATGTTCTTTGTATATATATATTTTAAACATTTTTAAAGGTTCTAGGAATGTTGCTACATTGTTTTTGTGTCAGTATTTATTGATTTTTTTTAGTTTTGAGGATGTTACTTTACCGTTAATGTTTCCATAATGTCAATATTCATCTAGCTGGTTGTTAAATGTTATGTGAGAAATATTCTAATTAAGTTGTGATGCAAACCATTACTATGTCACATGTTTTCAGGAGGCTTCTGGAACAATATTTCTGTAATGTTACAGGCTAACCTTCCTGAGACCTTTTCAAAACACTGCTAAACATTCTCTGGGATACTTGTTCCTGTCTCAGGACTTCTGGCAATGTACTATAAAGGCCAATTCATTTTCTGGAACTTTTTATTTTTCTCAGAAAGACTCAGAGAGGCTGTCGATTGGAGCTGTGCTGCAGCGAAACCTCATAGCTCACTGCTGGCTCGGAGTGCTCTCTTGAACGTTGATCATATCAGAGGCTAGTTCGAGGCCAGAGACTGCTCAGTGTCTCGGAGAAGATACAAGCCGCCATTTCCCAAACCACACGCACTCGAAACCACACATACTTCTCAAGCTCTCCTCAACCCTCAGCTTTTTCCTCCCTCATTTGTGTGCGTGTGTGTGTGTGTTTCTGAAGGGTGAAGGTTGTTTTAGAGCTTTTCAGCAGTAAAACAATGGGAGCATGTGATGAGATAACTTCCAGAAGGCTAAGGTTAATGTGAACGACAAGGAGAGAGTGCAATGAACTGGATGGCCCAGTCTGAGACGGGTTCACAGCGCTGTGGAGAGTTTTCCCAATGACTTGCCCGAACATTTGACATGTACTACCAACGTATTTGATAGCCAGAAAACCTCAGAGTCGAGTTCTATCAGAGTCGGGTTGATCATCAGCACATTTCACTGATGGGCGGTTTATCACAAAACACAGCTGCTTTAATGGCCTAGTGCTCCAGATCTTCGCTGAGATATGTGAAGATAATGGTCTCAGCATGTTCTTTCCGCCTGTCTGCAGGTTTTCCTGTGCTTTAAATGTTATAAACTATGTTGGGGGGGGGGGGGGGGGGGTGGGATGTGTGCCAACAGAAGACAGTGTTGTTTATGAGTCAACCATTTTTGTTAACCATTTAGGGAGGTGCTAGTTCAGCTAGAAGCAAAGGTAGTTCTGCTTACTCTACACTGCCATGCCAAATGTCATGGAACAGTAACAATGGCATTGAATTTCTGTCTGACTGTGAATTGGTGACGTCCAAATACTTTAAATATGGTTTTGTAACCTTTCCCAGTCAGATGAGCATCAACAGCTCCTTTTTCTGAGGTCCTCAGAAATCCTCTTTGTTCGTGCCATGACGCATTTCCACAAACAAACAGTGTTGTGAGTGTTGTAAAGAGAGCATACTTGAATAGATCTCTGCTCCTTAATTAAAACAGGCTCTTTACATTCAAACCTGATTGTCTTCCCATTGATTAAAAACACTTAACACTTGAAATTCACCTTCACACTTACTGCTAATCCTAGAGGTTCACATACTTTTGCTTTTTAAATAAACTTTATTGAAAGATTTTAATACATATTACAACATTTCAACAACATTTATAACCATTATATGTAAAATAAAATATTCATCAAATGCAAAACAACACTTACTTATAATTAATAACAAATTCTACAGGTTTAAAATCATCCAGAGGTATGTTTTTGTGGTCCTTTGGTCCAATGTTTTCAGTCTCTTTAAATTAGTTATAATTTGTTTAGTAATTATATGAGAGGGTTTCTGGATTTGTTTAATTATCATTTTACGCCTAGTATACTATAGATAATATATACCAATAAAATTTCTTCGTTTTAGAGTCCAAATTTTCATTAAATATGCCATGAAATATGGATTTATAATTCACCTCAAATTTTAGTCCGATATCCTTGATGGAAGTCCAGGTGTCCTGAGCCAATAATACTTTTGCCACTCAAAAACATGTAATATTGGATCACTTTCCTCAATAAATACATGAGCAAGTTTAATATTTGTTGTTTATTCTGTTTAACTGGGTTCTCTTTATATACTTTTAGAACATCTTACAATGTTTATTTGTCATATTTATGCAGAATTTATAGACAATTTGAAAAGGTTCACAAAAGTTTCAAGCAACACTGTATGGTAACTGAAATTCCAGTCATTCAGTGGCCTTCCCTAGTTCTGTACATGCTCAACAGGGTGTGTGCATACACACACACACACACACACACGCAAACACGAGCAGGGCAGAATTAGCATATTTACTGTTTGCTTTTTTTTCTTCTCAAACAAAGTCGTGCCAAACTCCCTGATAGAGAAATGACAAAGTCTACCAGAGAACTGTAGGATGCATTGCTCAATCCAGCTGAGCAGAGATAGACATAGACATAGAGAACACACTGGCAGCTTTGTGTTGAGGTATTATTACTGTACATAATTAGCTGAGTGTGTTCTCAGCATCTGTCTGCTTTCCATTGTGCAGGTGATGGAAAAGCGGCCCACACCATGTTCTGAAGTCGTTTTTGCATTGCGAGGTTTGCCTACATAAAGAAACACACACACACACACACACACACCTCCACCCTTCACCTTCAGAGTAAACCCACATCCTGCAGCACTTTTGTAATGCGCGCAACGCCGCAGTGAGGCTTCTACATACACTTAGCATGCACCTCATAAACAGGAAGCAGCTCTTTGTTTCATATCACGCATGAGGCATGTGCTCCAAGAGAGAGAGTACATAGTCCGGAAAGCGTGGTGGTTGATAGCTAACTCTTCCACTGCCGCCGCTCACCTGAGAGAGAAAGGCACACGGTGCCACGTATTAAAGTCCTGTACAGAAGTCTTATTTAGTCTTGAGGATACTGGCTTATGCATATATTACTTTTGCATTCATAGATGATAAATAAGTCTACATAGCTAGAGATGCAAACTAGTAGGTCTAAGCTGAAGTGCAACCGGTCTATCTGTCTGTATCTATCTGTGTGTGCATCTGTGTGGTTTGGCCTGAAGTTATGCACTTATATAATATATTATACAAAGTTTCTTGATAAAACAAAACCTCCAAACAAATGATCCATTACTGTTATATTGAAATTTGATTTGGTGTTTTTAATAGCCAGGGCTCAGGAGGGTTTTCCCCCTTCCTACAGAAAATAAACCTTGTGTAAATAAACTACCCCATTTGACCCAATTGCTTAATTATATATACATCTTAGTCTCTTATATGTATCCATTCATTACTCAGGTAGAAGTATACATCTCTGGAAAATATTAAGAAAAAACTTCAGTTTCAGAACCAGTTTCTCTGATTTTGCTATTTATAGGTATAAGTAAAATTAACACTGTTGTTTTATTTTATAAACTACGGACAACATTTCTCCCAAATTCCAAATGCAAATATTTTCATTTAGAGCATTTATTTGCAGAAAAAAAAAAACAGCTGAAACAACAAAAAAGTTGCAGATATTTGGAGGAATAACCCTGTTTTTTTTCATGCATCTTGACATGTTCTCCTCCACCAGTCTTACACACTGCTTTTGGATAACATCAAGGAAACTCATCATTTTTAAGTGACCTTTTATTTTTTTCCTGAGCTGTAGATCCTACAGTTTAAAATACTTTTGTAGAGATTTTAGTATCAACTCAAGCTTTTTACTCAAGTAAAGGTGTAAAAGTACTAGTTCCAAAACTCCCTAAAAGTATAAAAGTAAAAGTAATGTAAGGGGAAAAATAGTCCTATAGTGCACCAACCCCCTTCCCAAACAAAAAAAATCACTATAATGTTATATTAAAAACATCAGTGTTGAATTTTTTTGGGTTGCTCTAGGCTCCCTGTTTCAGCTGCATAAATACCCATTGAAAATGAATGCACTGATCTGTATAAACCAATAGAATGTCAGAATGGTATATGTTTAAACTTCTCTACATCCAACCATAAGCATATTTACTCTATCTGGATGTAGAGATTTATCAGGAGTAACAAGGCTGCTTTTAAAATGTAGGGACCTTTTAAAAAGTTTTTTGTACTTCTTTACTTGACACCTGTGTATCTAGTTTATCTAGATATTCAGTTATATAGAAATGACATCAGCTGTGTAATATGTTGTGGGTGTGTATAAAGCAATACAGAGTTACACTCTAACTTTAATGATATTTAATATTAACAACTCATAGCTGGCTATACTTATATATAATGAGGAAATTCAGATCAGACAATTATTTAGTAGCCCTCAGAATTTCAGGATATAGGTCCTATATGTCTATCTCCAGGTTCCTATATCTACAGTATATCTTCATTATAACATGAACTACACAAATCAGTAGGGTCATTCATTTTGGGTGTGTAAAATGTAATAATATTGTGTTATCCTGTGTTAAATGGTTGACGGAGTTACAAAAGTTTTTAATTAAAACCTGCCCACATTTTAAGTTCAATACATCTTGGATAAGATGGTTGAGAGCATACACAATTTGGCATGTTCTGCAGTAGCCTTCAGAATTTCAGTTAGGACCTTTGGGAGTTCTGACACACTGATTCTCAGTACAGGGCAGTTCTGGAACTCTGTATGGAATTCTGATGAATCAATCAGCTGTTCAGGGGAATCCAGGGACATTTCCCACCAATTCCCCCTCTATGTAATTAGCCACACTCAGTTGAAGTTTGATCTTGGTCCGGTCAATACCCTACCACCAATCCTCTCCCAACTACCAATGATAAAGCTTCTCCTAGCAACTCCCTCTTCCATCTCCACCACACACACACACATTGATGTTTTATGCTGTACGCTGAATTTTTCCCACTTTTTTGGTATTTTTGTTGCCTAATCATTATAAAAAATAAAAATAACATAATGGTCATATTGAGGTCAGCTCTGACAGCAGCTGTTTGTTGCCAGAAGCACTTTCTTCTGCACACTCACTACCATTAGTGTTATTCACACTGTGCTTTTAATCACATTTAATAGTCAGGCAACCATCCTCTCAGACTCGCTCATTCAACTGACCACACACTCAAACCACATAACAAAAACACAATACTTGAGGCATTTTTGAAAAATATGGGGTTTATTGGTTTTAACTGCAATCAGTCATAACAAAGCAATCAATTTTATATAAACTCACATAGAAATTACTGTAGTGAACAGCACAAGCTGTTTAAAAATACATTCAACAGTTTAGGCTAGATACTTTCTTTGTGTCTATCCTGTTAACCAAATCTTCTCAATCTTCAATTCAAATCAATTGAGGAAGCAGGGAAGAACTACTCCAACATATTTTAGCATCTTCTGCATCATTGTTCAAGGCAGGGAGCAAAAGCTCAATGGAATGTATAAAAAGAGGCACTTTTTTTTACATTTGGGCTGGAAGAAGTGTTGCAATAAACCAATTAGAAACAAACAAAACTAATAAAATAAGGACATCCATTCTTCAACCCGTTTGGTCACAGTTATTGCCTGCAATTCATCTAATTTACACATGTAACAGGAAGAACTGCTTTTAACACTGAAGTTTTGTAACCTGCATTGATATCACATCACTAACATCTCAATGAACACAAAGGCAACAAGAGAATGCACTTCAGGTGGTTCTCAAAATGGAAGCAGAAGCTTCAAGGCCATTAAAGTCCAACTGGAATCAAACTCAACTTCCGTCTCTAGTAACAACATTCTGATAAAATTGTGTCTGTCCCCTTGCGACATTCTGACACCAATCTATCTAGTGCTCACAGTATATACACAGTTCAGTACTATAAACTGGTGCTGTATTTTTCCGCTACCATCTCCGTTACAAAGGGGTAAAAACAAAAAATGCTACATGCGAGGACTAAACCTGCCTCAGCTTAAACAATAAAAAAGGGGTGCAACAACTGAAGATTGACTAAAGAAACAAAAGATGAATGTACTGATGTCAAGCTTTCTAGTGAGTCCAAATGTCTATAAATCGAGAAAACATTAGGCCTAATGGTTTTGCAGTCCAATATTTGGGAAAAAAAAGAATGAAAATCTACAATAAATAATCAAAACGCAGAGGATTTTTGTTTTTGCTTTAAATTAAGTTTCATTTTTTCAAAGTGTAGTTGCAAACAAGTAATTGTAGTACAATATATTAAACTGTGAAAAAAGAAAGTTGACAAGTCTTCACAATCTTAAGATTAATACAGAAGATCATAATTTAACATAAATGAAAATATATTCTATCGTTTCATTATCAAGATAAATACAAACAAAATTAACAAAAAAAATGCATATGATCACCAATAAATATGTTTGATAAGTTAAATAAGCAGTGACAAGCAAAACCTTCTGTCTCGAAAGTTTTCTTTTCCAAACAACAACAACAACAATAATAATATAACCATAATAAACAATGACAATAAGTCAAACGAAAGAGGTGGAAGGATGTGATGAAATTACAAAGCGCTCTTCTGAGCAGATTCTATGGAAAAGCTAATTAGCTTGGAGATCTAAAGTGAAGTTTCAGGAAGTTCAGCTGCACCTTGGGAATGCTGGAATTCCCCTCTGCTGACTGGAAGGTGGGGGAGAAAGTCAGTCTTTAAAGGTTTAAAACAACCGGTTAGGCATTCCCTTCCCAACAAACACCAAGTGACCAGCCACAATGGGGAAAACTGGGGTGGGGGCAGCAGACGTTGTTCATTATTGAGTGGCGACACCCAATCTCAGGGTTTTGTCCTAGTTTTGTGAAGAAGCCAGAGCTGGTTGCACATGATAAAAACAGAACATGCCGAATTTATTCTAGAACTCCCATTTTCAACCTCATGAGAAGTCCTTCTTGCAGACTGACATCGTCTGCCATCTACCAGGAGGGCGGAAGAATGCTCAAAGTGAGAGCTACTATAGCAGACTGCAAGAAACTAATGTGAAGTAAAAAGAAAAAGAAGAGACAGTAGTCCTTTCACCTCAACACTTTACTTGATAAACCCCAGGCACTTTTAGTTCCTTTTTTTTTTCTTTTTGTTGGTCTGCATTAGACAGCTGTGAATGATCTAAGTGTGACTCTAGCAAAACCATTCAGCTAGTTAGGAGAGTGTCCTTGAGTTGAGTGGTGCATGGGGAAAAGGGTCCTCAGCGCAGATCTATCCCCTAGACATGCCACCTGTGGCTCTGCTATGCACTACTGAAGCAGTAGTAGTACCTGGCACAACAGTCTCTTACCTTTCACCAATCCACTTCCTGCTCTAGTTGTTTTGGCACAGTCACACATGTCATGGCAGGGCATCTATGAGATTAGGCCAAGCCAGGGCAGCAAACAGGCTTATGGGCCAAAGGGTAGTTTTTGCTTTTTGTGGTTAAATGAAAATTCAAAAGTTCCCTTAATTCACTGCATCTTTTTTTGTTTTTCTGTGTTTTTAAAGCCTAAGTGATACAACGAGGGAAGTCTACTGCCTCTAGAAGGCTAAACAGTAGGCAGGAGGTAGAAGGACAAACTTGCCCCTCATGCTCTTGAACTACTACTACTGTGTGCAATGGAGGAATCTGGCACTGGACACCTTAGTCATCAGAGATGGAAAGCCTGCTGAAGATGGGCAGCCGGCGAGTGGTGTCGAGGACTGGCGATTCGGAGCCACTCAAGCTGCTGCCCGAGCTGCTCTGGTAACCCTCCTGGTCAGAGAGGGAGTCCGGCTGGCTGGACGGAGACTCGAAGAGATGAGGAGACTCCGACATGGGCCTGAAGTAGTAAGGAGTTGTAGATGGAGAGGGTGGCGCCTGGGCAGTGGGATCAGATGAAGGGCAGCTTCCCAAACTAGGGCCGAAGAGATTAGCCAGCTCCTGGCTGGAGTATGTGAGGGGATATCTGCTGGGCCACTCAGGCAGCTCATCCGGAGAGAACATGGGGGGTGGTGTGACAGAGGTGGGGCTGTCTCTCAGACCTCCAGAGCTGGGGAACCCAGCAAAACTGTAGCTGTGCTGCAAACGTGGTCTCTCCATCTTGTTGGAGGAGGAGAGAGGGGACGGGGTAGGAGGAGGCCCACGACGTTCTTCGGCGTTGTGGATGAAGTGGCAGCGAGGGCCGTAGGGGCAGAAGCCGATGGTGTGGAAGGTTCGGCAGAGCTCTGTCTTGTACTTGGGGTGACGGCTAAGGCTACGCAGCTCGTGGATGCCATGGGCAAACTGGCACTTGTCGCCATACTTGCAGGCACCATTCTCCTCAAAGGGCCTGCACAGCTCAGTTTTGTAGCGGCTGGAGTTGACTTGGCTGCCACCGGGGCCCACGGGGCCTGTACACTTCTGCAGCAGGCGGTCCCCTGTCTCGGAGAAGGAGCGATCTCTGAGGCGGTTTTCTTTGTTGCTACCGTTGCTACCCATCCCTGTGCCCAGCAGGGCTGGGTCTGCCTTGCTGCTGTTCAGGAACTGGTTCTGGTTGAGCTTGCTGCTGGGCAAAGTGACCGAGTGCCGTCGTTGGTAAACCCCGCCAACGGAGGGTGTCCCCACGGCCTTCCTGTCCAGCAGGCTCCCAGTGGGGCTCGAGATTTGCAGATTTGCTCCAGTGCAGGGCATAGACATGGTGTGTGGAGCGCTGAGTATGTTATTATTATAGTTCAGCATTTTGTTGTTCTGAAAAGTAAACAGAAACATTGAAAGGTTGATGAGAACACAGTTGACCTCAGGCTAATCATTGCCACATGCAAATCTGAACAAACGCTTGTACTGAAGCATTAGGTAAGGCATAAACAACATAGTAAATCAGACTCAGATATGAATCTTTCCTGCATACAACTTTCGGCTGGCTTTATTTCAAACCAATGAGGAAATACAGGCCTATAGAACAGCTGGTTTGGCAAGTTGCCCACCAGAGGAATGCATGGCTGCTTGAGTATGAGGTGGCAGGGTGATGAATGAGAACAACAGACTGCTGGGGCAAGACAGATACAATACAGATTGTGTGTTGCCCCAGTAAAGTTCAATATCAACTTATTCATATCATAGCCATATATCCAACTCAGAGGGCAAAGTCTTTCTACTTTTTTTCTAATGTCGTAAATAAAACTCTGCTCTTTATCAGTTATACTTACAGAAATAAATACATTAAGTGTTGTTCAAAACAACAACAACAGAATTAATAAACTTTGACTTAAGGCAAAAACATGCTATTAAAGTATTATCCAGGCTTAACGAACAATGTCTGCTGCCCAGCCAACAGTCCACTTTGATAGCTACAAAACCAGACATACAAAACTGTTGGGAGTGGAATTTAGAAAAACTTCTCTTTAAGGAGTTTAGGGGTTAAATAGTCTGTCTAGGCATGGATGTGGAATTAACTACTGACTCTTTGCCAGCTAAAGCTAGCTAGCGAACCAATAACCTGTAAAACATTAAGTTAAGGACCTTACTAGCCAGGTCTTACTAAAAACATTAGCTAGAGAGGGACCAGAAAAGTGATTTCCAAGTGCAGAAAGTAACTTTAAACTCGTGCCTTGATTAAGTCCTATTTTCTCGACGCTTCAAGACATTTCTGCCTACTAAAATGTTTAGGGTAAGTTAAGATACATTAATTCGAAGTCCTATTTTAGATGTAGTTAAAATGTAATTTAAGACAGTGTTTATAGTTAGTTAACGTTAGCTATGTGAGCTAGCTAGCGTTAGCCAGTGTTCTGTCTGTCTGTGACACAGTGTCAAAACGTGCTAGGTTAGCCAACTACCACAGTGTGTAACATATACGTTATATTTAGATAAAGCTGCCTAATTAACGTTAACTAGGGAAGTTATCTTGCTAGTTAGCTTACAAGGTTTTTAGTACCATATTAGCTAGATAACTACAACGTGTAGCAAGATAATTAGGTTAACAGGTAACAGTTAACTTAAATCACTAAATCACTATATAATGGTAACGTTAAATATAAATTAACCTAACTAGCTAACTTAGTTGGTTAGCTAACTTAATGTAAATTTAGATTATTTTGTCTTTTTTGTTGTTTTACATCAAGCAAATGATAACAGTAAGTTAAGATTGTAGCTATAAACTCATTTCAAGAAGACGGATTCAAACGTATCCTAAAAACACACATAAAAACGTTTTTAGCGTCTTTTACATTAAAAAAATTGGGTCAGCGCATGCGCAATGCTGGAAAGCAGCACATATCAGTGGGTAGCACCACTCGGCAGAACACCGGTAACTTATTTTTAAACGCCTTTAAAACAACTTTTCAACTGTCGATTTTAAAATGTCGCGAGCGAACACGTGAACTTAACGAGCCCGGGCAGCGCGAGCGAGACTGAGCTGGTGCAGCTGGGCCCAACAAATCTCGGTCTGCACGCAGCTGCCCAGCTCCAGCTCAGGCTAAAAAACGCCCATTAAACTACCTGTTAACACCGCGCAAACTCCCCAACCACATCAACAACCGAGCTCAGACGTAGTTAAATAGCAGAAAATGTACTTTCACCCCCATTTTTGCTCCTAGATCGCGCCTGCATGGCGCCAAAACAGCCCAGCGCTTTGCTTAGCTAGTTAACCAGCGTTTACATTCCTCCGCAGCAACTTCACTACAGCTAATGTTAACTGTGCTACAGCTAGCGCGCGCGCTCCCCAGCTCACTCCACCACAGCGAAAACAAAACTTTTCCGTACCTTGTTGTTGTTAATGACTTCGCTGAAGTCGAAAAGAGGCGGCACTACAGCCGTGGTCATCTTCGCAGAGAGGAAAATAACAAAGAAAGGCGCGAAAGTACTACGTTTCGGCGATGCAGTACAAAACGGGTTCTTGTCTCGTGAACTTTTTTTTTTTCCTTTTTTTTGTGCCCTCACAGAGAACCCCCTCTACCCTGCCTGCGCGCCGTGCATTTCCCTTATAAAAGCGCGCAGGAGGAGCTACGGGGGCGTCGAGGGCTTTAGGGCGTTTCTTTCTGCCTTTTTTTCTTGTGAATCAAGTTTTTCCTCCCTCCCTCTTTTAACTCAGAGCTCGCAGCGCGCAGGGATTCAATCAGAGGAGCCCGAGAGCATGCATGCAACAGCTTGAAGAAGAAAAGTGTGAGGAGCAAGTGCTGCTCTGAGACTTGCTCTGAAAGTCTGAGAGAGTTCATATACACGCAACATGCAACAGCCTTCTAAATAATCACTAGCTAGTAAGGTTAATAAATCCAGACAAATAACGTTATACAGACCTTTTTATTTTGTGAAAGCTAGAAAGTTTTTTATTCAAATTAAACTCAAAATATACTCACATACACATATTTAACATAGGTCTATATAACACTACTAAACAATGTGTTAAAACATTGCTACCAATATAATACAAAATGTGTTAAATTCTGTTGTTTCAAAGCATCTATCTGGATAAAAGTGAATCAGAACACACTTTCCAGAAAATTATTTAAAGAACTGATTAATACGAATAGAATTGAATTTATGTTTAATTTTATGCTTTGTTGTTGCTTTTGAAAAATACAAACTGAATAAGATAAATCCTAAAATCCTTGAACTGCCTTCTTGCAAACAAAACACATATTTAGTAATTACAGCATGAACACAAGAGGGATGAAACCATGATATTGTGGTGTACTAAAAATGGTAATGCTTCAAATGTGGATGTGATTTCTACCAGAATTTCTTTTCTGTTTACATCCTCTCTTGTTTGCAATATTTACAGTTTGCTTACATCATATTTCTACTCTTGGATCGAACTATTATATTTATATTTATCTGAATATATATTTTCACTTCTTAACCTATACATTCCCTGTAATGCCTCAGCGATAATGTCCATTATGTAGTCAGAGCTTAAATAAAGGTTGATTATTTGATGAAAAGTTGGACAGTTGGGTTGTTTTCTAGTCAACTACAGTTGTCTCTTTGATATTTTGATGTCCATCTTTGGGTGTAAAAATATTACAGTCCCACCTTACTGGACCAACATTTCACTGCAGGGTTTCATACATTATTGTAACAGTAGTTTATTGTAAAGAAAAAAAAAGTACTCTACTGTGATACTTTTGTGAGTTTGTCCTGGTTAATTAATAATATAAGATCTTAAGAAACATAAGAAAAAGAGTTTTCTATTATTAATAGGTTACTATTATTCCAGTGTAGTCCCAAAACATTTTCTCCATGCTCATAAATAGGGAATCAATATCTCATTCAAATTTGAAAACTCCAGTTCAGTTTTTTTAGGTGGCCGATTTCAGCAGTGGAAAGTTATTCAAATAATTACACTTGGGCTGAGGGGACTTGTTTATTATCCAGACTCAACCCTTAGTTGTATCCTTGGGCTTTAGCTATATATCCGCTGTGTAATTAATGTACTCAGCAGTTAATTGTTCTCCTGAAACGTCACATGTGGGATTTTCCGGTGCTCTGGGCAGATTTAACCCTTACAAAGCAGTGTTTGGGTTAGCACACACAACATTTAACACTTTTATTTAACAGCTTTGGTCTGATCTTAATAGTGCACATAAAATGCTATTGTGCTTTGTATATATATAGGCTGTCCTTTAAATCAAGGATTACCAAAAAAATGAGGCCTAAAGAATTTGGGTTGTTTTTTAGATGGTTCATGTGTGAGATTAATTGAGATGATTGCGTTTGTGATCATTTGTCCCGTGAATAGCCTACATGTGAAGGCCCAATTAAAAGTTGCTCCAGAGCTCTACTATTTCCGGATGTTTTTGCAACTGTGAGTGAAATTTAAGACCCTGGTGACCTCATGAAGTTGGTGCAGCCAGTCGTTTTAGTTCTGTTGTAATGGGGAAAAGTATGAAATCATTTTGAATGAAACTCTATACAGATCCATTGTGGCCTGGACAAGTCTTGCTCCTCCTGTTTCAATGACTGGGCAGCTGTGTTTTTGCCATGTACTATACAGCGTGTACTATATGTGAGTGATTAGCGCAGAATGGGATCGGAATAGGCAGAACCAGGGAGTGGCGGAGTTGTTTACAAAAAAAAGCCAGAGGAGGGAATAGTGAAGGGGGAAGATTTACAGTCGACGTTTATTACAACACTCCCGGGTGTGTGTGTGTGTGCATGTGTGTAAGTGAGCACAAGTGTGTGTGGAGGGGGGTATGGGTGGGGGGGTGAAGGAGGGGTGGTGTGGGAGGTCAAAACATTCCCCTCTTTCAACCTCTAGCTCAGCTAGAGGTGGTGGAAGGCTTCATTCACTTCACACTGGGCTTTTGTGTGTCTTTGAATAAATTGTAAATAAAGTAGCACTTATAAGAAGCGAAGCTTGAGACAACTTACCTGAACTCTCTCCCGGCCTTCACGTGTTTGTTTTGTACTCCTGGGTACCTGGCATCTGTTCATACTCTTTAGAGACTGTGAGGAGGAAGGTGTGTGGTTTTTTCCACATAAAAGAAGTTTTACAAGTTTTAGCCACACAGGGTAATCTCCCCCTGGGGTGTTTAAGAGACGTGGCTGTAGACTGTACGGAGCAATGCAAATCATGACTGGGCTTCAAAGTGTCTTCCAGCTCGGTAGTGAAATTAATATCTCGAACATCAGGAAGAGGTATAATAACTAAATAAAAAAAAACTGAGGCCGAGAAGATTATTTATTATGATTATTGTCCTTGACCTCAGCACTTCATAATCACAGAACTGTAAAGTACAGTTTTTTGTCAATATTTATCCATAAGATCCTCCTTTAATCCACAGTAGGCATTATTCCGTGTGAACACATTATATAGGGGCTTCAGATAAACCATAAACCCAGGGGCTTTCTGTTGAACATAATGTTAAAAAGATGTCTTTCCTATTGAAGAAAACAATTAACTTAAGCACCTCATAATCTTAAAACCTGTAGTACAGTACATTAACAGTTGATTTTTATTTTTTTGGTTTGTGTGTCCTGTTTCAAAGCATTCTTTAATTAACGCTAGAAATTATAACAGTGTGAATGTAAAAAAAAAAAAAACGAGAGGGGAAAAGAAACTGTTCACTGTGTTTTTAAGTGCATAATAAAATGATTTGACTTTGACTTTAATTTTGTGCCTTTTTAAGTACAAAGATCCTGCAGCTCTAAGAATACTGCACACTTTTAAATGAACAAAACCCTGAATAAAAAAGTACTAAATGATGTATCCAAGCATCTCTGTAAACAAGCAAAGTGAAGTAAAGCAAAGCAAACCTCTCTTCAGAAACAGAACATGCACGCAGTACATGCTGATGACCTGTAGAGGTCAGAGTTTGTAGCCCCAGCAGAGCCATATTTACCATTACCAGCACACAACATTACCATGCTTTCATCCCTCTACTCCATGCTACAGTTATTAAATCTGTTTTCTGTTTGCTGTTAGGAGTGCCATATGGAAGCAAGTCAAATGGATTTTAGGATTATCCGATCCAGTTTGTATGTTTAAAAAGGAACATTGTTCAATATCCAAGGCAAAGGGAAAAAAAATGCATTATAGGCATTTTTATGTATAATACCATTTGGAAGCTTTTGCTGAAAATCTGATTTAAGTCAAATTAGCCCAGTTTCTCTCTGCCCTCCTGGATTAAACCAGAGAAGCGTCATAAATTTCCAATATGTAAAAATCCGTTTTTTAATGTTTACTTTCCTGTGGATCCCAGGCCACCTGCACTCGGCGAATTTAGCCTTAACTGTTTGTCTTGTGACATGAATAATATGTATAAATAGTATGAATAACATTAATTCATCTGTTTAGCAATACACTGACATGCCAAAAGTTATGGGATAGCAATATGTATTCAAATTCATTGAGCACAAAGTGTTACCTCAGAGGACGGCTTGGGAATGAAGAATGACAATGCCTTTATGCCTTTAAGTTGTGAGGTGTTTTCTTGACGCTAGAGTGATGCTGAACACTGGCCGATGTGCTCATAGCAAGACAATATGAATTGCGTGCCTTTGAGTGTTCATGTTACAGTTATTTAAATCTGTTTTCTATTTGCTAGGGGGCAGTTTTAGGGTATCAGCATTATCCAATCCAGTGTGTGTGTTTAAAACTTGTTCAATGCCCTTTTTATGTATTATAACTTTTGGATGCTTTTGCTGAAAATCTGATTCATACTTTCATTCGTCCCTCCTGGATAAAACCAGAGAAGTATGAGATATTTCCACTTTTTTAATGTTTACCTTCCTGTGGATCCCACGCAATCTGCGCTCTGTGATTTCGGCCTCAACTGTCTGTTTCGTGACGCTCAGGCCGAGCTTCTTTCAGAGGGAGGAAAATTAAAATGAGAAGAAATTAATTGACCATAAAAGCTTGACCACAGCATTGTTAGTGGTGCACCACCCGCCCTCGCCAGTCTTTCTGTTCCCAGGAAAACTCTTCAGAAGAAGCGGCTTTTGCCCCCTGTCCTTTTTTTTATATAGGGTCTTCAGATGAACCATGATTTGTGTTTGCTGGGAGACCCAAGGGCTTTCTGTTAAGCGTAATGTTAAAAAGATGTCTCTCCTATTGAAGGAAATACACACACATACACATATACACACACAAATGTGGTTCATATTGGCAGCTACTTAGGACATGCTTACTGATGTATGCGTATGTGTTGCGTATGAAACTGAGGTTTGGTTTGCTGCTCAGCAACCAAAAGTAGATGTTAGGTTTTTAGGTTTTACATTTACATATTCATAATAAAACCATAAAACATCATGTTTTTCCCCTTCATCTCTCAGACCTGGGAAGCTCACAGATCTGCTGGATGCTGCAGCTGACTTTAAAGCTAACATAGTGGAACAGCCATCAGTAGCCCAAGGGAGGAAAAAAGGTGTCAAGGTTTAATAATGGGGAAACAAAGCATGAGCGCAGTTATTGAAATAGAATTTGCTGACACTGGGGAGTCTGCAGTGGGAGATTTGCGTGTGAATTGTCAGGTCAGTTTCCTCTCTGACCAGGTTTCCTGCCCTGCAGACCAAGAGGAAGGGCGGAATCTGCCAACTGACCAAAGCATGGCCCATCTTTATAGCCAGGTCGTCATAGTGGTCACAAAAACAAACACGCACACATGACCTGTCCCCATTCTGATATCATAAAGGAGTGAGTCACTGGTGTAATTAATATGCTACAGTGATTTAAAGGTACTGTTAGGCCTGACATGATTGATAATAATCAGCTCACAATAAACAATGATGAAAAGTGCATTTTCTATGCAGAATGGATGCACAGCTGTAATAGTTCTCACTGGTTGCTTTGGTTTTCCAGGTGGTTGATGTGGGGTTACTAACTAAGTGGTTGCTTGATCATTGCTACGCTGTTCCTAGATTATGTTACTATGATGATGCTTAGATGTTGCTATGCTGCTATGGGGTTTCTGTGGTGTTACTAGGTGGTTATTATGGTATCCAATGTGATTGCTAGGGTGTTGCTAAGTGGTTGCTTGCTGGTTAGTAGTTCCTAGCTGTTTCTTACGGTTTTACTAGATCACTGCTATGGTGTTCCTATGCTTTTACTAGGTCAACAATTTGATATAACAGGGGGTTGCAATGGTGTTGCTTAGTGTTTGCCAGCGGGTTGCTATGGTGTCACTAGGTAGTTACTATGATATTCATAGAGGTTGATATGGTGCTGCTTAGTGGTTACTAGCAAGTTGCTACTGTGTAAATAGGTGGACACTATGGTATCTCTAGTGGCAGCCAAGGTAATTGATACGGTGTTGCTAATTGTTTGCTAGTTGGTGTGGCTAGGTAGTTTCAATGATACCAATGGTGGTTACTATGGTAATATGTTGGTTTCTATGATGCAACTAGGTGGTGGTAGAGGTGTTGCTCTGCAGTTACTTTGAAAAGTTGTGGGTTGCTATGATGTAACATGGTGTTGATTGATATGATGTTGCTAGGTGGTTGTTAAGGTGTTGCAAAGTGGCTGGTTTGGTATCCCAGGTTGTTACTAGGGTGTTGCTAGCTGTTGCTGTTGCTACATGTTGCTATGGTATAGCTGTTGGTTGCTAAGGTGTACCAGGTGTTTACTAAGTGGTTCCAGTTGTGTTCCAAGCTGTTTCTAGGTATTGTTGACAATAAATCAATTAAGTTAATAGGAGAAACAAGGGATGAAAAAAATGACAAACAGATGATTGTGGGTCAGTATGACTGTGGATTTGAGCTTAAATAAAAAACTAGGCCTTAGTCAGAGATGGAATTTGGTGGAGAGTAATGATTGTAAAAAAACGATACATAAAAATGACATAAATCATTTATTAAGTATTATATATTTTGATAACAGGACTATTTAAACCAACACAGTGGTTATTAGAATATGAGACATACACAGGCACATGTGATGTGTATTAGGTATTTCACAAAAGAGCTTTGATCATGACTCGGCCAATCAGATTTAAGAACCTGAACTCTCTGTAACAACGATTGCGCGATGCATAGAAAATCCAACTAATTAACCATAAAAGCCACTAAATCCATATCGTATAGCAGTAGCAGTGAATTTGTTGACCTGAGACAAACAGCCTGGTCATGATTGAGATGTCGGACCAGTACCTCCCCAGGGTGAGGTATCCCTTCGACCTGACCCGAGGACAGGTGTCATGGCCGCGGTGCGGGCGCCACTGAAATGAGATATTAGCGAGCCCTTCACTCGGCACGGGCAAAATCAATGAGCGTAGCGCAGGGCGGCCAGCGCGGGAACAGTGGACGCCATTCTCTCTCTGGCAACTGCCCTGAGTCCATCTGTCTCCATTCTGCGTCTGCCCCCCCTCCCCTCCGCAACTCTCCTCGCCTGTGTGGCCGTCTCTGGACTAGAGTTTCACAGTCCATGTGTCCAGTGCCGGACAATAAACAAGGCCTAGAATGAAGCTACTTGCGTCAAAGGACAAACTCAAACCCAGATTGATTTGATGAAGATGACGATTTGTGAGGTTAATGCTTGTGGAAGAAATAGTTCCACATTTAGATAATGAAAATTCATCACAGTTTGTCAGATGCTGTTCTTGACGAGTTCAAAGGCAAAGATTGTTTAGATGAATCTGTCTTACAACTAAAGCTAAGCAACACAATCCATTTGCCCCAAGTTATGAGGCAACACACCACAATAAATATCTCCACTATGAGATGCCCCCATCCAAGATGCTTCTGAACCCAGAGAAGTCAACTAATAGTCAACCCTCATATCTAGATTAAAATCTAGATATGAGGGTTGACTATTAGTTGACTTCTCTGGGTTCAGAAGCATCTTGGATGGGGGCATCTCATAGTGGAGATATTTATTGTGGTCAGACGAAGAAGTTCAAATCCCAGATCTTTTTTTGGTAGAAAAAAAGGACCATTCAGACTGTTATCAGCAACAATTCCAAAAAACAGGTATAATGAGGTGTGTCAGTACACTTATATAGTGATAGCATTAGTGCAGAAAAGTACACTGAGCCCTTAGAGCAACTTATGTTGCCTTTAAGAAAATATCTTTCCAGGAAATGTTATTTATTTATTTTACATCTATGAAATACTGCAGAGTATGGGTTCTAGACTGGCATGTTGCAGTGCTAACCTGTCCCCAACTGAGAAATTGTGAAACATTTTTAAACATAAAATATGAAAACAATGACCATTAACCATAACTTGGTTGATGATGTGTTTGTAGGATAAATGGGGCAAAATCATATCTGAAACACTTCCTTACTTGGTATGATCGGTGCATAAACTTCATTTCAGGGTTATATTACAGGCCTGAATGTTTATTAACAAATAAAAGACATTTTGACCAGACAAATTATCAATAAATGTCAGAAATGCTGTTTGTTTTTTTATGTTCAGTTTATTCACATGTTATTCTACTCTTTTATTCCCTGTACTGTGTTGATTGTTAGTGTCTCTTACTCTCTCCCTCAAGCACTTTCTCTGTCTGAAAGTGCCAGTTCGTTGCTTCTGTCTTCTCTGCTGCTGTAATTACAGTTATCCTCAATTTACCCAGCAGTTCTGCTCCTAAACCTGTACTTTTGATTCACACTCGCACATTTGTCCCAATTATGTCCGCAGGAGAGGGTGTGCGTTCGCATCTGTGCTCGTATGTGGAGCCGGAGTTTTTCAGGATGCACTCGCGAGCGCGTGGGGATTGCTGTTTTTTTCAGGCGAGCGGTGAAGAAATGTGGTCAACAGAGGTGTATTCAACTCGGCGGTATACAGTACTTACTCCCCATAATAAAGCTACAGGTGTCTCCAGCCTGGCGAGCCAAAAACAGAAACACATAAAACTCTTTTCTCAGACAACTGGCAGTGTTCTTGTGTGAACCTCAGGGTTTTTATATGCCTCTCACTGCCCTGTTGCAATGCCATACCTCGAGTCATTTCTCGTATTAATGATTAGGATGGGAAAGAGAAGCCCAGTGCGCAATGCTGAAGGTATGTGGGCCGAGGTTGCGCAACCGCAATGCCGTAAATTGCTCTTTTCTCTGTTTTCATCCAGCGAGAGATCAAGGCACTGGATTTAAACAGACTTTCATGTGCCTCTGGCCTGCCAGGAAAAGATCAATGGATGACCTTTGATTTTGATTTCGCAAATGGTTTCAGTCATACACTGAGAAATTGACTCTGAATGTTTTTTGTTCTGGACAAAATCCATGCATGAAGTCTTGAACATTAAAAAATTTGCGTGGTTAAGGAGTGGCGCGTCCATGCCATGTTCTTTTCCGTAAATGCGCTCTGTTCCCTCGATAAAACATGCATTTTTTAATCTTCTGAATGCAGAGCTGAACTGAAAGTTGAAGTGACCTTCTTGAAGGTGTCAACGAGACGTAAGATGACCACAGAGAACATGCCGTGCTTTGCAATTTCCTTTCTTATCCTTTTCAGTTCTGCTGAGAAGCAGAGATAACAGGCCTGGGTGAATCATAGCAGGACAAGATAACACTATGACAGTTGTCAGAACATTTATCGTGCTTCATTCATTCAAACGACCCATTCAAAACATCTGCAGAAGACTAGCAAACAAAAAATAAGGGCTTGAGTTGGTAAAATATGAACTTGTAATGCATTAAGTTGAGAGGAACAGCAGTGTTGAGTAGTTGAGGAGGCCCATCTCAAAGTGCATGAGTGTATGAAACTGGCCTGTTTCTATCCTCCTCTAAGGAGCGTACCTAGCCTATTTTTGTTTACGGAAAGTGCTTAGTACTCAGTCTCGGTTACCCGAGACCCGTGCAGATGTTAGAGGAGAAACCTCTGTGTCTCTGTGGGTCTGAGTGCGGGGCTGAGGTGCAGCTGTGTGGAGTCCTCAGGGTTTCATAAAGGAACTAATCAGCTCATTTGCTGTGTGTTGTTCCCCTGTGCTTCTGCAGTGGACTGAGTTGTTCCAGATCAGAGCTTAAAGCGGTGTTCTGATTGCTCTGTACTGAATTTGCACTCTTTACTTCAGTGCTCGGAGCTTCAGGCTGAGAACAAAGGCTGTTTAACCAAAAAACATGCTTTTTTTATCACTGTTTGTTGAGGTGGGTCTCATTTGGTGCTATTTTACTTTATTTGCTTTTCGGAGTAAAACATGGGATTGTTTTAGCTGATGGTTATGGCAGAAAGAAAGCGAGCGAGAGAGAGACGAAAGAGAGCAAGCGTCTTCGCCAACAGGAAACTGGAATCAATTAAGCCCTCCACCCTGTGTGTCCACTGTGGATGTTGCTGGCATGTACCCACGCATATATACAAGCCCCTAACCTCAGCCCCTTTCAGCCAACTCTCAGCCATTTCTCAAAGGCCACTCTAACTAACATGCATGCTCGCCCGCACTGTTTTGTCAGCCCATTTCTCTGTCCCAACATTACGGCTCTATTGTGTGACAGTGGTGTATGGAAACTCTTTTGGTGCTTGTTTAATAGTGCTGGTTTGCATTTTGTTTGCCTTGTGTGCTTATACGCTCTGTGAAATCCAGTAAAATAAATGGCTTTCCCAGAATTCGTCTTTTATGAGCCCCTATCCCCATTCCCATCCATTCAACTCCAGGACACATTCACCAAACATCAGCCACCACTGACACTAATGTCCTGCTACACCCACACCCACTCACTTCTTCTGATCCCCACCACCACCTATTCAGAACCCCCTCCATCACGAGTCTACACACTTTCCCACTGGCCGATCCCAGCGGGCCCAGCAGTAAAGTATGCAGAAGACCCGCGAAGAACGCAGTACGAAGAACTTGCAAACACTGGACGCCTCACTTGTTTCTTATTGGCGTTTCTGGCTCCGTGCTCCGAACACCACCCAGGCTGTCCGGTCCTCCAACCAATGCAGTTCTGAAAGAATGAAAAAGTGGACAAAATGGTTTCCAGATGAAAACGATACCCACCGCAGGGGAAAAGGCTATTAATATGTTTAATATGTGACCTCAGTAATTCAACGTTCAGAAATTAAAACAATCAGGGGTGAGCCTGCATATGCTTGGCCTGCAACGATGTTTCCAGGAACCAAGAGATCAGAACGAGGTCAGCCCGCTGCTTCCCAACTGACTGCCTACATTACTGAACTACTCCTCAAGTGCTTAACTTCATTAGACATTAAAACAGACAAAAAGGAAACCCTCCGAATACGATTCTCCAGTCGGATGGTTATATTTAGCACTTAATCTGAAGCTATGTGCGATATGATGTAAAATGCTTGAGTTTCAGCTGAAGACTGAAACTATGCTACTCAGTAATGCTTACTTTTGAGTATGATTTATGATTTATGAAGGGAGAGGAGTGAGGAACATCTTGCACATGTTTGAGCTAATGAAAATGTGAGCTTTGTTTCCAGCAAAAAAAGGATACAGTTTATGAGCGTTTCTGAAAGCACTGAGCATTTAAAGCAACAGAAGTCCAAATATTAGGCAGTAGTTTATTCATTGTTTTCACTGGGGGTCTTGTGCAGGGAGTAGATCATCTTACTTACTTTTCATTCCACCTTGAAAGGTGAACAAGAGTTTTTGAAGCTTCTGTTCCACCTTAAATCACACTAGTTCCACCTTAAATGCTGCCACTATACACTATATTCCAACAATCACACTACCACCTGCCTATTTGATGTGCTCACCTTACAAAGTGAAACAGTTACAGCTGCCGGCACTACACTGCTGCATTTAAGGTGACACAAAACTGCAAATTGGCTTTTTTTTTCTTCTATTCCACCTTAATTACAGTTAATGGTCAGCTGCTTATTTGATTCCAAAGTTTCATCTTAAATAGCGAAGGAGATCAATTCAAGTGCTACAAATTACAGCAGTTTTTTACCTTAAATTATACATCTGCATTATTAAATGTGTTCGTATGCGTGTGCGTACATTGACGCTCATGAATCTCGAACATGAAATAAAATTAAAGTTAAGGAGAATTTTTTTTATCAGAATCTTGTTTATAGCACCAGAGACGTCTGGACTGGCTCTGTAAGTAAACAATAAACTACTCTGAAGGAGTCTTTATAGGATTTTCCTATTAAGAAACCATCCTACCTCAATTGCAACTTATAGACACTGGAATGCAGCTCATGTGTCATATCACATCGTATGCAATAATATTGGCAAATATTTGAATACAATAAATAAAACACCATATTGTGATATCACGCTATTTTTATGTTAATTTTTTATGTTGTCACACTATTCTTTTTTTATACAAAAAAACTTGGTAAGTTACTTAACAAAAAAATGTAAATGTATTTAGTTGCAGTAGTTTATTCTTGAAAAAAAAAAAAAAAAAAAACGTAGTTTCCGCAAAAATATCCTGATATATCGTGATATTATTTTAGAGCAATATCAACCACCCCTAATGGAAACAAATGTGGATGTGTCCGAAAACCCACAGTTTTTCACATCTCTAAAAGAGGACGTACAGCCACACTTACAGTAAGGTTGTGAAATGATGATTTTAGCTTGGCTTGGGTTCTAGTTTATCTAGTTATTTATTTATTTATTACTGATTTTTGTGAATTTTACACTTAACCAACTGTTTACGGTGACAAAAATGATATTAGTCCATGTTACATTTTATCTGCATTACTTTGTGTCTAATATAATGCTTGCAAAATTGACAGTGTATCATGGAGGCTTCTGTTATGAGTGTGGGTGATCTGCTACGTCCCATACAGTAAACGTCACTGTAGTTCACTGTAGACACATTTACTGTGAGATTAGGGCTTCCATTCTTAAAATGAGTCACACATACAGTGAATGGAGTTTTTTTTTCTCAGCTCCTGTGACCTTTAGAATTGGTTTGACAGTCCTGGTAAGTCTGGGAGGCCGAGATTACATCAACGTTCACCTCCCACAGTGGCACATGTACTTCACAGACAGAAAATAACAGCGGAAAATCTACGTTTTGATGTTTTCTTTTGTGTGTCAGTGTGCGTCTGTTTGGGTGTGTAGTATTAAATGCTCTTGATTCCGTTCTTACGGGCCGACAGCGAGTCCACAGAGACCTCCTTCGCTGCGGTCTCCTCTATACTGCTGGAAATAATAGTGGAGTTTCTTGATAATTTCCATGAAAGCTGACATAGAGATTAAGAGGTTAAAACTGTAATCTAACAGTTTAAACCATGAGGGGAGAGCTTTTCTTAAGAAACTGGTTTTCCTTCTCCTTGCCCATATCTAATCCAGTACTGGTGCTTATTAGTTCTATTAATTAATAATCAGATATCCCATTTGATAGCTATGTTTAAAGTTTAATGTTATTTATTTACACTGTAGTATGTCATGTCTCATGACTTTTGCCATGTCACGTGGAAGCTGCATTGTGGAATGCTCCATTGATCTGCAGGAATTGCCAACACCTCCACCAGTCTTACACACTGCTTTTTGGACAATTTTATGCCACTCCTGATGCAAAAATTCAAGCAGTTCAGCTTGGTTTGATGACTTGTGATCATCCATCTTTCTCTTGATTATAGTCCAGAGGTTTTTAATTTGGTAAAATCAAGGAAAAACAATAAGTTATTTTTTTTTTTTCAGAGCTATATGTGGTTTCTGCCAGGGTGACTTTTTGTCTGTTTGCATGGGCACCCACTGTACTGTCCACTGTGGCTGATAATGCGTTCCAAAACATATTGCACTATATAGTACACACATGACACTATGGATGAAGGTATGTTAAATGCTTGCACAATCCTCACTCCACACAAGATAACACCTCACAACTTATACAGGTGTAAGCGTTCCAGAGCCATCCCATTAGGTAACACTTCAGTCAATTCTATCAATTGACTTACTGTATTTTCCCAGCATACTAAGCCTCTTTTGGCTAACACTTTTGGCTTGTCATTTTTTGTATTTACGACAGATTTAACACACACTCATATACACTTATGGTTTTCACAGTTATGCAACTCTGACTACAGAGGAAAGAGAGAGAGATGGAGGGAGCAGACTATACTTACTTATATCACACACTGAAAGAGGGCAGGGCTCGTGTTTGGTGTAAAGGATAGGCTCATCATTTATCAGGGATGAAATGGAATCATGCGCGGCGCCCTGAAAACGTCTGAGCTTCAGCGAGACCCTCTGAGCCGCATTAAAAGCACCCGGCTCCTCCAATTTAACGGAGTGATGGATGAAAATGTTCCTGCTTGTTTATGAAATCTGACACAAGGCATCTGCTAGGCTGCGATAGCGCCGCTGCCCACTAGCGTTAGTGTTAGCCTCCCTCTCCGAGACGTTCCTTCACAGCGGACGGATTCCCGCGGCGAGCGTTCTGAGTGAGCGAGCCCTGATAAAGCAACAGGAAAGGCCTCGTTAAACTAATTTGGAAGGGAGATTTTTCTTGTTTTCGTGAAGGGCTTTGGCCTTGAACTCCTCGTTAAAGAGGCTGTCTTTGAAAGGGAACAAATTTCATTGCGCTGTTTTCATTGCTAATGCTAATCTCTGCGCCTGATTGTGAGCTCAACCGCCCAATCACACAGATATAACTCATCGTCTTACCCAATACCCCATCTGTGGTGCACAGATGCAAGGCTGCATTCTTGCTGCGAATAGGGGGGAAGCTTGCCAAGAAAAGCTTTAGCTTTTAGCTTTAGCTTTAGAGTCTGTTAAGGCTAACAAAGTTGTTCATTACAGTGTTCATTACTAGCTTGTTAAGCTGAAGGTAATGTACTTCTATCTTCTTCATGTTAGTCGTTTTTCTTGTCTTTTTTTCTCCTTCTTTTTTTTGCTTGTATAAGCAGAAGCGAATGACAGTACAGGAAACATCTGGAAGTGGATCAGCAGTCGTCCGCTGGGAGAGTCTGGATGACAGAGGCTTTCGTTCTCCCCCTCCACACACACTGCCTGCCTGCATGCACAGGGAAATGCGTGGAAACTCTCGAGGTCTTCTAACAGACCCCGAACAAATAAATACGGACACCATGCAAAGCAGCCACAAGAACGAGACCCTCGAAGCAGGTTGTAATTACCATGAGATAATTTTAATGTGGTGTAACGATGGTTTGCGCTGCGAAGTGAAATATGCTGGCCGGGGGAAAGAGCTTGGGGTTAGGTTTTCCTCAATGGGTTGAGAAGACCGCATATGTTTACTGTTTCTGTGGTGACTTAGGGATTAGAGAAGCATGTTTCAGTCCTGTAGACTTTTCTGCGAGCGCTCTCTCTCACTCTCTCTCTCTCTCTCTCTCTATTTCTCTGTCTTTCTTTATCCCTCTCTCTTTCTCGCTCCCTCACTCGTTGCCCACCCCAACAGTTCGCCACATACATATGCAGTTCTTTCCATTTCATTCATGTTCATCTCATAAACCCTCATAAACCCCTCGCACTTCTAGTCACACAAACTCAAGAACCCCACAAATCTCACACTCCCCCCCTCTCACGCTCATTCATGCGGCCCACAAATATCTCTCTTTCTCTCTCTTTCTCTCTCTCTTTCTCTCTGACGCACATATTTAGGCCTAGATACCCCACAACTCTCTCTCTTTCTCTCTCTCTCTTTTTTCACGCTCGCCTTCTCTCTCTTTCTCTTTCTTTCAACCCACACTGTGACCTCGTTTCTATTCGCCAACTCTTTTTTTTTTCTTTCTCATTCCTTTAATTTCATAACACCCTTGTCCCACCCTTGCCTTCCCCTTTTTACTCCCCTCCCCAATACTCCCTGTAGTGTGGAAGAAAACTGTCTGGAGTCTGGAAGGAGGACAGAAAAGCTGTCCAAAGTGAAAAAGAGAAGTGAAGCTAAAAGGAAAGACGTCTGGCAGGAAGGAGTTACTGGAGTTGGTGAAAGTGTAAGAGAAAAAGAGAAAGAGAAAAATGGAGGGAAAGAGAGAGAGAGAAAGGTAACGAGAGAAGGAGAAGGATCAGAAGGAGGAGGAGGAGGAGGAGGAGGAGGAGGAGGAGGAGAACAGCAGCCATTAGGGAGAAAGTGCGGAGTCATGCTGCAGGAATGCTGCAGGGGAGATGGCTGGCGTGACTGCTCCATTTTTCACAGCCTTAATCAGAGACAGCTGTCAGTGTGAGAGGCAGGGGAGCGGAGCGGGGGAGGGGAGAGGAGCAGAGGATGGAGGTGGATCTCGGCCTGCTGTACTCGACAGAGGTCCACAGGAGGACTGTTCACTTCTTTACACCTTTAAAATTGAAGCAGCCCAAAAAAAATAAAAATAATTGTTTTTAGTGAGATGCCCCTCACAGCCCCTTCCAGTGGATGGTTCTTAAAAGAAGAACTTCTGTGTGAAATGGATTTTGGTATATTAAAACATGATAAAAAGTACTTACCTTTGTTGGATAGACCACCTTCACTCTCCCGCAGCTTTCTGAGATCCAGTATTTTGTGTATTTTGTCCAAACAGGCTTTTAGAATGGATGATACGGGGTATGCCTTGCGCCTGCAGATATTTTCACCATTAATTCAGGCTCAAAGTAGCATCACACTTCATTGCGAGAATCCGGAGAGCCCTGACATTTCAAAAATGAGGCATTTAGAACTTTAAAAGTGCAGAAGAAGTTTATTAAAAAACACTGTTTACATCCTATAGCGTAGGTAAATTTTCAGGCACCGCCATCTTAAATTTAAAGCAAAACTCCAGTGTAAAATGGACCAAATTTTGGTGTAGTAAAATATGATTAAAAAGCATTTACCTTTGAGAAAAAGCACACCTCCGTTCTCCCACAGCGCTCTGAGATCCAGAAATTTTAACAGTTTGTCCAAACACCCTTCAATCTTTATGACACAGGGCATAATTTGTCCCGATAAATCGCTTTTTCCAGCGTTATCCAGGCTCAAAGTAGCTCCACAACTCCTTGCTAGAATCTAGAGGGCCCCGACATTTAAAACAAAGCAATAATAATTTAAAAAGTGCACAAGAAGAAGAAGAAGCTTATTAAAACCACTGCTTACATCCCATAATGCTAGCTTCAGCTCTGAGCGCCACCATCACTGGCATATTGTTGCTATGGTATTCCAGATATTTTCTGTGGTGCTGCAAGTTTGTTGGTTCCTATGGTGCTGCAAAGTGGTTGCTCTGGTATCCTGGTGGTTGCTGTGCATGTTGCTAGATGGTTGCTATAGTGTTGCTGAGTAGTTGCTATGTAATTTGCTATGGTGTAGGTGTGCCATTCGGTTGCAAGTGGTTGCAAAGTGGTTGCTATGGTATCCCAGGAGGTTGTGCTGGTTTGGCTGTGTTGTTGCCAAGTGGTTGATACGTTATACCAAGTTTTTTTTTTCTATTGATGGTGTTCCTAGGTGGTCTAGGAAAAAAACTAAATCAAATTAGAGCAGTAAACGGTTTCTATGGTATCTCAGGTGGTTGCTATGAAGTTGCTAAGTGGTTGCTCTAGTATTTAAGTTGGTTGATGTGGTGTTCCTAAGTGGTTCCCAGGTGATTGCCAGTTGGGGTTACAGTTGTTACCATGATGTTGCTTCAAAACATTTGCAAAACTTCTACAGCAATCAGTTGCTGTGCAGTAACCTCACATCCAATCAAAAAGCTGAATACAAGCACACATCTCTCGAAATCAATTTAATTATATAGTTCTGCAATGCTTTTTTTTCTGTTATATGAACTAATAATCACTATCACAGCTTTCATTATAAAAACAAATGCTAAAACTGAAACAAAATAGAAACAAAAAAAACAAAACTAAAAGTGCAGCCTGAAAACTAACTGAAACCAAACTGAAATCACAATAAAATAATAAAAATGTCATAAAAAAGTAAGAACCATGTTTAACAAGTTTGTCTTATAGTTGTACATTCTAACCAATAACCAACGAGCAGCTTACGGTTATAGAAATGCAGTAAAATGGAGAGAGGATAGCCCGGCAGAAGCTCGCTGAAGGGGGCCGGGTGGGCCTTCCTTCCTTCCTTCCTGACCTGAATCCAGCAGGAGATAACTGTCTCCTCACTCGCTCATCCCTGCTGAAGATCATTGTAATACCACTCTATGTAAAAGTACCATAACCTTTACCTTATTCTGTTTAATGCAGCGGCTAAAACTTTAAAATTTAAAATTTAAATTTAAAAATGCTATAAAATGTTTGCAGGAGGCTACTGGTAGCTTAGTTACAGTAAAAATGCTGTAAATATATGCATTATTTGCTAAAAATTCACTGAACGATTTAAATCACAGTGATAAAAGTCACAGTAACTAATGTAAAGTTTGCTTCTGCTTATATACTTTATAACTGACATTTTTTTTTTACATTACATTTGGCAGACGCTTTTTTCCAAAGCGACTTACAATAGTGAAGTACAAAAGTAATAGAAGTTAAAGGTAAAAACATCTTTAGACAGGGCTTAAAGGAGGACAAAGGTAAATAATGGGATAGAGGAGTGAAGGAGGGGAAGAAGGAAATGAGGTTAGAAGTAGTTAGTGTGTTAGAGGTATTAAGAGAGTAAGTGCTCTTTGAAGAGCTCTGTCTTCAGGAGTCTCTTAAAGATAGCGAGAGATTCTCCTGATCTGGTAGTGGAGGGTAGTTTGTTCCACCATTGGGGAACTCTGTATGAGAACAGTCTGGATTGCTTTGTGTGAATGTTTGTTTGGCAAAGCGAGGCGACGTTCACTGGAGGAGCGCAGCGGCCGGGAGGTAGCGTAAGCCTTCAGGAGTGAGTGCAGGTAGGAAGGAGCCTGTTCTGTCATCACCTTGTAGGCGATTGTAAGAGTTTTGAATTTGATGCGAGCATCAACTGGTAGCCAGTGGAGCTCAATGAGCAGCGGGGTGACGTGCCCGTTTTGGTTGGTTGAAGACCAGACGTGCTGCTGCGTTCTGGATCATCTGGAGTGGTTTTACTACACAGGCCGGGAGGCCAGTTAGCAGGGCATTGCAGTAGTCGAGGTGTGAGATGACGACTGCTTGTACCAGGAGTTGGGTGGCCTGTTGCGTCAGAAACGGTCGAATTATTCTGATGTTATAAAGCGCAAAGCGGCAGGACCGAGCAACTGAGGCCACATGGTGCGTTACATATAGATACATCTGCCACAATACAACTAGCGCATTTACAAAACCTGTTGATTCCACATCGTATTGTTTACGATTGTACAGCGTAACTGCGTAATGTTTTTGGTTAAATATTACATATATTTTAAAGCAAAATGACGTAGCAATTTACCATAAAAAACAGCTAAAACATACTTGTAAAAGCAAGAATGGCATCTTGGTCTGCTTGTCCAGAAATGCATGTGTAAAGTGCGTCCTTTATGGGTGGATTCAAGCACAAAAAACACTTCTTCACTGTAGGAATAACCCAGAAGTGAATTCTATGAATTTCTATTTTGGGATTGTTTCTTTTTTGGAATGTTTTTATGTAACTTTATCCCAACCTAAATTTCTTAGTAGACTGAAGCACACTGAAAAAAATGAGTAAATTTAATTTCAGATAAATTTAAGTAACTTCAACTCGGATTTAAGACTTAAATGTTACATAGAGTAAATAAGTGAACTGAACTTAAGTCAATCCTTCCTTTTAGTAAACTTTACTTAATTTATTTTTGCTGAATTAATCCTTTATTTTAGTAACCTTTATTTAATTTCTGCATACATTATTATTTAATTACAATTACTTAATTTATACAATATTACTGAAATGTAAATATTTTTTAGTTAAAACACATTCAAATATTTACATAATCTCAAAGATTTGTTTTGTAAAAGTCTCACTGCCTCAACACATGGATGGCATGTAATACATTCTTTTTAGTATATTAAAAAGAATAAAAAGAATGTATTGTGTTGAGACAGTGTTATATGTGTGTTTTAACTAAACATATTTAAATGTCAGGAATTATAATATTTTGTATAGAATATTATGTATAATAAATTATTAATAATAAATAATAATTTAATAATAAATTATTAAAAATAATTGTAATTAGGTAATATTGTATGCAGAAATTAAGTACAGGTTACTTAAAGAAATGACTGATTCAGCAAAAATAAATTAAGTAAAGTTTCCTGAAAGAAAGTATTGACTAAAGATCATTTCACTTATTTACTCTATGTAACATTTCTTGACATAAGTCTTGAAACCGAAAGTTGCGAAACTTTTTTTAAGTAAATTTTACTCATCATTTTTTTCAGTGCAGGTCATCCTGCAACATCCCCTTTCTAATTTGTCTGACCCATTTTTCCTTCAGCTTTTTCAAGTAACATTCACCATGATTCATTTTACTGTAAGTGCAATGTTTGTGCAATATAGTGCTTTGAGTTGACAAACTATTTTCCCACATCTTAGCTGGATAATGTTTTCTCTCCTGCTTTCCCATGCTTTGTTTATATGTTGAGTAATAGCTTGTTTTTTGTCACCCTTCCATACAGGCCATTTATACACTGCACTCTTATTATTGCAGACTGATGCACCTTTACTCCAGTTTCAGCCAATGAACTCTGTAGCTCCTTCAGTGCTGTTCTGGCCTGTCTGAGGCTTCTTTCTAAGATGTTTTAGAGGTCGCCTTTTCTATTTTCTGGTTGTCTGGAGGCAGCCTACCTTAATTATTGATCTAGAAATGATCACTAGGAGATTTAAACTCATGTTTTTTTTTTTATTATTGCCTCTTCCCTGTCTAGTGGCACATTGACATATTAGGCATATTTGTTTTTGTTTGTTTTTGTGTATAAAATCACAAATTATAAAGTGTTTCTTAAGGATATGTTTTTGTGTAACCTGTAAAAACTACAAACTTACATAACACACTGTAATTAATTTTTTTTTTTCATTTTATTTCACTTTCTTTTAACCAAAATGTCGGTAAAAGATAACTATCAAAGCTGTTAATCTCTTTCACAATACAAAACACAAGCTTGGTGTATTTTGTTGAAATCTCTGTTGCATCTCTGACGTTTTTGGTGCTTTCCCAGAAAACCACTGCCTCAGTGAGTGTGATGAGACCTAACCAAAGCCTGATCAAATGCATCTGTGGTTATGCATGTTTGTATTTCCACATACTTCTGTTGTTGGGGTTATTTGGGGGGGTTTTATGTTTGTTGTTTTTAGTTTTTTAGCTTATTTAATTGAGTTCTGACAGTTTCACTGGTGGAGCATTATTTACAATCCTGGTTTTAGTGTGGAGGGTGAACAAGGGTCCTAAAAGTGGGCTACAATTTTAGAAGAGGATCACTGCTAATTGTGGTATTTTGTGTAATTTGGTATCACTCATCACCCTTATTTAAATCTAGTTGCTTAATATAATCTACTTACTGAAGTTATCTAACAACAAGTTACTTAATAATACCTATTATAAAATGATGTATATTGGAGAATATGACTTAGAATGAATATAGAAAGTAACAGAAAAGACGTATATCAGCATACACAATCCATAACTCAAACTCTCCAAGCAATCCAATTGTGTCCTCTCCGTGACATATTTTAAAATCAGTAACACAAGGATGCATTTTAGAATTTTGTTTATGCGGACACATAATAGAAACCTGAGGACGGAAAGTGATGTCGCAGCAAAGTGTGTAAACATCACTATGGGAAGACTGGCACACATTAAGAGGGAAAAACAGTTATGCAATATAGTAAAGATTCTAGGTTTATTAACGTGCACAGGACGTTTTCTGTGGAAGTCTGACCGTCTTTGGTCTGTCATTTGGTCTTATCAACTTTTGATTCGTTTGCATCTCTTGTTCTGTTTGTGTTTGTGTGTATTGATAGTGTTTCTGATAGCTGGTCATGGCATAGTATTTGTTTCCTCTAGGTAAACTCTTCAAAAGGCAACAGTAGGTAAACTCACGTTGTTCTGTTGGAATAGTGCACTGGAGTGTGCATTCAGAAGATTCTGGGACCTTATTACTGCAATTTTGTGCTGCCAAAGTGCCTGTATTTAAAAAAAAAAACTGAAGATGAGTCACCAGGGCTTCTGGACAGTGACATGTGAAAACCAACCGTTCATGTGATTCACTTTATGACAGTCTGGCACCACACCTTTGCAGTCTTTGGAGAATTGTCTGTGTGTGAAGTATATTTTCAGCATATGTATTTTCTTTATATTCTCTTTTATTTCTCTTTATACTCTTTCACTAATGCATGTACTGTAGACTCCGCCTATGACTGTCTATGGCTATGTATGCTTAAGTGTTTCCAGATGTGTACCACAAATCTATAAAAGGGGTCCCCAAAAAAGTGGACTAGAGAGAGCAGGAACATCGGACTGGCAACATCTCTCTCCAAGGCTGGCCTAGGAAGCCTTGTAGATATTGTCTTAGTCTTTTGTAATAAATAATTGTATTACACTTAAGGCAATGTATGCTGTGTCTTCTTCCTCATCTTCAAGCATCTTCACAGCAAAGAGACAACGGTAAACGACATGTGCATGTAGTCCTGTGTTGTACAGCCGTCTGCCAACAGTGCTGGCACTGACAGCAAGACTCATAGGGCTTCAGTGCTTGCTAAATATTTAAACTGTAAGCATGCTCTTTGGTTAAGGTAGGTCTCCAAGAAGCTTCATGTCACTGGTGTGTGTCTTATTTTATCCACTGCCATCAATAGCACGCTAGGGTAACATCCACACGACTGGTATAGCATCGCAATATGCCAATGAAAGCCTGTGTGTGAACCCACATCTCAATTGTATGACGACAAAAAAAGGCTTAATAGTTTCATTTTCAGAGAAGACTGAATACATGGAATTTGGCGAGCAAACTGGTGGAACCATCAAAGGCGTGCCCCTCAAGAAGGCCACGCAGTTCAAGTACCTCGGATCCATCCTTAGCAGCGATGGCGACACGCTCCCAGATGCCCGTGCCCGAGTCAGCGCGGCCTGGGCCAAGTGGCGCCAAGTGACGGGCGTACTCTGCGACCGCAAGATGCCAGTATGCCTCAAGGGCAAGATATACAAGACCATCGTACGCCCTGTCGCCCTCTACGGTTGCGAATGCTGGCCCGCAACCGCACGACACGAGCAAGCGCTGCACGGCATGGAGATGAGGATGCTCCGGTGGAGCCTCGGCCTGACGCTGCATGACCACATCATGAACGAGGACGTCCGAAGACGAATGGGTGTGGCCCCGATTACCGACAAGATGCGAGAAGCACGCCTGCGGTGGTACGGACATGTTGCCCGAAGCGATGAGAACTCGGTGGCCAAGACAGCGGTGCGCCTCAGCCCACGAGGGAGGAGGCCCCGAGGACGGCCAAAGAAGCGGTGGCTTGACCGGATTAAGGAGGACATGAAAAACTTAAATGTTGCTCCTGAGGACGCCATGGATCGCACCAAGTGGAGACTGGCATGTCGATACGCGGACCCTGCGACTTAAAGCGGGAATAACGCGAGGAAGAAGAAGAAGTTTCATTTTCAGAGTAACACAAACAGAACATAGTACAGAAAGTAGTTATTGTATAATAAAATGAGTTTTAGGATGATGTATAAATAATATTAAAGTGGTTCTTATTAGTGTACTGGAACCCCCTTTTAAAATCAGACAGGCTGGATGTAAATCTTGGGGGCACTGATAACACACTTGATACTTTCGGTGTTTTCCGAGACGACCGCTGCCGCAGCCAGTGTGAAACGTGTGTCGACCGACCAGGTTTTGTGTGTTTGTGTTCTATTTTTTGCCGTGAAGAACTCCCCTCTTTCTTCACTTCCTGTGAGCATGACCTTATCTGATGCATAATGTTAGTGTGGTCCCTCCACTGTGTGTGCCAGCCTCCCTCCCACGTGGCTGGTTCTGTGGTTAAATATATCTCGATGTATCTAATGTCTGCATCTGTTTTGTGAGAAAAGAAACCGTAAAATAGCCAGAGGTTGAGAAAGGCTAAAATAGAGAGTGAATCTGTTTATTTTACACAATCATCATCATTTGTGTCTCCTGTATGTGAGTGTGTGTGTGTGTGTGTGTAAGTGTGTGTAAGTGTATGTGTTGTTCTGTGAATGGGACTAGACATTGTAACTTGACCTTTGCTCTTTGTCCTCAAGCCTCCTCTCTTATCTAGCATTGAGAGGCAGGCTGACCTGGCCATGAGCTTTTATTTCTTTATTTTATTTTATTTATTTTTTTGATGAAGGGGAGGGGTTTGGTCACTGTGAGTCATTCCACTGTCCCCCCTAGGCCATAGCTCTGCACCGAGGTCCAGTCCCACCGGGCTTATTTACCAGCCCATCTCACTATTGCTAAACATACTCCATGGCTTTTGTCATCTGCTAAGAGCCAAACCAAACACAGCGGTGAAATGCTGACCTCATTTCAGAAAGGACTTTTTTTTTTTTTTATTGCATTTTAAAACACTGTTAAGATAGTCAACACTCTTATAGGTCTAATTAGTGCTGGCAAATGTACCACACTATCATACTGTACATACACTGCATTCTGTACTGGTACTGGTGTCACCCAACAGCATTGTTTTTATTGTTAATCTTATTGAAAAATTAAAGCTTTATTGATTTAAAGCATCTGCTGCTTCAATAAATAAATAAATAAAAAAAGTTTCCCCTTTCGGAAATAAGATTTTTGCCTGGTTAATGTTTGCAATACCATGATAGATTACCTTTATTAAAAAGAAAACAAAGCAATTTTCTTTAGTTAGAGAGCAGCAGTATTTAAGAATCTCCGGACAGAACCTTACATAGTGAGTGTTAACATCATCACTTTTTACAGATTTACTTTTTACACTATATCTTTACATTTTTATTTTACACATATGATGCCAAATCCACACAGGATGCAATGCCAGCAACTACATTTTTTAAAATGAAATAACTTTAAAAATGGAAATATGAAGATTGTCTTTTGTCTTAAAATGATTCACTCATTGTATTTGTTAACACAAGGGCGTTTATAAATGACAATATTTAGATGTGCATGGATATGTACACAATTTTTTATTTAAACATGAATCAGTGACTTAAAACGGGTAACATTTTTACTTCACAACACGTTTTAAAAGACCAAATATTTCATCCACTACCCTACCATTCCTTTACTTGCACTCTATTTTGTTTTGTTTTTTGTTTGTTTTTTTAGCACTGTACTTTTGCATTTCACTTTGTGTTTTACATTCTTAAATAAGCTGATGACCATTCATGATATCATAGCACACGTACTGCATTTCAGTCAAATAGAAACTGTTGTCAGAAATGTTTTAATATTTGTTCTTTTGAACATCATTTTACTTCACTGTTGCCTGAAAGCAGCATTATGCAGTTAGCCCATTTTGTTAGGGCAATAAGGCTAAAGCATGAAGATACTTAATACTCAATAATAATTTGAATCAGGTTTGATCACGTAGGAAATTCTTGAGACCAGGATAGAAATACACTATGTTAATGTTTTAAGTGATAAGATAATATGAGAGAATATTTTTGGGAAGAAGGAATGTGATTGGTCAGTTAAGGGACAGTTAATCAAGTGAAGAACTAGATGTTTCTCACAATAATATAGAATATTTTGCACAAACTACACACAAGTGTGTGCCCAGTATTATTTATTTGTCCTCTAATCCTGGATATATGGAGTGCATTGTTATGGCATGTCATTTTATCACTGTTTATATACATATATGTTATATATATATATATATATATATATATATATATATATATATATATATATATATATATATATATATATATATATATATATATATATATATCTTATGATGAATGTACCAAAACATGAATTCAAAATAACTAAAAATATTTTTCCCATGCTTTAAATTAAATCTCTGTCCTGTCAAGTTATTAGCTATTTTGGAGATGAGTGACTGATAGCAACAGATTGAGTACAGATTAGTCAAACTAGATTATGTTACATTATGTTATGTTATTTGTACTTGCCTTCTTTGAGGAGAAGCTCAAAAATGGTACATATGTCATTTTTTTATCATTTAATTATGTTTATTTTGATGTTCTGTTGAAATTATATATTTTTGTCTCTCCAAATATTTCTACATTTGTCTCAGATGGCCTTAGACCTGTTTAAAGTACTGTATTTTATAAAATACTGTGTTTTACATGTTTTTTTTCCTTCAGTTTGACACTTTTTATCTATACAGGCCAGCATTACATATAATCCACATCTCACCAGATTAAATGCGCCTAATGAGAGAGATTTCCCCGTGAGCGAGGGAGCTTTCTTGGTACTTTCCAGGCCACTCTCTCTCCTGTGAAGGCCATGAACACGTCTGGTGTGATATTGTTTACTTACTGGTGAGTACCATCACTATGAGTCATGCGGTGAGTATGGCCCTTAAGAGAGTTCAACAGTCAACTTTAATGTTTCACAATGTGCCTGCTGGTATCCGAGGACTCACTATCTCTATCTCTCTCTCTATCTGTCTATCTATCTCTATCTATTAATCTTTTTCTGTCTCTTCCTTTTAACTCACAGCCCATCCTTCTTTCTGCTCTGCTTCTCTCAGATCTGCACTGATGTCACATGCGCAGTTCAGGTTAGTGAGGAATGAGTCAATGATGACGACTCTGCACATATTGTTTACGTCTCAGAGAGGTTAGCGCCTCACAAGCGCGACTCCTCAACACCACAGCCCACACTGAAGGAACTTTGCTTGATTTAACACACAAACACACACACACAAACATATAGAAAAAGTCAGGACTTTTATACACAGTTTTCTAAAAAATAAAGACTTATTTATTCAGTGTAACATTCCTTTATCAGTGGAGAGCTAACAGCTCAGCGGCTCAGGGTCTAATCCCCTGCGGGCAGTAAGTGGTCCGCCTTCCTCTCTACTTCCTTAGGTCTCTACAGGCCCTGTTTCAGGAAGTGAGGTCACTTCCTACCCAATGCACAAGGGAGGAAAGTTGCCTCAGTTCAGAAGACCCCGAAAATTCCAGTTTTATCCTGTTTTGATCTTGATGTCTTTTACATAATATTACATAACGTCTTGAAGCTAAAGCAGCTTTCTTTCCCATAGCATTTGCCATTTCACTGTAATGGCAAATGCTATGTGCAATAGGGCTGAATCTAATTATTATTTTGCTAGTTGACTAATCTGATGATTATTTTTTTCGACTAGTCAAGTAGTCAGCAGTTATTTATGCCATGTTTCCTATCTCTAAAAACGACAGAATCAGCTGAACATGAGATTTAAAAGGCATGTATGGTGCTGATATGTAGTGAATAAATAGTAAATAAAGTAAATAGTGATTAAAATCACTACTGTTGTGTTTGGGCACTTTTGGAGACACAGACCAAGTTGAGTGTAACCTGTGTAAGCGAGGCATTTACCCATCTCCCATTGCACTTCTGTCCCCAGCCCTGTGTGTAATGCAGTACTGTTACTGATACAAATGAATAATTAGTCGACAATGAAATTTGTAGTTGACTAAATTAAAAAATCAACATTGTTGATTATATCGACTAATCGTTGCAGCCCTAGTAAACAGCATACTGTACCTGAATATAGAGCTCTAATATGTCTAATAACCATTATTTCCTCTGAGTTTCATGTAGAGTAAACTCTTTAAAGGCACTCTATTCAGATGGAGAGATTTATCTGGATAGTTTTTTTTGGATGATGAGAAGCCGTAATGAAAACAAGCTGAATCGAAATTAAAATGTAAGGAGTAGAATGTTCAGATAACTGTCTGAAAATGTAAGGAGCAGAAGTAAAAAGTCGTCTGGAAAGTAATTACTTCAGTGAAGTACAGATAGCCAAAATTTCTACTTAGTAAGGTAACAAAGTATTTGTACTTAGTTGTACTTAGACACTCTATATCAGGGGTCTCAAAGTAGCGGCCCGCGGGCCACATGCGGCCCGCGACGCGGTTTCATACGGCCCCTCACGGGTTAACAAAATAAACATACATCTGGCCCGCAATTCAATTTAATTATTTATGCTTTATTATGTTCGTTTTCATATTTTATCTTAACTTGTATTTTGGTGTGTGTGTGTGTTTTTTTTTTTTTTTTTTTTTGCTTACGCTGCGTTGCCTGCTTTAGTAGTCTTCAGTAGCCTTCAATAGTCTAACCTTGCAGCCGTGGTGTGTCCACTAAACTCCGTAGTTATAAACATCCTGAGGTTAGCAGCGCGCTAACTGACCTGTTTATAATGTAATCCGAGCAGTGCCTCCGTGACGCTGCTCTAAACTGCTGCTGTTAGCTGCTTGGGCTGAAAGATGAACTGTAGAGAGCTGTATTATCCGGTTAGTGGGGTTATTTTATTTCATACACAGAAGAACTTACAAATTTTTAAAAACGCTCCAGACTGGCTCAGCTGAGCCCTGTAGCCCGTGGCTGGGCTGTAGCTCTGACTAAGCAAAGACTGCGGGCTTGTGGTGCTGCAGCTGCAGCTCCGACTAGTGGTTGGATGAGGAACTGCTAAATCTGAGGAAATGCTAAATCTGTCACAGCTCACAATTTTTGATTTTATATTTATTAAGCCTTATTTCAGTATCAAACGTTTTGATCAAAGTTAATATAACTTATAAATTAAAAGGATTTATGTTAATAGAGCAACAAGCAACCATTTTTCCATGCAACTGTAATATTTGATTGAATAAATAGTATATTGAGAGTTATTTAACATTAAGGAGTAATTACATTCATTTTGTATTACATCTGGTTACATTTTCTTATATTTATAAGTTACATCTGGCCCTCAGAGGACAGCCAATATGCCAATGTGGCCCTCGGCCAAAATGAGTTTGAGACCCCTGCTCTATATCCTCTTAAGATATCTAAACTAGTTGATCATCTCCTGATCAGCACAGTGTATGTTGCATTTGATTGGTTCGAATCCCGGTATTGCAGCTTGCCATCAGCTGTGGGAGCCCTGAGAGAGCCGTGAGAGAGCACAATTGGCCTTGGTCTTTCTGGGTGGGTAGATTCTTTCCCACTCTTTCCCCTCATGACTCCAAAGAGTGATGTTGATCAGCACAAGGCATCTGTGAGCTGATGTATCGGAACCAAGTCGCTGCACTTTCCTTCAAGCGTGCCGTGATGCTTCTCAGCAATGCTGCATCAGCAACAGTTGGAAAAGAGGCGGTGGCTGACTTCACATGTATCGGAGGAGGCATGTGCTAGTCTTCACCCTCCTGGCTAGCTAAATTGGGAGAAAATAAATTTAAATCAGTCTTTAAAAATCATGCACAATGCACATTTTTTAATGAAATGGTTATATTAAAATTATCTTTAATTATATATTCTGACCTGATGTAACATATGTTTTTAGTTGGTCATGGACATACGGTATTTATTCTTCATATAGGCTAGCGGGGACTGGAACCAGCCCAGAGGTGACACACTGTGAGATGTAGAAAGCCGTGCACAGCTGTGGGCAAGCTTAATATAATTTGAAAGAACTGCTATTTAAGACATAACTAACTTATATTAAATCAGAATGTGGCTCACAGGAAAACTTTTTCTCACACGAATCTGTTGAGCAAAAGGTTTAACCAACTCTGTGACTGACTTGAATTCTTAAAAGCAAGAGCAAATGTAAATTGTAAAGGACATTTACAAAATAATAAAACATCTACTGCCATACAATGCATTGCATATACAGCATTAAGCTATATATGTTAGTACCACGGATCAGTAATGGTGAGGTCACACTGCAAAGCAGCTCACAGTAGTTGGTTTCAAGTCTTAAACCAGTAATAAAATAGATCCCTCACTGCATATTCAGTGCTTATGCAGTGTACTGATTACAGATTGCGTTTTTCTTTTGTCTTCAGGCAAACAAAGTGTGACTCAAAGTGTATTTATGCTGAGTCTGCCGGTGCACTTAGCTACGCAGAGACGCTATTGGCCTAGTATGGTGTGGAAAGAGACAAACCGTTCCCTCTGACACAATGGCTGTTAGTACACAAAGTTTTAGTGTTGGATCTTTTATGACACACTTATCTCTCAGGAACCTGCCGGGCTGCTGTTATTGCCGTGGGTGCGTTCCTTTGTGGGTCGCTCAGATTATTACAGTGCTGGAGGAGCTCTTGTTTTTCTCCAAATTACACCATTTACTCATTTCAGACTCTGCTCATACGGTCCAATGGTTTTGTCCTATTCGTCATAGTGAAACGACTGTTATGACTCTTGATTTTTGGAAGTGCACCATTTCCAGTAGTTTCAAGTCAAATATTGTTTAATGATATGACAATTCCTGTCATAGAACAGGCCACAGAATGCTGACTATTTAACTCTATTTAACTCTGTGTACTTTTACCTCCGCTGAAATTTAGTATACGACAGAGATGATATAATATTGGAAATGGTAATAGCCTTCATGCACAGACATCTATTTGTTGTTGTTATTTACGTTTTAATATTGATCAAACTGACATGCCAAAGAGTAACTGGAAAGCAGAGGACAGATTAGGAATGTACACACCTGTATACTGTATGTTGTTGTCACTTCCTGGCCTCGTCTCGTGTCTCTGTGTGTCTTCCCCACGTGACCTGTGCTCCCCTGTGTCTCCCGTCTCAGTACTTTTCCACCACGTGTCTCATTTGTAGCTCCGCCCCTTCCCCAGGTGTTTCCACTTCTAGTGTGTTTCCTGTTTGTTTAAATAGCCCTCCTCTGCCACTTGTCCCTCGTCGGTCTTTGCACCTTCCCCTGTTGTTTTGTCTTTCCTCGTATCTCTTAGCTCTACTCGTTTATTTTGCTCCGTGTTTACCTCTGTTTATTTCTTGTTTGGTTTTTCTAGTTTCTTGTTTATCCCTAGCTCCCTGTATATACCCTGCTTTGTGTTGATTCCTAGTTTAGCTCCTTGTATATATTCCCTGTTTGTTTTTTTCTTTATTATCTCTAGTTTGTTTAGTTTATGTTATTTAGTTTCTCTCGTTTGTTTTGGTTTTGCGGTTATATGTTTATCTATTTTCAGTTATTTAGTTTATTCCCCAGTTCCTTATATATCTCCCTGTTCTATGTTTAAGTGTTTACTTGTTTCTTGTTTCTTTGTTTATTCATATTTATTTATTTATTAAATTATTCATTTCGCCATGCCTGCACTTGCGTCCGTCTCCTCGTCTCCCTGCCTGGGTCAATTCCTGACAGTTGTAATGTTGTAAGGTGCTACCTTGTAAGTGAGGTAAAACCGTGGTCAGTGTGCTCATGGCAAGTGACCTGAATTAATAGTTATAATAGAGTTATGTGGGTGTCAGATGGATGGGACATTCCATTTCCAAAGTTGTGCAGGCATTTAACTTTCCTTAATCCACAGTGTCACATGTGTACGTTTATTACCACTCCTAGTGGACAGCACAGTGGGGGGTTAGGATTGTAACTGGTGGTGCCCCACACACAGTTCTTAGCTTCCATGGGACATGGCAAAAATCATGGGACATGGTTCTAGTCATTTTATGTTCCATAAATCATGTAAATCCACTGTTATCATTATTAGTATTATTAGTATTGCTAACAATATTTGATTTAAAGAAACAGTTAACATTCCTAAAACATTAAATCTGTCATGTTTTCCGGATGTTCTTAGAACATTTTTGTTTAACGTTTTTAAAAAAACACTGAATTGAAGGTATTTCTAAACTTTTGGTTTTTGACTGGTGCTGTATGTATGCATATGAGAGAAAGAGGAAAAGGTAGAAGGGTGTCTGCTCTGGAGAAAGTAACCTCAAAACATCCTGCCCTACTTGTAATCTCTCTCTCTCTCTCTCTCTCTCTCTCTCTCTCTCTCTCGCTCTCTCTCTTTTACCCACTCTCTTTCTCTCAGTGGAACATGCAGAGGTGGCAGCAGCCCTGTGCACATACATATACTGCTACATATGCAGCCCACAGAAACACATGCATTTAACCCTTTCCATGCCCACTCCGGAATCCCCACTCACTGCACTTGTTTAAAAAGAAAAATAACGAAAAAACACCTAATAGCTTTTTTTTCTAACCATTGCCTTGTTTACAGGAACAGCACTCCATCCAATACTGCAGAAGCTTGATGTTCCTCAGGAAAAAAAAAATAAAAAAACTAAAATATCACAACTCTGTAGAAATATCTGTCTCATGGTTCCATTTCAAAGTGCTATGTGTTTAGTCTGACAGTGATCAGACACACACTCTCAGAATTACGTGGCCCCTCCTTCCAATTCTAAGCCATCGGGGTCGGGGACGCGGAGACGGAGGCAGCGTCTGTTTTTTGTTGCGCAACATTTTTTTTATGATGATGGTGGCTCACACGGCTCGGCTCCTTGTCTTGTTGTCTTGTCTCATTTCGTAGTTTCCATTACCGAATCGCAGAGTCACATGCAGTGGGCTGGAGCAGAAGGCCAGCGCCTGTTTTTGGGGGCTAACCGCTAACACCCTTCTCCACGATGGTCTAGCAAACATAGCGCTCTCTGGCCCCCTGTGTTTGTTCAGGAGGGTGATTACGGGAAGGGCCAGGATAAGTGGGTTTAAATAGAGCCGGAGTGGTTTCCTCTGGGAATGGGTTAATGATATAAGAAGGCCAAAAACAAGCGCTAGCAAACAAGGCAGACAAAGTTTTTTCTTTTTTTTTTTTTTTTACTTTTTTTCTCAGCGTCTACAGCATCTTACACTCGTCTGCTATCATAAATGTCAGATTGTTTGCGCATTACTTGACCTTTTTATAACGGATGATGGAAACTTGTGTGTTCCAAGTTCAGCTGTAACTTCATCACAGTTAGCTGTATGGCTGTATGGCTGCATGCTGCTAGCGCTTTGAGTGTTTTTGAGTGATTGCCGGCGCTGTAGACGGGACCAGGTGCGCGTCTGCAGTTGCCGTGCGTAAGTACGTGAGCGCTGTGTCTGCTGATGCTGTTTTGGGAGGGTTAAATGGGCCTGGGTTTAACTGTAAATGCAAGCGCTAGTAAAGTAAGTGGCCAAATTACTGAAGCTAAAATAATTTCCTGAAGTGGTGCTTAGAATCTGCTATTTCTGCCTCGCCTTGTTTGTTTTGGTGGGGGGAGCGGAGGGGTTGAAGGGGTCTGTGGACACATAATCCTCCTCCAAAAAAGTGACTTATTTATGAATTCCAGCCCCGAGTCCCAACCCCCCGCCTCCCGCCCTCCACTTTTTACCGCCACCCCTCCTCCCCCCCTCAGGCCTCTGGAGAGAGTACAAGCCTGCCAGAAGTCACTGGCTGATGTTTACAGGACTGGATTGGCTATTTCCCATGGTGCCTTGTGCCTGTGGTGATATCTTATTTATATAAGGCCCGATATGGGAGAACAGAGGGGTTTATTTTGGGATATTCCCCATAGATGGATTCGATTCCTCTGACTGGAGCTATTTCCTAAATACGTGCCACCCTCCTGGTTCTGGAGTGTGTTTGCAGTCAGCGCACGCCGTTCCTTAATTGACGCGCTTAGCAGACATGTCTGCATTCTCTTAAGCTGTAAAATAACGAGCTGACTGTACTGTACGTGTGTTTAAAGACGTGTTATCACAAGGAGGCCGGAAAGTGTATTAAAATGTATAAGCAAGCATAAATACACTAATACAAATTCAAAAAACTCTGGGTAAACTCTGTAAAAAAAACACTTAGCTTAACTAGCTGCAAGAAAGCTCTTGGTTTGGAAGGCTTGGTTTGCGAGAGCTGTGTTTCAAAGGAACAAAGTCATAAAAAAAGGCTTTATATCAGCATATTAAAGTGTGATTATGAAACACTGCAAGTTCTGAAAATGACGGCCGTGCCCAGAACTTTAGCGCAGCAGATGTTTACTTTAGTTGTTGGGATGGACAAAATAAACCACTCGCGTCCATAGTAGTCCTCAACACGGGCCAGAGGACATTTGATGGTAATAATATTTGCTGCAATAAAATACAATATCTAAACTTTGGCTCTGTTCTCCTAAATGTTTGAAGCTCTGAAGCGCAAACAAACAAAAACAGAACATATTTTCAGCATTAGGGCCACCATCTGGATTTTATAACACCTTGCGTCATGGTGCGTGGTGTTCACTGCCGCTCCCAGCCCTCCCCCCACCGCCGATAGTCTGCTGGTCTTTCATTTTACTGGGTTCTCTCTCGGCGTGTAATCCGTGACAAACCCGTAGTGGGAAGTATGTTCTGGCTAAAAAGGCCCAGTGAGCTAATGAGCACCGCGGAGGGAACTGCGGAGGGAATTATGGGAAAGGGCTGCGCTTCCCGGCTACGTCAACACACAGGCCCCAGATGTGCGCTGGCACAAAGATGTGTGTGTGTGCGTGTGTGTGTGTGTCCACACTTCTTGCTCATTGAGAAGCTTTAACATTCTCAGCTCCAGCTCTGAGTCTTTACTACCAAGTTAGGAAGAGGAGGAGGCCGGAGTGGCATCTCCCCAGCAGCAGTACTGTCTGCAGCGGCGCTGTAGCTGCTTCCCGAGCCTCACTACCCCGTCCAGCAAATTTACGAGTCCTGAATGGAATCATTATGATCGGCCTAAAAAACAGCGCTCTCCCCAAACGCTGCAGCCAGTGCAATTTGTAACACACTCCTCCGGCTCCTCCAACCATTTTAAACTGAAATGGATCTGTTTACTCCACTTTCCCTTAGTTCTTCAGTTATTCCGATGCCTCACAGCATATTTATGTCTTGAAGGGATAAAATAAGGTGGAACATATCCACGATAAACAAAGGGTGGGCAAGTCAGCAATATTTTTTATATTAATATCATGATAAACAATATCCAAGTATATATATATATATATATATATATATATATATATATATATATATATATATATATATATATGCATATAATAGGTGTCTTCAATTACAATTTACTGAATTCTATTAGACAGCTGATGAGAGGTGATCTTAGATGAGTATGAAACCCATTGATTTTTTTTATGCACGTCACCTCTGATTTAGATTCTTAAGGGATGTTCTGTTGTTTGTTGTGATGGAAGACTTTAAAATGAATAATTATGTATGAATATCTACTATAAATCAATCTAGAAAAACGTCAACTGTCATACGTTCATTGCTATCTTGGCAGTGAATTGTCACAACACAAGTTACAACCTTGTCACAACCTTTTCAACACATGTACATCATATATATACTGTATTTTGCGTGACTAGCGCTAGTGGTTAGCTGCTAATGCTAATGCTGCTGCTCCCAGCCTTAGTAGAAATCTGGAAATCTAAGCTTACTGTAAAAAATGGAAGCGCTTTATCCACCCAAATAAACATTTTTTCAGGAGAGAAATCTGTATGGTGTATGGTGAGCTTTCATAGTGTGAAAAATATGTTAAATATATGGACAAAGCAGCAGTGCACAAACCCATAGCGCATGCAAACAGAACGAATGTGTGTGAACGAGCAGATGCGTTTTCTGTTTTCTGTGCAGGTATCTGCACCCCTGAAATAGCAATACACCAAAGTCAGAGCACACATGACTCTTAAAGGGAATGGCAAGGGACACACTCATTGGTTTATTGCATGTTAGACCCAAAACACACCCATGATTTATTAAAAGAATTAGTACGTGTCTTTGGAATATCAGTGTAATTGTAGCTTTGAAACCAGCCATTTAAGTTATTGTTGCCTACAGTTGTAATTTAATGAATTTTGCTGTATTTTCTCCCAGAATATCATAAGTCTAAATAATCAATGTATAAATATAGTAAGCAGTGTTGGGAAGTAACGGATTACATGTAACGGCGTTACGTAATCAGATTACAATTTATGAGTAACTGTAATCCGTTACAGTTACTGCTTCAGTAAGTGGTAATCAGATTACAGTTACTTTGCTAAAATAAATGGATTACATTGCGGTACTTTCCTATTTTTGGTCTTCCAATCCAACACTGACAAAACGCAATCACTCCTCCCTATTTGTGTGTGCAGCGGTGTCTGTGTGCGTGCAGGCAGCGAGACGGGAGGAGGGGCAGACAGCGGCTCCGCACACACAACGAGACGAAATTAACTGACATTTTCGTAGACGAATAAAAACGAGACGAAAATGTTTGGCAGGGACGAAATCCAATCAGAACTGATTTAGTTCTGAAAGGTAGGGACCAGTTAGGAAGAGATCCAATCACTGCTACTTTAGCGAAGGTGGAGAGGCGGGATAAGCGGGGTACTCATCCAATCAGTACCCGCCTCTCCTTCAGTAGCCGCGCGCTCAGATACAAACCCGGGAATTAACCTGTCGTTACGGAGCTCGACTGGAAGTTAACTCGACAGTGTTCAGTAGGGAGAGAGAGAGAGAGAGAGGGGAGAGGCGATATATTTCTCCTTTGACGTCGCGAAAAACAAGATAACGTGTAAACCGTGTGGAGCGACTCCATCTCGGGTAAAAACACCACTAATCTTTCAGCTTCTGCAGACCAGAGTCACACAGATCTCCATGCAGAGATCAGCGTTTTAATGCTGATGTTATTTCATGAGCTGATGTGTTTAACTCGGCAGTGCACTAAAACACAGAACTGATACAGAACTCACTCATTAAGATCAGATCATCTGTTTAGTCTCACAGTGGGAAAGATATAGCTAGTGTTAAAGCAGGAACAGCTCAGAAAGGAACTCAATAATATAACCAAAATAAAACAATAAAATAAGTGAATCTATGAACCCAAAAGTCTGTGTAAAGTTCCTTACAGCACTTTCTCATAAGTTTCTCACTTTAACTCATGAAGTCTCTCAGTACATCCTGAGAGCATCTCTACAGGACAGTGTGTGAATGTGTGTTTCTGATCTCATTTATAGACTGTAGCTACAGTAGATGTGCTGGGTTACTGCTGGAGATAAAACTAGATCATTTAAAAGCTGTTTTTGCTTCCACAGCTCTGTTCAAACTATAATTTAACTATTCAGATGTTTTATGACATGATTTCTAAAACTAATTTTTAAATGTAAAATATGTATAGTCACACACCTACAATAATAATAATAATAATATACATTAAATCATATATAAATATATTTCACATTAAACATTAACAATATTACTCAAGTGGTTATTAAACGTTTCATTTCGTATACGTGTAGAGTTAATAATTCAAGGGAACTGATGAAAAAGCATTTACATTTACACCCTTTACATTTTTGTCGAATAAATTTACTGTAATTTTAGTTGACTATATTCTTATGACATTAAGTCGACTAAAACTAAAAACATTTCAGATGACTAAATTGTGACTAAAACTAAATGCTATTTTCATCACAAAACTATGACTAAGACTAAATGAAAATTTGTTGTCAAAATTAACACTGGTGGCAAATAGATGCAAATAGATAGCTTACAGTTGTTGTTACATTGTTTGGTTTTTAATAGTTTTATCATCAATTTAGTATTTTATAAAATTGTTTGATGAAATGGTTTCATAAGTTTTTTTATAGAGTGATTGAAAAGGCTGTTTTATTTGTTTATCTATTTGTTAACTGGAAAGAAAAATAAAATAATAATATGCAATATGTGGTTGCTACATTCATTCAGGCTTAAAAAAACGAAAAAGTAATCCAAAGTAATCAGATTACGTTACTCACTTGAAGTAATGTAACTGATTACGTTACAAATTACATTTTGAGTGATGTAATCAGTAATCTGTAAGGGATTACATTTTAAAAGTAACCTTCCCAACACTGATAGTAAGAAACAACAACATTTGATAAATATTACACCAAAATAGTTACCTTTCTTTTTCCAGGGCTTACATGTATACTAGCCGAATGGTAAGTTCTCTGTGCAGTCTGTCACTGCTATGCTCCCATATACCTGCTATACTGTTCCACTCAGTTTTTTTTTTTTAACCATTTCCATACATGCTTATTGCCACAGTGCTCCACATTCTCCACGGTCTAGTGCTTAAGTGCAGTCAGGGGGTTCTAAACTCTACCTCTGTGCCGTTCTCCCTGTTGAGCGTCCATGTACTACACCAGTTTCATAGACGTACATTCAGTCCCTGCAGAAACTCCTCTGACATCACCGGCTCTGTGTTCAGTGCTATAGCCGTATTATTGCAATAAAAGCCAGCATGAGAAGCAACGGGGTCCAGGTGCAACCAGAGACCCGGAGCCTCTCCTCCCTCTAACAGTGTTCCTTAGAGAGACATCAAGAGCAGACTCGACCCTTTCATATGGCCACTGGCTGCAGGGTTCAATACTAGGTCCTGCGATGGTTTCAATTTCATGCTTGATCTTCTGAACCACCTTAAGTCGTTTTGTATGAAAAGGTAATGCTGACGGGTACCAGAGCCACTTTTGTTTCCTCCAGCGAAATCTAGTCTATATCATGTTTTTATTAGGAATGGTTTTGCATCAAGCCAGGGAGCACAGCTAGGGTTAGAGTCCTTGGAGAAAGATGTTGCACAGTGTAGATGCTGTGCTTCTGTATGTATGATGGAAATTGTGACACTTATTGATTTCCATCCTCTGCAGGCTTGGCCTTTACTACTAAATATGCCCTCATTTCAGTTTGACTCATTTTCTAGATAGTATCAAACCATGGTACCATTTAACCTCAATATTTGAGACTTTTGAGACATTTGAGACAGACTGTTTCACACCTTTAAAAAAAAAAGGCTCTGAGTCAAAAGAAGGTCAGCTTATACACTGTGTAAATAGGTCAGATGGATATTTATACAAGACTGATTTACTGATTTAATTTACTGTAAAGTAATCAGATCCCAGACATGACTACATCTGTTTTATGGTAGTTTGATTCATATTCATAAACTGGCACAGTTATTTCAGAAAATGATTAATAACACATATGCAACCCAGAGTTGTACTTTTTAAATGATCTTTTGCATTCTTTTGGTTGATTTTTAAGATAATTAATACCGCTTTAAGTCTTTAAGTTCACTTATGATGAAGAGTAAATGCAGAAATAATGTTCTGGTTATAGAAATGGGCCTGCTTAAACATTTTGTGATTTATTCTAGTGCAACTTCTACTACACAGCTAACAATTTTTGGTTAGTAGAACATTCAATTTGTTAAGTTTTCTGTGTGTTCTTAGTACGTTTTTATTTAATGTTTTAAATGTTCTGATGACGTTTCTGCAACGTCACTTGTTAATGTTTTTCTTTTTAGCTGTCATATGTTATGTTATCCTTATATGTTATGTTTTCATAATGTTAGCTATGCTGTTTGTCTAGCTGGAAATGTTACGTGAGAAACGTTCTAATAATGTTGTGATGCAAACCATTTCATTATTATGTCACACGTATTTAAAACGTTCCTCAAACATTATTAGTTTGTAACATTACAGACTAACTTTCCAGCAGCCTTTAAAAAAACATTACTAAATGTTCTGATAACTTTCTCTCTGCTTTAAATATTTTGGTAACTCTTTACTTGGATGGTCCATTTGATGGCCTTGTTAATGTTCAACTGACATTCAACTAACATTCAATTGAATGTCTATTAACTGCAACTTAACCCTATGTTAAATGTAAATGATTCAAAATAAAACATAACCCTACACCTAACCCTAACCTTAAGCCTAAATCAACCCTAAAATCTAACCCTACACTTGACCCTAACCCTAACCTTAACCTAAACTTGAAATCTAACTCTAAACCCAATGCTGAAATGTTAAGATTAGAGTTTGGGTTTGAGTTGAATGTAGAGTTACATTCAATAGAGACTCATTTACTTTCACCTTTTAGTTCATTTGCACTTTATAGACATGCAGTTGAATGTTAGTTTAATGTCAGGTGAGCATCATAAAATGGACCATCCAAGTAAAGTGTTACCAAAATTTTTATAATGTTAATATTAATCTAGCTGGAAACGATACGTGGGAAACGTTCCAACAACATTATGATGCGAAACATTATTATGTCACAGATTTTTAGAACATTCCTGGAAGAGTATTTCTTTAGCATTGAAGGCTAACCTTCCTGAAACCTTTTCAAAAAGTTGCTAAATATTCTTATAACTTTCTCTTTGCTTTTAACATTTTCATAATATTAATATTCGTCTAGCATCTAGCATAAACATACATGAGAAATTGTCTAATAATATTGTTATGCAAACCATTATTACATCACAGATTTTCAGAACGCTCCTGTTCCAGAAACATATATTGACATTCGTTTTGTATGAATGCGAGTGTTTGATGTTGAAATCAATTTAAAAAATGACTTAGCTAAGGTTAGAGCTTACCTTAGCTGAAGCCCAGTGTTTAACTACAACTGTTCTGGGGAATATTAGCCAGTTTGGACCTATCCTGTAGTTCTTCTGCGCTGTCAGCTGTCATTATCTATGAAAGCATTGCATATACAGCTCTGGAAAAAAATAAGAGATCACTTAAAATTATGATTTTCCTTATTTTTACCTAATTAAAAATCTCTGGAATATAATCAAGAAGGAAGATGGAGGAGCACAAGCCATCAAACCAAACTTACCTTACTTTTTGCACCAGGAGTAAAGCAGCATAAAGTTATCCAAAAGCAGTGTGTTAGACTGGTGGAGGAGAACTTGCCAAGATGCATGAAAACTGTGATATTGAGTTCTGAACTCTTAAAACTTTATGGAAATGAATTTGTTTTCTTTGCATTATTTTAGGTCTTTTTTGTTATTTCAGCCATTTCTTATTTTCTGTAAAATAAATGCTCTAAATGACATAATTTTTATTTGGAATTTGGGAGAAATGTTTAGTTTATAGAATAAAACAACAGTGTTTTTTTTTATTCAAACATATACCTATAAATAGCAAAATCAGAGAAACTGATTCAGAAACTGAAGTGGTCTCTTCATTTTTTTTCCAGAGGTGTATTTACTCACTATTTACTCTGTCTCTAGTTATGAAGGTTTCCAGAAGGATGCTAAAGCTGCTGTTTGCTATGTTTTCCTGCTATTGTGTTTTATACCTGGCAACCAGGATGAGGAATAGGACTAGGGAATGGTTCCCTAGGTAGACTCGTCTCAAAATCGCTATTAACTAGGGTTAACTTTAACTTTAACCCCTGGTCTTAAGCATGTTTTTTTTTTTTCTGGAGAGAAATGCCCAATATTCATTCAACTCCAGACAGTTTTCACTGTTTGTACTAGATATTCCTCAAGGTCTGTGAGGCCCCCTGAGTGCATTTCAACACAATCAGCAACATAAATCTAGAAGTACAGTCACTTTCTTTTAAAGGTTCACCACTAAACATTCCTTCAAGTCAAGTGCCATCTGAGTGTTAGCAGCGAGCCTGGAGATGATACGTGTTGTCTCTGTTTCTATGGAAATCTATAAACCTATAAAAGCTCCAGAGATATATCTCTTTCTTCATCTCCCTCAGACTGCTGATGAGCACTCGCGTGCTATTGTGAAACTTCCTCTGATTGAGAAAGTATTGGAGTTAGCAGCAGTGTGACTTCCATACTTTACAGCGATGTTTGGCACTTTGGTTCATGCTGAAGCAGCAGATCTTCTCTGAGGAACAGATCACTCCTCTTATTTTAGACTGAGGGGAGGCACCAATGATCCACAATCATCATATTTTTAGTATTTAGACTGGTCAGCGACACGTCTGCAGTCATGGGTTATCAGTGGAAATATATAAGCAATATTTCTGCAAAGGTCTGAAGTATTTTCTGTTGCGTCATGAGTTTGTGAATCTGGTATATTTGTGGATTTACTACTTTGCCCTTTATGTACAAAAATAAATACATATGTTACAAATGATGTAACCGTCACTTCCCAAATCCTGCTGAGTGCCCTTTATGCTGGCTAAAATGTTAAACACACACAACCACTAGAGTTCTAGAGTGCAGAGTTCAGAGTTTCAGTGGTGTAAACGGCTGCAAACAGAGTAAAAAAAGTTCATTTAAAAGTTCATTTTCTGCCAGAGTTTTGTCTTTGTTGTGTTTATAAGGAAGTGCTTATGTTTAGCTTGACCTATTAACTACACTGCCCCCACAGGTTCCCTGTGGTATTGCTCCATCCTCTCCATATGCACGCTTAAGATATTAGAGAATGCACACAAATAAAGATGAATACATGAATGCGAAGTATTATTTGTATTAATTATTGTACATACAGTATATGAGCCTTTAAAGTGTCTGTACTCCCGTTTTTTTTTTTTTTTTCGCTTTTACAATTACATTAGTCACAATCAATAAATTTTTTTATAGGTCCTAATATAGAACCCTATATTCCCTAATATAGAACCGTAAAATCAAATTAAACTAACTGCCAACAAAATAATGGGCTCGAAGCGCTTCCACTGCGATCAGGAAGATTGCCGATTCGAATCCTGTTCATGCAGCTTGCCATCAGCTGCCGGAGCCCTGAGAAAGCACAATTGGCTTTGCTCTCTCTGGGTGGGTAGATGGCGCTCTCTCCCCACATCATTGTATGTGGTGGGTGATGTTAATCAGCACAAGGGGTCTGTGAGCTGATGTATCATAACCGAGTCGCTGAGCTTTCCTCCGAGTGCGCTGTGCTGCTACTCAGCAATGCTACATTTTGAAAAATGCAACAGTTCAAAAAAGAGGTGGTGGCTGACTTCACATGTATCGGAGGAGGCATGTGCTAGTCTTCACCTTCCTGGTGTGTTGGGGCACCACTAGTGAGAGGGGAGTCCTAATGAGTAGGTTGGGTAATTGGAAGTGTAATTTGGGGAGAAAACTTTATAAAAAAAAAAACAGCCAACAAATTCAAAACAGCTTTAAAAATGTAATAATCCTAGGGTTAATCAAGATGTTAAATATTTGGATAAGTGATTTTAAATTTATGTTTTTTCTTTGTAGCTGCATGGAACGGCGTTATTCTTTGTAAAACTGGCAAAAATTATGGAATTAACAAATATTTTATACCTTAAGATGAATGTCTGCCCTTGTTTTACAGTATCGTGTCTTTTGTTTTAAAAGGCCTTTGTAGTATAAGGGGTTAAACCACATTTGTGGCAGGGATATTTATTCATATGTTTTCAGCAATAAATTGTAAATAAATATTAAGGAAGAGTCTACTTTTCATAATACAGAAGATACTTTTACCGAACATGAAGATGACTGTTAAAAAATATACCCTATTAAAGACTATTTTTTATAGTCATTCAAAATCTTTTCTTAGAAAATGACCTCAAGTGTTTTTTTTCTAATTTTCTACCATTTGTCTCCAAATTTAGCTAGGCCAATTGTCCCACCCATTCAGCTACTAGTCAGCTGTATATACTCAGCTGACTAGACTAGCACATGCCTCCTCCGACACATGTGAAGTCAGCCACCACCTCTTTTTGAACTGCTGCTTATGCAGCATTGCCAAGTACCATCACAGCGCGTTTGGAGGAAAGCACAGCGACTTGGTTCCGATATATCAGCTCACAGATGCCTTGTGCTGATCAACATCACCTTTTGTAATCATGAGGAGAAAGAGCGCCATTTACCCACCCAGAGAGAGCAAGGCTAGTTGTGCTCTCAGGGCACCGGCAGTTGATGGCAAGCTGCATGACCGGGATTTAAACCAGCGATCTCATGATCATGCTGGCAGTGCTTTAGACCTGCTTGACCACACAGCACCCCACAAGTGTTTTTTTAATAAGCAGCGTACTGTATCTGCTAGGTGAAGCTCTGTTCTCTTGTTCTCGAGTATATTCACGTCATTCTGTTCCAGCCGTCTGAGCTTTTCTCTCCAGAGGAGTATAGAATTTGAGCAGTGAAGAGAGTTTATTGGCCCTGTGCCTTTGCTTATACCATGTCCAAACGTTTCTTCAACATCTCCCACCCCTCCTCCGTCCTCTCCCTCCACTTCTCTGGGCCTTTTTATTTGTTTAATGTGTGGAAAAAAACATAAACATGAGTGTATGATTTGTAGAAAGAGACTGAAGAATGATTGGTGGAGCGAGAGAGAGAGAGAGGGTGAGAGAGAGAGAGGGCGAGAGAGAGTGTCTTGGGGTGTAGGGGTGTCTTGTGGGCGTGTTGAAGTGCATGCATGTTAATGCGTGAGTGCGAGTGTGAAAGTAAGAGGACATACGTTTGAGTGGGAGTTGTGAATGTATTTATAGGGCGGTTGAGTTCCATTGTGGCTTATATTAGTAGGTGTAGAGGTTTTGGGAGGTGTAAGTGTGTGTGTGTGTCATGTGTGTGTGTGTGTGTGTTCCTGTGTATGTGTGACTATGTGTGACATATCTGGGTCAAGCTTCTACAGTTTCTTTTATAAACTATAGTCCAGTAAACGTAGACTAAACCGAAACCTCTTTCTCATTCTGTATTTTATTTCTCGCCATTTTTCTCTCACTATGCTCTTTTGTCTCTCTCTCATTTCTTTCTCATTCTGTTTTTTATTTCTCACCATTTCTCTCTCTCTTTTATTGTTTTCTAGCCTTTACATTCTCTACCTATCCACATCTCAATGTTTCTCTTAATATTTTTCTTTCTGTCCCAGCGTCTCTTACTATAATCTTTATTTCTTTCCCATTCTGTACGTTATTTCTCTACATTTCTCTTAAATTCTCTCTCACTATGCTATCTTTATTTTCCTTTTTTTATTCTCTTTTTCTTTTTCTCCATTTCACTCTATTTTTGTTCTTTTGTTCTTTACAATCTCAGTTTCTCTCTCTTTTTTCTCATTCTGTTTTTTATTTCTCTTCATTTCTCTCTTACTATATCTCTCTGTTTCTTTTCTCTTTTTTTGCTCTCATTGTACATTATTTATGTCTCCCTCTCTCCACATTTGTCTATTCTATTAGTTTTTTCTTTACTTTCTTCTTAACAATAATCTTTGTTTCTTTCCCATTCTGTATTTCATTTTTCTATAGTTCTCTTAATTTCTCTCTCACTATGCTCTCACTCTTTATTTCTCTCAGTCTCTCACGTTTTTTCTAGATATCTCTCTATCTCTACATCTGTTTCTCTCTCTTTTTTTCTTGTTCAGTCATTTTATTTCTCACAATCTTTCTCTTACTATATCTCTCTATTTTTCTTTTTATTTCTCTCATTTTACATTCTCTTTCTCTTTGCCTCTCTCTACATTTCTGTCTACTATATTGTTGTTTTCTTTTATATATTTCTCTCCAATCTCTTTTACCATTATCTTTGTTTCTTTCTCGTTGTATATTTTATATCTCCCCCTTTCTCTTCTCACTATGAAATGGTATATAACTGGTCTTTTATTGTCTTTTTTTTTCTTTTTCATTTTTATAATATTGTAGCCCAGTACACTTGTCCTAAACCTAAACTAATGTTGTGAGTTCATTTAACTCTCCTCAATCCACAATGTCATGCGTGAACCGTGAATACTGTATGTCATAACAGGGACAGCACAGTGGGTGATGAGTATTGTGACCGGCAGCATCTAGCTAGAATTGTCCATGCAAACAGACAAGCAACTCAGACAGACAGACATCCCATCTAAACTAAATGTAAGAGGCTTCACACATATTGTGCAGCCTTACACACACATGCACACACACACACAAATACGCAAATACACAAAGTCAAAGGTTGTGAGCGCATGAGGAGGTGCTGCAGTACTGAAGTGCTGAAGTGCGTGTTGTAACCTGTATATCAGATTACACATCTGATCTGTTGCCAGGCCATAAAACAGGATCTTAAGAATGATGTGCTACATCTGCTGAATTTGACTGTCATTAGTGTGCAAGCGTTTCACACTAACCTGAGTTTAACCCTGTGAGCTGCAATAGGCTTACACTTCAGTCTGCCTATATACATATACTAACATAACACGCTGTACGTACAGATTTTAGGATGAATGAACCAATAGAAATGCTCCAAATTGACATTGACCTCCATTAAAATTAATTAAATACGTAAGGGTTTTTCTTAATTCTACTTTAAAGATATATTTATGGCATGGCCTGCAAAAGAAGCAGCACTGTGTTCAATACTGTAACACTATATTGTAACACAAAGTGTGTGTGTGCGTGTGTGTGTTTGTGTGTGTGTTTGTGTGTGAGAGAGATCAGTGTAAGGAAAGTACAGAACTGAAACAGTAGAAGTGTTCCTGAGCGAGTAAGACTATATTAGCACTGCTGTCTCTCTACCCGTCACACATTCATACACACTGTCACACACACATGCTCACACATACACACAGCCTGTCGCGAGTGTGTTGAAACCAAGTTCCTCACCCCTGTGTTTGGACATTGCAGTGGCGTTGGTGATGACAGTGTGTGCTCAGGAAGGTCAAAGGTCAGGCTAGGGAGGGGTCAGGGTGATGATGGACAGGCTGCAAACTCGTCTGTCATACTGCACAGTGACCTGGTTCTGGGGTGGGTGGGTTTGCAGGGGTTGAGTTGTGTTTCCTTTGTCCTTTTAGTTTCTGTCTTTTTACATTCTCTCTCTTTCTATTTTTTTCTCTATTTTTTCTCACTATGCAATTTTTATCTCTTTTTTTTACCATTCGGTTTTTATTTCTCTCTATTTCACCCCATGTCTCTCTCACTATGTACTTTTTATCGTTTTATCTCTTTCTTTCCCATTTTGACTTTATTTCTCACTATTTCTTTCTATTTCTCTCTTACTATGCGCGTTTTATGTCTTTTTTTCTATTCTGTTTTTATTTCTCCCTATTTCTCTCCATTTCTCTCTCACTATTCACGTTTTATCCCTTTCATTCCCATTTTGACTTTATTTCTCACTATTTCTTTCCATTTCTCTCTTACTATGCAGGTTTTATCTCTTTCTTTCCGATTTTGACTTATTTCTCACTATTTCTCTCTTGCTATGCGCGTTTTATCTCTTTCTTTTTCTATTCTGGTTTTATTTCTCCCTATTTCTCTCCATTTCTCTCTCACTATGCATGTATCTTTTTATTTCCCATTTTGATCTTATTTCTCACTATTTCTGATCATTTCTCTCTCACTATGACCTCTCTCTTTCTTTCACATCCTGTATTTCATTTTACTCTATTTCTCCCCATTTCTCTTTTACTATGATTTCTCCTTCTGACTCATTCTGTTTTTATTTCTCTCTACTTCTCATAATTTCTCTCTTACTATGACCTCTATCCTTCTTTTACATCCTGTATTTCTTTTTACTCTATTTCTCCCCATTTCTCTTTTACTATGATCTCGTTCTGTCTCGTTCTCTCTATTTATCCACATTTATTTCTTACTTTAATCTCTCTATCTTTTTCTAATTCTCTCTATTTCTCTTAATTTCTCTCTCACTGTGATTTCTTTTTCTTTGTCAGTCTTACTCTTCATTTCTTTCTCGTTCTTTTTTATTTCTCCTTTTTGCTCTCAATTTCTCACTATGATCATTTAAATCCAATCCAATCTCAATCCAATCCAATCTCCTTAGTCCTGATTTCTCTCTTACTATTTTCTCTCTGTCTCCCTGTTGCTTATTATTTGTTTTCTCTCTCTCTCTCTTTCTCTCTCTCTTTCTCAGACATACATATCTATCTGACTCGCTGATCAACATGCATCTCACTGCTCGTATCACTCACTGGCTCCTTTGTTTTTGCATTTGGCTCTCTCTCTCTCTTTCTCTCTCTTTCTTTCATTCGCTCACTCTCTCACAGTCTCCATCTCTCTCACATAGACAGTTGAACAGTTTTAGACCTGAGCATGCTGCACGTGTCTGAGTGTGAAGGCTGACTGCGCTGTGCGAGTGATGGGTGTGTAACGGAGAGCGCTTTACATAATCAGTGTGATTGCTCTGCATTGTCTGAGAAAGCGGCCTAGACAAACAACCAGACCAGAGAAATGAGGGCAAACGTACAACATCGTAACCTCATTACAGTAACATAGTTAATAGGTAAGCAATATGGACAAGGAGATAAGGCCTAGAGGCTGGCTGTAATCATTTTCTTTTCTTTTTTTCAGAGGAAGGAGTATTTTATTCTCAAATTTTCTTCAGTATTTTACATGTAGCAGTTTGACACTGTTTGCCATTTTAGGATTTGAACTGGTTTGATATTCTGCTCTGTCTTTACCTGATAAATTATATTGTATATAGTGATTGTGTATGAGATGTTACTTACTGTCTGTTGTGAGTTAAAGGTCTGGTTATAGTAGGCCAGTCAGTGTGCTGTGGTGATGAAAGAAGGCAGCGTACACTGCCAACTACTGGAAAATCTGTGTATTGCATTAGTTCAAGATCTGCTGAGAGTTTTAGCATTAACTGCTCAGGAAAACACAGCAGAAAGAAAAGGACAGTAGTCCAAGTCACAAAAATAGACTGGTACCATCTACAGGTAATAATATAATCACTTTAATCAAAGATTATACAAGATTTCCCATTTCTTACTAATGAGAACCTTGGGATTTGTAAACAGTAGTGAAAACAGCATGTATATTTCATTTTATACACATTAGAGCAACCAACATTATTAGTAAAAAAAAGGCACTTTTAAAAGCATAATTTAACAAATAAGTTGTAAATCTATATAACAAATAAGATTCAGCTTGAATACAAATTTGTGTTTAAAAATGTTACACAAACATCTTTAAATTGTTGTTTTTTAATTACATTTTCTTTAAAAAAGCAACACAAAGTGCATTTACGCTATTTAATTAATGAAACAATTAATAAAATCAGCAAAGTGAATGAAATAAAATCCTGGGAAACCATGTCATGGAATTTGCTGTTCATTTCAATGCATCCAATAAATGTATTTATTTTATGCAATGTGACAGTAAATCTGTTCTGATTAGATTCTTATAAGAGGTTTAACTGACCTTTATCTATATAAACAGATAATTAACCGGCGCAATACTCTGACTCGAGCATAAATGATGTGTTGTTTTAGCTGCTTTTATCAGTCCTGCCTGCACACAGATTGAGCACCCGGGGCTTTTAAGGTAGTGTGGAGCTATGTGGGTTGCCAACGGTTACATAAGATTGATGGATGACTGATGTGTAGATATTGTATCAGGGCGTGCTGAGCTCAGAGGGATTGCTGGAGAGAAAGAGAGGCGTGGACGTGAGCCAGGCTTCAGGGCTATTGTAATTGAGTAAAGATGATAAGGGGGTCAAGTAGAGAGAGCTCACCTCACACACACTGTCATCGGTGGGCTCTGTTCGGGGAGATAGTGTGTGTGTGTGTGTGTGTGTTTGTGTGTGAATTACAGGCTAGACTGGGATGCACAGGATCGATACACTGAGCAGAGAGACTTGAACTTGTTTTAAATTGCTGGGGATTGTTATAGCTAAAATAGTTAAATTATGTTCCAGGAATGGACCTGGAGCTCTAGCTAGCTAGCTGATAGGCTAGCTGGTCATACGTGCAGTAAAAGCTGCTTGACTGGTAAACTAGTGTGGGCATGTGGGTCATGCTGGTCAACAAGCTTTCTCATTTCTATGGTAATTTTTTACCTAAAGTCCTAAAGTATCCCAGGTGAATAGTGTATTGTTGCTAGGTGGTTGCTGTGGTATCACTGGAGGTTGCTATGGTGTTGTTAGAAGCATGTTATATGTGTTCTCCAGTTTTTTTGTGTATCGTTGCTGTCCAATGAAAAACAAGTATCTCATTTTTGATTATTTTTACTTTACTACATAATTTAAACAATTAAACTTTACTTTACACTGTACAGAATCCCTTTACAAAATTTCCTGACGAAAAAAACAAACAGAAATTTCCCAAAATCGCCTGAAATAAAGTCATTATTCATTGACTTTTATTGGCGATTAGGAAGGTTTTATCTCTCTCCTGTAAAGTTGCCGTTTTAGAGTTTGAATGTTTTTCATTGGAAAGCAAAAAAAATGGTCCCAAATCACTGAATCAGACAAATATATCAGAGTGTATATAAAATATTTATTTAAAAGTAATATAACATGATACAAATTGTGACTCAATTAAGGTCATAATAATATTAAATGAGGGAGCAATTAAATTATACAAGCTCATCAAAGTCGGTCTTTCATTTAAGTCTGTTACAGATAGAGAGGTCTGACATACACTTAACATTTTTATCTTGTTCACTTTTTACTGTTGCATCATAAAATTAAGGCAATAAGTTTGTCTAAATCTGAGTGCCGGAACACAGTTACCAGAAAACTGACTGATTATATTTGGGCTTATTTTGGCCCAGAATAGAGCAAAAAGATGCTGCAAAAACATTTCACTATAGATTGTACACATTATAGATTGTACATGTTGTTTTAGAGTTTAGAGTTCAATTATAATGAAAAGTATCTGTACCACTTTAAAATAAGACTACCTTTATAAAGGGTTTATAAATGGTTTACAATTAGTTTATTAATGGTTACTAATTAGGTCGTAAATGCCTTAAAAATCATTAAGAATCAGTTATAACACCTACTATTTCCCTTTCTATGTATGTGTTATAACTGATTATTAAGGATTTTTAAGGCATTTACAACCTAATTAGTTACCATTAATAAACTAATTGTAAACCATTTATAAACCCTTAAATGTGACTATTACATATAGGCTAGTTTTGGCTGACAGTACATGCCATTACCATTATTGTGTTTGGCATGAAATAGTCTAGTTTAGGTATGTTTTATCCTAGATTTTCAGAAATTAAATTAAAAAACAAGTATATTATATTTACATACATAAAATCAGAAATCTTTCAAAAACAGAAAGAAAAATAACTGCTAGTAATATTATTTCTTTAATCAAGTGACTTCTGACTACAGAAGATTGAGTTCTCCTTTGATTTGCGTGAGCAGTGAGTAAGCTCCTGAATGATCTCTCTCTTATCTCAGAGTCCGTAGTGTCCCGCAGCATGTCTCTGCTCCGGGACAGGACAGGTGTCCAGTCTGGAGGTGGCAGGGGGCAGCTCCAGTCCTGGCTCCGCTGCAGTCCCGCTCGAGGTCAGGGGTTAATGGAGGCGAGCGGCGCCAAGCCTCCCTCCCCTGGATCTCTCGGGGTGGATTTGGTAAACAGTGGAGCTGTCACAGCAGATTAATAATGAGAAAGGAGAACAGCACAGGGGGCTAATGGCCTCTAGACCAGCCATGAAACTACCTCCACCTCCCCAGAGCAGCTCCAGCTTATCGTCACTGTCTCAGGGAAGCCTCAATCCTGAACACCATGCTGACAGTGCTTATTTTACTGTGGCAGCTACCTTTTACACTGTGTGGACCTTCTGTGATGAATGGACCAAAAAAAGAGGTTAAAAACTCTTTAAATCGACTGAGACTGGCTTTAATTTACTTTACTTAAGTCAGAATGAAATAATGGAGAGTTCATAAAGAATATACATAAACAAAAAGTTTACTACCATCAAATATAATAATGCAGTTTTAAATACACAAAGCAGTTTTAGTATTATATACAGGGTTAGTGTAGTACAACCGGATGATTCAAAAAGTTGTTTAATAATAAATAATAATAAATAATGTATTTTACAAAAAAAACAAAGAGAGCATACCTATATATTTCCATTTTTATACATCAAACAGGTTTCAGTCAGTAAAGACTAAGTGCTGACTGGATGGTGTGAGCTTTTGCTGGAGTTCCAGTTTTATAACTGGAGTTTAAAACCATAAAAAAACGTGTCTGCAGTACTGAAATATTTGATATTGTTCTGTGTTGAGGATACATTAATATTTAATATATAAGTACATATTTCTAAACTCTAAATTTTAGAAATTTTACTCAATTGCTTCATATGTTCCACACATTTTGTACTCACTTCCAGTGGGTATTTGCCTCTTCAGAGCTTCTCTGGTATGGTATCACTTGGTCACATGTTTGTATCACATGTTTATTTCTGACATGTTTTTGGAAAGCAGCCAGATGAGTCTAAAATTTCCTATGATTCCTTTAATTTGTCACTTTGTCATGTAGTGTGAAAGTCGCAACAACTAAAGAACTCGCGAGTACAGCACAACCAGTCATCTACACACTAAGAAAAGTAAGTACAGATTTGTACCTAAAAGAGTACAAAGCTTGTCGCTGGGGCTGTACCTTTTATTGAGGTACAAAAAAGTACCTTTCAGTGAAAGTCCTTTTTTGTACCCATATTTTTGTGCCAGTAAAGATTATAAAGATTGTAAATATTATCATTAACTAAATATGTGTCAAAAATTTGATGATCCAAAATTGTCTGGCTTTCAAATGAAAAATGTGCAATTAAAATATATATTGTTTATTAGTACAGTGATACAGAATACTGAATATACCTTTTGGCTGGTGAAATGGTACAAATCTGTACTTATTGCTGTTAGAAATGACTTTGTACTTCAAAGGGAACAAATCTGACCCTGTAAAGACCAGTATTGTACCATTGAGGGTACAATTATAAAGAATGTACCTTTGAGTACAAAAAAGTACTCATATCGTACCTCTGTTTTTTAGAGTGTAGTGTGAATAATACAACAACCAGGTGACTCAAAAAGTTGTGTAGTGTGAACCAGGCATTTTGTGTATGTCAACAAAAAAATAAATGAAGTAAACCTGACAAAACACGAAATATACTGTGTTCATACTGTCTGCTATGCAACCAGAAGTTAGAAAAAGGTAAAACACAGTTTTTTATTTGTGTTTTCTATAATGGCTCGACTTTTTCTGATTTGGGCTTGTAGATTGAATGATAGACAGACAGATATACAGACAGTCTGACCGTTTTTTTCATGTGAACAGAAAACATACAGTATTTTCCTCTTTTCTGTTGAATTTCTAGTTGACTGTACCCCACAGTGCTTTTCTTCAGAACCTCTTCAGAAGGGTGGTAAATGCCAGCACATGTCGCCGCTGCCTCCCACTCCTCCTGTAGGCCTACAAAGCATTAGCTCGGTATTAGCAGCTGTCTGTCAGGACTAGCCTGGGTAGAAGTGCTTGGTGGTCTGCGGGGCTTCGTATGAAGGAAGCTATTAAATGTCACTCAGAAAGCTTGGAGGGCTCAGAACCTTACATTACAATTTCAACACACCTGAGGAAAGATAAGGAGGGTCAGACAGTAGACATGTATGAGGCTTGGCTTCCTCAAGATCCAAGGCGACTGAAACTGGAGACGTGACACTTCATTATGTGTGGGGAAACGCACACCGCGCGTAAGCTCCCTTTGATAGTGACTGTAAATATGCCCTAGCAACCCAGGCTTTTTACTGTAAATCTCAGCCAACCCCCCCTTCTTCCTCCTCTACTCATATATATATATATATATATATATATATATATATATATATATATATATAAATAAATATATATATGGATGCTGCTATACACATCTGCATAGAGGGAGCTGTCAGTTGGCCAGCAGGGGTTCAAGTCCCCTCCGCTCTCTCTGTTTCTTCTAATGACCTCTATTGTACATGCTGCACAATGGGGAAATGAGGCTTTGATCTTTAGGGGGCCAAGCAAAAATCCCCCTTCCCCTTCCCCCTCCCCATCTTAACCCCTTTTACAACGTTTTTTTTTTTTTCTCAGAGCCTTGACCTTCCACCAGACTCCACCAACCCCAACCTCGTTCCCCCTCCGCCTCTAAAAAACCCCTACTCCGCTGAGGCACCCGAGGAAATTTGGAAATGAAGAAGGATGGAGGGGATTTTGTTATATAACCATCCCCCCCCCCCCCCATCTTAGTTTGTTTGTTTTATTTTGCTCTTTATTTTTTTTTCCTATTTTAAGACATAAAGTAAACTTAAAGGAACAAGAAACAGCTCCCAAAAGGATTCCCGTTTCCTATTTATTACATCACATATTTCCAATTTTGTATTTATATTTATTCATTTATCTTTCTATCTATCTATCTTCTTCTATCTCTTCTTGCCAAATGGATTCCCTTATCATTCCGCATTAAGTAAAGGGGAAAGGGGGACATATGGGTCTCTGGAGGAGGAAAAAAAGGGAGGTGAGGTGATATGTAGTGTTCTGTGTCCAGAGCCAACACTAACAGGTTTATATAGTGGGCAAGGCCATAACTCTACTACTGATTCCCAGACTGTAGCCCCCTCAACCCAACCCAACCCAACCCAACTCAAACCAACTCAACTCTACCCAAGCCCCCCTTTTCCTTCTTCCCTCTTTGGAAGATTTGCAGGCTTCCAGCTGCCCTCACTTTCTCCTCCAATAGGCCAATGCTCCACTGAGCCTCTATAGAGAGCCCACACCAGGTCCCGCATTGTGTCGCCCACTTGGCCCTTTGCCAGCACCTCTCTCGAGCTTTTCTAATTTTTTTTTTTGGAAAACTCACCCCAACTCTGGCTCCCAAAACCTTTTCTTTTCTTCTCTTTCCCCTCCTTTGCTTCTTTTCTTTGCCCGGGCTCACCTCTCCTCTCTTTTCTTTCCCTCCTTTTTTATCTCCTCTTTTCACTAAGGCTCCTTTCTCTCTCTTTCTCTCTCTCTCTCTTTCTCTCTCTGCTTTTATTTCGGCCTCCCTGTGCCGTGGAGCTGGTGAATATTTATTGATGCTGCTGCAGAATGCCATTGTGCGAATGAATGGATGGAGTACAGGAGAGGAGGGACCGAGAGAATGCTGCCCTCGCTCAGCGCACAATATGTTTCCCTTGATGAACAGAGAATACATACCCATACACACACACACACATATACACACACTTACACAAACACACACACTCACACACACAGCCAAACTCACTCACATAAAGAGTTAGTTACGAATTCAGGTTGCTAGTCTATGCTTGTCACATCCAGCACCCCTCGCCATTCACTCCTTTCTTTGCACACTACCTTCTTTTTTTCTCTTCATTCTTTCTTTCTTTCTTTCGATCTTTCTATCTATCTCCTCCCACCCCCGTCAAGAACACACACACCAGTGTGCACCAGTGTGAGCGCACATGGCCCGTGTCTCCTCGGGGGCAGCTTCGTGAAATGCATTGAGAGCTGAGATATGGACTTGTCCTCCTGCTCATGTCCCTGTTCACCCCATTCACAATGCTTCAGTCCCTTCAGGCCTTCAGGCCTAAGCTCCGTCACTCACACCATCCTCCCACATGCGGAGGTTAACAGTGCAAACTTCAACCCCCCACCCCACACCTCCCCCCATTCCAAAGGGCTTCACACCTGAAGTAAACATCAGTGACAAATGACAAATGAGCCTGCAGTATCAGGTGTCGTAAGGGAGGGAGATTTATAAGGTAACAATGGCCGAAAAAAAGCAGACACAAAAAGCCTGTATCTACCATTACAGCCTATCCCCGTCAGAGAGCACCCTGTTCACTTTATCTGCTCCCTCCCCCAGTCCGAAAACACCCTGCCCTCATACACTCTTTACAACAAAAACTCTGGAAGTTCTGTAAATGAGCATTTTGTACAGTAGTTTTATTTATTTTTGGCATATGTGATCAGAGATGTACAGTAAAGAAGTAGAACTACTTTACTACTGTATTTAAGTTCTAAAATCTGTATCTACTGGAGTATTATTTCTTTCTACTCCTTTCACTTTTACTTCACTACATATTTTCACTGATTTAAAGGAGAACTCCGGTGTTAAAGGGACTTTGGGTGTAGTAAAACATGATAAAATGTACTTACCAAAGTAGCTCCACACCTCCTTGGTAGAATCCGGAGCGCTTTGACATTTAAAACGAGCCATTATTAACTTTAAAAGTGCACAAGAAGTTTATTTAAAAAATATTTAAATCCCATTTATAAATATGCTGCATAGTCTGCCTCCTGCCTCCTATATATATATATATATAATTATATAAAATGAATTAATTCATACACTTATTAATATGCCATACCATAGATCTGTCTTTGTTAAAGTGCATAATAAAAAGTATTTTTAAAAACACATATTTTTAATGTGTGACAGCATCCTAAATCGGATAAAAATTGGTAGAGTTGTGATTCTTATAGGTGGAGGCAGGCTATGCGGAGTCTTTGTTTATATGTCTATGACATTATCAGTACAATGATGGCGGCGCCTGGAGATTTACCTGCACTATGGAGGTAAATAGTGTTTTTAAATAAACTTCTTGTGCACTTTTAAAGTTATTAACACCTGTTTTAAATGTCAGAGTTCTCCGGATTCTGCCAAGGAGGAGTGAAGCTACTTTGAGCCTAAAAATGGTGTAAAAAGCGATTTATTCGGGCAAAATATGCCCCAAAGTGGCCATTGTACAGCGTGCTGGGCAAAAAGCACAAAATTACTGGATCTTAAAAAGCTTAGAAAGAGGACGGAGGTGTGCTATTCAACAAAGGTAATTACTTTTTATCATGTTTTACTACACCCAAAGTCAATTTTACACCAGAGTTCTCCTTTAAAAACCGACTTCTACTCAAGAAAAACTGTATTGGTGTGCATGTAGTTACCGATTCTTAGAAACCTTAGAGTGTATTAAATGTCCAGGAGCATAAAGGGGTTAAAGGCTTTTGGTAGAGCCATATGTCCAATCCAGAAACTATTCCGGGGCCTTTGTTTGTAAGTGTATCCATGGAGCTGGATTGCTTTCTCATACTCTATCCTGTTTGTGTGAAGCAGCAGTTCACCAGGATGGCCTGCTCTGATTGAAGCCAGACGGCTGGACACAGTACAAGGCCCTCTCTCATGGCGCCTCTGTCTTTCTCTCTCTCTTTCTCTCTGTCAGTGTCTCTCTCTCTCTCTCTACATCTCTATCTCTCTTCATCTCTCTCTCTCTCTCTCTCTCTCTCTCTCTCTCTTATGAGGTCTGACTGGAGACCCTCACTGAGCAGGAAGTTGTGGGTCAGCCGCACAGCCGGGCCAAGACAGACTCTCAATTGTCTGTGTCGTCCACTCTCTGCTGGTGGTCACGTTTCTTGGGCGGCTGATTGTGGTCTTTGGAGAGGAGGATGTATGACTGAAGTATTGTGAAAAGCGCTTCTTTAAATACTTGCGAGTGGCCTTTTGAGTCACAGTGTCTTCTGTGGACGCTCTGGACTCAGTTTGCTCTGTTTACAAGAACTCCAAGGCTTTGGAGAAGTCAAAGGTCGTGACGCCTCCTCTGGCCTCTGGGTTTAAGAACTCCATTAGTTGTGCTGTGGTGTGTTTCCTGTCTGCCAACAGCCAGCGATCTGTCAGATTCGACGCTGGACATGGAGGGGTCATCCGCTAGGAGCTGCGTCATGGAACTGCTGGAGTTGGGTTTAACCCTTAAAGTCACTGTGTAACCCTTTAAACCTATTCAAATCAGCTTCTAGTACACATGGGTGTGTTTGGCCTTTTTTTAACAATAAAATAAATATCAATATGTGGAATTCAGAATGAAATACAGGCAGATATGCTTATTGATTTACAGCTCTGGAAAAAATTAAGAGACCTCTTCAGTTTCTAAATCAGTTTCTCAGATTTTGCTATTTATAGGTAAATGTTTGAGTAAAATGAACATTGTTGTTTTATTCTATAAACTACGGCCAATATTTGTTCCAAATTTCACATAAACATATTGTCATTTAGAGCATTTATTTGCAGAAAATGAGAAATGGCTGAAATAACAAAAAAGATGCAGAGCTTTCAGACCTCAAATAGAAGAAACGTTTTACGAGTTCAGAAATCAATATTAGGTGAAATTACCCTATTTTGTTAATAACAGTTTTCATGCATCTTGGCATGTTCTCCTCCACCAGTCTTACACACTGCTTTTGGATAACTTTATGCTCCTCCTGGTGCAAAAATTAAAGCAGTTCAGCTTGGTTTGATGGCTTGCGATCATCCATCTTCCTCTTGATTGTATTCCACAGGTTTAATTTTTTTTTTAATCTTATATTTTTCCAGAACTGTATTAATGTAGTTTTATTGGCTACAGTACTAGAGTGTGTTACCGTATTGTAATTTTTAAAGCAAAAATATTGTTTCTGTCGCACAAAACTTAAAAATTTACTACTGCCAAAGTGACAACTTTACAGGAGAAGGAAAACTTTCTTAACTTTAATAGAATTCATTATCATACTATTTTATCACATTTCTACACAATAATAGAGGACCATCTTCCAGATTTACATTCTGTCATTAAGTCAAAAACAGCACAAATGTAGATGATTTTGCATAACAGTCAAAATATGCTTTTTATATACCAGTACAAGGAAATAATATTATTAATATACCTAATACATAATTAATCAATAATTAATTCACCTTGTATTTTCATGACAATAAGGTGGGTTGGGTAAAGATGTTCTGGTGTTGGTTTAACCTCCCCTCTAATGATATTAAATATAAACGCAGCTTATTACAGTATGTAGTGCTCCACAACACTCCAGTCTTTTGTTTTGTCTGTGTGTTGTGCTTGAGAGTAGTTAGCTAAGCTCTAAACAGCTCTAAATGATGTTAAATAAAATCTTAAAATGTTAAATGTTGTGTTGTGTTAGCATGGCTAGCTACTTTATGATTAGTGTCCATGGCAGAAAATACACTGCAAGTACGATACGACCATAAACCATTTGATTTAAACTGACTTTCAAACACGAAGACAGATTTAAATAACAAAACGAAAAAAACTGAGTTTTCTACTTGCTTTATTTTTTTTTATTCATTTTATCTAATATTTTTTTAAAATAAACAGCTTACAGCTATAGTATACAGAACAATTTGTATGTATGGTTAAATATAGATACTTTAAATTTCAAATTAAAAGGTTAAAAACATACTTAATACTTCTTTTATTGTAAACCTCATATACTTTCTGGCCAGTTTTGTGCAGCATTACTGCACATGCTCTATTTCATTTCCTCATGGGTAGAAGTTGATGAACTGTGCCAATAATTTGTCCCCTGTGTGAAGTACAGGAGACTAGCCTGCTCAGTAGAGGCAGGGAAAGGAAGTCTTTCTTTCAGCCTCTGAGATTTACCCTGAAAAAAGTCCCTCTGTTTTTAAGGACATTCAGGCCTGCTTTTGTTACAGACTGAACAGGTTGATGGTAGGCCTACGGAGGAAAACACAATGCAGCCGGGCCCAGGGCCAAACACTCACCCCACCCAGAGCCGCCGTCACAGGAGATGTAACCAGAAACCTGCACTCTGGCCCAGTTGAGTCTTTGGCTTGATGTGATTTGAAGAAATCATTTACAGTTTCTGGATTTTATACAAAAACAGTAAAAGAAATAGGTTTAATAAATCTCCCCAGAGATGCTCACACATAGTATAAGTCAGTTTGAGGGTTTTAGGAGGTTCTGTAAAAGAATTATTGTTTTGTTTTCTTATTTATTTCCCTCATAACTGAACGTACACGCAAATGTTTTTTTCAGTGCCACTTTAAAAAAGGCTTCTTCATAAAGGGTTTATGAATAGTTTTAAAAAAGGGTTTATTTTTGGTTATGAGTTAAGTTGTAAATACTTTAAAATCATTACTTACATCTCGTAAATAGAAATAGAACAACAGTGCAAAAAATAACAACTTTTTTAACATATCTAATAAAAAATAGAAAGTCAGTTTAGTCATTTAATATGTTACATTTAATAGTACACTGTCTGGACTATCTAGTGGCCACATGACAACATTACACTCAGTTGCTTGAAAACAAGATGGTGGGAATCCCAGTTAAAAGTTTCTACAGCCAGTCCAGACAGAAACACAGCCCAGGTAATTAAATTTTATTATCATCAAATTTTATGTTTGAAACTAGTTTATTTACTTAGTTTAGAGAGCAACAATATGTTTTTGAACTAACTGTGTCCTTCTGATCCCAAATGGCAAGGATCATTTTTAATTGTTAAAATAAACAACTGTCTCCAGTTATCTACATGTGTCCTACTAATCCTTAATAGCTAGGAAAAATTTAAAACACATGGCAAGCAAAATCCGGTCCTCAGGAGGTTCACACAATACAGTACTATATTGTTTTAAATCTGCAGTAAATTTACATTAGTTATTTATTACAGCTAAACAGTTAAAGATTTCCACACTTTTGCACACACTAAATATGCACATATCAGAGGTCATAATGTTCTGATAAAGGACTAAATTGTGACTAAGGCAGATTGAGCTTTAAAAACAATGTATAACTTTATCTTTAAAAATATGGTTAACCAGAGATGTCAAGAAGGAAGTACAAATACTTAGTTTCATTACTCATTACAAAGTAGAAATATTGGTCATCTATACTTTACAGGAGTATTTAATTTTCAGATGACTTTTATATTTCTACTTCTTACATTTTCACACAATTATCTGTACATACTTTTTTGTTTGGCTTCTTATTGTTCAAAAAACACCCTATCCAGATATATCTCTCCATCCAAATAGAGTGAATCTGATTGTGGTTGGATGAAAAGTATAAACAAACACCATTCCATCACCTTATTGGTTTATGCGTATATCCATCTCACCTGCACACGCAGGTCACGTCACACTCCAGCAAGAACATAGCAGATGTATGTAGGCTAGCATAAAGATACTCTGTGCAGAGACTCGAAATAAATTAAGGGAAACGTCCCAACTAAGGTTTAGCTTTAATATATTTGCATTGTACTAAAATACATTCATTTCCAATGGGCAAATATGTAGCTGAAACAGGGGGCCTAGTGCATCCCAAATTTTTCAGCATCAACAATTTAATATAAGATTATATTCGTTATGGCTTTTAGAAAAATGTGTTTTGGGGAGGGGGGTTAGTGCTTTTGTACTTAATGGCATTGTCTTCTCCTTACATTACTTTTACTTTAGTAAAAAGCAGCTTGAATTGATCCTGAAGTGTTTTTAAACCCTTATATATGACAGGTCTGGAAACAAATAAGAGACCACTTAACAATGATGAGTTTCTTTGATTTTACCAAACTGAAAACCTCTGAAATATAATCAAGAGGAAGATGGATGATCACAAGCCATCAAACCAAGCTGAACAGCTTAAATTTATGGACCAGGAGTGACATAAAGGTACCCAAAAGCAGTGTGTAAGACTGGTGGAGGAGAACCTGCCAAGATGCATGAAAACTGTGATTAAAAACCAGGGTTATTCCACCAAATATTCATTTCTGAACCCTTTGAACACTTTATGAATATGAACTTGTTTTCTTTGCATTATTTGAGATCTGAAAGCTCTGCTTCTTTTTTTCTTGTTATTTCAACCATTTCTGATTTTCTGCAAATAAATGCTCTAAAAAACAATATTTTATTTGGAATTTAGGAAACCTGTTCTCTGTAGTTTATAGAATACAACAACAGTGTTCATTGTACTTGTTGCAAATGTCAGTTAATAAGAAAAGTGTCTGTGTTTCATGACAAAGCACCTTTGTCCGGTCTGCACATTTAGCCAATGAAGAGGTCAGGCTGTCTGCGCAGAGCGAGCATTAGCTGTGGGCTGCGCTGCACTGAGGATTGTGGGTGCTGCTGGCTGATTGGGTGAAGTGTGTGAGTGGCAGGCTGTCAGAGGGGATTGTGGAGGGCCGGTTGGGCGCAGCGAGAGGCTGAAGGGGGTCAGATGGGGCAGGGCAGGGTTAATAACTGCCCCACTAGTGGAGTTTGCTTTGCTGTGAAGGGCTGCTCTTTCATGTGTGCCACTTACTAGCATGCCCCCTGCTGCTATCGCCAGGACATCTTATGTGTGTGTGTGTGGGTATGGGTGTGTGTGTGTGTGCACATTTCTTTGTGTTTTTTTTTTTTTTTTTACCAATCCCTCGTTGAATAGGCCCTTTCTGTGACAATGACGGGAACACAACAGCAAATCACATAATGATTGACCTGAGCGTATCAAAGGGCCGGGTGAGTTTGGGTTAAACTGGGCCACATAACTCCCTTTGTCTCACACTATCAAATCTTCTTTCATTGGCAGCGACGCTCGACGAAGACTGTACTCAGACTCAAGCCGACAACAAATAAGCTGAGTTGGAAACCACAAACAGGGATTCATTACTCTCCGTATAATGCTATATCATTACTGCAGTGTGTTCTCATACCTAAGAAAAGGAGCTAAGAAAAGGCTTTCTTGTGGAGCGTTCCTGTGTAATTACCATTACACAAGAGCGTGCTTTATAAACACACTAGGTGCCTGGCTTGTTTGGAGTTTGCTGTAGGTTCTTTATCTCTCGAGAGCCCTGAGATGAGTTTACAGTGTATGTGAGTGAGTGAGTGAGTGAGTGAGTAAGTGTGTGTGTGTTGTGTGTGGGATTGCGTTGGATTAAGGCATGCGGCATAACTGCCTCAAACAAGTTAAAATTGCCAGTGGTGAAAAAACATCAAAAAGATTTGAACTTAATCAATTACCCATTACAGTATATTATTATTGCTTTTATTCAGATGCTGTTCAAAAAATATTTGAATTGAGTCTATTAAGGACAGTCTAATAATAATAAGAGTTTTAATAGCTGTAATGCAGCTTGACAGTGCAGTGCAATGTATGATGCTCTCTGTGATTAAATGCACTTTATTGTGCAGGACGCAGTGACCTAAGCAGTGGCGGATGCTGGTCTTTCAAGGAGGGGAAGCTCAATTTCGGCCTACATCTTAACATATGTAGTTTTATTATACGTAAATTCTACTCTCCCTGAGATTTTTTTATTTTTTTTGTAAACAGAAGGCATTATTTTCAAGTTTTCACTACACAACAAAAAGGTACCCATTCTTTACATTGACCAATTACATAAAAAATACGCTATGACATGAATAAACATAAAATGATCAGTAAAAAAAAACATTACGCAAAATCTTCAAAGTTGGAAAAAATGCAGGTAAATTTAGTTCCTTTTTGGACAGTTTTAATTTCCTTGAATAAGCCCTTTATTCATTTAAATTATTTAAATTATTTTTAATGATAACACAATACTTAGTACTCGCCCCTGTTCATTTATGTCCTGAGATGGTTTCATCAAGAGGAATGGCCATCAGTACATTTTATTTGTTACAGCATTTCCAGTCAGCCCACTCACTTTATCATACCAGAACAGCTGAAAATACCTGTATTTTCAGACAGCTGAAAAACACAGATTTTTACACTGAAAGATAGCTGATTCGCTCATTCCGCTGTCAATCAAAAAGGGACTCCGCCTCAGAAAAGATCATCCAATCATCATGCAGAAGCTGAGCGTCCGGGCCGACCGAGGCCAGCCCACTGCCCCATAGAGCCCCAGAGACGCTGAGCGTCCGATGGGCGGGACAAAGCCCAGCATTTATCCAATGACTCGTCTCGTTTCGCCGCGCGCTTTGCTCCGCTATTGAAGTCTGTGGACGCTCAGCGTCCGCACTGTTTAAAGCAGCGCTGTGAAGCTGCGGGAATCAGTGAGAGGAAAGCCGCGGCGTTACCAGTGATAAGAAGCTGATTCTGAACTAAGTTCAGCGCGTTGTAGCGCATATTTAATCAGTGACATGTACACACAATAGTGTATATTTAATCACTTATTTTTTACATTTTAGGGGAAGCTGAGCTTCCCTTGCAGTCTTAGAGCAATCGCCACTGGACCTAAGGTATAACTGGAAACCAACTTTAATGTGTGTGATTATCATTTTTGACTAAGTTATATGTGGAGAAATACTTGCTTTGCTGATGTATGTATCACCTTTATCAGATAATATATTAGAGCTCACACTGCAAAAAGTGAAAGAAGAAGTGACATTTTCTAAATTTAAGGCAATAAATCTTATTTTCTTCTCTGATAAGACTTTTTGTCTAAGCATTGACTAAGCATTGTATTGTATTGTATTGATTATTTTGCTTGTTTTAGGGATAATTATCTTAATCATTCTTACTTAGAATGTGTACCTTATTTTAAGTAATTTAAGTAATTTGAAGCACAATCAAGCAGCAATCAATAAATTATTCTGATTATTGTGTCCAAAAACAGTGACTTTTTTGCTTGTTTTAGGTGTTACTTCACTCATTTTGAGACTTTGCCATTGCTTTTTGTAATAAATCTTACTAAGAAAATTTTGCTTACCCCATTGGCAGATTTTTTTGCTTAATATACATATATTTGTCTTAACTTGCATATATTTTGTCTAGTTTTTGCCAATGGATTTTTTTTTTGCAGTGCATAAGTGATTTCATTTTGTTTCATCCACTGAACATCCAAAACACAAAAATATATATATTTTTAAAATATTTTTCTCTAGACTAAGTAGCACGCACCATATGTGAAGTACACACATTTGTCAGTGTTAAATCTACACTGTTAATGTTCAGTGTAAAAATTTTATTCATGCTTAATATTAAATACAAATACAGCCGGAATCTTCTAATCTGTACATTGTATTGACCTCACTTGTTTTTGCACACATTCTCAAAAACATAGATATGGACGAAACAGAGTAAATGTTGTAAATGATGTGTTACTGTATTTTTCACACTACAAGGCACACTTAAAATCCTTTAATTTTCCCCAAAATTGACATTGTATCTTATAATCCTGTGCACCTTATGCATGAATTCTACCAGTCAGGTTGTAAAAAGCTGTAAAGCCTCTGTGTACAATGTCATACAGGAGTTTCAGTGAAGTTTCTCCAGCACCAAGGCTGGAGCAGCATTAGCATTAGCCGCTAACCGCGCTAAGCGCTAGCTCTATCGTCGCTCAGAAGCGAGTATATCGGACTGTAGCCTGAGAGTTTACTGTGTTAAAACAAGCTACGTGGGAGAAACCACTAGCTGATAGTGCCCTGGCTTACCACTGCAGCTAACCGCGGCTAGTGCTGCTGCTTTTACTGCACTTCTACTGTATGTCTTTTTACAGATTGCCCTGTTTTGTAGGCATCAGTAAAGGGTGTGCTTAAAGGGTGTGTGCACAAGATTTGAAGAGAAGAGATAAGGAAATGATCATGCTCTGCAACTGCAATTAGCTGAGATATCTTTTAAAAACAAGATCAAATAAACAAATAATTAATTATTAAAAAAACTGTACGGTTCTGATTTGCAGAACTAAACAGCCATCATGTATGCATGTGTGTGTGTGTGTGTGTGTGTAAGCTGTGCTGGCTTGGGTTTTTAAAATCATATGTGTATGTGAGAGAGAGAGAGAGAGAGAGAGAGAGAGAGAGAGAGAAGAAAGGCATTCACTGTCTCTTGCCTCAGTGAGGTTCAGGGCCTAAACTAAAGCTGGGTTGTGTTTCAGTCTCTCTGGACGGACTATTATTACAGCTGCTCCAGTCGTGAGCACCGCAGAGTCCCTCGGCCCTCACCCTGCCTGAGACACACACCTCCACTGCCCGCCCACCGGGGTCACCACCTCCGAACCCTCACCCTGGGGTCATTCGCTCTCAAGCTATCATTAAAGAGAGTTGTTTTGTTTTAAAACTCTCTCTCTTTCTCTCTCTCTGGATATTAGTATTGGCTGCCACTACCACAGTTGCTATTGATCTGTTCAGTATGAGCTGATTAGCAGGCCTGTGATTTGTTTTGAACTGCTGGAGGGTTCGCAGCGCTCACACTGCCTGCATTGTACGTCCATCTCACACAGCACAGTGTTACTGAACAGGTACACCGCTGCTAATGTGGAAAGGCTGTGGTCATGCTTTAGCCAGGTGTGTTCTGCTCCAGCTCTGTGCAGGTGAAGGTACCGTGCAAAAAATAATATACTGAATAAACTGTAAAATGTACAGTCATGTACCAATTTTTCCATGACACAATGTTGTCTTTTTGCTTGCATGTACAGTGTTGCTGTAATACAGTTCTTAAATTTCTTCTTTTTGGCATGCAACTCATTTTAAAACAACATTACGTAGAATGTTTACCTTAAAACAACTGCTCCACTGGCCTGGAATACGTAAAAAAAGCTCTTCTGTTGTTTTTCAGAGCTTGGAGCACTGCTAACTGCACTATGTAACTTTGGTAAAGCATGCAGGACAACATCCACAAAGAACATGTAATGTAAAATAATATTTATGTAAAATCCTGTAATATTGATTCACGACTTTCAGTAACAGTTTTGCTTTTTTCAGCTTGTCCAGAAATGCATGTGTTTCTGTTTTCTGAGGTTGTATCAAAGTTAGAATCACTATTCCTGATTGTAATTGGATTCTGGAAACTAAACAACAAAAGTAAGACAACGAATGTAAAGAATGCAGCTTTTAGATGATGTTCTGTTTACTGAGGATTAAGATTTAGTCAAAACTAATTTCACCTATGCGAAAAGGATTTGCCCTCTTAGCTACTACATCAACGAGTATACCACAAGATCACTGCCAGGCCTGTCAAACATCTAGCATCACTTCATTAGAACCTGTCTGACAATGTGAAGAATGCTACGAGGTTTCAGAGAGCATCACATATCACATTTTAATAAGCTTTAAATACAGATGCAATGCAATATTTTCTGTGTGGTGCTCTATTTACTCCTCTCTACATGTACATTTCCAGATCACTATTTAAGCACTATTACAGAGGACAGAATTTGGACATAGGGTACATTTCTCCCCACTATATATTACAAACCACTGTGATTAACACTGCACTGACAGTTATAAATGATGTATTCCGATACTGCTACAAAATAGCAAAACTTAAGTAGTGCACTATAAAGTTAATAGAGCACAGTTTTGATCAAGGAAAAGTCATTAAAATTGACCAGTGTGGAAAAGGGTTGCAAACCTATTGCTAACTGTCCAATCAACAGTTCATCTAAAACTCTGAAAAAGAGAAAAAATTGCAAAATAATGAACCTTCCCATTTTTTGGTGGTCTACAGTTTAAATGTGGCATTTAATATATACAAAAATTTGAAGAGAGGGATCAGCCTTTTTTTATTTTTAATGCATCGCTTTTTATCAGTGTTCCTAGAAGCTAAACTGTGGTATGTTTTCTGTATAAAAGTTTTTTTTTTATAATCATTACCTAAACTATTGTTTTACTATTACTTTCATTCTAAATTATTATCTGAATTTTTGCCATTTTTTATGTAATAAGACAAATAAGACTTTTATTACATTTTGTCAATGTTGCGTTTATGATGAACTGACCAATAGAAATGCCATGTCCCAAGTGACTTGAAATTGCACATTTTTGCACTTCCATTGAAATTTTGGAGATATGAGGTTTTTACATGACAGGTACAGTATCAGAAAATTATATAAAAAAAATGCATTTCATATATTGAAACTGTAAGCATGCTGACGTTCTGTTTTTCCATGTTATTACATAATATTAGGAGCAAGCGGGAATAATAACATTGTAAAATTAATATGGGGGCTTCATTGCGCAATAAGTGTAAATGATATTTTTATTTATAGCACAATATGTAAGATATTATGGCTCTCTTGTGTGCATGTGCTTGTGCACGTTTGAGTGTGTGTGTGTGTGTGTGTGTGTGTGTGTGTCTGTGAATGCCACACAAACATGAGCATGCTTTTACTGTGTGTGTGTGTGTGTGTGTGTGTAATTACAGACTAGCAGGTAATGTAACACCGCAGCCACTCCCAGTAGAATGCCTGTGTGTTTGGCTGTTGTTTATTAGAATGAGGAGTTTAACAGAGGTTGGGCAATAACAATAGAGCAGTGGATGAGCAGCAGCTGAAACGCTGATGTATGTGAGAATTCACTAGCCTACGTTTAACCCATCCCCTGAGGCTCTCCTCACAGTCTGACACAAACATCTCCAACATGAATTACATCGTTAAAAATGCTAATTGGATTATTGGATATCGATTGGATTAAGTTTTGATTGGATATCTTGAATTGTGCTTCTTACAACATACCTTTTAACATACATGGGCAGAGCTGAACTGCTAGGCCAAATAAATGGAGATAAAGGTGATGGATTTTGTGACATCATCTCTCAGCAATTTTACTACATGCTGCATATTTTAAATATATATATATTAAGTCTACTATCTTTGCCTACAACCACTCACCACACACAAGTGAAACTGGAGGAGATAACGCCCAACTTGTGCTAAAATCTTATTTTTTGTTATCTACCCTCAAAATCAACTCTAAGTAACATTTAATCAATGCTTAATTAAATAATAATGAAATATTAGCAGAATTAAGTAACTTTGCCTTATTTACTTTAAGTAACAGTATGGTATGTGAAATGCACCCATAAGGTCATTGTTGGTGGGGAATTTTATTATTATTTAATTTTTTAAGATGATTTTATATTATTTTAGGCATAGCAGTGTGTTTAATAACAGGCTGATGAATACAGGGACTATGAGTATGAATATATGCGGACTAGTTGAATTGTTTAATCTGTCTTCAAAATAGTCATGTATAAGTGAATTAAGTCACATTTGTAGGTAAAATTAAGTGTTTAACAACCTGTTAAAATACAGCAGAATTTAAAAAAATGCATATAATTCATTAAAAAAGCTTTGAAAATGCATCTGACTCCCCTGTTTAGAAGTGGTCAGGAATAAAAGTGAGCAGAAATAACTTTTTTAAAACTTGGAAATAACTTCTCATAACAACAGAAATGGCACATTAGAAATTTTATATTTTCCCATTAGAAATATTCAATTAGAAATGGAAAATGAGTTTTTTATACATGGACTGTAAGCCCGGATAAGTTGAATTTACTTAAACAATTTGAGGAAACCGGTTGCCTTAAAAAAGTTAAGTAATGGGTAATGAAAACTTAAGTTGGCATAACTTAGAACATCAAGTTATTACAACTAAAGGGGAAGTTGATTTAACTTTTTTATTTTTGTTATACTGTAAGACCGGATAAGTTGAGTTTACTTAACTTTTTTAAGGCAGACAGTTTGCTCAATATTTTTTTTTTTAAGTAATGGGGAATAAAAACTTTGATTTAGCATAAATTTAAACATCAAGTTATTACAAATTTCCTTCGGGATAAATAAAGTATCTATCTATCTATCTATCTATCTACAACTGAAGAGGCACTTGATTTATTTGTAAGGTAGCCCAGGGGGAATCACTACACACTGATGGTGAGTGTCAGAAACTGTTGGACACACCCAGTATGCAAATAGATTGTGACAGAAGCCAATTCAGTTATTATAAGTTGGTTCAACTCGAAGATCTCAGTTTGAATGTTTATATGTGCCCACAAATGTTCAACTAAATCAAAATAGTTTAGTGTTGTTTAGAAATATCCAATTTTATGTAACACAGACTTAAATCATTTGAGTTCAAACAACGTATGGGTTTACAGTGTATGAGCTGAAGAATGAATGATATTTATTTTTATTATTTTAACAACGCTGCTATAGACTGAACTTTTTGAAAATGTGATTTAAAACCTGAATAGAAAAAACACCTAAAAAGAAAATAAATCACCCAGAAAAACACAAAAAATGTATGTTTGGCAAAGTGGAAGAGTCTGAATGTCACTAAAGTCCATAAATACCAGACTAAACCAAAAGTTCAGAAGTCATGAGGAACAAGAGTGCGCTTCAGCTGCAGTCAGCAAAAATAACCTTTTTAAACTTGGAAAGCCAAACTTATGGGAATTTTTGTTTAATGTTTGGAGTGTTACAAGCTGTTGTTGACTTCTCTTTCTCTCTCTTCCTCTCTCTCGCCCTTTTCCAAAGGTCAAGGGGCAGAGGTGGAGCTGCTCACAGTGTTCCAGTGGTCCATCTGTCTTCATTAACTGTCTGGAACTCCTCAACTCCTCTGGAGCTCTGCAGCTCCACCACGCAACAGTTTACTCTACATACATACAAATGCCAACACAGCACAACACACAAACACACGCTCACTCATCTGTGTGTACTGTAGTTAAATATTGCACATAAACTGAACCTTAACCCCAGCGACCATACGGAAATCTTTTTGTTTTACAAGTGAGAACTAAAGCGTCGCCACAACACCAGAATATTCATATTTTTATGAGTCTGTGTGGACATTTGGTACATGCGCATGCACACATACACATACGCAAGATTTCTGTCCGCCACAGGAATTTGGCTTCTCTTTGAGGCATAATCAAAGGCCAATTTTCACATTTATTTTATCAAACTGTTCAATTATGCTTTTTACAGCTCTACATATAGTGATTTGGGCAGCAGCCCCAAGACCCTGCGTCTTTAGAAATGTTTTGAATGCAGCTCTTTTATGAGTGTATTTATAGTGATTATTATATAGTGAAATTGTTCTCCTATGAGAGCCTGTCTTTTGGTTTGGCCCTAGAAACTGGCTTTCTTTATCTCTGAGACTTTCGACAAATGTTCAGTTTAACAGAGTTGTTTTCCTCTCATGCTTGGTCTGTCATTGGATAGGCTTTGTTGTTTACCAACACTGACAGTGACCACCAGGCCTAGTATAACTATATTCACTGTGTTGAATATATGTAATAAGAATATGAGGCTGAGTCTGTTGTGATATGTGGTGCTTCTGAAAGAAGAAGCTCATTGGAGACAGTAATGAGGAATGCAGCCTACTATACTATACTATACTATACTATACTATACTATTATACTATACTATACTATACTATACTATACTATACTATACTATTATACTATACTATACTATACTATACTATACTATACTATACTATACTATACTATTATACTATATCATATTAACTTACTGACTCAATTAGGAGTAAAAGTCTACATCCACAGAGGACAGGATTTCTCACTGCTATGTACATCAGGGTAAATTAGGGTACATTTCTCCCCACTATATATTATCAGACAGGCATTGTGATTTACAGTGCACTGAAAGTTAAAAATATATATATTTTGAAATATGACATGTATTCGGACTTGCATATCATTGCATTCATTCTAAATTATTGTCTGATTTTTTTGCCATTTCTACGTATTTCACATAAGACTTTTTTTTTTACATAGAAATGTTAAGTCCCAAGTTATTTGAAATTTCACTGTTCTGCATTTCCATTGCCGTTTCAGAGATATAAGGTTTTTATGTGACAGACACAATATCAGAACGTGATAAAAAAAAACACTGGATTTTATATTCTGTAACTGTATGAATGCCGACGTTCTGTTTTTCCATGTTATTACATAATATTAGGAGCAACAAGGAATAATAACATTGTGCAATAAGTGTAAATGATATTTGTATTTATAGCACATTATGTAAGATATTATGGCTCTGCAGGTGACACACATCTGTGGATCAGTGTGAACAGCAAAAACACTGACATTGAATGTGACATTTTCAGTTCTGATTTAAACAACTTTCATATGTGTATTGGAATCTGATGTGATCTGATTATCTAACGTAAACAGCAATACAACTCAGTCTGAACTGCCAGCTGATAATTCATGCCAGACATTCACTGAAGAAAACGGAAAATGGACAACAGTAGTGAGGGAGGTTTTTAGTGGTGGGATAGCGAGGTAACAGACCTCATAAATAATAAATATTTGATGGAATGTCACCAGGTGTGACTGCAATTTTAATGAAAAATGAAAAGGCAGCAATCTAAAGAACTGCACATGGTCTAAAGCAGGGGTATTTAATTAGAATTCAGTATGGTCCAGTTAGAGAAAATTTCGACAGGCCAAGGTCCGGACCGATTTTTAACTTGTGTTATGATTCAGTGCTATATCCTATATCCAAGGTTGTTTGAACTATGATGAAAAAAATATGTAATAATAATAATAATAATAAAAAATGCCTCTCTGGTCAGATTTTGTATCCATTCCTCACCTGTCTCTCTGTCGCGCTCGGCGTGACATTAGTTTTCGTCCGTTCTCGTTTTTCCGCCCGTTCTCGGGCTCCCTATCTCCTTATATGGGCGTTTTTTCACGGCCGTGTTCCAATTCAATAGCCGGAGCAGCGGGACCGCGACCCTGACAACAAGGGTTCGATCCCGCGTGAGGAGCGGTGTGTTTATTTTTTTCCTTATTGCGTCTGCACAGATCTGATTGACTGAAGAGAGCGTTTGGTGATCTTACCCCACACGTGATTGGTCTGTGATTTACTGCACCGCAAAGCACATATACAATTAAATCCTTCTCAGTAGTTTATCAGTTTGGGTCAGCATCGGACAACATTTGGGTCCGGACCCGGACCGCGGTCCGCCTATTAGTGACCCCTGGTCTAAAGAATACAGCAAGTGTAGGTAAAACAGAAACATCACCTGAAGCATTGAACTTTTGAGCATGTATGTCAGTTTAGGAGTGTGAACTGTTCAGACAGATGTCAGATATACTGTACTGTAGGTAACATTCTAAAGATCAGATTTGAACAGGAAGGAATATTTACTTATTACTTTTAGCTTTTACCTGCTGTGTAAATTAAAGCTTCAAAGAAATACCTTGTAGAATGTACTGTATGTACTAAAGATAAATAAAGCACTGGAAGTTTTTACACAAGAATAGTCATCTTGAATTTGTCTGTTTTGTGGGAAATCTCAGAAATGACATAAGCAACAGCAAAAAAATACAGGAGCAGAGCCAGCACATGAATGAAGGCAATGAAGTAGAAGGCAGTACAAAAGTTGGTTGTTTTCCATATATTTTTACACATGTAGTGATGGTAAAGTACTGTTATTTAAGTCCACCATAGTCATAGATACTTAAATTAACTTCATTATGAACTGGATATTGTAGTTATGTGCTGTTGACACAGTGTTTTGAAATGTCTGATAATTCCTGTGTGGTGTATGTATTACAGATACAGTGTAATAAATTGGCCAAAGTTTCACATTTTTTTGAAATATATGTTTTGAATCAGAATTACAGAATGTTAACTGCTAGTAACAGAGGCCTGTGTTGGTTAGCATTGTGCTGAGTGATGGAGGCCCATTCTACCTATCCAGAGAAAGCAGTAAGGCTATGTATGCACTATTTAACTCCTGACTGGTAATGGCTGTGGCATTGCTGCGATGTAAATTGATAATCATCCAAATAATAGGAAAAGACATAATGATGATTATGACTCTAAAAAGCTAATAATAGCTTATATTTTAATAAAGTTCAGATGATTTACTTTATTTATTTTATTTACATTAGTAATAATGTACATAAACTAGTCACTAATAAGTCCTATGTGCATTAAATGGTGGAAAAGTAGAAAAAATGAGAGTGATGGGAAATGTAACCTCTGCTAATCGCAGAAGCCTACATCATTTAATGTCTTCGCATAACTATAGTAGATGAAAACACAGCTTGACGCATTTTTGGCCAAAAGTTTGTAATTGCGCATAACTTTTGCGAAACATTTGGATGGAAACCCAGGTTCTGCTCTCTGTTGAGATGCAGCAATAAAAAGACTTTGCTAAAAGAGTCAGACAATTAAATAAGAGAATTGGAGGCTCTAGTGTAGACAGATAGCAGGATGATGATGGTGAAGAAGAAGAAGAAGAAGAAGAAGAAGAAGAAGAAGGACGAGGAGGAATATGCGAGTAAGCGAGCGAAACAGAGAGAAAGAGAGAGAGTTAACTCTGATCAGTGGTTTGGCTGAACTCACCATGAACCAGTGCAGATTTATTTTCTCCGGAGCTATTCTCTGTCCCAGAGGGAGCCAGATTTACATGCCTCTCTCTCTCTCTCTCTTTCTCTCTCTCTCTCTCTCTCAGTTGGGGGCTGGGGGGGTCAGTATAGGGCTGGAGAATGCAGACAACAAGACAGAGATGAGGGCTTGTTTTAAAGCCCAGTTATGAACTATAGTATATATACCACTTATCATAGCCAAAGGCTCACATTGTTCTTGTACAAACTATACAACCTAGGTTTGGGCAAATTTCACTTTTTTTCACAGTCATACCATTTTTATTACCAAATTATTACCATCGACCACAAATAGGGGGCCATCTTTGTTTCCGTTGTGTTAAAACCTCCAGTGATACACTCAAAGCGATAATAAACATATAAAATGTTTATAAAGCACATAATATTCTCAGTTAGAAAATGTAACGATATTTGGAAAATAAGGAGAATTTTGCTTGAACAACAGTGTTAAAATCACAACATTAAAATATTAAAGTGTTGTGGGGCTCCATCACACTTTTAAATGATTAAATCGTTGCTTGATCCTTGATTGCTTGTAAGCTGGTTAGCATTAGCATAGTTAGCATAACATTCTGTTCAACACAGGAAACACAAAAGTTGGCTGAATAAAAACCCCACTTACAAATGAAGTAGAGCGTGTTGGAGTGGTGTTGGAGTGACAGAAAGGCTATGGATGTAAGCGGTTATGTCCTGTTTGCCAGTTAAATGTGGCTCAAACTACACAAATCTAGAAGATTTAGGGCCCTATTTTAGTGATCTATAGCACACCGGTCAATTGTGCGTTGCGCAGCTTGATTTAGGGCGTGTCTGTGTGTCTTTGGTCCATCTCGAATGGCTCACCTATAGGAGTGGACCTATGGGAGTTGTCTAGGTTCATTTCAGTCAGTGGGGCACCTGTGTTTTTTTTGCCACCAAAATTTACCTGAACACACCTCACTCCCAGACCCCCGTGCATATCAGTGTAGATTTATTCTTAAACTCTGACGCTCCACACAAGGCATGGAAATAGACTGTGGAATAATAGTTCATTAAAAAAAAATATATATATGATTTGTTTTTACTTTTTTACATCAAATAATTAAAAGTGCCTATGTAACTTTTACTCAAAGTACATTTTAAATTGAGTACTTTATACTTTTACTCGAGTAGATTTTTAGATGGGTACTTTTACTTTTACTTGAGTAGAATTTTAGCAAAGTAAAGGTACTTTTACTTAATTACAATTTTTTAGTACTTTTTCCACCTCTGTAAATTAGCGATTCAAAAGTTGAGAATGTTTGGTTGAACTATGCACAATTTTTTTTTTTTAAACACCATGATATACGGTATAGAACCCACTGTAAAGTGTGAAGTGTCTATGCTAGTATGTATTGCTTTATATGAGGCAGAAGTGATGTATGTGTGGTTGGTGGTTGGGGGTTGTATGGTGTGTGTGGGTAGTTTCTGGGTGATGGATTCTGAATTATATGGAAAGACCCTCCACCCTATATTCATGTGGAGGTTGAGTAAATATGCAGGCACACGATATGGCTAGGTAAAGGGAAATATATGAGTGTGTGTGTGTGTGTAAGGCTAAACTCTGAGTGAACCCAGTGCTGAGTGAGGGGTCAGATTCAGGCTGACTTTCCTCAGTGCGTGTGTGTGTGTGTGTGTGTGTGTATGCGTGTGTGTGTGTTAAAGAGGGTCTGACAAGGCGTAACTTACGGCACATACCTGGGAGCTACACCACAAGACTGACAGCTAATGCTAAGCTTCACTCTCCTCTGTTCACACATGCTATACTTACGCCCCTGCTATTAACTGCACGCTTATTATTCAGCCATAAATCTCAGGACTAGATTATTTTTACTAGCTATTGTAAATTATTCACGTACCACTTTAAATTCTTTTGGAACTTTAATGAAAATTAAATAGTTAAATAAAAAGAAGCATGGCCTATATACACACATATGGACAAAAGCATTGGGACACCTGCTTATTCGTTGTTTCTTGTGAAAAGGAGCATACTGTGAAAACCCATTATACCCCTCTAGCCCATGCCTGACATTTGATGTCATGGTACCATTAGTTTTATATTTATCTGCTTTAGAGAGTTCTATTCTATTGGTAATACTCATTTACAGGAACTGGACAAGCCACTAGACAAGTGTCAGTGCAATTGTACAACTTAAAAAAGCTGATTGCATTTATTAGAATGGGCCCACAAACCCTTTTTTTCACTGTTTAAAGTGTTCATCTTACACTTACTGACATTAGAACTGTGAAAGCATCTAAACATACGACTATGAAACATAAGAAAGAACCCCAGCCTCCTCGTATAAAAGGAGCAGACTAGATCTTCATTCAGGAACAGCTCTGTAAGCATTACGCTGTTTTTATTAAAACCTTATTTGGAAGTTGCTTCAGCTGTATTTGAACACTCTTCAAACAGCAACAGGTGTTTATCATTTAATCAGCATTACTGTTTGTGTGAGTTCAGACTAAAGGCAGGAAAATGACGTTTGTCATACTTTTTCAATTATGTTTTCCCTGTTATTTCCTTCTAAATAAAGCACTGAAAGAACCGGTAGAGTGTATTTTGTACTTTCTAGTCTGTACAGGTTTGTAGTAAAAGTAAAGAACAGAGATTTGTTTTTTTTTCCAGGAAGTAATATGTCAAATAATCCCACTACGAATGACTCATGACTGTTTTTGTAAGAGAACCTAAAAAAGTGACACCAGCATTTTTAACTTGTAAGCATACTTCGTAACACCGCCAGCCAGTTATTTCCAGTCACACCAGACCAGATTATGATCTTTCGAAATCAGGAAAGGAAAAAAGTACTACAGCTCAAATTACTGATTTAACCTCTTAAAACTCAGCATCATCATATGGGAACATTAAAATGATTTATATGGAGACACTGCCCATACTATCTAGTAGTCACATGACAACATTACATTCAATTGCTTGAAAACAAGATTGTGGGAATCCCACTCAAAATTTTCTACAGCCAGTCCAGACAGAAACATGGGCCAGGTAAAAATTCTCATCAAATTCTTTGTTTTAAATAGTTAATTTAAGCTATGGTAAACAGGATCTTTGGATCATAGTGACAGAGCCTTAGTCTGCTGGATCACTCTGAGCCCCCACTTTTTTGCCAACACAATGTAATGGAACTGGAACCACAGTGTGCATATTTTCTACACTCATTTGGTTGAATTGATGTTAGTTACAGAGATGAATTAATCACTTTTTTCATCTTTACAAAGGCACGCATTGAGAATGTGTCCTCGTAAGGGGACAATAAAATGTTTTGTATAGAGACATTGCCCATACCATTTAGTGGTGACATGACAGCATTACACTCAATTGATTAAAAACAAGATGGTGAGAATCCCACTCAAAGTTTTCTACAGCCAGCCCAGACAGAAACATGGGCCAGGTCAAAATTCTCATCAAATTCTATGTTTAAAATTAGTTTATTTATTTCTGTAGAAAGATAAAATTTTGTTTTTGGACTTATTGTTATATGTGAGGACATTATATTTTGCAAAAACGACTTTCTGTACAAAGACAAAGTTTAGTTTTTATACCTGTTAGGTCGTACTACTCCCAGATAGCTTGGAGAAATTTAAAATACACACCAAGCAAGTTAAAAAATAATAATAATACTGTTGTCTGCGCTTGTGCGGATCTCCACATTGGGAAAAGGGGCTTTCAGTATATCGACCCTCCTGTGCTCGTGATGAAACCAACCAACAAACAATTGACTTGTTCAACATACACAGTGTTGAACATTACAATATATATGTTTTAATATGTGGTGGAGATTAAAGTAATAGCACATGCCTCTTGTGATACAGATGTCACCATCTTTTTTTAAACTGGCGCTAATGCAGCTAATACCCAGTGCCCAGAGATGCCCAGTTTTGAAACAGGGGTTGGTGTGGTGCAGTGGCTAACACCACCCCCTGCCAGTAAACTACCATGTAGGAGACTGGGGTTTAATTCCCAGTCTGAGTAACTATGCCCTGCTACACCAATAATAATAAGTCCTTGGGCAAGACTCCTAACATTACATTGGCTCACTTCTGTAATAGAAAGAACCTTGTGTTATCTAAAATGCTGTACATGTAATGTAAAATGTAACATCAGCTAACAGATGCCTGTGCTGATCAACATTACACTACGAGTGATGTAAGGGGAGAGAGCGCCACCTGCCCATGCAGAGAGAGCAGGACAGATTGTGCTCTCTCAGACTCAGTATATTTTTGATATTTTTATATATCTCAGTATATTTTTGTACACTCATTTGTTAAATTGTTCAATTGTTGTTAGTTACAGAGATTAATTAATCACTTTTTTATATCGAAATTTTTAAATCTTTATAAAGCCACGCATTGAGAATGACTCATACACATGATTTATATATAGTACTACACTAATGTATCGTTCCTCTATCACTTTAAGAGACTCACACACACAAACCTGCCCACCCACCCACACATACACACACCTACACTCCTTAGGGCAGTGGAGCATATGAAAGGAGGTTGTGGTTTTATCTAAAAGGACAGAGTGCTCCACCCAGCTGAGCAGAAACATGGGGATATCTTTACGGAAGCTGGAGAAGTACAGTCCTCCTGCACTTTATTTTTTTCCTCCTTTTTTTTTCAGTGTACCGTTCACCACACAAGGCCGGAAATCTGCAGCAAAATCATTAATTACTCTAATCACTACCTGAGTCTGTTCACGCTCTCATTCAGCTGCTGAAAGAGGAAGGTGTGGCAGCTCTGCTCTCACTGAATAGAGAGCACACACACACACACTCACTGGCCTTACAAGAGACACACACACACAAACGTATGGACAGATGCACAGGCATGCAGGGGTAGAGACAGGTAGAGACTTGACACACTCACATACAAGCACACACACAGAGACATGTTTTTAATACAATGTCAGGACCCAATGTCATTCCATATAGTGTATATACACTTATACATTCTAGTCTACCTTCAGTTGTGGTCAACTTAATTAATTAATTAATGCAATGGAAATATTAAGCATTTAATAATTTATTTCTGGAGAGGAACGAGTGTACAACATACAGCTCTGGAATACATTAAGAGACCACTTCAGTTTCTGAATCAGTTTAAATGTAAAATGCATGTTGTTGTTATATTCTATAAACTACAGGCAACATTTCTCCCAAATTTCAAATAACAATATGGTCATTTAGAGCATTTATTTGCAGAAAATGAGAAATGGCTGAAATAACAAAAACGATGCAGAGCTTTCAGACCTCAATTATACAAAAAAAAAACAAGTTCATATTCATAATGTTTTAAGAGTTCAAAAATCCATAGTTTTCATGCATCTTGGCATGTTCTCTTCCACCAGTCTTACACACTGCTTTTGGATAACTTTATGCCACTCCTGGTGCAAAAATTCAAGCAGTTCCACTTGGTTTGACGGCTTTTGATTTTCAATTTAATAAAATCAAAGAAAATCATATTTTTTAAGTGGTCTCTATTTTTTTCCAGAGCTGTACATCTTTAATAAAAAAGGATTAAAAAGAATTGAATTTTATCCACATGTTTTCTAATTACTAATATTATTGAATACTGGGTCTATAGGGACTAAATGTATATGCACCAACTTAGACTATTATTATTATTATTCTGCGATTGCCAGTTTAAACAGTCATATGGACAATTTTTTTTTGTGTTTGGTTGGAAATCATAGAGCATCTCACAATTCATCTCACATTATGATATCACGATATGTCCCCCACAATATTGATGATATCACAATCACACAGTGATTCTACGATACTCAATGTATATTACAAGTCAATTCTCTACAATACTTCACAGCATCTGTGTTACTGAAGAGGATAAAATAAGCAAATACCAAGAATTATGTATTTGTTATTTTCCGTTTTACATAATTTGACAAACAATAGATGGTAAGAACCAGCAAGACAATGGCTTGCTATCCGCCAGACATTGAAACCTTGGAAAAACCCACCCATCAGATTTGGACATGGGACTTGCCAACCTTGTTTGGAAAATGTAAAAATATATATATTGTTTTGTAATTATGAGAGTAAGATTATCGGTAAGTTCCCTCTTAAATTCTGGCACAGTATTCTGGTAATATAAACCAACTGTTCATTAACAATGGCCCGGTGAAATTTGCTATGTTGTTTTCACTTACAGTAAAATTTCTCTGTTTATACTTCCTTTAACGTTCTGACCCGCCCACCTTAGCAACCTCAGGCCAATCAAAACTATTGCTGCATGTGTATGTGTGTTCGTGATGTGGTCAGTGTCAGTTTTAATGAAAGTATGGAGGCTGTCTTTCAGTAGCTTCAGTGAGTGTTTATATTTCCTCCTGCTTTTAACTCCCTTTTAATGGTCCTGTTCTATTGCATGATGCCTACACTATTCAGCTCTCTTAATCTCTACTTGTTTTTGATACCTGGTACCCAGCTAACAGCTAACATACATTATTAGAACTTTTAACCACATTTTAAAAAGGTTCCAGGAAGATTTGATTGTGTTTGATTGTGATTAGTATGTTTCTAATATAACATTCCCAGCTAGAAAATGCTAATATTATAGAAACGGTAAATATAACATTCCCAAATCATTTCCCAAAAAAATGAAATATTGACAAGTGACGTTGAGGAGACGTTACCACATTCGTTTCAAAATTTTACATAAAAACACTGACAGATTGAACATTCTAAGAGTGTTAATTGTAATGTTCAGAAAACGTTCTATTACCCAAAAACTGTTAGGCTGAGTATCTGCTTTGTTTCTCTATTGTCTCTATAAATAAATTTGATCAAATAAGCAGCAATTAAAAAGGAAATTTGATCTAAATTATTAATATTAATAATAAGTTGTCATTTTAAATAGAACCATTGATTGTACTAAATCAAACTCTTAACCATTTTTATTTGGACTTGCCAACCTTGATATTTTAACACAATATAATTAGCAACTAGAACTATTTATTTAAGTACTATATATTATATATACTGTTTCATTCTATAAAAGTATTAAAAAAAGATCTCCAGGAATAACCCTAATAGTCCATAGCCTATAATATTATATACTCACACATAACCCAACATCTAAAGACAGGCTGTTTCTAAGTAAGATATGCGACTTTTGAAAACAATGAAATACACGTGCGTGTGAACGTGCACCTACAGTATGTGGGAGTGTGTGTGAGGCTCTTGTCACACAGATGACTTTCTGTCTTCCTTTGGCCAAAAACTCCACCTCAGGCCCTGAAGATTTCTCCCCTGCATAATTGAGTGCTTGAATTTACCTGCGGCCTCGCTGACAAACTCCTCTTCACGTCTTTTTTCTCGGCCCCACATCCTCATTCCCCTGCAGTCGAGCCACAGGTTACCCATCACTGGATCACCAGATGCTTTGAGTGTCAGGAAGCAGCAGTGATGTTCTTTTTGGCACACTGACTCACTGAACAACATTCCCTTCTCGACTTACTCTTTAAAAGCCATTATGAGCCTTACCTGAGCCTAATGGCATTTGAGTCGTCACATCCTACACACTACATATACACACAGTCCTTGTGTGATGCATGTCAGTGATAACGCATGCTTTAGATGTGAAACACCGTAGAGCATTGTTATATTATATCAGTGAAAAAAACAAGGATATGAGAGGCATTGAAAAAAAAAAACATCCTAGCAGGTAAAAGTAGCCCAAATCCGATTTTAAAAAAAAGAAAATAATAATTTAAGCAATATTTTTAACGTGACCCAAATTTGACATTTGTCTAAACATGTTGTGCTGTGTAACTGGAACACATACACAAAGAGCTTTGGCCAGAATCACAAAAGCTATACACAGTGTTTGAGCTCACTGTAAACAAGGCACATTATTAAAATATGGGCACTGCATTGACTTGCATCTTTGCTTCCTTTAAAATTAGCTTTAAAGCTTTTCTTTTTCCTTAAATGATATCGCTATGTCCTGTTAAGACGTTCAGCCATTTCATTAAAAAAATATAGAGTTGTCATTTAAGCAATAATACTCTCGAGGTTCGTGCTATAATGTGTAATACTGGCACTACTGTACTGCTGTCGTAAAGCAGCAGAGCAGTGCCAATATTACACGTTATAGCACAAACCTTGAGTGTATTATTGCGATTATACTACAGTTTTATTATCGCTGTTTGTTGAAAGATTTTGAGTTAAAGAGGAAGAGAAAATACAATCTGTTTGGTAATAAAAAATTGTTAATAAAAACTTGTTGCTTGGTTACATTTATGTGGTGGAGTTATTCACGGAGAGCTTCGGTTACAGTGCATTACCGGCTGATAATGTCACTCATAAAATGCGTCTTAGCCAATCACGTTGCAGTGTTGGAACTAACCTTGATTGGTAATAGTTAGCCAGGTCTGTATAGAAACCTCATAGGGGGTTGCCAGTTGAATACATAAGCCTTACTGGGAGGTGTTTTTAAAAAAGTTCTAAGGTCTGAAGAGACTCATGTGAGATCATACAGGAGAGGGTTTATGTTGGGTTTATTGTAAATCCAGCTGCAGTACTGCAGTCATTCATAATTAGAGTAAAAACTGATTGAAGATGAAGACTTACAAAATAACAAAAAAAAAACTGCAGTTTTGCTTTTGAGTTTCAGACAAGTAAAACATTTTCAATCATATATTTCAACTTCAAAATGAATTTATTTTTTGGATTTGGACCACTTATTGCCTAAAAACAAGGTAGAACAGACATCAGTTCAACAAAAAAAAAAATCTCCACTTTGCTTGGCTGGGGTTAGAGAACATGACTGCAGTTAATGTGATGAGAGACCCTACAGTGACTCACGTTGCTGGAATAAGAGATGTCTAATTTCTTCCAGATGCTTTCGAACAATTTTACACCAGGTTTAAAAGGCCAGGTGTTGTTAGTCAAATGACTTACACAATTAAAAAAGCCCTTGACCATTATCTGTTTTATTACTGATGCTTGTTGGGTCACTAAGGGATTGACTGAAAATTACCCTGGTCTTTAAAAGTACTCCTTGGCCTAAAGACAGATTTGAAATTTACGTTACTAGCGCTGTGGCCCTGAGCATGTCTGTGTTTTCCTGAAGGTGTTTCCAATCTCTCTAGACATGAGGAAGTTTCCACAAACATTGAAATTATTTATGTTTTTTCCTGTTCCAAAGAAAAGGCAAGTTCATTTCCCCTGTGATTTAAGGGTTTAATGAATTACTCTGATTAGAAATGATTCACTAGAAATAAAGGTGTGTAAATAAGGCGATTGTGTAATATCTATGTAATATTATCTCAGCGAAACCTGATCTCCCGCAGCTTGTTTATGAGCCATGCAGGACTGTAGAAGATGGACAGTTGCTGTTGCTTGATAGAGTCTTCTCAGGAACTTTTTGTGTAAACAGAAGACAGCTCTTGGGTTGAAGGAAATGTTGTTTATTTCAGATACAAAGAACATCTGGAAATATCCATGAGGAAAATGGCAGAGAAGGCTTTTAGAATTTTAATACAGATATCGTACTGAATGCATTATTCCCAAAGAGTAAATATACTGTATATAAGTCAAAAATATAAAATCGAACAATATACAAACATTATGTTGACCTATCTGCAGAGCTTAATGCTGCATTCCAGCGTTTTAGTTAGTTAGTTAGCATAAAATATTAGTGAATAGTAGAAATTACAATTACAAATATTACAAAACAGAATTGTGCAAAAAGTGGCATTTCTTGCTGCTAGGCTCTCCTTGCATTCAGGAAGTGTAACTAACATTTTGAGCCATACCTAATAAACAATATGCTTTACATCTGCTTTTCTGGACAAGCTGAGAGGTCGTCTCAGTGAAAGTGAAAAGCCTGTTTCACCAAAGTTACACAGTGCGATTACAGGGATGCTGTTGACCAATTAAGCATCTTTAATTCCTATAAACTACGGTTTCTGACCAAATCTGTCTTTTTCTATAACACTTCGGAACAGTTCTAACAAAGAAAGCTACTAGGAAATCTAATAGACTGTTTTATAAAAATGTTTTTCGATTCAAATCCTGATCATGCAGCTTGCCATCAGCTGCAGGAGCCCTGCGGGAACACAATTGGCATTGTACTCTCCAGGTGGGTAGATGGTGCTCTCTCCCCTCATCACTCCAAAGTGTGAGGTCGATCAGCACAGGGCGTCTGTGAGCTGATGTATCAGAACCGAGTACTGTGCTTTCCTCCGAGTGCGCTGTGATGCTACTCGGCAATGCTGCATCAGCAGCAATTCGAAAATAAGTGTTGGCTGACTTCACATGTATCGGAGGAGGCATGTGCTAGTCTTTACCCTCCTTGTGTTGTGGCATTACTAGTGATAGGGATATACCGCTAAATTGGTAGAAAATGGGAACAATTTTGAAATTGGGAATAAACTAATTAAAAATAAAAATAAAATGTTTTTTGACAGATGTATTTCCAAGACAAAGACGAAAAAAATATGGACAAGATCCATTTTTGGCCAGCTACAAACATGTTAGCTACATTCCCTGCATCCACATACTCAAACCACATGTAAACAGGGTCATGAACTCACACACATGATGGCCCGCACTCTCTGATGAAAGGGCCAATGCTTAGACAGTTGCACCACACCAATTACTCCAGTGGCCAACAAACTGTTAAAAAAAAGAAATGATATTCTGAACAATCCCTTTCATATCCTGCAGTCGTCCTGTAAATGGTTCCCATCAAGCTGACATGCCTTTGTTGCCCCTGGCACACAAGTGCCTGCAAGAGGTCAACTTTTGCCCCGGTGGCAACATGCCTTCTGAATAAGGGTCATCTTTCCCTGTTGCATACATACTGAAGAACAGTGAAGAATGACAGTGAAGAATTTTAAGCTGCTCTACAGGAAAAACAAAGCGTTTCAATGTTTTAAATAGACGGGAGTGAGGAATAAGCTGCCTAATGTCCTGTAGAGTTGCAGTGGAGATTCTTGGCGTCTATTAGAACAGGAGCTCAAATACTCAAAACGTTTGAGAAGTGAGGAAGTGGAAAGTGGTCCAGGTTCTGAGCTAACAGAATAAATGATGTGATTATGAACCCAAATACGTTATGGTATCATTTTAACTTGTGTAGAGGAATACACATCTATCATAAATAAATAAAAAAAGTGCACAAAATAAAGTATGGATGTTTTTACACCTGAAAGTCCCAACCAGAGTTTGAACCAAGGTATTTGCTGTTGTTACATTCTTCACATTTAGTTTAGATTTCATGAATTGCACTAAATAACTTTGTTATGCCCTTTCATCATCATTTTCTTTGATAATGTCTACCTATACTTGACACTGATTGGCTTGAAGAATGTTGTCAGTTTTGCATGTTGCTATTCCAGGTGTTGTGCCAAATTCTGCTCTCCTCCCTGTTAGAATTTGACTTCCTGCAAGTGCACGGATAATTAATACAGAAGAAATGCAAATGATTTCTCTCAGATTTCTTTATATATAATTTCTGCTTATATATAAACGTTAGTCTACAGTTACAGTAGATACAGCAGCTGCAAGTATAAGCTTTTAAACAAATACTCCTGCACAACATGCTTGCACATGAAGAGGAGTAAGATTTTGTCACAACACTACACCAGTTCTCTTTCTTCTTCTATTGTTTAATGGTCGACAATAGCCTTCCACCTCCAATAACTTCCTAAAATTTAAAAGTCAGAACCATCTAATTTTTCTTTACACTGCTAATAAATCTAGACATGATTTTGTCGATCCAGGCCTGTGAGCACCTCTTTTGGTCTTTTGGCCAATCAGTTACTATTCTCCATCATGTTGTGATTTATTCATGCCACAGACAGGTAACATGTAACATCAGGCTGATTGACCAAATACTCATAGATAGTGAGATAAAACTGAGTTTATTAAGAGCAACCAAATCCAAACAAAGGCAAAACATATAAATGTAAACCACATATTCAAAAAATAAGTCCAGAAAAATGAAAATTTTGATTAATTAATCACAAAAAAAAAATTAAAACAAAAGAAAACAGCACTGCTTGACCTCCTACACCACGCTGATGTAGTTGTTAGCACAGTCACTTCCCAGCACTGGGGTCTTGGGTTCAAGTCCCTATCTGGGTGGTTTTCCTTCAGGGACTCCGGTTTCCTCCCATAGTCCAAAAAACATGGACATCTGGTAAAATTGGATAATCTAAATTTACCCTAAAAGTGTGAATGTGTGTGTGAATGTATGCCCAGATATTGATTGGCAGTCCTCCAGGTGGACGGTCATTCCGGTTGAGAGTATGCTGTGGGTGATTGGCTGCCGCTTCTCACTGGTGTGTGTTGAGTGTGTGTGAAATGTAATTGTAAGTGTCCTTGAGTGCCTTAAGTGGCAGAAAGGCGATATAGAAGTGTAATAAAAAGTAAGTAAGTACTCTATCTAACTAGCTGATATCAAAAATCAACGATTAATTCAGTTCAGAATTCAGTTAGCATTGGCGCTAATATGTTCCAAACCTACTACTAAGTTTGGCTGTTAGCTAGCATTGAGCTGCTAGCTGGATTCCAGTCTTCTGAGGTTAATAACTAAAGACTGGAGTGAACTATAGCTATAATCCCCATATCATATCAAACCACAGAACCTAGCCAACCTAACCAGGACAGTGCCATTGATCTGTTATCGTTCTGCAACAACTTTGCAATACAAGGCTTACAATTCATTGTATACTGCAGTATATTGAGACACTGTAATCTTAAACTCGAGTCCCAGTCTCTACTAATAGGTAGAGTTCAAACACAACGAGGTGGTGCTTCACATCAGTGACACTGTGTTCTGTTTATCATCACAGCATTCGGTCATCTGTATGATCTTCTCACATTATTATCTGTAGAATCATGTGCAGTGTTTCCTGAAATTGAGATGTTCCACTCTGCGGTGGTTAAACCTGTGAGCCAGAGTCTGAAGCTGTACCAGCAGGGCCTGGGACTGGGAGTAACGAGTTTGTTCAGGCCTGCGTGCTCTAGACACACTCCCCTGAGCCTGAACGTGAGTCACCAACCAACCCCTCACTCACTCATTCACTCACTCACTGACCCAGCACCCTGCTCCTGCTCCTCACTCTGTGTTTGCTCCTGAGGGCTGTGAGCTGTGGCTGTGCAGTGGTGAAGAAAACTTAACTCCATGTGTGCTGGTTTGGTTCTGTTTAAGGTTTTTAACATTTCCTGTCCAACATGTGGAGCACAAGTGCCACCTAGTGCTCACAGAAAGAGCTATGTTCAACAGCTATGTTCAACAGCAGACCAACCAAGCGCTAGGGTTTATACATTTTACCATTTTTAAAAAGGATAGCTTACCCCACTAGAGGCCCAGAGGGACAACAAAACATCTCTGGTGAACCAAAATTGAATATTCATTAGTTGTTGCATTTTTAGAATGTATATCACTAATCAAAGTACATCAAAGTAATATAATTTAGAATTAAAACTTCATTGTAAGACTTTTTCAAATGTTATATTTTTATCTACAATTACATAGGCTTAGTTACATTACAGGTACATGCCCATTACATATGTTATTCCTACAGAACTGTCAGGTCTTAGCCCTGTCTCATGTCTCTGTGTGTGTCCCACGTGACCTGTGCCCCTGTGTTCTGTCTCAGTACTTTTCCATGTGTTTCTCATTTTTAGCTCCGCCCCTGCCGCAGGTGTTTCCAATTCTAGTGTGTTTCCTGTTTGTTAAATAGCCCTCCTCTGCCACTTAGTCTCCGTCGGTCTTTGCCCCTTCACCTGTCGTTTGTCTCTCTCAGTGTTTAATAGCTTTTCTCAGTGTTTCCTTGTTCTCTCATAGCCTTAGTTCCTTGTTTCTTGTTTATTTCTTGTTTTCTCGTTTATAGTTATTTTCCTTGTTTATTTCTAGTTTCTTCCCTTATATATATTCCCTGTTTATTTATTATCTTTATCTCTTGTTGGCTTAGCTTATGTTCTTTTGTTTCACTGGTTTGTTTTGGTTATTCGTTTATCTTTTTACATGTTTACTTGTTCCTCGTTTCCTTGTTTCTTTGTTATTTATTTAATAAATTATTTATTTATTTCGCCCTTACCTGCACTTGTGTCCGCTTTCCTCGTCACCCTGCCTGGGTTTTCCTGACAAGAACCTTGCATATTAATACACTAACATGGCAAATATAAACGAATCATGAAGTGATGCCCCAAAGGACGGCTTTGGAATGTTTTAAGAGTAAGGTAAGGTGCTCTCTTGTGAGGTTAGAGTTTGAGCGAGTTTGTGGCAGGTCACTGTATAATGGACACTATTATTATTATTATTATATATTTCATTATATCTTATGTTAGAATGAATCTTACAAATGCAATTATTTACGCAATTATTTAGATGAGAATTCATAATTTAGAGAATGCATTTTTGAGCTAAACTTTTTAAATTATTGAAAAGCAAAATAAAGAGATTATAAAAAATTATAATTAAAGTGCAAATAGAAAAGTCTAAAATCTCTGATAGACATTTTGTAATAGATCCAATTAAGCAATTGGTTGATTGAATCCTGAATGGTAATTGTGTTGACATATGCGCTCTGATTGGTTAGTGGGACCCTGTCCTCTGATTGATCTTACTCCCAGCCTGAATCCTGCACTTGGGTTTGGTTGTTCAGTGAATTCAGTTTGTTCATTCGACTCGTTTAACACGGTTGGCTGTTAGATTTCTGCCCTCTCCTTATGCTCTAATTGGCAAGTATTATCTTGTCAACTGGCTGCTTAAACCCTGATTTGTGCAAAGTGATTAGTCAGTAATTTGGTTGGCTGCAAAGGAACATCATTACACAATTATTCTAGAATTTGTTCTACTGTCTAAATCGTTACCCCACTACAGTTAGCCTTTGTTCCCTGTGTGTTAGTTTACTTGAGAATATTTGATATCCAAATTAGGTCATGCAAAATGCGTTGAGTCTTTCTTTACCTTACTCATTAGGATAATTACCTATCCAACCTATAATTTGGTTGTTGAACTAAAGTTTAAATTAAACTGATGTATGTGATTTGATTTAACAGCCACTGTTAACTGTTCTATCAGTGGTGACAAAATAGGACCAAATGAAAAAATGCAGTATTTCTTACATTTACTCATAAACAAATAGTGTTGGGCCAATTTAGAAAACTAAAAAAAGATGTGATTATTAACAGATAGTTGACAGATCACTGTAATCATGCCACGAAAGCCTTAGTCTTTAAGGAGCAAAGATGGGCAGGGGAACAAATTTGTGAGAACTGCACCAAGCACTGGATCAAGAACTGTCATTCAGCGATAGCTTTTAGAACCACATGAACAAGGGATTTTTTTGGCAAACTTTGTAAAGCACTACAATATGAAGTTACATTCACAACCCCCACTTAAATCTTTACTGTGCAAAACAGAAACCATATGTTAACCACGTCCAGAAGCAGCATCTGGTATACACCATCACACAGTGGAAAAGTGTTTTGTGTTCAGATAAATCAGAATTTCAGATCTTTCTTTTAGAAAAAAAACAGGTGGTGTGTGCCACAGATGAGAAGAACTATCTAAACTCTTCTGCAACAAGTCAGTACACTTCTGTTGTGGCAGCAGTAATGCAGAAATGTGCAATAATTGGACCTCAAAACCACAGACGCTGCCTTCCAGACAGACCTTTCCAGGGATGTCCCAAGCATTCTTCATCAAGACAATGCAAAACCAAATGCTGCACACATTACAAAGGAATGGCTGTGGAGGAAGAGAGTGCAGAAACCTGACAGGCCTACAGTCTTGACCTGTCCCCAATAGAGAATGTGATCAAAAATAGTAAAAAAAAACAGCAGCACTTGTTGACTGGAGAACTTTATTAGAACTTTGTTAGAGATACAAAAAAATAACCAACGCGTTTCGCCACTCAGGCAGTCATCAGTGTTAAAAGACAAAACTTTTATAACATTCCAGTTTTTCAAACACACATGATTACAAAACAACCAACCAAGTAAAAGAAAAGAGTTTTTTAGGGAATTTGGAGAAATGGATGTCTGTATTGTCAGTTTGACTGTTTTTTCTCTGTTTTTTCTCTTGAACAAAAGTATTTTCATCATAAAATTGATAACTAACTGTGTTTGTGAATTTCAGAAGGACTTTTAAGAAATTTTAGGTGGAAGTGGCTTCCCTGTGTTCAATCATTGGCTAATTATGTGACCTTCAGTACTTGGAGTGTTCCTATTGGTTGTTTTGTAATCATGTGTGTTTTAAAAACTGGGATGTTATTAACTTTTGTCTTTTAACCCTGATGAAGGCCTGAGTGCCAAAAGCTTTGGTTATTTGGCTTTGGTCACTGGATTCATTGCCAGGCACCTTGTTGTGCAGTGAAGTTGCACCAGATCCATCCACCCAATAGAGAATGTGTAAAGAGGTTTGAAATGAACATTTTACAACAACCTGTAATGTTGCACATTTTAGGACGTCTTTCCAGAAAGAATGGAATAAAATAACACTTGAAACCCTTCATTGCTTGGTGTCCTTTGTGTTAAAAAAGTATTTTAAGTGTTGTGAAGATGAATGGCATCATTGGAAGTTAGATGTATATTCACAAATAAAATAAAGTTGATCCGAGAAAACATGAAATAATTTCTGAAAACAATAATTAAAATGTTTTTTTGTTTTTTGTTTTTTCTATACTGCCCCAAGCTTATTATCATTTGAGGTTTAACTTGTATTGGGCTCATTTGACCTTCATGATTTTTCCTTCACATTCAACACAGTTCCTCTTCACTTGTCTGCTCCCCACGTATCCCCCACCCCCCTCCTCTCTTTTCTCTCTTGCCTGATACAGCAGCTGTGGGGCAGATGTGCAGACTGTTCCTCTCGAGACTGAGTTTGGCATTATCTGTTGGAATCTGTTAGCTCAGAGTCATGCTAACCTTTAGCAGCTCATCAAATTACGCACTATTACTTAACGCTGATTTACTGTAAGTGTTCATCTTCGGGACGGCTCCATGAGAAATGTTTGGGGTAGGATTTTGGGGCCATTTGTGTGGTGTCTCTGGTTTCAGGGTGATGAACAGCTGAAGTGGGCTGTAGAAGATACCATGTTCTCTCAGCATGCAGGAGGCACCACTTTCTCACATTAGTCTCGCCTGCTGGAACACTGCATATATGATCCTGTAACAAGAATGAGTGCAGTCAGTGCTTTCATAAAGTTCAAAAGGGGCAATTTGTGTTAATTCATGTTTGTTGCTATAATACATGAATTACATGCAGTATTTTAATGTCATGGAGGCTCCGAGTGGTCCAGCGGGCTATGGTGTTGCCACTGTGATTGGGAAACCGATCGCTGGTTCGAATCCCGATCATGTAGCTTGCCATCAGCAGGAGGCGCCCTGAGAGAGCACAATTGGCCTTGCTCTTTCTGGGTGAGTAGATGGTGCTCTCTCCTCACACCATTACAAAGGGTGATGTTGCTCAGCACAAAGCATCTGTGAGCTGATGTATCAGAACCGAGTTGCTGCGCTGTGATGCTTCTCGGCAATGCTACATCAGCAGCAGTTCAAAAAGAGGCAGTGACTGAATGTATTGGAGGAGGCATGTGTTAGTCTTCACCCTATTGGTGTTGGGGCATCACTAGTGATAGGGGGAGTTCTAATAAGTGGGTCTCGTATATTGGGAAGAAAATGTGATAAAAATTAGAAATACATCAATAAAAAAAAGTATTTCAATGTCATGAAAAGGTTACACATTTGTTTATTTTCACATTTAACTGTTTTAGAGCTAAATGTCATTTAGGAAAAAAAAATCAATTTAGAGGAAAACATCATTAATCAACCAGTTAACCCATTTTTTATTTATGATATCATTAAGACTGATTTATGGGATTAAGTCATGCTTAATTACTGCCAGCTCAGAATCTAAACACCACTTCAGTAGAGCATTTCCAAAAATGTGAAGCAGGCTTGAAAGTCTCAAACAGCAGCACACTACTGTAATCAAAAAGACATTGAGAAAGAAAGCTAAGCTGATACAAAGTTATTTCTAAAGCTCAGAGTTTCTACTGAACCACAGTGTGAGCCAAACAGAGAAAACTAAAAACTGACGAAACCTTTCCAGCTTTGGTTACTGGAATTTATTTAAACAAAAGCAGAGAAAGGTAAATTAATAAGGTTTGCTTCTTTAGAGCCATGAATTCTGCTGTCTCACAAAAGAAGCACAAGATACAGAAGAATGTTATTTTATTGCAATTTTACCAACATATACAAACATACAAAATGTAAGATTTATTAATGTATATATAAAGAAGAGATGGATGAAAATAAAATAACAATAAATAAATAAAATAAATTACTGCTGTAGAATGCTGTATGCTTTATCACTGTAGTACAAAATGATCTAGTATGTTAATATTTTGTGTACTAACCTGCCAATTCCACACTATAAAGAAGAAAGCTTATAGTACTCAAAACGTTTTGAGACACTTTAAATGTACTGCACTGTAGATTAAAATCAAAGTCAAACAAATTATGAAGAAAAACATATGATATTATGACATATGAGTAAACAAAAATAAAGTTAAACAAAACCAGAATATGTTTTGAGTAGCAATTCTTCAAACATATTTATGAGGTAATCTTTTGGAATGCTTTCAGGTAAAAGTGTCCAGAGCTCATTGTTAGAATTTCTTGCCTCTTAATGTGTTTGAGAGCTTCAGTTGTAAAGTTGTAGAGTTGGTGTACAGTTAATAGCTCTATCTAAGTAATTTTCTAATCCATATTATGGCAAGATCTACTCAACTAAGCAAAGTAAAAAATACTTTGCAAACTGAAGGTCAATCAATCTGCAAAATTTCAAGAACTTTGAAAGTGCAGTCGCAAAAACCATCAAAAACGTTATAATGGAAGTGGCTCTCAAGAGAACCACCCTAGAAAAGAAAGACCAAGAGTGTCCTCTGTTGCACATGATGAGTTTATCAGATTTACTAGGCCCAGACAATCTAACAGCACTTCAGTATTAAATTAGAATGTAAGAAATAAATAAGTAAATTCACTGAATGAGGAGGTGTCTTCAGATAAATAGATAGATACTTTATTGATCCCCGAGGGGAAATTCTAGAAATTCAAATGTATATAAGACGCTATTATGGTTCAGCCATATTCTTGTTTATTATCAGCTATAGCTCTTATTGGTGGTTGCTTTTTAAAGTCTTTTTAGCGTCTGTGATGCAGTTTCCTGATTTACTACAGCCGTAATGAAGCAAACTGCACTGCACTGCTGGAAACATCTGGCCAACCTTACAGTACAAACATTCTGTAGACCTTTGCTGCCACCTAGTGGTCATATTTAAGAACAAAAAAATATCATTTTAACAGATGGGGGCCACCACGTGTGCAATGTTTTTTACAAATTAGTCTCTCTCTCTCTCTCTCTCTCACACACACACACACACACACACACACACACACACACACACACATCCATGCCCTAAATCAGAATGATGTTTTCCTCAGTGGTTTTGCAGTGCTTTAGGTCTTCAACCTCAAAAGGGATGAGATCTGCAGGGTTCTGCATTAATCACACACACAAACACACACACACACACACACACACACACACTGTGGCTTCATAAATACACTCGCTCCTCTTCTTCACACATACACACATTTATCCGATTGGAACAAATACTTCTGTTCACATATTTAGTCTTTGTGTGCATATTGGTTTTTAATCACAGTTTTCATGCATCTTGGCATGTTCTCCTCCACCAGTCTTACACACTGCTATTTTTTCCAGAGCTGTATGTACAATACAAACATGACGCTGTGAATCGAGGAGTAATAAAAACCTGCCCAACTTCGGAAACTAAATGGCCCATTCCTTTAGCACACAACAAGTATCTCCATTTTTTTTCGATTTTTTGTTTAGTTTGCTACAACATGGACCAATAAAAGTTAGTTAAAAACTTACTGACCTCAACTCAGACTAAAAACATTGAAATAGAGCAGCGTTCAGCAAATAATGAGGAGTGAACGTGACTTTCTGGAATTAGCAGAATGTTGCGTGTAGCTGTGTTGTGTAGTGAGCGTCTCCACGTGAGAGAAAACAGACTGTTTATGTCATATTCAGACATTTATTAGGTCTGTATTTATCCTTGTCTTTTACCCGCTCCACCACCCCCATCACAGGCACAAACACAAACACACACACACACACACACACACACTCAAACACATGTACACACACGTACAGCAGACTTGTTTTTAGTCCTGCACTCTATAAAGTGCACTGTTTTTCCTCTCCTCCCCCAGTGCTCATTCCATTTACTTAGGTCTGCTAAAGCCATCACTCTGCTCCCTTCATCCTACCATCTCTCTCTCTCTCTGTTTCTCTGTACCCTTCATCCTACCATCTCTCTTTATTTCTCTCTCTGTTTGTGTTTCTATTTCTCTTTCTTGCCCAACATCCTTTATCCTACCATCTCTCTTTATCTCTCTCTCTCTCTCTCTATTTTTCTTTCTCACTCTTCAATCTATCCTTTCCCTCTTCAGCTGCTCCTTTCATCACACCCCTTATGTCTCTCTCTATTTTTCTCTAACTTTGCTCCCTTCATCCTACTCTCTCACTTTTACTCTGCTCCCTTTATCCAATTCTTTCTCTCTCTCTATTTCACTCTACACCCTTCCTTCTACTCTCTCTCTATTTCTCTCTCTCTCAATCTGCTCCCTTCACCTTAGCCTTTTTCTCTCTCCCTTGATCTTTCTCTCTTTTTCTTATTCTGCTCGCTTTATCTTGCCCTTTCTCTCTCCTTATTTCTCTCTCTCACTCTGCACCATTCTTCATCCTAGCCCCTCTTTCTCAATCTGCTGCTTTTATCCTACCCCTCTCTCTCTTTCTCTTTCCCTTTTTACACTGCTCTATTCACCCCAGCCTTCTACTCTTGTCTCCTTTCTCTTTCTTTCTTGCTCTAGATCTTTTTCTACCTTCTCCTTTCATCCTAGCCTTATTGTTTTCAATCCTTGTTTTTTTCTCACTCTTTCTCTGCTCACTTCTTTATACTCCTCTACTCTCTTTCTCTCTCTCTTTCTCTCACTCTCTAATTCATCATACCATTTACTCTTTCTTTCTCTCACATTCTCTTAGGGTGCTTTCACACCTGAAAGTCCGGACCGTGGTCCGAACCAAGGTTCATGTGTTTGCTACATTGTATCTATTTGGTCCGCCTAATTTTTGTTTTCACACTGCAGTTTAGGGAGCGCACCAAAGACCTTTGTGTGATACTCCTACATCCTTTCATCATCACTCGTTTTCCTTAACTTCACGCTGATTGGTTGTAGAAGGACATGCGTCTGACGTTGGCGTGTTGACAATTCAGTGGGTGGTTCATTCGGTGGAAAGCCTTTCCAGGATAAAGATAAAATGAATGAACAGATTCATTTCGTCTCCATAGTAGTGCTGCGATTTTTATATCAGCAGCAGCAACTTCAGGCACAGTACTCTAGGTTAGTTAAAATTCGCCAAACGAACGTGCTTGTCCTGAAGCCACTGTATCCACAGCTCATTTTTCCTGCTTTTCCGGTTATTTTGAGAGGGTACTGACTGACGTCCAGTGCGTTCAGCTCCACCCACTTTGTCAGCATAATGTCTGAGCTCCGCCTCTGAACTGAAGTAAACAATGTACAGGGCAGTTAGCGGACGTTAAATATGTGCTGCGTCATGCGGATTAAATACTGTGTATACACTACATGCTTGCAAGACTGACAAGGCGTGGCGTGGACAAAGTGGGTGGGACTGGACGCGCTGGACCTCCAACTCCGCCTACCCACAGGCTGCAGTCAGTAGTAGTTGGTCATTTTTCTTCTTCTGCTGCCGTTGCTGAGGAACACCTGCTTAAGGCCTCGGCATACTTCATGCGGAGACGACGTTCGCGTGGCTCTAGCGAACAATGTGACGTAATTGCGGAGATAACGAACAGGCGCGGACGTCGCACAGGGGCTTCATTCGCCGTGTCGTGCACATGGAAGCTGGGCGAACTCCACGGCCGAAGACACAACGCGACAAAGGCTGTGATTGGTCGTTAAAAAAGAGGCGTGCCAAGAAAACAAACATGGACGATTTTGAAGAAAGGCTGGCTGAGCAGGTACAGCTGTACCCTCACCTTTACGATTCGTCATTAAGAGAATACAAAGACACCCAGATTGGTTTAAACTCGTGGAGAGAGATACCGGAGCTTAAACAGAGCACGATGGTTTTCCGGTAGTCATGAAACTAAGCGTTACTAACGTAACAGCACCACCTGCAGTTGTGGAGCATGCGAGAAAGTATGCCAGCTCGAAAGCTCGCGAAAGCGTGCTTGACTTCGTGCAATGCTCACGAAATTCGTTTCGCTGGAAGTATGCCGAGGCCTTTAGTTTCCGAAAGTTCGAACCACTCAGAAAAGCGCTTTCACACTGCAGGCGAACCGGACCATGGTTCAGAAGATCCGAACCGAGAGCACCTCTCTTGGTCTATTCGTCCAGGCCGTGGTTCGCGGCCCCTTTCACACCTGCTACTTTGGTTCGGACCAAACTGAAAATCCGGACCAAACGAGGCAGGTGTGAAAGCACCCTTATTCACTCTGCTCTTTTATCCCACCCTCTAATTTCAATCTCTCATTCTTTCTCTCTCTCATTCTCTTTGGGTTACTTATATGGCAATTATGAATGATAAGCTGTGGTAATCAGTGATCCTTGTTTGGACTATTTTTAGACAGATGCTGGCAGCTATAAAAGTGTGTTCGGTGTTTAATTAAGATGTTATGAAGCTGTTTACAACCAGGCATCAAACAGCACAGGAAACTAAAGGAGCACAAAACAGACATGGTCGAAAAGTCAAAACCATTACAGGTGTGAAGTTAGTTTGCATATAAACTAGGGGTGTCACGATCTCGATATTTTATCGAAATCGAATCGAAATGAGGTCATGGTCTCGAGTATCGAAGTCAAAAAGAGGATCGACGATCCCTCCCGCGCGCGCTACGCAAATAGCGCAGCGCGCTACGCAAATGGCGCGGCACCAACACAGCGCGTCCTATTCATTTAAATAGAGAGCCGCTGCATGAGCGCAGCCCCGCCCTCAGTTCTGCTGTGTGAGAGACAGCTGCCTTTCAACCACGGAGGAGAAACTGAAAACGGATTTATAGAAATATAGACAGGGCTCTCAAGTTTTGAGTGTCGGCGGGAGTGTGATCACTGTTTTTTATCTGTCCAACGGGGGAGGGGGGGCGGGGGTTGGGCGCGCAGGTTTTGTATCTGTATCTAACGGAGGGGTGGGTGCGCGCAGGTGAGAGCGTGTGAACTCGCTGAAATGCGTGTGTCAGTGTGACTTGAGAACACTGACTATAGATCACAGTGAGGTGGATTAAAAATCTTAAACGTATAATTGACTACACCTGTTGCTTTCCATTGAATTAAAAAAAACATCTTTCTCTCAGATAAAGTAAACACAAGCGTGTTTCTGACTAAAATAAAAGCTTTTCAGGAGAGATATAAGTTATGTGTAAATATTTATAAGACAATACCCACATCACTTATCTAACCAGCCTGTACTGATTTCTGCCCCCCAATAATGCTTTCAATAACCTCTAATAGCCTTTAATAGTCTTCAGTAGCCTTTAAAAGACTTACCTGGCGGCCGTGGTGTGTCCACTAAACTCCGTAGTTATAAACATCCTGAGGTTAGCAGCGCGCTAACTGACCTGTTTATAATGTAATCCGAGCAGTGACTCCGTGTCGGCTGTTCTAACCTGCTGCTGTTAGCTGCTTGGGCTGAAAGATGAACTGTAGTGAGCTGTATAATCCGGTTAGTGGGGTTAAAACCTTTATTTGTTTACAGAAACAGTAAAAACGGACTGGCTGAGCTCTGTAGCCCGTGGCTGGGCTGTACTGAAGTAGTGACTGAGTGAAGAGAGCGGGGCTTGTGCTGCTGCAGCTCCGACTAGTGGTTGGATGAAGAACTGCAGCTTCATGTAAGTGAGCAGTTTCACCAGCCATCCACACACAGCTCTGATAAACTGCTTGTTTTAATAGTGCACACTGTTGCTACCAAAAAAAGTCACTAGATGGCATTACCATATATATCTTAATAAATAATAATTATAATATTTATAATATTTATAATAATAATCAATATATTATTTAAATTTTATGAGGCATAAAATAATAACAAGAAAAAAAAACAAGAAAATCGAGAATCGAATCGAATCGTGACCCTCAAATCGAAAATGAAATCGAATCGAGGATTTAGAGAATCGTGACACCCCTAATATAAACAGAGTTTAAATATAGAGTAAGAGGTGAGTGAGAGGTGGATTTTGGGAAGTGTAGTCAACACAGGTAGAGGGAGAACACAGAAACCTGTCAGAATGTATAGTTGGAGTGAGTTTTGGTGGGTTGATGTGCCGTTTATCCACTTAAAGAGATTCAACAGCTGTGCTCATGCTGTATAAGTGTAGTTGTGTAGGTGTGTAGCAGTTGTATAGCTGTAAAGTGTGGGCTTCTATACAGACCTGAGGATTACATCTTAAATCTCTACAGTAGCTTCAAATGATACTATGACATCATCTCACCCACATTGTGTGTGTATATCTCTCACTCTGTGTCCCGGGGGCTGAAACAGACACACCACAGAGCAAAGAAAGAAGAGCTACGAGTAGAGGAGTGCTCACACAGCGCTCACACAGTGTCTACTGACAGGTCAGTATCAGAACACATCGACACGCTGCCTGCTGTAGGAGAAGCAAAGAACAAGCAACAGCTGAACAGGAGAGTGAGGTGAGGAAAGAGACACTGTCAGCATTTGTGTGGGCCTCACAAACACCCCCACACACACACACAGGGAGAGGAAAATGTAGTAGTAATGTTGCATATTTATCAGAGATTTTTTTTGCTGTTTACCATTTTATAGTCTTTAAGGTGCCGTGTAATTTAAATGTATATAGATATTATGCTTTTACCTAATTTTATGTTGCTACTTTTATGTCTGTAAGTCCTTTACATTTGTAACAGCAATTTATTTTGTGTATTTATGATAAATAAATATAACTATATAGAGTGGCAAGCAACACATTGTGCACCAATGATCTATGATTTTTTAATTTGAAAAGCTAACAGAATGAAAGATTACCTGGATTTTCAAAAACAAAAAGTTAAAGATGACGCATTTCTTATACATATTTAAATTTAATTTATATTTATTTTATCTTTTAAAGTTAAAACGGGAAAGCAAATTTTTAGAACACATAGAACAAATAGAACATGCACAATTATGAATAACATGAACACAAAGTATGAACAGAAGGCTCCATCTGTATCATATATATGCTATAAATATGCTTGCTAGCTAAGTGAGGCTAAATAATTACATGTAGCTTGAGATGTGGTTAAAAGCTTGATTGGCTGAGCTTAATTATGACATAGACAGTGTTTCTAGAGAGTGATGTGAGCTGCACAGAGCTAGAGCTGCTGATAAAGGACCTGTGTCTGACTCTAAAATAGTCAATGAATTAAGTTACTTATTTAGGTCAAAATAAGGTGTTTTAGTAACCTGTTAAAAATACAACAGAATGCAGGAAATTGCATAAAATTCATTATACATTTTACGGGAAGGAACGCCTCACACACACATTAAAAATGCTTCTTATGTCCCTGATCTGTATCCATTTCTGTTTTCACAGACAGATTCAGAAAGTCTTTTGTCTCTACAGAGGCCCAATCTGGAGAAAAGTTCTCCTATCTCTCTCTTTCTCTCTCTCTCTCTCTCTCTCTCTCTCTCTCTCTCTCTCTCTCTTTCTCTCTCTCTCTTTTAATCTCTCCTCTCTGTCTTAGCTGGGACGTCCCTGGCTGTTTGTTCCTTTAGCATGCTGGAAACACATATGTGTATCCAAAGATCCACATATAGATCGGGTCTGTCCTCAGAAGTTGTGGCAAGCACTGATGTGTTGTGTCTGAAAGTAATAGCGTGATGTTTGGTGAGGGGATGGGTTTGAATGTGCACATTTGTGTATGTGTGTGTGTGTGTGTGTGTGTGTGTGTAGGCAGGCGTTCTTCCTCAACTCCCTCCATTTCTTCTCTCACACTGCAAACAAAAGAATTGTTTGGTTTAGTGAAGCTCTGTTCCTCAGATGTGGAGCTGTCCTGCTTTCTGTGATGACACTGGAAATGAGGGGTGGTGAGTGAGTGATTGAGCGTGTGTGTATGCGTGGCAGGTTACACACACGTGGCCAGGAAGCTGAAAAGCTTGTAGCAAAGAGGACAAACTGAATGATAGAGAACAGTTGTGAATTAAATAAATTATATTATTTACATTTTATAATATCTTTTGAACATATGTCTTGTATAGATTTTCTTATATATTACAAAATATATTCATTTTATATGTTCAACTGTTCTCTTTATCCTTAAAATAAAGCGTTTTTTTCCTTTAAGTCATAGCACAACTGACACACAATACATTATTTATATAGAGGTATATCTCCATTTTTTTATATAATTGAAACCTGGCAGTTGTTTTTTAATATTAAATTAACATTTTAAAATAATTGGATAGATAAAGTTAAAAAATAAAGATTTTTTTTATAGGGCTGTAAACAATATTGATTTAGAATCAACTTTGCAGTATGTACATGTACAGTTATCAAATCACAGGATGTGCATTACCTTTGCAATGCCAAATTATGTAAAATGTAATATATATATTATATAATTTAAAGTATTTAAAGTATTTTGCTGCTTGATGCAAAAAAAAAACACATGTTCTATTTTTCTATTTCAGGTAATTAATATCTGAACAAAATATAATTTATTTAAAAATGAATTAGTAATATTAATTTTGGATAATTGGACAATTGGGATAATATTGGATCATTGACATAATGATAATAATCATTAATAATTGGTTACATCTGGCGAAAATTCCAATATATTTTAATATTACAATAAATATTGCACAAAACATTTCTATATTACATATATATATATATATATATATATATATTATACACACAAATACACATGCATGATACATAAAATACATAATAATACATACACAACAAAATTATGTTTACAAAATAATCATTTTACAGGAGAATGAATAATAAGGGCTGGACAATATTGAAAAAAAAAATCCTTTTTTTGCATTTTCACCTTTACATTGTTCTAAAAAAAAAAATCATATTGAGGGGACCAGTAAGAAAAATCCGCTGACTTTCATTCAACTTAAAACATTGTTTGCACTCTTCTTGTTGTCTTTCTGGAGATGACACTAACAATATGGATATGCCTAATTGTTTTAAATAGTAAAAAAATATATATTTGTGTCTAAGTATGTGTGTGTGTGTTCTCTAGCTCGGACACCTTCAGTCAGTCACTGAACAGCAAATCCACAAGATTTAAGAGAGCAGTGTAGCTGAGCCCTGCGTGTGTGTATACTGTAATTTTCAAGGGATCCTAAGCTTAAGAAGATACACTGACACACAAGACGCAGTCCTGCACACACACACACACACACACGCACACACAGACAGCAGCAGGGACAATAGACCAGTCGGTAAAGTACAGTGGGAGCTGCAGAAATGAGGGGCTTGTAAGAAGGCGATAAACAACCTTCAATCTTGTGGTGTGTGATATAAGGATCACTGTCTAGCCGCACTAACACTTCAGTTTTCAGCCACGCGCTCGGATCGGTGCTGGGCCTGATATGATCCGGGGTGAATTTCCATTACTTTAAACTCTAAAACCTCAGCCTGCCTCAGTCCAGCACTTGCTCTCCAGCAGACTCTCAGTGGAGACTGTGCATCCCCCTGAAAGAACACATTGCAGCTGAGTCAGCCCATAATGAACTGTGTGTGTGTGTGTGTGTGTGTGTGTGTGTGTTACAGATCATGTGTCCATATAGAAGACTCCTGACCATTTCTGTGTCAGTGGAGCCATTAGCAGCCTGAGCTGACCTTTACCTCTGGCTGATGCCTGCACTTATCTGACCCCACATGGAGACAGGGTGGATAGAACTGTGTGAACTGTGGGCTTAAAATAGCTTATTTTGTACCTGTAAAATAAACATTGTTATTGATCTAATAACCTAAAACCTAAAAGAAAACTTGTTGTCAGTTTAATTCACATCTTATGTGTATTGGGAAAAGGGGCACAAATTCACAAGCTCTTTCTCTGCTGCTATGTTGTCTGTATGCTGCCCTCAATACCTGTTGACGAAGTCTTGTGTTAGTAAACTGAACTGGATCCAGTTTTTTTAGACCTGGATTATGATGGCAGTTTGCTGGAATAGTTAATGTTTGTCAAAATGTCATAACATTAACAACACTGATAGGTAAGGTAAATAAAACACTGATTGATCTTCTTTAGGCAAAACCTAAAGAAGTAGTCAGGGACAGACAAGGTCAGAAACAAAATGGCAGCAAGGGTAAACAACATACCAGCAGACATCCCAAGTTGCAAAAGTTGATTTCAGGGAAGTTACCCAAAAAAAAAAAAAAAACTTGCACACCCACCAAAGGATAATGAAACTTTACTTTTATATTAATTAATTTTACTTTTTTTTTTTATTCAATTTAGAGTATTCAGAGGTGAAATGAGTTTTATCTTTTTTCTTTTTGGAAGGCCCTGCCTCTGCTTTTTTTTTTTTGGAAAGAAAATTGACAGTTATAATATCACAAAAAATTGCACAACATCAAAAACATTTCATATCATATTACAATAATTCTTAATATTGCCTCCGCCATGATCTGCTTTCTCTCACTCACTGAACAAATCCCGTCCGGGAGGGGGGAAAAACACTCCCCACCCACACTAAAAACTGATTGGCTGTCTCACAGACTCTTTACAGAGAACAGGCCAATCAGAACGCTCTCTGTTTTCTCTCTCTCCTTCCCACACGCGATTAGGGAAAAAAAGTCTGTCGCCTGTGTGTGCGTTTGGGGCACTCGTTCTGAATTCCGGGAGATTATATGTGACTCGCGGGCATCAGGGAGCCACTACCGAAATGACTCCCGCAGCTTCAGGGAGACTTGGTTTGTCTGTACCAGAGTGAGCAGGCAAAATAGTCATACACGGGAAATCCAAAATAGGCAGAAGGGCAAGGAAAAGGAGTAATCAATAATGTCAGAAAATTAAACGATACAGGATTTAGGCAAAAGAGTGGCCAAAAATACAAAAACTGGTTGATAACAAAGAAGCGAATGCAAAAGAAGAGCTACGAGGTACAAGAGCTAAGGATTCAATACCAGGCAAGGAAGAACAGAAAACAGGGGGTATTAATACTAGGGATCACAGGTGTCAGTTATCTTAGAAGCTGGGTAAGCCGGAACCCCATGGATGTTATAGGTCTACGTTATGTTCATGTGTCCTCTGTAATGCTCATCTATTTTATGGCTGATCAGTGTGTAGAATTATATTGATTTTTTTGTTATTAGATTAAGTAAATCATTTTCAAATAACACCAAAAATGATAGTCAACACACACACACACACATACACACACTAATAATACTGCTCAAATGCTTATCTGGGATCTACAGTAAATCTGCCTAACATGCCAAAAGGCAATGCATATCAGAACTGTGTACTGATTATAAAATGCTATTTCAAGGAGCGGCTTGGGATTGTCCATACCTGTATGTAAGGTGTTGTGTGGTGTTGTGTGGCCACAGTGCTTATGGCAGGAAATTAAAATGAATTTAATTTGGTGTTTCTTCTCTACAGTGCTTATGTATAGAACCATGTTTCTCTTTTTCAACAATGTTATTAATATTCTTAGCATTAAAATAGCTAAAAAAAAACATGCAAAGTGTGACATTAACACTTCATCATTTTGTTGTTTATAAGGCTGGTCATTCTGGTCCAGTGAAACTAAGCGATCCTCCTTCCAACACTCTGAATAACAGATGCTCGTTTCATCATCAACTTGCAAATGATGAAATACTCCCTCAGAGTCTCCAACGAGAAATTCACCAAAACAAGGCAGCCCTCCTCACAGCATGTAAACACCAGCTTGATTTCTCCACCACCGACTGCTGGCCCTCCTGCAGAGCTCTGCTGCCTGGAGGACTCTGTGTTTTGTCTTGCTTTGTTTTCTGAGATGTCATTTTGTTCCATTTCAGAAAGTGTATATGATGGGGTTTTAATTTTTAAGAGAAAAATGAAACCCTTGAAACCTATGTTTATTGTTCCATTGTGAATTATTGTGCAGTAACAATTTTGACATAGTTTGGAACACGTTGGCCCCTATTTTAGTGTTATATATCGCATCGGTCAATTGATTTAGGGTGTGTTGGTGTGTCTTTGGTATCGTGAGAGTGCAAAAAATGCACCTTGCATGTCTCAAAATGCTCAAAGGCACAAACTAATTCTCTTAATTAATCATGGGTGTTTTTTTGTGTAAAGTGAAATAAACCAGTTAGTGTGCCAGTTGTCATTCCCTTTATATTCACTAAGAGGCATGTGCTCTCTGACTTCACATTTGTATCTTAACAGCATAGAGCTTTTGAACGTCTCAGCAGAGGAAACGGAGCTTTGTGTTCACGCTGTAAAGGTACGCCAGCAGCTCATTTAAGAGAACAGCAACGTTGTTTATTGTTAAGGTAAAAGTCTGGTTTGTGCACTGCAGCTCATCCTTGTGTGTGTTTAACAAGCGGCATGGCTGTGATAGGATTGGGTGGCTAACTGTTAACTGTTGTCATGGTTTAAATCAGTCAGTGGTACACTTGTATTTCCTGCTGCCAAGATAGAAACACTCCAGATATTTACCTAAGCACACCTCACTTTCAGACCTCCACGACAATCAACGTAGATATATACCTAAACTCTGATGCTATTTTAATGGCACCTGCACAAAGCGTGAAAATGGACTGTTGACAGGGTGTACGATAGGGCCCTTTGACTGTACATATATTCAGGAGTCCCCAAGGCTCTTTTTTAGGGCCCATATTAATTTTGCCAGTAATGTCATTATAATTTCAAGTGAGGAAGTGAAGTGTGAGCTACAGGTTCTCAGGTGCTAAGGTGTAAGCATATTATTTTATGTTAAGGGAAGTCTTTTTTTCCTCTGTTTGACACGTAACTGAATGTTGTTGCTGAACTTATTTTCTGGGTTATTCTCTCCCCCTCACTTTTTTAATGGAGTTTCCATCATGTTCCAACCTCCGAGGTTCCAGTGAGGCTGGCCAAATGGCAATAAAATGCTCTGGGACATCACAGAGAGCGAGACAGAGAACTAGAGGGAGAACCTGTTTGTTGACCTGCATCATGCCTCTCTGAGCAGATTGGAAAACTGATTTTAACCCACTCTGTGAGCTCCACTCTACACATAGCTCACTCTATCACTGCATTTCTCTCTCTTTTTCTCTCAGATTGTCTGCACTGCAGTGGAACAGGCATTGCAGAGCAACTGCGTCGGCCTGTCAGCAGTTGTTTTGACTGAGAGCAATGGAGCACTCTCTCTCTCTCTCTCTCTCTCTCTTACTCAAGATGTTTGTGGATGCCAAGGCCAGGGCAGTAAGAAGACAGAGAAAAGACATGCCCTGCAGTGCAGTGCTGCAATTTCAGGGTGAGCAACACAAGACACAAGTCACAATTTACACAAGGGCACCAGAGGGAGGTTGTGGCATGGTTTAGTGTCATAAAAAAAATACTGAAGGATATTGCTAAAATATTTATAGCAGTATGACAAGACAAAGAATTTTAGGGAAAGACAGTGAAGAAATGACTCTATGCTGCAAAAATGAAAATATGTATTAGCTCTTACGTATCAATCTGGTGGCTTAGTGGTTAGCACGTTCGGCTCCCAGCACTGGAGTCTTGGGTTCAAGTCACTGTCTGGGTGGAGTTTCCATGTTCTCCCTGTGTCTGCACTGGTTTCCTCCCAGAGTCCTAAACACAAGGATATCAGGTAAATTGAATACTCTTAATTGCCCAGAAAGATTGAATACTTGAATAATTGATCTGGTGTGTATGTATAAAGTGTGTGGGATGCATGTAAATTACTGTGTGTGTAAATCTAAGTATGACTGTGCCCAGATATGGATTGGCACTGTGTCCTGGGTAAATGCTGTATGCCCGATGCAGTCTTCAAGTGGACGATTGTTTCTGGTTGAGAGTATGCTGTGCGCTATTGGCTGCTGCCTCCCACCGGTGTGTGGATGAGTGCTGACTCTGAGTATAAATAGTTCTATGTAATACGTGTAAATTGTAAAGCGTCCGTCTAGAAAGGTTTCTAGGTTTCTTAACCTGATTGTGCCATGTCCACCAACCAGCAGAGAAATGTTAGGCTAATAAAATCCCCTGGAGGTCACTGTGTCTTTCAATAGCTTACCTTTGAAGTTTTTATCTGTCCCCTCATACAGTATGAGTCTTTGTTTTTTCCAGCATATATATACACTAACGGTCAAAAGTTTTAGAACACCAAAATTGTTTCTCTTAATTGTTTGTTCATTTAAGCTCTACAGGTCCAGTCAATGACCAGAAATGGTACAAAATCCAGTGTACACAATGTTGCAGTAAACTGATAGGGCCTTTAAAAGGAAAACACATCAACTGAAAACTGAAAAAAAATGTAATGTAAAAAAAATACTGGTATATTGTATTATACTGCATTGTATATTGTAAAAATCATATATTCTTTGAAAACAGAGAGGGTGATTTTTAGCAAACAATAAATTGGTTAACAGCTCACAGCTGGTATGTAGCAATAGAAATACTATGAGCTTAGGAAATAGATTCTTTCTACTGCAGCTTTATTACAACACATAGCACCTTCACACTTTCATCTTGATCACTAGAAAAAGACACAGAGACACAGATAACACTGTAACTATTAAAAGTATAAGTCTTTCTTTAGAGATATTACAGAGATATGATACTTCTACAGGGTCTGGCTGACCCACATGGCAACAGCACCAGTTTCAGTATTAAGGATGAATTGTTTCAGTCAGAGCTGCAAACTCTTCATGTAATTGCATTGTTATTCCCTCACTGCACTCCTCACAGGAGTGTTCCACTGAAGAAATGTGAAGAGGCGTCCAGCAGAAGGACAGAACTGCCAAAGTGGCCCTACGCTGTACAGCAGGGTGCGGCCGACAATGACCTCACCACTCCAAGCTTTATACAGCACGAAAAAGGCCTGTAAAGCCAGTACAAACAGCCATGTATTACTCCAGAAAGAGAGGGAGAGTCAGAGAGAGAAAGAATTACATATCTTCCTATTTTATCCAAACAGCTGCAGGCTTAAATTGAGATAAATTTATGAACTTTATTTACTTGGGTGTTGCCCTGTGAAGCCACAGTAAGGAAACCCACAGAAGGGATGCTGTAAGTTCAGCAGATGATATTGACATCAGATGGAGCAGGCTGGAACATTAATCATCTCCATGCTAAAAAATATGATTTGTATTCGACTGTTTTTTCTCGAAAAAGCACTAAGACGCTTAAATTTTCTTTGTATAGTTAAAGCCAACACTTGTTTCTACATCAGTGCTATCCATACTTTTTATCGATTTAATTTAAAATGCTTTCACATTTACTGTTTTATGTAGGTAAGCTATGACTTGCACTTGTTTTTTAAATGTATCTTTCTCAGTGTGATCTAACCTGAACTCTATGCATAGAGTGCTTAGTGTATTATCACATTAATGATTTTTATATAAACAACATAAAAATAAAATTGTTAGAAATAGAGACAGAGAGACTTTATCCATGCTTTTATTTATTTTATTTATTTATTTTTTGACAGGTTGTGCTCCTAGCTCTTAGTAATAGCTGGTGTATAATCATCTTCTCAGCTTGAACTTTGTCCAGATCAGCTGTGAGGACATCAACCATTGTACTTGTTTAGATCCAATAAAAAGCCAACATTCGTTTATTCTCTCCTTGTTTTTCTATACACAGATGCTTTACATAAATCAAGGCACACATAATGATGATGCTATTGGATATTTACTGCTGGATGGAAAATTTTAGTGCTTTCCAAGACAACATATAATTCAATGCAGATTCCCAGATCAGCCATATGTTTTGGCTATGGAGAGAAATGGTCTCCTCACAAAAAATTGTCTTAGTAGGGTTTAAAATTTCTACTGTTTTGGGGATTTGAGAAATAAAAAAAGGGTTTATGAATTAAAATTTACACTTGATAACCTCCCATGCATCTCTGTTTATGTCCGTATTAGCAAGGTACACTCTAAAAAACAGAGGTACGATGTGAGTACAGTTTTGTACTCAAAGGTACACTTTACATAATTGTACCCTCAAAGATACAGTATTGGTCTTTACAGGGTCAAATATGTTCTCCCTGAAGTACAAAATCTTTTCTAACAGGAGGAAGTACTAATTTGTACCATTTAACCAGCCACTAAAGGTACATTCAGCATTCTGTATCACTGTACTAATAAACCATATATATTTTAATTAAACATTTTTCATTTGATAAAAAACCTATTAAATATACATAAATTAAAATATACAAATAATATT